>NC_136057.1:1463788102-1464388102 GCF_964261635.1 Lissotriton helveticus
TTGCACTACCGCGGACTGTAGCGGGCCGATGTGCTCTCGACTTGGGAGCAAGTTCCGGTCCATCAATTTGGCAAAGTATATTTTAACAACGCTGAATGCCGATCATGGGGAGCCCACTAATGGCTATATTTTGATGTTATTATTAATATGATTTGGCAACATTAAGTTTTATCATGAACTGTGGTGTTTACTTAAAGACTACTGAACCCATAATGCAATTTCTAACATTACGTGAAGCCGCACCTGTGGGCAATAAAAGGTACTAGTGAAATGCATCAGAAGTCTTTTGCCAGTTACTTTGCTGCCAAATCATGCCTGTGACCAAGGACGATTAGAAGTCTGAAACGCGTAAGGCAATGTGATTGAATCCGTGTAGCTGTTGACTGCGCTGTTGCCTGTATTAACAGAGGTTATTGATGGAAAGTGCATCCTAAAGCTTTGGCAAATGTGAAACGGAATATTAGCGCGGCATGCCTGCCGTGGGGATTGCACTACCGCGGACTGTAGCGGGCCGATGTGCTCTCGATTCGGGAGCAAGTTCCGGTCCATCAATTTGGCAAAGTATATTTTAACAACGCTGAATGCCGATCATGGGGAGCCCACTAATGGCTATATTTTGATGTTATTATTAATATGATTTGGCAACATTAAGTTTTATCATGAACTGTGGTGTTTACTTAAAGACTACTGAACCCATAATGCAATTTCGAACATTACGTGAAGCCGCACCTGTGGGCAATAAAAGGTACTAGTGAAATGCATCAGAAGTCTTTTGCCAGTTACTTTGCTGCCAAATCATGCCTGTGACCAAGGACGAATAGAAGTCTGAAACGCTTAAGGCAATGTGATTGAACCCGTGTATCTGTTGACTGCGCTGTTGCCTGTATTAACGGAGGTTATTGATGGAAAGTGCATCCTAAAGCTTTGGCAAATGTGAAATGGAATATTAGCGCGGCATGCCTGCCGTGGGGATTGCACTACCGCGGACTGTAGCGGGCCGATGTGCTCTCGACTTGGGAGCAAGTTCCGGTCTATCAATTTGGCAAAGTATATTTTAACAACGCTGAATGCCGATCATGGGGAGCCCACTAATGGCTATATTTTGATGTTAATATTAATATGATTTGGCAACATGAAGTTTTATCATGAACTGTGGTGTTTACTTAAAGACTACTGAACCCATAATGCAATTTCGAACATTACGTGAAGCCGCACCTGTGGGCAATAAAAGGTACTAGTGAAATGCATCAGAAGTCTTTTGCCAGTTACTTTGCTGCCAAATCATGCCTGTGACCACGGATGAATAGAAGTCTGAAACGCGTAAGGCAATGTGATTGAACCTGTGTATCTGTTGACTGCGCTGTTGCCTGTATTAACGGAGGTTATTGATGGGAAGTGCATCCTAAAGCTTTGGCAAATGTGAAACGGAATATTAGCACGGCATGCCTGCCGTGGGGATTGCACTACCGCGGACTGTAGCGGGCCGATGTGCTCTCGACTTGGGAGCAAGTTCCGGTCCATCAATTTGGCAAAGTATATTTTAACAACGCTGAATGCCGATCATGGGGAGCCCACTAATGGCTATATTTTGATGTTATTATTAATATGATTTGGCAACATTAAGTTTTATCATGAACTGTGGTGTTTACTTAAAGACTACTGAACCCATAATGCAATTTCGAACATTACGTGAAGCCGCACCTGTGGGCAATAAAAGGTACTAGTGAAATGCATCAGAAGTCTTTTGCCAGTTACTTTGCTGCCAAATCATGCCTGTGACCAAGGACGAATAGAAGTCTGAAACGTGTAAGGCAATGTGATTGAACCCGTGTATCTGTTGACTGCGCTGTTGCCTGTATTAACGGAGGTTATTGATGGAAAGTTCATCCTAAAGCTTTGGCAAATGTGAAAAGGAATATTAGCGCGGCATGCCTGCCGTGGGGATTTCACTACCGTGGACTGTAGCGGGCCGATGTGCTCTCGACTTGGGAGCAAGTTCCGGTCCATCAATTTGGCAAAATATATTTTAACAACGCTGAATGCCGATCATGGGGAGCCCACTAATGGCTATATTTTGATGTTATTATTAATATGATTTGGCAACATTAAGTTTTATCATGAACTGTGGTGTTTACTTAAAGACTACTGAACCCATAATGCAATTTCGAACATTACGTGAAGCCGCACCTGTGGGCAATAAAAGGTACTAGTGAAATGCATCAGAAGTCTTTTGCCAGTTACTTTGCTGCCAAATCATGCCTGTGACCAAGGATGAATAGAAGTCTGAAACGCGTAAGGCAATGTGATTGAACCTGTGTATCTGTTGACTGCGCTGTTGCCTGTATTAACGGAGGTTATTGATGGAAAGTGCATCCTAAAGCTTTGGCAAATGTGAAATGGAATATTAGCGCGGCATGCCTGCCGTGGGGATTGCACTACCGCGGACTGTAGCGGGCCGATGTGCTCTCGACTTGGGAGCAAGTTTCGGTCTATCAATTTGGCAAAGTATATTTTAACAACGCTGAATGCCGATCATGGGGAGCCCACTAATGGCTATATTTTGATGTTATTATTAATATGATTTGGCAACATTAAGTTTTATCATGAACTGTGGTGTTTACTTAAAGACTACTGAACCCATAATGCAATTTCGAACGTTACGTGAAGCCGCACCTGTGGGCAATTAAAGGTACTAGTGAAATGCATCAGAACTCTTTTGCCAGTTACTTTGCTGCCAAATCATGCCTGTGACCAAGGACGAATAGAAGTCTGAAACGCGTAAGGCAATGTGATTGAACCTCTGTATCTGTTGACTGTGCTGTTACCTGTATTAACGGAGGTTATTGATGGAAAGTGCATCCTAAAGCTTTGGCAAATGTGAAACGGAATATTAGCGCGGCATGCCTGCCGTGGGGATTGCACTACCGCGGACTGTAGCGGGCCGATGTGCTCTCGACTTGGAAGCAAGTTCCGATCCATCAATTTGGCAAAGTATATTTTAACAACGCTGAATGCCGATCATGGGGAGCCCACTATTGGCTATATTTTGATGTTATTATTAATATGATTTGGCAACATTAAGTTTTATCATGAACTGTGGTGTTTACTTAAAGACTACTGAACCCATAATGCAATTTCGAACATTACGTGAAGCCGCACCTGTGGGCAATAAAAGGTACTAGTGAAATGCATCAGAAGTCTTTTGCCAGTTACTTTGCTGCCAAATCATGCCTGTGACCAAGGACGAATAGAAGTCTGAAACGCGTAAGGCAATGTGATTGAACCCGTGTATCTGTTGACTGCGCTGTTGCCTGTATTAACGGAGGTTATTGATGGAAAGTGCATCCTAAAGCTTTGGCAAATGTGAAATGGAATATTAGCACGGCATGCCTGCCGTGGGGATTGCACTACCGCGGACTGTAGCGGGCCGATGTGCTCTCGACTTGGGAGCAAGTTCCGGTCCATCAATTTGGCAAAGTATATTTTAACAACGCTGAATGCCGATCATGGGGAGCCCACTAATGGCTATATTTTGATGTTATTATTAATATGATTTGGCAACATTAAGTTTTATCATGAACTGTGGTGTTTACTTAAAGACTACTGAACCCATAATGCAATTTCGAACATTACGTGAAGCCGCACCTGTGGGCAATAAAAGGTACTAGTGAAATGCATCAGAAGTCTTTTGCCAGTAACTTTGCTGCCAAATCATGCCTGTGACCAAGGACGATTAGAAGTCTGAAACGCGTAAGGCAATGTGATTGAATCCGTGTAGCTGTTGACTGCGCTGTTGCCTGTATTAACAGAGGTTATTGATGGAAAGTGCATCCTACAGCTTTGGCAAATGTGAAACGGAATATTAGCGTGGCATGCCTGCCGTGGGGATTGCACTACCGCCGACTGTAGCGGGCCGATGTGCTCTCGATTCGGGAGCAAGTTCCGGTCCATCAATTTGGCAAAGTATATTTTAACAACTCTGAATGCCGATCATGGGGAGCCCACTAATGGCTATATTTTGATGTTATTATTAATATGATTTGGCAACATTAAGTTTTATCATGAACTGTGGTGTTTACTTAAAGACTACTGAACCCGTAATGCAATTTCGAACATTACGTGAAGCCGCACCTGTGGGCAATAAAAGGTACTAGCGAAATGCATCAGAAGTCTTTTGCCAGTTACTTTGCTGCCAAATCATGCCTGTGACCAAGGACGAATAGAAGTCTGAAACGCATAAGGCAATGTGATTGAACCCGTGTATCTGTTGACTGCGCTGTTGCCTGTATTAACGGAGGTTATTGATGGAAAGTGCATCCTAAAGCTTTGGCAAATGTGAAATGGAATATTAGCGCGGCATGCCTGCCGTGGGGATTTCACTACCGCAGACTGTAGCGGGCCGATGTGCTCTCGACTTGGGAGCAAGTTCCGGTCTATCAATTTGGCAAAGTATATTTTAACAACGCTGAATGCCGATCATGGGGAGCCCACTAATGGCTATATTTTGATGTTATTATTAATATGATTTGGCAACATTAAGTTTTATCATGAACTGTGGTGTTTACTTAAAGACTACTGAACCCATAATGCAATTTCGAACATTACGTGAAGCCGCACCTGTGGGCAATAAAAGGTACTAGTGAAATGCATCAGAAGTCTTTTGCCAGTTACTTTGCTGCCAAATCATGCCTGTGACCAAGGATGAATAGAAGTCTGAAACGCGTAAGGCAATGTGATTGAATCTGTGTATCTGTTGACTGCGCTGTTGCCTGTATTAACGGAGGTTATTGATGGAAAGTGCATCCTAAAGCTTTGGCAAATGTGAAATGGAATATTAGCGCGGCATGCCTGCCGTGGGGATTTCACTACCGCGGACTGTAGCGGGCCGATGTGCTCTCGACTTGGGAGCAAGTTTCGGTCTATCAATTTGGCAAAGTATATTTTAACAACGCTGAATGCCGATCATGGGGAGCCCACTAATGGCTATATTTTGATGTTATTATTAATATGATTTGGCAACATTGAGTTTTATCATGAACTCTGGTGTTTACTTAAAGACTACTGAACCCATAATGCAATTTCGAACATTACGTGAAGCCGCACCTGTGGGCAATAAAAGGTACTAGTGAAATGCATCAGAAGTCTTTTGCCGGTTACTTTGCTGCCAAATCATGCCTGTGACCAAGGACGAATAGAAGTCTGAAACGCGTAAGGCAATGTGATTGAACCCGTGTATCTGTTGACTGCGCTGTTGCCTGTATTAACGGAGGTTATTGATGGAAAGTGCATCCTAAAGCTTTGGCAAATGTGAAACGGAATATTAGCACGGCATGCCTGCCGTGGGGATTGCACTACCGCGGACTGTAGCGGGCCGATGTGCTCTCGACTTGGGAGCAAGTTCCGGTCCATCAATTTGGCAAAGTATATTTTAACAACGCTGAATGCCGATCATGGGGAGCCCACTAATGGCTATATTTTGATGTTATTATTAATATGATTTGGCAACATTAAGTTTTATCATGAACTGTGGTGTTTGCTTAAAGACTACTGAACCCATAATGCAATTTCGAACATTACGTGAAGCCGCACATGTGGGCAATAAAAGGTACTAGTGAAATGCATCAGAAGTCTTTTGCCAGTAACTTTGCTGCCAAATCATGCCTGTGACCAAGGACGATTAGAAGTCTGAAACGCGTAAGGCAATGTGATTGAATCCGTGTAGCTGTTGACTGCGCTGTTGCCTGTATTAACAGAGGTAATTGATGGAAAGTGCATCCTAAAGCTTTGGCAAATGTGAAACGGAATATTAGCGCGGCATGCCTGCCGTGGGGATTGCACTACCGCCGACTGTAGCGGACCGATGTGCTCTCGATTCGGGAGCAAGTTCCGGTCCATCAATTTGGCAAAGTATATTTTAACAACTCTGAATGCCGATCATGGGGAGCCCACTAATGGCTATATTTTGATGTTATTATTAATATGATTTGGCAACATTAAGTTTTATCATGAACTGTGGTGTTTACTTAAAGACTACTGAACCCGTAATGCAATTTCGAACATTACGTGAAGCCGCACCTGTGGGCAATAAAAGGTACTAGCGAAATGCATCAGAAGTCTTTTGCCAGTTACTTTGCTGCCAAATCATGCCTGTGACCAAGGACGAATAGAAGTCTGAAACGCGTAAGGTAATGTGATTGAACCCGTGTATCTGTTGACTGCGCTGTTGCCTGTATTAACGGAGGTTATTGATGGAAAGTGCATCCTAAAGCTTTGGCAAATGTGAAATGGAATATTAGCGCGGCATGCCTGCCGTGGGGATTTCACTACCGCAGACTGTAGCGGGCCGATGTGCTCTCGACTTGGGAGCAAGTTCCGGTCTATCAATTTGGCAAAGTATATTTTAACAACGCTGAATGCCGATCATGGGGAGCCCACTAATGGCTATATTTTGATGTTATTATTAATATGATTTGGCAACATTAAGTTTTATCATGAACTGTGGTGTTTACTTAAAGACTACTGAACCCATAATGCAATTTCGAACATTACGTGAAGCCGCACCTGTGGGCAATAAAAGGTACTAGTGAAATGCATCAGAAGTCTTTTGCCAGTTACTTTGCTGCCAAATCATGCCTGTGACCAAGGATGAATAGAAGTCTGAAACGCGTAAGGCAATGTGATTGAATCTGTGTATCTGTTGACTGCGCTGTTGCCTGTATTAACGGAGGTTATTGATGGAAAGTGCATCCTAAAGCTTTGGCAAATGTGAAATGGAATATTAGCGCGGCATGCCTGCCGTGGGGATTGCACTACCGCGGACTGTAGCGGGCCGATGTGCTCTCGACTTGGGAGCAAGTTTCGGTCTATCAATTTGGCAAAGTATATTTTAACAACGCTGAATGCCGATCATGGGGAGCCCACTAATGGCTATATTTTGATGTTATTATTAATATGATTTGGCAACATTAAGTTTTATCATGAACTCTGGTGTTTACTTAAAGACTACTGAACCCATAATGCAATTTCGAACATTACGTGAAGCCGCACCTGTGGGCAATAAAAGGTACTAGTGAAATGCATCAGAAGTCTTTTGCCGGTTACTTTGCTGCCAAATCATGCCTGTGACCAAGGACGAATAGAAGTCTGAAACGCGTAAGGCAATGTGATTGAACCCGTGTATCTGTTGACTGCGCTGTTGCCTGTATTAACGGAGGTTATTGATGGAAAGTGCATCCTAAAGCTTTGGCAAATGTGAAACGGAATATTAGCGCGGCATGCCTGCCATGGGGATTGCACTACCGCGGACTGTAGCGGGCCGATGTGCTCTCGACTTGGGAGCAAGTTCCGGTCCATCAATTTGGCAAAGTATATTTTAACAACGCTGAATGCCGATCATGGGGAGCCCACTAATGGCTATATTTTGATGTTATTATTAATATGATTTGGCAACATTAAGTGTTATCATGAACTGTGGTGTTTACTTAAAGACTACTGAACCCATAATGCAATTTCGAACGTTACGTGAAGCCGCACCTGTGGGCAATTAAAGGTACTAGTGAAATGCATCAGAACTCTTTTGCCAGTTACTTTGCTGCCAAATCATGCCTGTGACCAAGGACGAATAGAAGTCTGAAACGCGTAAGGCGATGTGATTGAACCCGTGTATCTGTTGACTGCGCTGTTGCCTGTATTAACGGAGGTTATTGATGGAAAGTGCATCCTAAAGCTTTGGCAAATGTGAAACGGAATATTAGCGCGGCATGCCTGCCGTGGGGATTGCACTACCGCGGACTGTAGCGGGCCGATGTGCTCTCGACTTGGGAGCAAGTTCCGGTCCATCAATTTGGCAAAGTATATTTTAACAACGCTGAATGCCGATCATGGGGAGCCCACTAATGGCTATATTTTGATGTTATTATTAATATGATTTGGCAACATTAAGTTTTATCATGAACTGTGGTGTTTGCTTAAAGACTACTGAACCCATAATGCAATTTCGAACATTACGTGAAGCCGCACCTGTGGGCAATAAAAGGTACTAGTGAAATGCATCAGAAGTCTTTTGCCAGTTACTTTGCTGCCAAATCATGCCTGTGACCAAGGACGAATAGAAGTCTGAAACGCGCAAGGCAATGTGATTGAACCCGTGTATCTGTTGACTGCGCTGTTGCCTGTATTAACGGAGGTTATTGATGGAAAATGTATCCTAAAGCTTTGGCAAATGTGAAACGGAATATTAGCGCGGCATGCCTGCCGTGGGGATTGCACTACCGCGGACTGTAGCGGGCCGATGTGCTCTCGACTTGGGAGCAAGTTCCGGTCCATCAATTTGGCAAAGTATATTTTAACAACGCTGAATGCCGATCATGGGGAGCCCACTAATGGCTATATTTTGATGTTATTATTAATATGATTTGGCAACATTAAGTTTTATCATGAACTGTGGTGTTTACTTAAAGACTACTGAACCCATAATGCAATTTCGAACATTACGTGAAGCCGCACGTGTGGGCAATAAAAGGTACTAGTGAAATGCATCAGAAGTCTTTTGCCAGTTACTTTGCTGCCAAATCATGCCTGTGACCAAGGACGAATAGAAGTCTGAAACGCGTAAGGAAATGTGATTGAACCCGTGTATCTGTTGACTGCGCTGTTGCCTGTATTACCGGAGGTTATTGATGGAAAATGCATCCTAAAGCTTTGGCAAATATGAAACGGATTAGCGCGGCATGCCTGCCGTGGGGATTGCACTACCGCGGACTGTAGCGGGCCGATGTGCTCTCGACTTGGGAGCAGGTTCCGGTCCATCAATTTGGCAAAGTATATTTTAACAACGCTGAATGCCGATCATGGGGAGCCCACTAATGGCTATATTTTTATGTTATTATTAATATGATTTGGCAACATTAAGTTTTATCATGAACTGTGGTGTTTACTTAAAGACTACTGAACCCATAATGCAATTTTGAACATTACGTGAAGCCGCACGTGTGGGCAATAAAAGGTACTAGTGAAATGCATCAGAAGTCTTTTGCCAGTTACTTTGCTGCCAAATCATGCCTGTGACCAAGGACGAATAGAAGTCTGAAACGCGTAAGGCAATGTGATTGAACCCGTGTATCTGTTGACTGCGCTGTTGCCTGTATTAACGGAGGTTATTGATGGAAAGTGCATCCTAAAGCTTTGGCAAATGTGAAACGGAATATTAGCGCGGCATGCCTGCCGTGGGGATTGCACTACCGCGGACTGTAGCGGGCCGATGTGCTCTCGACTTGGGAGCAAGTTCCGGTCCATCAATTTGGCAAAGTATATTTTAACAACGCTGAATGCCGATCATGGGGAGCCCACTAATGGCTATATTTTGATGTTATTATTAATATGATTTGGCAACATTAAGTTTTATCATGAACTGTGGTGTTTACTTAAAGACTACTGAACCCATAATGCAATTTCGAACATTACGTGAAGCCGCACGTGTGGGCAATAACAGGTACTAGTGAAATGCATCAGAAGTCTTTTGCCAGTTACTTTGCTGCCAAATCATGCCTGTGAACAAGGACGAATAGAAGTCTGAAACGTGTAAGGCAATGTGATTGAACCCGTGTATCTGTTGACTGCGCTGTTGCCTGTATTAACGGAGGTTATTGATGGAAAGTGCATCCTAAAGCTTTGGCAAATGTGAAACGGAATATTAGCGCGGCATGCCTGCCGTGGGGATTGCACTACCGCGGACTGTAGCGGGCCGATGTGCTCTCGACTTGGGAGCAAGTTCCAGTCCATCAATTTGGCAAAGTATATTTTAACAACGCTGAATGCCGATCATGGGGAGCCCACTAATGGCTATATTTTGATGTTATTATTAATATGATTTGGCAACATTAAGTTTTATCATGAACTGTGATGTTTACTTAAAGACTACTGAACCCATAATGCAATTTCGAACATTACGTGAAGCCGCACCTGTGGGCAATAAAAGGTACTAGTGAAATGCATCAGAAGTCTTTTGCCAGTTACTTTGCTGCCAAATCATGCCTGTGACCAAGGATGAATAGAAGTCTGAAACGCGTAAGGCAATGTGATTGAACCTCTGTATCTGTTGACTGCGCTGTTACCTGTATTAACGGAGGTTATTGATGGAAAGTGCAACCTAAAGCTTTGGCAAATGTGAAACGGAATATTAGCGCGGCATGCCTGCCGTGGGGATTGCACTACCGCGGACTGTAGCGGGCCGATGTGCTCTCGACTTGGAAGCAAGTTCCGATCCATCAATTTGGCAAAGTATATTTTAACAACGCTGAATGCCGATCATGGGGAGCCCACTAATGGCTATATTTTGATGTTATTATTAATATGATTTGGCAACATTAAGTTTTATCATGAACTGTGGTGTTTACTTAAAGACTACTGAACCCATAATGCAATTTCGAACGTTACGTGAAGCCGCACCTGTGGGCAATTAAAGGTACTAGTGAAATGCATCAGAACTCTTTTGCCAGTTACTTTGCTGCCAAATCATGCCTGTGACCAAGGACGAATAGAAGTCTGAAACGCGTAAGGCGATGTGATTGAACCCGTGTATCTGTTGACTGCGCTGTTGCCTGTATTAACGGAGGTTATTGATGGAAAGTGCATCCTAAAGCTTTGGCAAATGTGAAACGGAATATTAGCGCGGCATGCCTGCCGTGGGGATTGCACTACCGCGGACTGTAGCGGGCCGATGTGCTCTCGACTTGGGAGCAAGTTCCGGTCCATCAATTTGGCAAAGTATATTTTAACAACGCTGAATGCCGATCATGGGGAGCCCACTAATGGCTATATTTTGATGTTCTTATTAATATGATTTGGCAACATTAAGTTCTATCATGAACTGTGGTGTTTACTTAAAGACTACTGAACCCATAATGCAATTTCGAACATTACGTGAAGCCGCACGTGTGGGCAATAAAAGGTACTAGTGAAATGCATCAGAAGTCTTTTGCCAGTTACTTTGCTGCCAAATCATGCCTGTGACCAAGGACGAATAGAAGTCTGAAACGCGTAAGGAAATGTGATTGAACCCGTGTATCTGTTGACTGCGCTGTTGCCTGTATTACCGGAGGTTATTGATGGAAAATGCATCCTAAAGCTTTGGCAAATATGAAACGGATTAGCGCGGCATGCCTGCCGTGGGGATTGCACTACCGCGGACTGTAGCGGGCCGATGTGCTCTCGACTTGGGAGCAGGTTCCGGTCCATCAATTTGGCAAAGTATATTTTAACAACGCTGAATGCCGATCATGGGGAGCCCACTAATGGCTATATTTTTATGTTATTATTAATATGATTTGGCAACATTAAGTTTTATCATGAACTGTGGTGTTTACTTAAAGACTACTGAACCCATAATGCAATTTTGAACATTACGTGAAGCCGCACGTGTGGGCAATAAAAGGTACTAGTGAAATGCATCAGAAGTCTTTTGCCAGTTACTTTGCTGCCAAATCATGCCTGTGACCAAGGACGAATAGAAGTCTGAAACGCGTAAGGCAATGTGATTGAACCCGTGTATTTGTTGACTGCGCTGTTGCCTGTATTAACGGAGGTTATTGATGGAAAGTGCATCCTAAAGCTTTGGCAAATGTGAAACGGAATATTAGCGCGGCATGCCTGCCGTGGGGATTGCACTACCGCGGACTGTAGCGGGCCGATGTGCTCTCGACTTGGGAGCAAGTTCCGGTCCATCAATTTGGCAAAGTATATTTTAACAACGCTGAATGCCGATCATGGGGAGCCCACTAATGGCTATATTTTGATGTTATTATTAATATGATTTGGCAACATTAAGTTTTATCATGAACTGTGGTGTTTACTTAAAGACTACTGAACCCATAATGCAATTTCGAACATTACGTGAAGCCGCACGTGTGGGCAATAACAGGTACTAGTGAAATGCATCAGAAGTCTTTTGCCAGTTACTTTGCTGCCAAATCATGCCTGTGAACAAGGACGAATAGAAGTCTGAAACGTGTAAGGCAATGTGATTGAACCCGTGTATCTGTTGACTGCGCTGTTGCCTGTATTAACGGAGGTTATTGATGGAAAGTGCATCCTAAAGCTTTGGCAAATGTGAAACGGAATATTAGCGTGGCATGCCTGCCGTGGGGATTGCACTACCCCGGACTGTAGCGGGCCGATGTGCTCTCGACTTGGGAGCAAGTTCCAGTCCATCAATTTGGCAAAGTATATTTTAACAACGCTGAATGCCGATCATGGGGAGCCCACTAATGGCTATATTTTGATGTTATTATTAATATGATTTGGCAACATTAAGTTTTATCATGAACTGTGATGTTTACTTAAAGACTACTGAACCCATAATGCAATTTCGAACATTACGTGAAGCCGCACCTGTGGGCAATAAAAGGTACTAGTGAAATGCATCAGAAGTCTTTTGCCAGTTACTTTGCTGCCAAATCATGCCTGTGACCAAGGATGAATAGAAGTCTGAAACGCGTAAGGCAATGTGATTGAACCTCTGTATCTGTTGACTGCGCTGTTACCTGTATTAACGGAGGTTATTGATGGAAAGTGCAACCTAAAGCTTTAGCAAATGTGAAACGGAATATTAGCGCGGCATGCCTGCCGTGGGGATTGCACTACCGCGGACTGTAGCGGGCCGATGTGCTCTCGACTTGGGAGCAAGTTCCGATCCATCAATTTGGCAAAGTATATTTTAACAACGCTGAATGCCGATCATGGGGAGCCCACTAATGGCTATATTTTGATGTTATTATTAATATGATTTGGCAACATTAAGTTTTATCATGAACTGTGGTTTTACTTAAAGACTACTGAACCCATAATGCAATTTCGAACATTACGTGAAGCCGCACCTGTGGGCAATAAAAGGTACTAGTGAAATGCATCAGAAGTCTTTAGCCAGCTACTTTGCTGCCAAATCATGCCTGTGACCAAGGATGAATAGAAGTCTGAAACGCGTAAGGCAATGTGATTGAACCTCTGTATCTGTTGACTGTGCTGTTACCAGTATTAACGGAGGTTATTGATGGAAAGTGCATCCTAAAGCTTTGGCAAATGTGAAACGGAATATTAGCGCGGCATGCCTGCCGTGGGGATTGCACTACCGCGGACTGTAGCGGGCCGATGTGCTCTCGACTTGGAAGCAAGTTCCGATCCATCAATTTGGCAAAGTATATTTTAACAACGCTGAATGCCGATCATGGGGAGCCCACTAATGGCTATATTTTGATGTTATTATTAATATGATTTGGCAACATTAAGTTTTATCATGAACTGTGGTTTTACTTAAAGACTACTGAACCCATAATGCAATTTCGAACATTACGTGAAGCCGCACCTGTGGGCAATAAAAGGTACTAGTGAAATGCATCAGAAGTCTTTTGCCAGTTACTTTGCTGCCAAATCATGCCTGTGACCAAGGACGAATAGAAGTCTGAAACGCGTAAGGCAATGTGATTGAACCCGTGTATCTGTTGACTGCGCTGTTGCCTGTATTAATGGAGGTTATTGATGGAAAGTGCATCCTAAAGCTTTGGCAAATGTAAAACGGAATATTAGTTTGGCATGCCTGCCGTGGGGATTGCACTACCACGGACTGTAGCGGGCCGATGTGCTCTCGACTTGGGAGCAAGTTCCGGTCCATCAATTTGGCAAAGTATATTTTAGCAACGCTGAATGCCGATCATGGGGAGCCCACTAATGGCTATATTTTGATGTTATTATTAATATGATTTGGCAACATTAAGTTTTATCATGAACTGTGGTGTTTACCTAAAGAATACTGAACCCATAATGCAATTTCGAACATTACTTAAAGCCGCACCTGTGGGCAATAAAAGGTACTAGTGAAATGCATCAGAAGTCTTTTGCCAGTTACTTTGCTGCCAAATCAAGCCTATGACCAAGGACGAATAGAAGTCTGAAACGCGTAAGGCAATGTGATTGAACCCGTGTATCTGTTGACTGCGCTGTTGCCTGTATTAATGGAAGTTATTGATGGAAAGTGCATCCTTAAGCTTTGGCAAATATGAAACGGAATATTAGCGCGGCATGCCTGCCGTGGGGATTGCACTACCGTGGACTGTAGCGGGCCGATGTGCTCTCGACTTGGGAGCAAGTTCCGGTCCATCAATTTGGCAAAGTATATTTTAACAACGCTGAATGCCGATCATGGGGAGCCCACTAATGGCTATATTTTGATGTTATTATTAATATGATTTGGCAACATTAAGTTTTATCATGAACTGTGGTGTTTACTTAAAGACTACTGAACCCATAATGCAATTTCGAACATTCCGTGAAGCCGCACCTGTGGGCAATAAAAGGTACTAGTGAAATGCATCAGAAGTCTTTTGCCAGTTACTTTGCTGCCAAATCATGCCTGTGACCAAGGACGAATAGAAGTCTGAAATGCGTAAGGCAATGTGATTGAACCCGTGTATCTGTTGACTGCGCTGTTGCCTGTATTAACGGAGGTTATTGATGGAAAGTGCATCCTAAAGCTTTGGCAAATGTGAAACGGAATATTAGCGCGGCATGCCTGCCGTGGGGATTGCACTACCGCGGACTGTAGCGGGCCGATGTGCTCTCGACTTGGGAGCAAGTTCCGGTCCATCAATTTGGCAAAGTATATTTTAACAACGCTGAATGCCGATCATGGGGAGCCCACTAATGGCTATATTTTGATGTTATTATTAATATGATTTGGCAACATTAAGTTTTATCATGAACTGTGGTGTTTACCTAAAGACTACTGAACCCATAATGCAATTTCGAACATTACGTGAAGCCGCACCTCTGGGCAATAAAAGGTACTAGTGAAATGCATCAGAAGTCTTTTGCCAGTTACTTTGTTGCCAAATCATGCCTGTGACCAAGGATGAATAGAAGTCTGAAACGCGTAAGGCAATGTGATTGAACCTGTGTATCTATTGACTGCGCTGTTACCTGTATTAACGGAGGTTATTGATGGAAAGTGCATCCTAAAGCTTTGGCAAATGTGAAACGGAATATTAGCGCGGCATGCCTGCTGTGGGGATTGCACTACCGCGGACTGTAGCGGGCCGATGTGCTCTCGACTTGGGAGCAAGTTCCGGTCCATCAATTTGGCAAAGTATATTTTAACAACGCTGAATGCCGATCATGGGGAGCCCACTAATGGCTATATTTTGATGTTATTATTAATATGATTTGGCAACATTAAGTTTTATCATGAACTGTGGTGTTTACTTAAAGACTACTGAACCCATAATGCAATTTCGAACATTACGTGAAGCCGCACCTGTGGGCAATAAAAGGTACTAGTGAAATGCATCAGAAGTCTTTTGCCAGTTACTTTGCTGCCAAATCATGCCTGTGACCAAGGACAAATAGAGTCTGAAACGCGTAAGGCAATGTGATTGAACCCGTGTATCTGTTGACTGCGCTGTTGCCTGTATTAACGGAGGTTATTGATGGAAAGTGCATCCTAAAGCTTTGGCAAATGTGAAATGGAATATTAGCGCGGCATGCCTGCCGTGGGGATTGCACTTCCGCGGACTGTAGCGGGCCGATGTGCTCTCGACTTGGGAGCAAGTTCCGATCCATCAATTTGGCAAAGTATATTTTAACAACGCTGAATGCCGATCATGGGGAGCCCACTAATGGCTATATTTTGATGTTATTATTAATATGATTTGGCAACATTAAGTTTTATCATGAACTGTGGTGTTTACTTAAAGACTACTGAACCCATAATGCAATTTCGAACATTACGTGAAGCCGCACGTGTGGGCAATAAAAGGTACTAGTGAAATGCATCAGAAGTCTTTTGCCAGTTACTTTGTTGCCAAATCATGCCTGTGACCAAGGACGAATAGAAGTCTGAAACGCGTAAGGCAATGTGATTGAACCCGTGTATCTGTTGACTGCGCTGTTGCCTGTATTAACGGAGGTTATTGATGGAAAGTGCATCCTAAAGCTTTAGCAAATGTGAAACGGAATATTAGCGCGGCATGCCTGCCGTGGGGATTGCACTACCGCGGACTGTAGCGGGCCGATGTGCTCTCGACTTGGGAGCAAGTTCCGGTCCATCAATTTGGCAAAGTATATTTTAACAACGCTGAATGCCGATCATGGAGAGCCCACTAATGGCTATATTTTGATGTTATTATTAATATGATTTGGCAACATTAAGTTTTATCATGAACTGTGGTGTTTACTTAAAGACTACTGAACCCATAATGCAATTTCGAACATTACGTGAAGCCGCACCTGTGGGCAATAAAAGGTACTAGTGAAATGCATCAGAAGTCTTTTGCCAGTTACTTGGCTGCCAAATCATGCCTGTGACCAAGGATGAATAGAAGTCTGAAACGCGTAAGGCAATGTGATTGAACCTCTGTATCTGTTGACTGCGCTGTTACCTGTATTAACGGAGGTTATTGATGGAAAGTGCATCCTAAAGCTTTGGCAAATGTGAAACGGAATATTAGTGCGGCATGCCTGCCGTGGGGATTGCACTACCGCGGACTGTAGCAGGCCGATGTGCTCTCGACTTGGGAGCAAGTTCCGATCCATCAATTTGGCAAAGTATATTTTAACAACGCTGAATGCCGATCATGGGGAGCCCACTAATGGCTATATTTTGATGTTATTATTAATATGATTTGGCAACATTAAGTTTTATCATGAACTGTGGTGTTTACTTAAAGACTACTGAACCCTTGATGCAATTTCGAACATTACATGAAGCCGCACCTGTGGGCAATAAAAGGTACTAGTGAAATGCATCAGAAGTCTTTTGCCAGTTACTTTGCTGCCAAATCATGCCTGTGACCAAGGACGAATAGAAGTCTGAAACGCGTAAGGCAATGTGATTGAACCCGTGTATCTGTTGACTGCGCTGTTGCCTGTATTAACGGAGGTTATTGATGGAAAGTGCATCCTAAAGCTTTGGCAAATGTGAAACGGAATATTAGCGCGGCACACCTGCCGTGGGGATTGCACTACCGCGGACTGTAGCGGGCCGATGTGCTCTCGACTTGGGAGCAAGTTCCGGTCCATCAATTTGGCAAAGTATATTTTAACAACGCTAAATGCCGATCATGGGGAGCCCACTAATGGCTATATTTTGATGTTATTATTAATATGATTTGGCAACATTAAGTTTTATCATCAACTGTGGTGTTTACTTAAAGACTACTGAACCCATAATGCAATTTCGAACATTACGTGAAGCCGCACCTGTGGGCAATAAAAGGTACTAGTGAAATGCATCAGAAGTCTTTTGCCAGTTACTTTGCTGCCAAATCATGCCTGTGACCAAGGACGAATAGAAGTCTGAAACGAGTAAGGCAATGTGATTGAACCCGTGTATTTGTTGACTGCGCTGTTGCCTGTATTAACGGAGGTTATTGATGGTAAGTGCATCCTAAAGCTTTGGCAAATGTGAAACGGAATATTAGCGCGGCATGCCTGCCGTGGGGATTGCACTACCGCGGACTGTAGCGGTCCGATGTGCTCTCGACTTGGGAGCAAGTTCCGGTCCATCAATTTGGCAAAGTATATTTTAACAACGCTGAATGCCGATCATGTGGAGCCCACTAATGGCTATATTTTGATGTTATTATTAATATGATTTGGCAACATTAAGTTTTATCATGAACTGTGGTGTTTACTTAAAGACTACTGAACCCATAATGCAATTTCGAACATTACGTGAAGCTGCACCTGTGGGCAATAAAAGGTACTAGTGAAATGCATCAGAAGTCTTTTGCCAGTTACTTTGCTGCCAAATCATGCCTGTGACCAAGGACGAATAGAAGTCTGAAACGCGTAAGGCAATGTGATTGAACCCGTGTATCTGTTGATTGCGCTGTTGCCTGTATTAACGGAGGTTATTGATGGAAAGTTCATCCTAAAGCTTTGGCAAATGTGAAACGGAATATTAGCGCGGCATGCCTGCCGTGGGGGTTTCACTACCGTGGACTGTAGCGGGCCGATGTGCTCTCAACTTGGGAGCAAGTTCCGGTCCATCAATTTGGCAAAGTATATTTTAACAACGCTGAATGCCGATCATGGGGAGCCCACTAATGGCTATATTTTGATGTTATTATTAATATGATTTGGCAACATTAAGTTTTATCATGAACTGTGGTGTTTACTTAAAGACTACTGAACCCATAATGCAATTTCGAACATTACGTGAAGCCGCACCTGTTGGCAATAAAAGGTACTAGTGAAATGCATCAGAATTCTTTTGCCAGTTACTTTGCTGCCAAATCATGCCTGTGACCAAGGACGAATAGAAGTCTGAAACGCCTAAGGCAATGTGATTGAACCCGTGTATCTGTTGACTGCGCTGTTGCCTGTATTAATGGAGGTTATTGATGGAAAGTGCATCCTAAAGCTTTGGCAAATGTGAAACGGAATATTAGCGCGGCATGCCTGCGGTGGGGATAGCACTACCGCGGACTGTAGCGGGCCGATGTGCTCTCGACTTGGGAGCAAGTTCCGGTCCATCAATTTGGCAAAGTATATTTTAACAACGCTGAATGCCGATCATGGGGAGCCCACTAATGGCTATATTTTGATGTTATTATTAATATGATTTGGCAACATTAAGTTTTATCATGAACTGTGGTGTTTACTTAAAGACTACTGAACCCATAATGCAATTTCGAACATTACGTGAAGCCGCACCTGTGGGCAAAAAAAGATACTAGTGAAATGCATCAGAAGTCTGTTGCCAATTACTTTGCTGCCAAATCATGCCTCTGACCAAGGACAAATAGAAGTCTGAAATGCGTAAGGCAATGTGATTGAACCCGTGTATCTGTTGACTGCGCTGTTGCCTGTATTAACGGAGGTTATTGATGGAAAGGGCATCCTAAAGCTTTGGCAAATGTGAAACGGAATATTAGCGCGGCATGCCTGCCGTGTGGATTGCACTACCGCGGACTGTAGCGGGCCGATGTGCTCTCGACTTGGGAGCAAGTTCCGGTCCATCAATTTGGCAAAGTATATTTTAACAACGCTGAATGCCGATCATGGGGAGCCCACTTATGGCTATATTTTGATGTTATTATTAATATGATTTGGCAACATTAAGTTTTATCATGAACTGTGGTGTTTACTTAAAGACTACTGAACCCATAATGCAATTTCGAACATTACGTGAAGCCGCACCTGTGGGCAATAAAAGGCACTAGTGAAATGCATCAGAAGTCTTTTGCCAGTTACTTTGCTGCCAAATCATGCCTGTGACCAAGGACGAATAGAAGTCTGAAACGCGTAAGGCAATGTGATTGAACCCGTGTATCTGTTGACTGCGCTGTTGCCTGTATTAACGGAGGTTATTGATGGAAAGTGCATCCTAAAGCTTTGGCAAATGTGAAACGGAATATTAGAGCGGCATGCCTGCCGTGGGGATTGCACTACCGCGGACTGTAGCGGGCCGATATGCTCTCGACTTGGGAGCAAGTTCCGGTCCATCAATTTGGCAAAGTATATTTTAACAACGCTGAATGCCGATCATGGGGAGCCCACTAATGGCTATATTTTGATGTTATTATTAATATGATTTGGCAACATTAAGTTTTATCATGAACTGTGGTGTTTACTTAAAGACTACTGAACCCATAATGCAATTTCGAACATTACGTGAAGCTGCACCTGTGGGCAATAAAAGGTACTAGTGAAATGCATCAGAAGTCTTTTGCCAGTTACTTTGCTGCCAAATCATGCCTGTGGCCAAGGACGAATAGAAGTCTGAAACGCGTCAGGCAATGTGATTGAACCCGTGTATCTGTTGATTGCGCTGTTGCCTGTATTAACGGAGGTTATTGATGGAAAGTTCATCCTAAAGCTTTGGCAAATGTGAAACGGAATATTTGCGCGGCACACCTGCCGTGGGGATTGCACTACCGCGGACTGTAGCGGGCCGATGTGCTCTCGACTTGGGAGCAAGTTCCGGTCCATCAATTTGGCAAAGTATATTTTAACAACGCTGAATGCCGATCATGGGGAGCCCACTAATGGCTATATTTTGATGTTATTATTAATATGATTTGGCAACATTAAGTTTTATCATCAACTGTGGTGTTTACTTAAAGACTACTGAACCCATAATGCAATTTCGAACATTACGTGAAGCCGCACCTGTGGGCAATAAAAGGTACTAGTGAAATGCATCAGAAGTCTTTTGCCAGTTACTTTGCTGCCAAATCATGCCTGTGACCAAGGACGAATAGAAGTCTGAAACGCGTAAGGCAATGTGATTGAACCCGTGTATCTGTTGACTGCGCTGTTGCCTGTATTAACTGAGGTTATTGATGGTAAGTGCATCCTAAAGCTTTGGCAAATGTGAAACGGAATATTAGCGCGGCATGCCTGCCGTGGGGATTGCACTACCGCGGACTGTAGCGGGCCGATGTGCTCTCGACTTGGGAGCAAGTTCCGGTCCATCAATTTGGCAAAGTATATTTTAACAACGCTGAATGCCGATCATGGGGAGCCCACTAATGGCTATATTTTGATGTTATTATTAATATGATTTGGCAACATTAAGTGTTATCATGAACTGTGGTGTTTGCTTAAAGACTACTGAACCCATAATGCAATTTCGAACATTACGTGAAGCCGCACCTGTGGGCAATTAAAGGTATTAGTGAAATGCAGCAGAAGTCTTTTGCCAGTTACTTTGCTGCCAAATCATGCCTGTGACCAAGGACGAATAGAAGTCTGAAACGCCTAAGGCAATGTGATTGAACCCGTGTATCTGTTGACTGCGCTGTTGCCTGTATTAATGGAGGTTATTGATGGAAAGTGCATCCTAAAGCTTTGGCAAATGTGAAACGGAATATTAGCGCGGCATGCCTGCGGTGGGGATTGCACTACCGCGGACTGTAGCCGGCCGATGTGCTCTCGACTTGGGAGCAAGTTCCGGTCCATCAATTTGGCAAAGTATATTTTAACAACGCTGAATGCCGATCTTTGGGAGCCCACTAATGGCTATATTTTGATGTTATTATTAATATGATTTGGCAACATTAAGTTTTATCATGAACTGTGGTGTTTACTTAAAGACTACTGAACCCATAATGCAATTTCGAACATTACGTGAAGCCGCACCTGTGGGCAAAAAAAGATACTAGTGAAATGCATCAGAAGTCTTTTGCCAATTACTTTGCTGCCAAATCATGCCTCTGACCAAGGACGAATAGAAGTCTGAAATGCGTAAGGCAATGTGATTGAACCCGTGTATCTGTTGACTGCGCTGTTGCCTGTATTAACGGAGGTTATTGATGGAAAGTGCATCCTAAAGCTTTGGCAAATGTGAAACGGAATATTAGCGCGGCATGCCTGCCGTGTGGATTGCACTACCGCGGACTGTAGCGGGCCGATGTGCTCTCGACTTGGGAGCAAGTTCCGGTCCATCAATTTGGCAAAGTATATTTTAACAACGCTGAATGCCGATCATGGGGAGCCCACTTATGGCTATATTTTGATGTTATTATTAATATGATTTGGCAACATTAAGTTTTATCATGAACTGTGGTGTTTACTTAAAGACTACTGAACCCATAATGCAATTTCGAACATTACGTGAAGCCGCACCTGTGGGCAATAAAAGGCACTAGTGAAATGCATCAGAAGTCTTTTGCCAGTTACTTTGCTGCCAAATCATGCCTGTGACGAAGGACGAATAGAAGTCTGAAACGCGTAAGGCAATGTGATTGAACCCGTGTATCTGTTGACTGCGCTGTTGCCTGTATTAACGGAGGTTATTGATGGCAAGTGCATCCTAAAGCTTTGGCAAATGTGAAACGGAATATTAGAGCGGCATGCCTGCCGTGGGGATTGCACTACCGCGGACTGTAGCGGGCCGATATGCTCTCGACTTGGGAGCAAGTTCCGGTCCATCAATTTGGCAAAGTATATTTTAACAACGCTGAATGCCGATCATGGGGAGCCCACTAATGGCTATATTTTGATGTTATTATTAATATGATTTGGCAACATTAAGTTTTATCATGAACTGTGGTGTTTACTTAAAGACTACTGAACCCATAATGCAATTTCGAACATTACGTGAAGCTGCACCTGTGGGCAATAAAAGGTACTAGTGAAATGCATCAGAAGTCTTTTGCCAGTTACTTTGCTGCCAAATCATGCCTGTGGCCAAGGACGAATAGAAGTCTGAAACGCGTAAGGCAATGTGATTGAACCCGTGTATCTGTTGATTGCGCTGTTGCCTGTATTAACGGAGGTTATTGATGGAAAGTTCATCCTAAAGCTTTGGCAAATGTGAAACGGAATTGTAGTGTAGCTCCTATTTTCCCAATAGGCTCTGCGCATTGGAATAGTACCTACAGCAGTAAAGGCCTAGGCCAGACGTTAACTAGGTCTACTACTGTCGATACTAGACTTATGTTTTGGGTTTGCCAGCGTAGCTCAGAGTTCGCTAGAAACTTTCTCGAATGTTCAAGGAGGAATTAACTTCCCTGATTAGACAAGAAGGGATTTAGTTTCTGACAACCATAGAACATGACAACTTTGCTCTCCCCTAATCAAGAGTCAATCTCGAGAGTCGTGTGAGCACAAGGCAATTATTTTACTCAGTCAGTACGTGCATTCTTAGTCTCATCAGATTGTAGAGAAAAGGAAGAGACGGGCGTGTTCAATAAAAAGGTGTTATTTATTGATCAGTCTCTTTTCTCGTACAAGAGAAATGGATCGATATTATTGCAATACTTATAGTTAAGTAAAGTGCATACATTAAAAGCAATAGTATAAAGTAATACTGTAAAAACATTGATATGGTTTCTGAGCCATATGATGTTTAAAATGATTAAAATATATTTACATACACATATACATTTGACTAAACGTACTCAACTGGTGTTTCTAAATACGCCTACCCCGTGTACCTGACCTAAGTCTAATGCGTGGGCGGGAATAGAAAGTTACAGTTTAAGTTAAGTTTGTTTTTGCCAAGTGAATAACTAAAGAATTCTCTGTGAGGGGTTATTCAGTTCTGTACCTGGAATTTAGGATGAATGAGGAATGGTATCTCTTTCTCTGCTCTCGATATTCCAGGCTGCCTGCGAGGGCTGCCCGAAAGCGCCGGTGCTGGGTCTCTCGGCTTGAGATAGCAGCGCGTCTCTCAGCGCGTCAGGAAGGTGGGGCTGCGCCAGCGGGGTCTGCTTCTGCTCTCGGGTTCGGCAAGGATGGCTGCTCCGTCTTGTCACCACGCGTGTGTTTGCATAGGGCAAGATCGGCAATATTTATACCTTAAAGGTGCCGAGATTGACGTAAGGATGGACATAGATACGTCAATAAAGATGTCATACGACTTGCTCGTTAGCACATTCTTTACTAAAGTTCTCTGTGAAATCAAAACAATGGCCGCACGGATTTTTCCAGGTTGTCATAGGTTTGATTTGTTATGAGAACGTCGTATGCCTTATCAGGGGCTGGAGGAATGTCGCTTGTCTAATTAGATCTCAAGCGTTATGACCTAATCAGATAACACGTTCCTGTGCCGTAGTGTGACTGCGTCAGATAACGGTATCTGCATCATGGGGGCTGTTCTTGCCTCATGGGCTGACTGTTAGTTAATTTGATAGTTAGTTTAACCAGAATAGGGTCAGGAATAGGGGGATCGATTCAGAACCTATAGGAATACATGACACCCACTCCACGCTAACTATGGTCATATTTACTAATCTATGCATAGTATAACATAGTACAACATACTATAGAGTATAGTGTATACCTTACCACCCCAAAATACATAAATGCATTTAGAAATTTTCAAATATACTGAAAAATTGCAGTCATATATATTGTATGCACTTAAGCTATGAATTAAATGCAAAAGTAAACACGCATTTGTATGCATTATTGCTTATTTGGTATATGAGAAATACACATGAAATGGCTCTTAATATGGCTATACAGAAAGGAAGTCCGAGACCATTTCATCACATAATAAAATATTTGTGAACATCCCATTGGGCAACTAAAGTTTATAAAGTATCTACAAATAGAAATCTTAGTTCTCTAGGAATAGTTTCTTACTTTAAGCAGAAGACAAGTGTCCCGAAAATTTTGTAAAAAATAATTTGGGGCTGCAAAACTTGTTGTCCGTGAACTGGTGGGAAAAATTGTTCATGTGACTTTATTTTTAAAGTTGAAGGCCGAATTCAGGGAACGCCGTGTGCGAGCTTGCTCAAAAGTCTCTATTTCTGTTCTGGAGAGAACATCATATCATTAAGGCTTTCGAAAAAACTGTCAACAGCTTCATGGGAAAGTTCCACTAAGTCGGAAATAGGTGAAACCATGCATTCGTGCGCATGATTGTCTGCATTGACATTCTGATTCGCATTGCTGACAGAAGGTCGTACCTGATCGATGCTGCTTTCATCTTGAACTTCACTACTCTTCAATCGTAGTGGTGAAGATTCCACGAATGCCGTCATCAGGATTGGCAGCCTTTGAGGGCAGCACAAAGCGTGAACCTTGGTAGGAACCAACAATGTATCTGCATCCACTGGCGCATCCGATTGTAGCGTCAGACAGGTGTCTAACACGCATTCTTCTCCGCATAGCAGACACCTTAGTACAGGTAAAACACACCTTTGCCACATTGGTCGAAATGATAGAAACCAAGTCATGTTCAGGTCTCTAAGCCGGGAGAGTCCCAGGATTTTTGATATCCGGTCCCGGTATCCAATGGCTAGGATCGTATCTTCCATTGTCGCGAGAGTTTGATCTGTGACATGGGTTGCCATACCGAAAAATCAGGACTAAGAATAGGATTCCTGCAGTTAGTCCCAGGATCAGGGGAAGTCCGCCAAAAATCGAATGGACGAAGTCTGGAAAAATACCCAGTATGGCTTTGAATGGTGTTAATGCCATCGAAAATACTGTCTTAAATACCTTTGAGACCCCAGTGGTATCAGAAATATTTAAGATTTCGCTCAGGAT
Organism: Lissotriton helveticus; assembly: GCF_964261635.1. Lineage (NCBI taxonomy): Eukaryota > Metazoa > Chordata > Amphibia > Caudata > Salamandridae > Lissotriton > Lissotriton helveticus. The sequence continues at coordinate 1,463,813,096 of NC_136057.1, forward strand.
TTCCGCGAAATGTACGGGGGAATTAGTTGATAATAATGTATGTATCTCTGCAGTCGTCCTTGCGACTTGTAGATCATACGTTTCTTTTGATGACGTGAGCCTTGTAGGCGTCTGAAGAAGCACTGTTTTCATTCTGCTTAAAGTATCTATTCGAATAGAAGTAATTTTCAAACTGGGCCATGCCCTTGCCTCCCTGTCTGGAAAGGAGCTGGGGAACAAAGAACGTCCACAGCACTTGACCTTCGCAGTCGTAGTGACTAGATAAGGAGTCCCGGGCATAAGACTACAACATCTGCGGTCTACAATAAGAATGTAACTCCCATTATAGAGTCTTTGAAAGAATGGTTCTATTTCAGTTGCAGGTGCGCCTTGCTGGTGACATGAAAGGTTGTATGAATTCCCTTCACAGGCTCCATGCAAACTAATTCCGTTACACAGAAGCGTGCCGCTTAGTGACATAGCACAATTGTTGCCACTAAGAAACACTTTCTGTCCTTTATTACTGACACATGCATGCGAATAGGGCAGGTTCCAAGTTGTTTTAAGGTACCCCTTCCCCAATTTCTCGTACATGCCAGCCTGTATATATTTTTGGCAGTATTGAAACCTGAAGGTTGAGATTGGAATATTTATGATTCCGTGGATTATCCATTCACTGACAGGTCGTTCTGACATTGTCATTGGTAATCTTTCTAGTTTTTCAATGCTCAAGATTGTATAATCAGCACCCTTTTGCGCCATACCGATTTGTCTATCAGTAAGGTTAAAGATTTGGAATAGTGACGTTGTGTTGATTAAACGCCAAGGCACATAGCCTGAACGCAGATTTTGTAACGTCCAGCCAAGCTGTACAATAGAACGCAATTGTGACTGACCATGTTGTAATAACAGTAAGTCTTGCGATAATATATCGATTGCTGAAGACACAATGCTGTCCAATGAAAAAATTCTGGAGGACAGAGTCATTAACCCATTGTCCACTACAGAAAGTGATTTTTCCAAATTAATACGGTCAATTTCCCGTATTCTTTCTGCTGTCTCAATTTGAGTAACCTTCCAGGCCTCATTGTATGCTGCATATACAGAGGCTGCTATGAAACGCTTTTGACGCTGTTTGCGTGGTCCCATTATGAAATCACGCAAGTCAGCACCATCAGTAAGTAAAGTTAGGTGTTGCTTAATTTCAGGCAGTGTGGAAGTTTGTAGCCACTGAAGGCATAATTTGCCCACACTGTAGGTTGTTATTATCCCTGGGTGATGTCTTTGGGGATATCTAGGGTCTGGCCTGGTCATTTTGAAACCCTGTGTTTTATTCAGGAATCTTTCTTGACAGTTATTTGTATCTGTGGGCCAGATCAACCATTGTTTCCAATCAGGATGTGTTCTGTTTTGGTTTAGTATATGGTTTACGTCTATCTCTTCATCTGTATCAGAGCTATTGCTAAACATTGTTGGCTTTGGAATATACAGGTTATTTAAATCTTTGATTTTGGCTAAGCCAAGACAGGTGGTTTGTTGAACAGTGTCATTTAAAAATATCATTTGTTCTGGGATCATGCAGGCTCTAAACAAAGCTTCTATACCCTGTACTTGCCAATCTTTTGTACCCCAAACACTTTTCAAATCAACATTTTTGTCCCAATAATCAAATCCAAAAGTATTCATTTTTTCAAAGAATGAATCTGAATATATCAATTTTGTGTTGGTTATCATGGTTTTCATCCCTGTCTTGTTTGACAATTTAAAATAAAATGTTTCAGCATTACTTGTGTTAAAACCTGAAAAATATGAATATTTGTCGTAAACGGTTCTTGAGCTCCCTTTTGGAGGTGTAGCACAATGTTCCCATTGATTATAATTTAAAACATTTCTAGGTTGTGCAGATTTATGCAAAAAATGGTTACCATAGTGGTTATAGCAATTCATACTATCATAATTTGTAGAACCTTGCAAATAATCATGTTTTGTAAATTTAGCAGACATTACTAAGTCAGACATCATGTTATTAATGCTTTCGAAGTCCCAATCATCAGCAAATGAGTTTGGTTTTGCAAAGTCACTCAAGGAGATCTTGATTTGGTGTAGATATTTCAGGATCTCGACCGGACCATAAATTTCATAGTCAGTGTTGTCCCAGGCTACCCCACCAGGTATAGGATTGGCTGTGAAGTTGGCTGAAGAAAGTTCTCTTTTCTCGACGTGTGAAGATGTGTGTGGTTTGAGGACCAAGTTGATGTTCTGACTTGCTGTGTCCATTTTAGCATATTTTCCCTCAACGAAGCGTCCCAAAGTTAATACCATGATGAGCCAAAGTATGAGGATAAATGCACCAAAACCCACCCAAAATTCAATCCATGGAGAAATCAGATATGTTTCTTTCAGTTTTTTCAAAAGTTCCTTAGCTTTGTCTTTAAAGGATTTTGATGATGGCTGTGTCTTTGATTCACTGAAGCCTTCAGAGGAATCATCGAAGTTGATGAAGTACCCGGATGCAGTTCTGTCAATTGTTCCAATTGCTTCAGGATTTTTGTTTCTTGCATTGTCACTCGGTACTTCATTGTAGATTGGTGTGTCTCTGCTAAATGTTTTTATTTGGGTTTTCAGAGGTCTTAGTTCTATTGCATTGTTGCATAGTCCTTGTTGTTCTTCTGTAGGCGTTTCGAATGTGATGAGCCTCTTTGTTAGGACCTCTGTACTGGTAGCAAACCTTGGTGTTCTGCTACTAATTGGGAGTCCACTTGGCCTACTGTTTGTTATCGGCCACATGTTGTGGTTTTACCAGGTCGATGGATACAACTCGGTTCTCCTTTTTTCCAGCAAGTGGCGGTAGTACAACCGATCTTGTCCCGTTGACAGACAAGACTGGAACTGCTTTTCTGTAAGAAGGCCCAAATTCCTTCTTTACCGCGATCTTCTCCCTGACTAGATCCCCGACTTTTGGAATCCAGACAGGTCTTGCTGGGACAGGTGGTGATTCTTCAGTGGTCGTTGGCTGTTGTTTCAACTGTATGTTGCTCAGGTCTTTTCTTGTTTTGTTTAAGTCCTGCAAAATAGCCAAACGGTCTTTGACATCAAAGCTTTTTTCTTTAACCACTGAAGTCTGACTGTCGAGGTCAGAGATAATCATTCTAGTTCCAAATAATAATTTGTACGGACTGAATCCCTTCAGAGAATTTCTTGGCAAGTTATTTAGACTACGTTGGACACTTATTAGATGTTTGACCCACCCAGCTCCCGAACCTAATATCCTTTTCATTATAGATTGCTTTCTGCCTTGGTTTTTTCTTTACACCATCCCGTACCCTCAGGAAGGAAGTGAGAAGATTCCCGCTGGGCTGTGCTCATTTGGCCATGTTTCCCCCCAGGCTGGTGGGCTTGAGTGAAAACAATGGTCAAACGTAACATGCTCTTAGCGTATATGCCATTTAGACTCGCAAATCTTTGTATAACAGTCCGGACGTCAGCCGAGTGCTGAGGATCTATATTATAAGTGGAAACTAGCCTGTATATGTCAATCGCAAGCCATTCTTTTTACTGGTGATGTTATCTGCAGTCAGATTCCACCGTATTATATTTTTTCTCTCCCCACTGCGATTTCCGTTGCAGTTTGGGCAGTTTTTTACAAACATGGTATGATGTAGGCTCATGCCTGGCCACCAGTACCGTGATTGTAAATCTTCCAGAGAATCTTTTAGTTTGAGGTGTCCAAGACCCTCACCCATATGTGCGTCTGCGATTAACAAGCTTCTCCTGTCCATGTTTGGAATCACTCTATCCCCCACTCCAGGGATTCGAGCAAAAGGGACGGAGTTTGCATCGATTATGTATGTATAATTGAGTGGATAGTTGATCGGTAACGCTGAGCAGTCGCCTTTTGATGACGTTTTTACCGCCAGCAATGTTTCACCGTCAATGTATTTTAATGTACGCTTTTTTCGAACTACGGGAGCCGATTTAGTGGCTGCCGCTGCGGCTGTTTCAGCCAATGAATTCCCTACAACGTGCACGCCATCACGCTGATGACTCAGTGAGTGAGTCACGTGAGTCTTTGGTAGTTCTTTTTGTAAAAGAGCTATTTGTTCCCAGAGCAGTTTCTGCTTTATTGGTGCATCTGTGTCATCTTTGTAACCGTTCTGAATCCATGTCTGCAAATCGCTGTTATATGATTTGACGCAGTAATATGAATCTGACACTATAAGTGTCGGGAATTCGCGATCCGCATTATCTAGCGCCATTTTCAATGCGATTATTTCAGTTTGTTGTTCTGAATTAGTTTCTACTGAGTGTGATTTTGTTAATAGAGGTTTTAATATACCTCCGCGCCACACTTCTTTTGTAATCTCACATGTGGGGTTGTATGCTTGTTATCCCCAAACGGAGGGTTGAGCATGTCCGTCTGTATAGATTACACAGGCGTAATGTCGTAGAGGCAGAATGTCGATTGGCAGAGGATACGTCTTTTCATATTTTAGATTTTTTAATTCTTCTAGTTCTGGATCAAAGTAGTAGTATACTTTGTCCGTTGCGATCGAATTCACCCATTGTATCCATTCCGGATTCAATGTTATTGTTGGTAAATTACACGGTGTTGTTAGTGCCTCAAAGGCTGATTCTGCTGTTCTGACTGTGATATGTCTACCGTCAGCTATGTCTTTTTCTCTAGCTATTGCGTTTTGAACTGCACGAATGATTTTTTCTGTATTACTGAATTTCTGTTCAGCTTCTGTATACAAGTGTGATTTGAGTGCAATTGGTACCTTTTCTCCCTCATTAGAGGTCAGGTATGTGAATCCGCATCTCCCTGGGATGACTCGAATCACAAGATTGCGTGTGTTATCACGTGTTTCTAATTTTGTTTTAATTAGCATGTCTGTTTGTAAGGATCTCAAAATTTCTGTGTGTGTTTGAGTCCAATTGGATCTTTTAAAGTCTGGTTTAATCAGATCATAAAGGGGTTTGACCCTTTCTGCGTAATTTGCAATGTATGTTCTTCCGAAATTTAGGAAGCCTAGAATTGACTGTAGGTTTTTTAGTGTTTTAGGAGCTTGGATTACGGCACATTTCTCTAGGAAATTGTCAGCCAGGCTTTTGCCTTCACTTGATAACTCATATCCTAAGAACAGGACTGTCAGATGGGCAATTCTGGACTTTTTAAAGTTGAATTTGTAACCCTCTGCTGCGAACCCAAGTATTATGGTGTTCACTCTTTTCAAGTGAGTATCCAAGTCATCATCTGTTAAGTAAATGTCATCGACATAAGATAATGCCCCTGGGCTAACCGACAGAATTGCTTTTGAGTGCCATTTACTGAGAATGCAGTTAAATATCTGCTCTCTGGTGCTATGTTTTGACAAAAGAATCCATTGGAGATGTCCAAGGTTGTTTTGTATTTTTTCCGCACAATGTTATTCATTAGTGCAGCACTGTGTGAGTTTTGCACTGCAAAGGTTTTGCAACATGTGTTAAGGTGTCGGTAATCCAAAACTAGACGATATGAATTGTCTGGTTTGGAGACCGGAAACAAAGGATTGTTCATTTGTGAGGTGCAAGTTTCAATCACCCCCTGGTATTCTAGCTGATCTAGTATTTCATTTACCTGTTTTTTAGCCTCTTGCTTAATTGGGTACTGCCTTTGTGCAGTAGGTTGTGATTTTAACTGGATTTTGTGAGGAGGAGAATCCTCATCCCATCCTACATGATTTTTATATAAAGCAGGTGCTAAGGCCACTGCCCACTTTCTAGCAAGTGTGAATTTTTTATGAATCGGGATTTGATTCGAGAAGGCAGGCATAATTACTTCTTCGCCATGAGGGCACTCTCTGACAAACTCTGGTGGCCAGTCTTTTTCAGCTAGAAGGATATCATAGCCCTTGGAGAGATTATCCCAAAATAGTCCCCTTATTTTCCTAGTCTTATCTCCCTCTATACGTAATGTTATCTCGTATATCTTGTGGGGTTTGCTAACTCTGGTGTCTGCAGTTTCCACTTGAAGATATTCATTCGTGTCCACTGTCTCCAGATGATTCATAAGGACTTTGCGAGCTATGCTCACCTCTGCTGCGCTGTCTAGCATTGTCTGAGCCCACTCTCCGTTTTTCAGTTGTGTCCTCAGTATTCTCGGCATTGTTAACTACCTTGATACTGGCTACCTTCTTTTTTGGAAATTGTAATTTCTTTTTTAGTTGAGCACGTTCCTTGTCTTTGGACTTGGCGTGCTCTTCTCTTTGTTCTGATCGTCCTCTTCTTTCCGATTTCTGCGAGGAATTCTGAAAAGATTGAGAGGGACGTGTATCAATGTCTTGATATCTATCAGGTTTTTTAATATTATCCCTATTTCTAAGGTTATATCTATTCCCAGAGGGGTCACTCTGCGGTGACCTCTGTCTTCGGTTTGGAGATTTTTCTCTTCGCCTAGGAGACCTTCCTCTGGACTGGAATTTCTTTTCTTTAGGATTGGATTGTTTATTTCCATCCCAGTTCTTTTTTGGTGAATTATTATTAAAAAATAATTTTTCTGGACTTTCAGTCAGTTGCGGTTTTACTGGTATTCCACCTAAACTATCTCTACCTAGTTCCTCATAAGATTTTTCTATGATTCTGGCAATTTCAGCTGGTTGGTCTGCTATATCTGTCTCTTTTAACCTCTGGCGGATCGCCACGTTTGCTGCTTCACCTTTTATGTTGGCTAATAATATAGCCGAGACCTGCTTGAAGTCTTTCAGTAATTTCATACCAAGAGTTAAAGCAGGTTCTGGACCGTATTCATCTTGAATTTGTTTTAGCACATCTGGTATCACCGAAATGGATGGAACACCGTGCGTTTTTGTGTAGATGGAAGCAAAGACTGTACCCCAAGTGTCACAGTCTTCTATGTGTGGTGCGATTCCCATTGGGAGACATATAGTCAGAATCCTGTGTTTTTCCAGCGGGGTGGTGTCAGGAAACACCGCCTCTATTTGGGTGATTTTCTGTGCCAACCAGAATGGTATCTGTTCCCGTTTAGCCGGAACTTTTCCTAGGCAGGATTGGATGTTCTGTGGTGTGATTTTATTTGTGTTCCCCTGGTGAGGGGTCAGCTGTGGTAGTTTAATAGCTGGCTGAATTGTTGAAGTCCGCATTACATACTGAACTAATTGTCTGTGAATTTTTAGTAATTGTTTTAGCTGTATTAACAGCTCTCCTGTAGACATCCCTTCGATGTCTGGGTGTGGTGTGTATCCGGCTAAGACCGGCCACGTTGCTCCTGGTCTACCTAAAGGACCGAGCCTTGTAATGTGATTGTTATGTTTTAGGGCGCCATCAAATAAGAGCAAATGCTCTTGGAATTTGAGTGGTACTTCCACCTCCTCGAAAGGAGTGTACTCATTAGGAGGTTCCTCTATTTTGTAGTAGTGGAAGTACTTTGTTACAGCATTTGCTGCTGGAAAATGTATCCATGAATAGTATACCTCTGTCTGCCGATATTCGTGTGCCTCAATTACGAATATGACTGTGCCACCTCTAGGTGTCAGTCCATTTTCTATAAGCTTTAGGGTTATAGATCTCCTTTTGATGACCGGAATGAGTATTATATCCGCGTCTGCTGCTTGCATGGTAGCATCAGCATTTGCGAGTTCAGTTGCTAATCTAACTGCCTCTCTTTCATCATCACTCTCTGCCATTTTACCGACAGGAAGCTTATGTCTTTTGTTTGCCGATCAGGTTTCTTATGGAACAAAGATTAGATGCACAATATTTTGGAACTGTTTATCCTTCAACGTTGACTATACCAAGAACCATACATAGGAGTTCCCTCCTGCGAGGTTTTGGAGGATATTACCTTTCACCCACTCCAGACGTCTTTGGAGTTTTTGGGAAAAGGGGTCTGAGTGAGATAGCACGACTGAGTTACTCTAAATGTCTTACGTTAGTTTTATCGCCCTTTCCAAACGCGTTGGGCGCCATGTAGTGTAGCTCCTATTTTCCCAATAGGCTCTGCGCATTGGAATAGTACCTACAGCAGTAAAGGCCTAGGCCAGACGTTAACTAGGTCTACTACTGTCGATACTAGACTTAAGTTTTGGGTTTGCCAGCGTAGCTCAGAGTTCGCTAGAAACTTTCTCGAATGTTCAAGGAGGAATTAACTTCCATGATTAGACAAGAAGGGATTTAGTTTCTGACAACCATAGAACATGACAACTTTGCTCTCCCCTAATCAAGAGTCAATCTCGAGAGTCGTGTGAGCACAAGGCAATTATTTTACTCAGTCAGTACGTGCATTCTTAGTCTCATCAGATTGTAGAGAAAAGGAAGAGACGGGCGTGTTCAATAAAAAGGTGTTATTTATTGATCAGTCTCTTTTCTCGTACAAGAGAAATGGATCGATATTATTGCAATACTTATAGTTAAGTAAAGTGCATACATTAAAAGCAATAGTATAAAGTAATACTGTAAAAACATTGATATGGTTTCTGAGCCATATGATGTTTAAAATGATTAAAATATATTTACATACACATATACATTTGACTAAACGTACTCAACTGGTGTTTCTAAATACGCCTACCCCGTGTACCTGACCTAAGTCTAATGCGTGGGCGGGAATAGAAAGTTACAGTTTAAGTTAAGTTTGTTTTTGCCAAGTGAATAACTAAAGAATTCTCTGTGAGGGGTTATTCAGTTCTGTACCTGGAATTTAGGATGAATGAGGAATGGTATCTCTTTCTCTGCTCTCGATATTCCAGGCTGCCTGCGAGGGCTGCCCGAAAGCGCCGGTGCTGGGTCTCTCGGCTTGAGATAGCAGCGCGTCTCTCATCGCGTCAGGAAGGCGGGGCTGCGCCAGCGGGGTCTGCTTCTGCTCTCGGCTTCGGCAAGGATGGCTGCTCCATCTTGTCACCACGCGTGTGTTTGCATAGGGCAAGATCGGCAATATTTATACCTTAAAGGTGCCGAGATTGACGTAAGGATGGACATAGATACGTCAATAAAGATGTCATACGACTTGCTCGTTAGCACATTCTTTACTAAAGTTCTCTGTGAAATCAAAACAATGGCCGCACGGATTTTTCCAGGTTGTCATAGGTTTGATTTGTTATGAGAACGTCGTATGCCTTATCAGGGGCTGGAGGAATGTCGCTTGTCTAATTAGATCTCAAGCGTTATGACCTAATCAGATAACACGTTCCTGTGCCGTAGTGTGACTGCGTCAGATAACGGTATCTGCATCAAGGGGGCTGTTCTTGCCTCATGGGCTGACTGTTAGTTAATTTGATAGTTAGTTTAACCAGAATAGGGTCAGGAATAGGGGGATCGATTCAGAACCTATAGGAATACATGACAAAATATTAGCGCGGCATGCCTGCCGTGGGGGTTTCACTACCGTGGACTGTAGCGGGCCGATGTGCTCTCGACTTGGGAGCAAGTTCCGGTCCATCAATTTGGCAAAGTATATTTTAACAACGCTGAATGCCGATCATGGGGAGCCCACTAATGGCTATATTTTGATGTTATTATTAATATGATTTGGCAACATTAAGTTTTATCATGAACTGTGGTGTTTACTTAAAGACTACTGAACCCATAATGCAATTTCGAACATTACGTGAAGCCGCACCTGTTGGCAATAAAAGGTACTAGTGAAATGCATCAGAATTCTTTTGCCAGTTACTTTGCTGCCAAATCATGCCTGTGACCAAGGACGAATAGAAGTCTGAAACGCGCAAGGCAATGTGATTGAACCCGTGTATCTGTTGACTGCGCTGTTGCCTGTATTAACGGAGGTTATTGATGGAAAGTGCATCCTAAAGCTTTGGCAAATGTGAAACGGAATATTAGCGCGGCATACCTGCCGTGGGGATTGCACTACCGCGGACTGTAGCGGGCCGATGTGCTCTCGATTCGGGAGCAAGTTCCGGTCCATCAATTTGGCAAAGTATATTTTAACAACTCTGAATGCCGATCATGGGGAGCCCACTAATGGCTATATTTTGATGTTATTATTAATATGATTTGGCAACATTAAGTTTTATCATGAACTGTGGTGTTTACTTAAAGACTACTGAACCCATAATGCAATTTCGAACATTACGTGAAGCCGCACGTGTGGGCAATAAAAGGTACTAGTGAAATGCATCAGAAGTCTTTTGCCAGTTACTTTGCTTCCAAATCATGCCTGTGACCAAGGACGAATAGAAGTCTGAAACGCGTAAGGCAATGTGATTGAACCCGTGTATCTGTTGACTGCGCTGTTGCCTGTATTAACGGAGGTTATTGATGGAAAGTGCATCCTAAAGCTTTGGCAAATGTGAAATGGAATATTAGCACGGCATGCCTGCCGTGGGGATTTCACTACCGCAGACTGTAGCGGGCCGATGTGCTCTCGACTTGGGAGCAAGTTCCGGTCTATCAATTTGGCAAAGTATATTTTAACAACGCTGAATGCCGATCATGGGGAGCCCACTAATGGCTATATTTTGATGTTATTATTAATATGATTTGGCAACATTAAGTTTTATCATGAACTGTGGTGTTTACTTAAAGACTACTGAACCCATAATGCAATTTCGAACATTACGTGAAGCCGCACCTGTGGGCAATAAAAGGTACTAGTGAAATGCATCAGAAGTCTTTTGCCAGTTACTTTGCTGCCAAATCATGCCTGTGACCAAGGACGAATAGAAGTCTGAAACGCGTAAGGCAATGTGATTGAACCCATGTATCTGTTGACTGCGCTGTTGCCTGTATTAACGGAGGTTATTGATGGAAAGTGCATCCTAAAGCTTTGGCAAATGTGAAATGGAATATTAGCGCGGCATGCCTGCCGTGGGGATTGCACTACCGCGGACTGTAGCTGGCCGATGTGCTCTCGACTTGGGAGCAAGTTCCGGTCTATCAATTTGGCAAAGTATATTTTAACAACGCTGAATGCCGATCATGGGGAGCCCACTAATGGCTATATTTTGATGTTATTATTAATATGATTTGGCAACATTAAGTTTTATCATGAACTGTGGTGTTTACTTAAAGACTACTGAACCCATAATGCAATTTCGAACATTACGTGAAGCCGCACCTGTGGGCAATAAAAGGTACTAGTGAAATGCATCAGAAGTCTTTTGCCAGTTACTTTGCTGCCAAATCATGCCTGTGACCAAGGATGAATAGAAGTCTGAAACGCGTAAGGCAATGTGATTGAACCTGTGTATCTGTTGACTGCGCTGTTTCCTGTATTAACGGAGGTTATTGATGGAAAGTGCATCCTAAAGCTTTGGCAAATGTGAAATGGAATATTAGCGTGGCATGCCTGCCGTGGGGATTGCACTACCGCGGACTGTAGTGGGCCGATGTGCTCTCGACTTGGGAGCAAGTTTCGGTCTATCAATTTGGCAAAGTATATTTTAACAACGCTGAATGCCGATCATGGGGAGCCCACTAATGGCTATATTTTGATGTTATTATTAATATGATTTGGCAACATTAAGTTTTATCATGAACTGTGGTGTTTACTTAAAGACTACTGAACCCATAATGCAATTTCGAACATTACGTGAAGCCGCACCTGTGGGCAATAAAAGGTACTAGTGAAATGCATCAGAAGTCTTTTGCCAGTTACTTTGCTGCCAAATCATGCCTGTGACCAAGGACGAATAAAAGTCTGAAACGCGTAAGGCAATGTGATTGAACCTGTGTATCTGTTGACTGCGCTGTTGCCTATGTTAACAGAGGTTATTGATGGAAAGTGCATCCTAAAGCTTTGGCAAATGTGAAACGGAATATTAGCGCGGCATGCCTGCCGTGGGGATTGCACTACCGCGGACTGTAGCGGGCCGATGTGCTCTCGACTTGGGAGCAAGTTCCGGTCCATCAATTTGGCAAAGTATATTTTAACAACGCTGAATGCCGATCATGGGGAGCCCACTAATGGCTATATTTTGATGTTATTATTAATATGATTTGGCAACATTAAGTGTTATCATGAACTGTGGTGTTTACTTAAAGACTACTGAACCCATAATGCAATTTCGAACGTTACGTGAAGCCGCACCTCTGGGCAATTAAAGGTACTATTGAAATGCATCAGAACTCTTTTGCCAGTTACTTTGCTGCCAAATCATGCCTGTGACCAAGGACGAATAGAAGTCTGAAACGCGTAAGGCGATGTGATTGAACCCGTGTATCTGTTGACTGCGCTGTTGCCTGTATTAACGGAGGTTATTGATGGAAAGTGCATCCTAAAGCTTTGGCAAATGTGAAACGGAATATTAGCGCGGCATGCCTGCCGTGGGGATTGCACTACCGCGGACTGTAGCGGGCCGAAGTGCTCTCGACTTGAGATCAAGTTCCGGTCCATCAATTTGGCAAAGTTTATTTTAACAACGCTGAATGCCGATCATGGGGAGCCCACTAATGGCTATATTTTGATGTTATTATTAATATGATTTGGCAACATTAAGTTTTATCATGAACTGTGGTGTTTACTTAAAGACTACTGAACCCATAATGCAATTTCGAACATTACGTGAAGCCGCACCTGTGGGCAATAAAAGGTACTAGTGAAATGCATCAGAAGTCTTTTGCCAGTTACTTTGCTGCCAAATCATGCCTGTGACCAAGGACGAATAGAAGTCTGAAACGCGTAAGGCAATGTGATTGAACCCGTGTATCTGTTGACTGCGCTGTTGCCTGTATTAACGGAGGTTATTGATGGAAAGTTCATCCTAAAGCTTTGGCAAATGTGAAACGGAATATTAGCGCGGCATGCCTGCCGTGGGGATTTCACTACCGTGGACTGTAGCGGGCCGATGTGCTCTCGACTTGGGAGCAAGTTCCGGTCCATCAATTTGGCAAAATATATTTTAACAACGCTGAATGCCGATCATGGGGAGCCCACTAATGGCTATATTTTGATGTTATTATTAATATGATTTGGCAACATTAAGTTTTATCATGAACTGTGGTGTTTACTTAAAGACTACTGAACCCATAATGCAATTTCGAACATTAAGTGAAGCCGCACCTGTGGGCAATAAAAGGTACTAGTGAAATGCATCAGAAGTCTTTTGCCAGTTACTTTGCTGCCAAATCATGCCTGTGACCAAGGACGAATAGAAGTCTGAAACGCGCAAGGCAATGTGATTGAACCCGTGTATCTGTTGACTGCGCTGTTGCCTGTATTAACGGAGGTTATTGATGGAAAATGCATCCTAAAGCTTTGGCAAATGTGAAACGGAATATTAGCGCGACATGCCTGCCGTGGGGATTGCACTACCGCGGACTGTAGCGGGCCGATGTGCTCTCGACTTGGGAGCAAGTTCCGGTCCATCAATTTGGCAAAGTATATTTTAACAACGCTGAATGCCGATCATGGGGAGCCCACTAATGGCTATATTTTGATGTTATTATTAATATGATTTGGCAATATTAAGTTTTATCATGAACTGTGGTGTTTACTTAAAGACTACTGAACCCATAATGCAATTTCGAACATTACGTGAAGCCGCACGTGTGGGCAATAAAAGGTACTAGTGAAATGCATCAGAAGTCTTTTGCCAGTTACTTTGCTGCCAAATCATGCATGTGACCAAGGACGAATAGAAGTCTGAAACGCGTAAGGAAATGTGATTGAACCCGTGTATCTGTTGACTGCGCTGTTGCCTGTATTACCGGAGGTTATTGATGGAAAATGCATCCTAAAGCTTTGGCAAATGTGAAACGGATTAGCGCGGCATGCCTGCCGTGGGGATTGCACTACCGCGGACTGTAGCCGGCCGATGTGCTCTCGACTTGGGAGCAAGTTCCGGTCCATCAATTTGGCAAAGTATATTTTAACAACGCTGAATGCCGATCATGGGGAGCCCACTAATGGCTATATTTTGATGTTATTATTAATATGATTTGGCAACATTAAGTTTTATCATGAACTGTGGTGTTTACTTAAAGACTACTGAACCCATAATGCAATTTTCAACATTACGTGAAGCCGCACGTGTGGGCAATAAAAGGTACTAGTGAAATGCATCAGAAGTCTTTTGCCAGTTACTTTGCTGCCAAATCATGCCTGTGACCAAGGACGAATAGAAGTCTGAAACGCGTAAGGCAATGTGATTGAACCCGTGTATCTGTTGACTGCGCTGTTGCCTGTATTAACGGAGGTTATTGATGGAAAGTGCATCCTAAAGCTTTGGCAAATGTGAAATGGAATATTAGCACGGCATGCCTGCCGTGGGGATTTCACTACCGCAGACTGTAGCGGGCCGATGTGCTCTCGACTTGGGAGCAAGTTCCGGTCTATCAATTTGGCAAAGTATATTTTAACAATGCTGAATGCCGATCATGGGGAGCCCACTAATGGCTATATTTTGATGTTATTATTAATATGATTTGGCAACATTAAGTTTTATCATGAACTGTGGTGGTTACTTAAAGACTACTGAACCCATAATGCAATTTCGAACATTACGTGAAGCCGCACCTGTGGGCAATAAAAGGTACTAGTGAAATGCATCAGAAGTCTTTTGCCAGTTACTTTGCTGCCAAATCATGCCTGTGACCAAGGACGAATAGAAGTCTGAAACGCGTAAGGCAATGTGATTGAACCTGTGTATCTGTTGACTGCGCTGTTGCCTGTATTAACGGAGGTTATTGATGGAAAGTGCATCCTAAAGCTTTGGCAAATGTGAAATGGAATATTAGCGTGGCATGCCTGCCGTGGGGATTGCACTACCGCGGACTGTAGTGGGCCGATGTGCTCTCCACTTGGGAGCAAGTTTCGGTCTATCAATTTGGCAAAGTATATTTTAACAACGCTGAATGCCGATCATGGGGAGCCCACTAATGGCTATATTTTGATGTTATTATTAATATGATTTGGCAACATTAAGTTTTATCATGAACTGTGGTGTTTACTTAAAGACTACTGAACCCATAATGCAATTTCGAACATTACGTGAAGCCGCACCTGTGGGCAATAAAAGGTACTAGTGAAATGCATCAGAAGTCTTTTGCCAGTTACTTTGCTGCCAAATCATGCCTGTGACCAAGGACGAATAGAAGTCTGAAACGCGTAAGGCAATGTGATTGAACCCGTGTATCTGTTGACTGCGCTGTTGCCTATGTTAACGGAGGTTATTGATGGAAAGTGCATCCTAAAGCTTTGGCAAATGTGAAACTGAATATTAGCGCGGCATGCCTGCCGTGGGGATTGCACTACCGCGGACTGTAGCGGGCCGATGTGCTCTCGACTTGGGAGCAAGTTCCGGTCCATCAATTTGGCAAAGTATATTTTAACAACGCTGAATGCCGATCATGGGGAGCCCACTAATGGCTATATTTTGATGTTATTATTAATATGATTTGGCAACATTAAGTGTTATCATGAACTGTGGTGTTTACTTAAAGACTACTGAACCCATAATGCAATTTCGAACGTTACGTGAAGCCGCACCTCTGGGCAATTAAAGGTACTAGTGAAATGCATCAGAACTCTTTTGCCAGTTACTTTGCTGCCAAATCATGCCTGTGACCAAGGACGAATAGAAGTCTGAAACGCGTAAGGCGATGTGATTGAACCCGTGTATCTGTTGACTGCGCTGTTGCCTGTATTAACGGAGGTTATTGATGGAAAGTGCATCCTAAAGCTTTGGCAAATGTGAAACGGAATATTAGCGCGGCATGCCTGCCGTGGGGATTGCACTACCGCGGACTGTAGCGGGCCGAAGTGCTCTCGACTTGGGATCAAGTTCCGGTCCATCAATTTGGCAAAGTTTATTTTAACAACGCTGAATGCCGATCATGGGGAGCCCACTAATGGCTATATTTTGATGTTATTATTAATATGATTTGGCAACATTAAGTTTTATCATGAACTGTGGTGTTTACTTAAAGACTACTGAACCCATAATGCAATTTCGAACATTACGTGAAGCCGCACCTGTGGGCAATAAAAGGTACTAGTGAAATGCATCAGAACTCTTTTGCCAGTTACTTTGCTGCCAAATCATGCCTGTGACCAAGGACGAATAGAAGTCTGAAACGCGTAAGGCAATGTGATTGAACCCGTGTATCTGTTGACTGCGCTGTTGCCTGTATTAACGGAGGTTATTGATGGAAAGTGCATCCTAAAGCTTTGGCAAATGTGAAATGGAATATTAGCGTGGCATGCCTGCCGTGGGGATTGCACTACCGCGGACTGTAGTGGGCCGATGTGCTCTCCACTTGGGAGCAAGTTTCGGTCTATCAATTTGGCAAAGTATATTTTAACAACGCTGAATGCCGATCATGGGGAGCCCACTAATGGCTATATTTTGATGTTATTATTAATATGATTTGGCAACATTAAGTTTTATCATGAACTGTGGTGTTTACTTAAAGACTACTGAACCCATAATGCAATTTCGAACATTACGTGAAGCCGCACCTGTGGGCAATAAAAGGTACTAGTGAAATGCATCAGAAGTCTTTTGCCAGTTACTTTGCTGCCAAATCATGCCTGTGACCAAGGACGAATAGAAGTCTGAAACGCGTAAGGCAATGTGATTGAACCCGTGTATCTGTTGACTGCGCTGTTGCCTGTGTTAACGGAGGTTATTGATGGAAAGTGCATCCTAAAGCTTTGGCAAATGTGAAACGGAATATTAGCGCGGCATGCCTGCCGTGGGGATTGCACTACCGCGGACTGTAGCGGGCCGATGTGCTCTCGACTTGGGAGCAAGTTCCGGTCCATCAATTTGGCAAAGTATATTTTAACAACGCTGAATGCCGATCATGGGGAGCCCACTAATGGCTATATTTTGATGTTATTATTAATATGATTTGGCAACATTAAGTGTTATCATGAACTGTGGTGTTTACTTAAAGACTACTGAACCCATAATGCAATTTCGAACGTTACGTGAAGCCGCACCTCTGGGCAATTAAAGGTACTAGTGAAATGCATCAGAACTCTTTTGCCAGTTACTTTGCTGCCAAATCATGCCTGTGACCAAGGACGAATAGAAGTCTGAAACGCGTAAGGCGATGTGATTGAACCCGTGTATCTGTTGACTGCGCTGTTGCCTGTATTAACGGAGGTTATTGATGGAAAGTGCATCCTAAAGCTTTGGCAAATGTGAAACGGAATATTAGCGCGGCATGCCTGCCGTGGGGATTGCACTACCGCGGACTGTAGCGGGCCGAAGTGCTCTCGACTTGGGATCAAGTTCCGGTCCATCAATTTGGCAAAGTTTATTTTAACAACGCTGAATGCCGATCATGGGGAGCCCACTAATGGCTATATTTTGATGTTATTATTAATATGATTTGGCAACATTAAGTTTTATCATGAACTGTGGTGTTTACTTAAAGACTACTGAACCCATAATGCAATTTCGAACATTACGTGAAGCCGCACCTGTGGGCAATAAAAGGTACTAGTGAAATGCATCAGAAGTCTTTTGCCAGTTACTTTGCTGCCAAATCATGCCTGTGACCAAGGACGAATAGAAGTCTGAAACGCGTAAGGCAATGTGATTGAACCCGTGTATCTGTTGACTGCGCTGTTGCCTGTATTAACGGAGGTTATTGATGGAAAGTTCATCCTAAAGCTTTGGCAAATGTGAAACGGAATATTAGCGCGGCATGCCTGCCGTGGGGATTTCACTACCGTGGACTGTAGCGGGCCGATGTGCTCTCGACTTGGGAGCAAGTTCCGGTCCATCAATTTGGCAAAATATATTTTAACAACGCTGAATGCCGATCATGGGGAGCCCACTAATGGCTATATTTTGATGTTATTATTAATATGATTTGGCAACATTAAGTTTTATCATGAACTGTGGTGTTTACTTAAAGACTACTGAACCCATAATGCAATTTCGAACATTAAGTGAAGCCGCACCTGTGGGCAATAAAAGGTACTAGTGAAATGCATCAGAAGTCTTTTGCCAGTTACTTTGCTGCCAAATCATGCCTGTGACCAAGGACGAATAGAAGTCTGAAACGCGCAAGGCAATGTGATTGAACCTGTGTATCTGTTGACTGCGCTGTTGCCTGTATTAACGGAGGTTATTGATGGAAAATGCATCCTAAAGCTTTGGCAAATGTGAAACGGAATATTAGCGCGGCATGCCTGCCGTGGGGATTGCACTACCGCGGACTGTAGCGGGCCGATGTGCTCTCGACTTGGGAGCAAGTTCCGGTCCATCAATTTGGCAAAGTATATTTTAACAACGCTGAATGCCGATCATGGGGAGCCCACTAATGGCTATATTTTGATGTTATTATTAATATGATTTGGCAATATTAAGTTTTATCATGAACTGTGGTGTTTACTTAAAGACTACTGAACCCATAATGCAATTTCGAACATTACGTGAAGCCGCACGTGTGGGCAATAAAAGGTACTAGTGAAATGCATCAGAAGTCTTTTGCCAGTTACTTTGCTGCCAAATCATGCATGTGACCAAGGACGAATAGAAGTCTGAAACGCGTAAGGAAATGTGATTGAACCCGTGTATCTGTTGACTGTGCTGTTGCCTGTATTACCGGAGGTTATTGATGGAAAATGCATCCTAAAGCTTTGGCAAATGTGAAACGGATTAGCGCGGCATGCCTGCCGTGGGGATTGCACTACCGCGGACTGTAGCCGGCCGATGTGCTCTCGACTTGGGAGCAAGTTCCGGTCCATCAATTTGGCAAAGTATATTTTAACAACGCTGAATGCCGATCATGGGGAGCCCACTAATGGCTATATTTTGATGTTATTATTAATATGATTTGGCAACATTAAGTTTTATCATGAACTGTGGTGTTTACTTAAAGACTACTGAACCCATAATGCAATTTTGAACATTACGTGAAGCCGCACGTGTGGGCAATAAAAGGTACTAGTGAAATGCATCTGAAGTCTTTTGCCAGTTACTTTGCTGCCAAATCATGCCTGTGACCAAGGACGAATAGAAGTCTGAAACGCGTAAGGCAATGTGATTGAACCCGTGTATCTGTTGACTGCGCTGTTGCCTGTATTAACGGAGGTTATTGATGGAAAGTGCATCCTAAAGCTTTGGCAAATGTGAAACGGAATATTAGCGCGGCATGCCTGCCGTGGGGATTGCACTACCGCGGACTGTAGCGGGCCGATGTGCTCTCGACTTGGGAGCAAGTTCCGGTCCATCAATTTGGCAAAGTATATTTTAACAACGCTGAATGCCGATCATGGGGAGCCCACTAATGGCTATATTTTGATGTTATTATTAATATGATTTGGCAACATTAAGTTTTATCATGAACTGTGGTGTTTACTTAAAGACTACTGAACCCATAATGCAATTTCGAACATTACGTGAAGCCGCACGTGTGGGCAATAACAGGTACTAGTGAAATGCATCAGAAGTCTTTTGCCAGTTACTTTGCTGCCAAATCATGCCTGTGACCAAGGACGAATAGAAGTCTGAAACGCGTAAGGCAATGTGATTGAACCCGTGTATCTGTTGACTGCGCTGTTGCCTGTATTAACGGAGGTTATTGACGGAAAGTGCATCCTAAAGCTTTGGCAAATGTGAAACGGAATATTAGCGCGGCATGCCTGCCGTGGGGATTGCACTACCGCGGACTGTAGCGGGCCGATGTGCTCTCGACTTGGGAGCAAGTTCCAGTCCATCAATTTGGCAAAGTATATTTTAACAACGCTGAATGCCGATCATGGGGAGCCCACTAATGGCTATATTTTGATGTTATTATTAATATGATTTGGCAACATTAAGTTTTATCATGAACTGTGGTGTTTACTTAAAGACTACTGAACCCATAATGCAATTTCGAACATTACGTGAAGCCGCACCTGTGGGCAATAAAAGGTACTAGTGAAATGCATCAGAAGTCTTTTGCCAGTTACTTTGCTGCCAAATCATGCCTGTGACCAAGGACGAATAGAAGTCTGAAACGCGTAAGGCAATGTGATTGAACCTCTGTATCTGTTGACTGCGCTGTTACCTGTATTAACGGAGGTTATTGATGGAAAGTGCATCCTAAAGCTTTGGCAAATGTGAAACGGAATATTAGCGCGGCATGCCTGCCGTGGGGATTTCACTACCGTGGACTGTAGCGGGCCTATGTGCTCTCGACTTGGGAGCAAGTTCCGGTCCATCAATTTGGCAAAATATATTTTAACAACGCTGAATGCC
This sequence comes from Lissotriton helveticus, assembly GCF_964261635.1. NCBI lineage: Eukaryota > Metazoa > Chordata > Amphibia > Caudata > Salamandridae > Lissotriton > Lissotriton helveticus. The sequence continues at coordinate 1,463,833,231 of NC_136057.1, forward strand.
GATCATGGGGAGCCCACTAATGGCTATATTTTGATGTTATTATTAATATGATTTGGCAACATTAAGTTTTATCATGAACTGTGGTGTTTACTTAAAGACTACTGAACCCATAATGCAATTTCGAACATTAAGTGAAGCCGCACCTGTGGGCAATAAAAGGTACTAGTGAAATGCATCAGAAGTCTTTTGCCAGTTACTTTGCTGCCAAATCATGCCTGTGACCAAGGACGAATAGAAGTCTGAAACGCGCAAGGCAATGTGATTGAACCTGTGTATCTGTTGACTGCGCTGTTGCCTGTATTAACGGAGGTTATTGATGGAAAATGCATCCTAAAGCTTTGGCAAATGTGAAACGGAATATTAGCGCGGCATGCCTGCCGTGGGGATTGCACTACCGCGGACTGTAGCGGGCCGATGTGCTCTCGACTTGGGAGCAAGTTCCGGTCCATCAATTTGGCAAAGTATATTTTAACAACGCTGAATGCCGATCATGGGGAGCCCACTAATGGCTATATTTTGATGTTATTATTAATATGATTTGGCAATATTAAGTTTTATCATGAACTGTGGTGTTTACTTAAAGACTACTGAACCCATAATGCAATTTCGAACATTACGTGAAGCCGCACGTGTGGGCAATAAAAGGTACTAGTGAAATGCATCAGAAGTCTTTTGCCAGTTACTTTGCTGCCAAATCATGCATGTGACCAAGGACGAATAGAAGTCTGAAACGCGTAAGGAAATGTGATTGAACCCGTGTATCTGTTGACTGTGCTGTTGCCTGTATTACCGGAGGTTATTGATGGAAAATGCATCCTAAAGCTTTGGCAAATGTGAAACGGATTAGCGCGGCATGCCTGCCGTGGGGATTGCACTACCGCGGACTGTAGCCGGCCGATGTGCTCTCGACTTGGGAGCAAGTTCCGGTCCATCAATTTGGCAAAGTATATTTTAACAACGCTGAATGCCGATCATGGGGAGCCCACTAATGGCTATATTTTGATGTTATTATTAATATGATTTGGCAACATTAAGTTTTATCATGAACTGTGGTGTTTACTTAAAGACTACTGAACCCATAATGCAATTTTGAACATTACGTGAAGCCGCACGTGTGGGCAATAAAAGGTACTAGTGAAATGCATCTGAAGTCTTTTGCCAGTTACTTTGCTGCCAAATCATGCCTGTGACCAAGGACGAATAGAAGTCTGAAACGCGTAAGGCAATGTGATTGAACCCGTGTATCTGTTGACTGCGCTGTTGCCTGTATTAACGGAGGTTATTGATGGAAAGTGCATCCTAAAGCTTTGGCAAATGTGAAACGGAATATTAGCGCGGCATGCCTGCCGTGGGGATTGCACTACCGCGGACTGTAGCGGGCCGATGTGCTCTCGACTTGGGAGCAAGTTCCGGTCCATCAATTTGGCAAAGTATATTTTAACAACGCTGAATGCCGATCATGGGGAGCCCACTAATGGCTATATTTTGATGTTATTATTAATATGATTTGGCAACATTAAGTTTTATCATGAACTGTGGTGTTTACTTAAAGACTACTGAACCCATAATGCAATTTCGAACATTACGTGAAGCCGCACGTGTGGGCAATAACAGGTACTAGTGAAATGCATCAGAAGTCTTTTGCCAGTTACTTTGCTGCCAAATCATGCCTGTGACCAAGGACGAATAGAAGTCTGAAACGCGTAAGGCAATGTGATTGAACCCGTGTATCTGTTGACTGCGCTGTTGCCTGTATTAACGGAGGTTATTGACGGAAAGTGCATCCTAAAGCTTTGGCAAATGTGAAACGGAATATTAGCGCGGCATGCCTGCCGTGGGGATTGCACTACCGCGGACTGTAGCGGGCCGATGTGCTCTCGACTTGGGAGCAAGTTCCAGTCCATCAATTTGGCAAAGTATATTTTAACAACGCTGAATGCCGATCATGGGGAGCCCACTAATGGCTATATTTTGATGTTATTATTAATATGATTTGGCAACATTAAGTTTTATCATGAACTGTGGTGTTTACTTAAAGACTACTGAACCCATAATGCAATTTCGAACATTACGTGAAGCCGCACCTGTGGGCAATAAAAGGTACTAGTGAAATGCATCAGAAGTCTTTTGCCAGTTACTTTGCTGCCAAATCATGCCTGTGACCAAGGACGAATAGAAGTCTGAAACGCGTAAGGCAATGTGATTGAACCTCTGTATCTGTTGACTGCGCTGTTACCTGTATTAACGGAGGTTATTGATGGAAAGTGCATCCTAAAGCTTTGGCAAATGTGAAACGGAATATTAGCGCGGCATGCCTGCCGTGGGGATTGCACTACGGCGGATTGTAGCGGGCCGATGTGCTCTCGACTTGGGAGCAAGTTCCGATCCATCAATTTGGCAAAGTATATTTTAACAACGCTGAATGCCGATCATGGAGAGCCCACTAATGGCTATATTTTGATGTTATTATTAATATGATTTGGCAACATTAAGTTTTATCATGAACTGTGGTTTTACTTAAAGACTACTGAACCCATAATGCAATTTCGAACATTACGTGAAGCCGCACCTGTGGGCAATAAAAGGTACTAGTGAAATGCATCAGGAGTCTTTTGCCAGTTACTTTGCTGCCAAATCATGCCTGTGACCAAGGACGAATAGAAGTCTGAAACGCGTAAGGCAATGTGATTGAACCCGTGTATCTGTTGACTGCGCTGTTGCCTGTATTAATGGAGGTTATTGATGGAAAGTGCATCCTAAAGCTTTGGCAAATGTGAAACGGAATATTAGTTTGGCATGCCTGCCGTGGGAATTGCACTACCGCGGACTGTAGCGGGCCGATGTACTCTCGACTTGGGAGCAAGTTCCGGTCCATCAATTTGGCAAAGTATATTTTAACAACGCTGAATGCCGATCATGGGGAGCCCACTAATGGCTATATTTTGATGTTATTATTAATATGATTTGGCAACATTAAGTTTTATCATGAACTGTGGTGTTTACTTAAAGACTACTGAACCCATAATGCAATTTCGAACATTAAGTGAAGCCGCACCTGTGGGCAATAAAAGGTACTAGTGAAATGCATCAGAAGTCTTTTGCCAGTTACTTTGCTGCCAAATCATGCCTGTGACCAAGGACGAATAGAAGTCTGAAACGCGCAAGGCAATGTGATTGAACCCGTGTATCTGTTGACTGCGCTGTTGCCTGTATTAACGGAGGTTATTGATGGAAAATGCATCCTAAAGCTTTGGCAAATGTGAAACGGAATATTAGCGCGACATGCCTGCCGTGGGGATTGCACTACCGCGGACTGTAGCGGGCCGATGTGCTCTCGACTTGGGAGCAAGTTCCGGTCCATCAATTTGGCAAAGTATATTTTAACAACGCTGAATGCCGATCATGGGGAGCCCACTAATGGCTATATTTTGATGTTATTATTAATATGATTTGGCAATATTAAGTTTTATCATGAACTGTGGTGTTTACTTAAAGACTACTGAACCCATAATGCAATTTCGAACATTACGTGAAGCCGCACGTGTGGGCAATAAAAGGTACTAGTGAAATGCATCAGAAGTCTTTTGCCAGTTACTTTGCTGCCAAATCATGCATGTGACCAAGGACGAATAGAAGTCTGAAACGCGTAAGGAAATGTGATTGAACCCGTGTATCTGTTGACTGCGCTGTTGCCTGTATTAACGGAGGTTATTGATGGAAAGTGCATCCTAAAGCTTTGGCAAATGTGAAATGGAATATTAGCACGGCATGCCTGCCGTGGGGATTTCACTACCGCAGACTGTAGCGGGCCGATGTGCTCTCGACTTGGGAGCAAGTTCCGGTCTATCAATTTGGCAAAGTATATTTTAACAACGCTGAATGCCGATCATGGGGAGCCCACTAATGGCTATATTTTGATGGTATTATTAATATGATTTGGCAACATTAAGTTTTATCATGAACTGTGGTGTTTACTTAAAGACTACTGAACCCATAATGCAATTTCGAACATTACGTGAAGCCGCACCTGTGGGCAATAAAAGGTACTAGTGAAATGCATCAGAAGTCTTTTGCCAGTTACTTTGCTGCCAAATCATGCCTGTGACCAAGGACGAATAGAAGTCTGAAACGCGTAAGGCAATGTGATTGAACCCGTGTATCTGTTGACTGCGCTGTTGCCTGTATTAACGGAGGTTATTGATGGAAAGTGCATCCTAAAGCTTTGGCAAATGTGAAATGGAATATTAGCGCGGCATGCCTGCAGTGGGGATTGCACTACCGCGGACTGTAGCGGGCCGATGTGCTCTCGACTTGGGAGCAAGTTCCGGTCTATCAATTTGGCAAAGTATATTTTAACAACGCTGAATGCCGATCATGGGGAGCCCACTAATGGCTATATTTTGAGTTATTATTAATATGATTTGGCAACATTAAGTTTTATCATGAACTGTGGTGTTTACTTAAAGACTACTGAACCCATAATGCAATTTCGAACATTACGTGAAGCCGCACCTGTGGGCAATAAAAGGTACTAGTGAAATGCATCAGAAGTCTTTTGCCAGTTACTTTGCTGCCAAATCATGCCTGTGACCAAGGATGAATAGAAGTCTGAAACGCGTAAGGCAATGTGATTGAACCTGTGTATCTGTTGACTGCGCTGTTGCCTGTATTAACGGAGGTTATTGATGGAAAGTGCATCCTATAGCTTTGGCAAATGTGAAATGGAATATTAGCGTGGCATGCCTGCCGTGGGGATTGCACTACCGCGGACTGTAGTGGGCCGATGTGCTCTCCACTTGGGAGCAAGTTTCGGTCTATCAATTTGGCAAAGTATATTTTAACAACGCTGAATGCCGATCATGGGGAGCCCACTAATGGCTATATTTTGATGTTATTATTAATATGATTTGGCAACATTAAGTTTTATCATGAACTGTGGTGTTTACTTAAAGACTACTGAACCCATAATGCAATTTCGAACATTACGTGAAGCCGCACCTGTGGGCAATAAAAGGTACTAGTGAAATGCATCAGAAGTCTTTTGCCAGTTACTTTGCTGCCAAATCATGCCTGTGACCAAGGATGAATAGAAGTCTGAAACGCGTAAGGCAATGTGATTGAACCCGTGTATCTGTTGACTGCGCTGTTGCCTATGTTAACGGAGGTTATTGATGGAAAGTGCATCCTAAAGCTTTGGCAAATGTGAAACGGAATATTAGCGCGGCATGCCTGCCGTGGGGATTGCACTACCGCGGACTGTAGCGGGCCGATGTGCTCTCGACTTGGGAGCAAGTTCCGGTCCATCAATTTGGCAAAGTATATTTTAACAACGCTGAATGCCGATCATGGGGAGCCCACTAATGGCTATATTTTGATGTTATTATTAATATGATTTGGCAACATTAAGTGTTATCATGAACTGTGGTGTTTACTTAAAGACTACTGAACCCATAATGCAATTTCGAACGTTACGTGAAGCCGCACCTCTGGGCAATTAAAGGTACTAGTGAAATGCATCAGAACTCTTTTGCCAGTTACTTTGCTGCCAAATCATGCCTGTGACCAAGGACGAATAGAAGTCTGAAACGCGTAAGGCGATGTGATTGAACCCGTGTATCTGTTGACTGCGCTGTTGCCTGTATTAACGGAGGTTATTGATGGAAAGTGCATCCTAAAGCTTTGGCAAATGTGAAACGGAATATTAGCGCGGCATGCCTGCCGTGGGGATTGCACTACCGCGGACTGTAGCGGGCCGAAGTGCTCTCGACTTGGGATCAAGTTCCGGTCCATCAATTTGGCAAAGTTTATTTTAACAACGCTGAATGCCGATCATGGGGAGCCCACTAATGGCTATATTTTGATGTTATTATTAATATGATTTGGCAACATTAAGTTTTATCATGAACTGTGGTGTTTACTTAAAGACTACTGAACCCATAATGCAATTTCGAACATTACGTGAAGCCGCACCTGTGGGCAATAAAAGGTACTAGTGAAATGCATCAGAACTCTTTTGCCAGTTACTTTGCTGCCAAATCATGCCTGTGACCAAGGACGAATAGAAGTCTGAAACGCGTAAGTCAATGTGATTGAACCCGTGTATCTGTTGACTGCGCTGTTGCCTGTATTAACGGAGGTTATTGATGGAAAGTGCATCCTAAAGCTTTGGCAAATGTGAAATGGAATATTAGCGTGGCATGCCTGCCGTGGGGATTGCACTACCGCGGACTGTAGTGGGCCGATGTGCTCTCTACTTGGGAGCAAGTTTCGGTCTATCAATTTGGCAAAGTATATTTTAACAACGCTGAATGCCGATCATGGGGAGCCCACTAATGGCTATATTTTGATGTTATTATTAATATGATTTGGCAACATTAAGTTTTATCATGAACTGTGGTGTTTACTTAAAGACTACTGAACCCATAATGCAATTTCGAACATTACGTGAAGCCGCACCTGTGGGCAATAAAAGGTACTAGTGAAATGCATCAGAAGTCTTTTGCCAGTTACTTTGCTGCCAAATCATGCCTGTGACCAAGGACGAATAGAAGTCTGAAACGCGTAAGGCAATGTGATTGAACCCGTGTATCTGTTGACTGCGCTGTTGCCTATGTTAACGGAGGTTATTGATGGAAAGTGCATCCTAAAGCTTTGGCAAATGTGAAACGGAATATTAGCGCGGCATGCCTGCCGTGGGGATTGCACTACCGCGGACTGTAGCGGGCCGATGTGCTCTCGACTTGGGAGCAAGTTCCGGTCCATCAATTTGGCAAAGTATATTTTAACAACGCTGAATGCCGATCATGGGGATCCCACTAATGGCTATATTTTGATGTTATTATTAATATGATTTGGCAACATTAAGTGTTATCATGAACTGTGGTGTTTACTTAAAGACTACTGAACCCATAATGCAATTTCGAACGTTACGTGAAGCCGCACCTCTGGGCAATTAAAGGTACTAGTGAAATGCATCAGAACTCTTTTGCCAGTTACTTTGCTGCCAAATCATGCCTGTGACCAAGGACGAATAGAAGTCTGAAACGCGTAAGGCGATGTGATTGAACCCGTGTATCTGTTGACTGCGCTGTTGCCTGTATTAACGGAGGTTATTGATGGAAAGTGCATCCTAAAGCTTTGGCAAATGTGAAACGGAATATTAGCGCGGCATGCCTGCCGTGGGGATTGCACTACCGCGGACTGTAGCGGGCCGAAGTGCTCTCGACTTGGGATCAAGTTCCGGTCCATCAATTTGGCAAAGTTTATTTTAACAACGCTGAATGCCGATCATGGGGAGCCCACTAATGGCTATATTTTGATGTTATTATTAATATGATTTGGCAACATTAAGTTTTATCATGAACTGTGGTGTTTACTTAAAGACTACTGAACCCATAATGCAATTTCGAACATTACGTGAAGCCGCACCTGTGGGCAATAAAAGGTACTAGTGAAATGCATCAGAAGTCTTTTGCCAGTTACTTTGCTGCCAAATCATGCCTGTGACCAAGGACGAATAGAAGTCTGAAACGCGTAAGGCAATGTGATTGAACCCGTGTATCTGTTGACTGCGCTGTTGCCTGTATTAACGGAGGTTATTGATGGAAAGTTCATCCTAAAGCTTTGGCAAATGTGAAACGGAATATTAGCGCGGCATGCCTGCCGTGGGGATTTCACTACCGTGGACTGTAGCGGGCCGATGTGCTCTCGACTTGGGAGCAAGTTCCGGTCCATCAATTTGGCAAAATATATTTTAACAACGCTGAATGCCGATCATGGGGAGCCCACTAATGGCTATATTTTGATGTTATTATAAATATGATTTGGCAACATTAAGTTTTATCATGAACTGTGGTGTTTACTTAAAGACTACTGAACCCATAATGCAATTTCGAACATTAAGTGAAGCCGCACCTGTGGGCAATAAAAGGTACTAGTGAAATGCATCAGAAGTCTTTTGCCAGTTACTTTGCTGCCAAATCATGCCTGTGACCAAGGACGAATAGAAGTCTGAAACGCGCAAGGCAATGTGATTGAACCTGTGTATCTGTTGACTGCGCTGTTGCCTGTATTAACGGAGGTTATTGATGGAAAATGCATCCTAAAGCTTTGGCAAATGTGAAACGGAATATTAGCGCGGCATGCCTGCCGTGGGGATTGCACTACCGCGGACTGTAGCGGGCCGATGTGCTCTCGACTTGGGAGCAAGTTCCGGTCCATCAATTTGGCAAAGTATATTTTAACAACGCTGAATGCCGATCATGGGGAGCCCACTAATGGCTATATTTTGATGTTATTATTAATATGATTTGGCAATATTAAGTTTTATCATGAACTGTGGTGTTTACTTAAAGACTACTGAACCCATAATGCAATTTCGAACATTACGTGAAGCCGCACGTGTGGGCAATAAAAGGTACTAGTGAAATGCATCAGAAGTCTTTTGCCAGTTACTTTGCTGCCAAATCATGCATGTGACCAAGGACGAATAGAAGTCTGAAACGCGTAAGGAAATGTGATTGAACCCGTGTATCTGTTGACTGTGCTGTTGCCTGTATTACCGGAGGTTATTGATGGAAAATGCATCCTAAAGCTTTGGCAAATGTGAAACGGATTAGCGCGGCATGCCTGCCGTGGGGATTGCACTACCGCGGACTGTAGCCGGCCGATGTGCTCTCGACTTGGGAGCAAGTTCCGGTCCATCAATTTGGCAAAGTATATTTTAACAACGCTGAATGCCGATCATGGGGAGCCCACTAATGGCTATATTTTGATGTTATTATTAATATGATTTGGCAACATTAAGTTTTATCATGAACTGTGGTGTTTACTTAAAGACTACTGAACCCATAATGCAATTTTGAACATTACGTGAAGCCGCACGTGTGGGCAATAAAAGGTACTAGTGAAATGCATCTGAAGTCTTTTGCCAGTTACTTTGCTGCCAAATCATGCCTGTGACCAAGGACGAATAGAAGTCTGAAACGCGTAAGGCAATGTGATTGAACCCGTGTATCTGTTGACTGCGCTGTTGCCTGTATTAACGGAGGTTATTGATGGAAAGTGCATCCTAAAGCTTTGGCAAATGTGAAACGGAATATTAGCGCGGCATGCCTGCCGTGGGGATTGCACTACCGCGGACTGTAGCGGGCCGATGTGCTCTCGACTTGGGAGCAAGTTCCGGTCCATCAATTTGGCAAAGTATATTTTAACAACGCTGAATGCCGATCATGGGGAGCCCACTAATGGCTATATTTTGATGTTATTATTAATATGATTTGGCAACATTAAGTTTTATCATGAACTGTGGTGTTTACTTAAAGACTACTGAACCCATAATGCAATTTCGAACATTACGTGAAGCCGCACGTGTGGGCAATAACAGGTACTAGTGAAATGCATCAGAAGTCTTTTGCCAGTTACTTTGCTGCCAAATCATGCCTGTGACCAAGGACGAATAGAAGTCTGAAACGCGTAAGGCAATGTGATTGAACCCGTGTATCTGTTGACTGCGCTGTTGCCTGTATTAACGGAGGTTATTGATGGAAAGTGCATCCTAAAGCTTTGGCAAATGTGAAACGGAATATTAGCGCGGCATGCCTGCCGTGGGGATTGCACTACCGCGGACTGTAGCGGGCCGATGTGCTCTCGACTTGGGAGCAAGTTCCAGTCCATCAATTTGGCAAAGTATATTTTAACAACGCTGAATGCCGATCATGGGGAGCCCACTAATGGCTATATTTTGATGTTATTATTAAATATGATTTGGCAACATTAAGTTTTATCATGAACTGTGGTGTTTACTTAAAGACTACTGAACCCATAATGCAATTTCGAACATTACGTGAAGCCGCACCTGTGGGCAATAAAAGGTACTAGTGAAATGCATCAGAAGTCTTTTGCCAGTTACTTTGCTGCCAAATCATGCCTGTGACCAAGGACGAATAGAAGTCTGAAACGCGTAAGGCAATGTGATTGAACCTCTGTATCTGTTGACTGCGCTGTTACCTGTATTAACGGAGGTTATTGATGGAAAGTGCATCCTAAAGCTTTGGCAAATGTGAAACGGAATATTAGCGCGGCATGCCTGCCGTGGGGATTGCACTACGGCGGATTGTAGCGGGCCGATGTGCTCTCGACTTGGGAGCAAGTTCCGATCCATCAATTTGGCAAAGTATATTTTAACAACGCTGAATGCCGATCATGGAGAGCCCACTAATGGCTATATTTTGATGTTATTATTAATATGATTTGGCAACATTAAGTTTTATCATGAACTGTGGTTTTACTTAAAGACTACTGAACCCATAATGCAATTTCGAACATTACGTGAAGCCGCACCTGTGGGCAATAAAAGGTACTAGTGAAATGCATCAGGAGTCTTTTGCCAGTTACTTTGCTGCCAAATCATGCCTGTGACCAAGGACGAATAGAAGTCTGAAACGCGTAAGGCAATGTGATTGAACCCGTGTATCTGTTGACTGCGCTGTTGCCTGTATTAATGGAGGTTATTGATGGAAAGTGCATCCTAAAGCTTTGGCAAATGTGAAACGGAATATTAGTTTGGCATGCCTGCCGTGGGAATTGCACTACCGCGGACTGTAGCGGGCCGATGTACTCTCGACTTGGGAGCAAGGTCCGGTCCATCAATTTGGCAAAGTATATTTTAACAACGCTGAATGCCGATCATGGGGAGCCCACTAATGGCTATATTTTGATGTTATTATTAATATGATTTGGCAACATTAAGTTTTATCATGAACTGTGGTGTTTACCTAAAGACTACTGAACCCATAATGCAATTTCGAACATTACTTAAAGCCGCACCTGTGGGCAATAAAAGGTACTAGTGAAATGCATCAGAAGTCTTTTGCCAGTTACTTTGCTGCCAAATCATGCCTGTGACCAAGGACGAATAGAAGTCTGAAACGCGTAAGGCAATGTGATTGAACCCGTGTATCTGTTGACTGCGCTGTTGCCTGTATTAATGGAGGTTATTGATGGAAAGTGCATCCTAAAGCTTCGGCAAATGTGAAACGGAATATTAGCGCGGCATGCCTGCCGTGGGGATTGCACGACCGCGGACTGTAGCGGGCCGATGTGCTCTCGACTTGGGAGCAAGTTCCGGTCCATCAATTTGGCAAAGTATATTTTAACAACGCTGAATGCCGATCATGGGGAGCCCACTAATGGCTATATTTTGATGTTATTATTAATATGATTTGGCAACATTAAGTTTTATCATGAACTGTGGTGTTTACTTAAAGACTACTGAACCCATAATGCAATTTCGAACATTACGTGAAGCCGCACCTGTGGGCAATAAAAGGTACTAGTGAAATGCATCAGAAGTCTTTTGCCAGTTACTTTGCTGCCAAATCATGCCTGTGACCAAGGACGAATAGAAGTCTGAAACGCGTAAGGCAATGTGATTGAACCCGTGTATCTGTTGACTGCGCTGTTGCCTGTATTAACGGAGGTTATTGATGGAAAGTGCATCCTAAAGCTTTGGCAAATGTGAAACGGAATATTAGCGCGGCATGCCTGCCGTGGGGATTGCACTACCGCGGACTGTAGCGGGCCGATGTGCTCTCGACTTGGGAGCAAGTTCCGGTCCATCAATTTGGCAAAGTATATTTTAACAACGCTGAATGCCGATCATGGGGAGCCCACTAATGGCTATATTTTGATGTTATTATTAATATGATTTGGCAACATTAAGTTTTATCATGAACTGTGGTGTTTACTTAAAGACTACTGAACCCATAATGCAATTTCGAACATTACGTGAAGCCGCACCTCTGGGCAATAAAAGGTACTAGTGAAATGCATCAGAAGTCTTTTGCCAGTTACTTTGCTGCCAAATCATGCCTGTGACCAAGGATGAATAGAAGTCTGAAACGCGTAAGGCAATGTGATTGAACCTGTGTATCTGTTGACTGCGCTGTTACCTGTATTAACGGAGGTTATTGATGGAAAGTGCATCCTAAAGCTTTGGCAAATGTGAAACGGAATATTAGCGCGGCATGCCTGCCGTGGGGATTGCACTTCCGCGGACTGTAGCGGGCCGATGTGCTCTCGACTTGGGAGCAAGTTCCGATCCATCAATTTGGCAAAGTATATTTTAACAACGCTGAATGCCGATCATGGGGAGCCCACTAATGGCTATATTTTGATGTTATTATTAATATGATTTGGCAACATTAAGTTTTATCATGAACTGTGGTGTTTACTTAAAGACTACTGAACCCATAATGCAATTTCAAACATTACGTGAAGCCGCACGTGTGTGCAATAAAAGGTACTAGTGAAATGCATCAGAAGTCTTTTGCCAGCTACTTTGTTGCCAAATCATGCCTGTGACCAAGGACGAATAGAAGTCTGAAACGCGTAAGGCAATGTGATTGAACCCGTGTATCTGTTGACTGCGCTGTTGCCTGTATTAACGGAGGTTATTGATGGAAAGTGCATCCTAAAGCTTTAGCAAATGTGAAACGGAATATTAGCGCGGCATGCCTGCCGTGGGGATTGCACTACCGCGGACTGTAGCGGGCCGATGTGCTCTCGACTTGGGAGCAAGTTCCGGTCCATCAATTTGGCAAAGTATATTTTAACAACGCTGAATGCCGATCATGGGAAGCCCACTAATGGCTATATTTTGATGTTATTATTAATATGATTTGGCAACATTAAGTTTTATCATGAACTGTGGTGTTTACTTAAAGACTACTGAACCCATAATGCAATTTCGAACATTACGTGAAGCCGCACCTGTGGGCAATAAAAGGTACTAGTGAAATGCATCAGAAGTCTTTTGCCAGTTACTTGGCTGCCAAATTATGCCTGTGACCAAGGATGAATAGAAGTCTGAAACGCGTAAGGCAATGTGATTGAACCTCTGTATCTGTTGACTGCGCTGTTACCTGTATTAACGGAGGTTATTGATGGAAAGTGCATCCTAAAGCTTTGGCAAATGTGAAACGGAATATTAGTGCGGCATGCCTGCCGTGGGGATTGCACTACCGCTGACTGTAGCAGGCCGATGTGCTCTCGACTTGGGAGCAAGTTCCGATCCATCAATTTGGCAAAGTATATTTTAACAACGCTGAATGCCGATCATGGGGAGCCCACTAATGGCTATATTTTGATGTTATTATTAATATGATTTGGCAACATTAAGTTTTATCATGAACTGTGGTGTTTACTTAAAGACTACTGAACCCATAATGCAATTTCAAACATTACGTGAAGCCGCACCTGTGGGCAATAAAAGGTACTAGTGAAATGCATCAGAAGTCTTTTGCCAGTTACTTTGCTGCCAAATCATGCCTGTGACCAAGGACGAATAGAAGTCTGAAACGCGTAAGGCAATGTGATTGAACCCGTGTATCTGTTGACTGCGCTGTTGCCTGTATTAACGGAGGTTATTGATGGAAAGTGCATCCTAAAGCTTTGGCAAATGTGAAACGAAATATTAGCGCGGCACACCTGCCGTGGGGATTGCACTACCGCGGACTGTAGCGGGCCGATGTGCTCTCGACTTGGGAGCAAGTTCCGGTCCATCAATTTGGCAAAGTATATTTTAACAACGCTGAATGCCGATCATGGGGAGCCCACTAATGGCTATATTTTGATGTTATTATTAATATGATTTGGCAACATTAAGTTTTATCATCAACTGTGGTGTTTACTTAAAGACTACTGAACCCATAATGCAATTTCGGACATTACGTGAAGCCGCACCTGTGGGCAATAAAAGGTACTAGTGAAATGCATCAGAAGTCTTTTGCCAGTTACTTTGCTGCCAAATCATGCCTGTGACCAAGGACGAATAGAAGTCTGAAACGCGTAAGGCAATGTGATTGAACCCGTGTATCTGTTGACTGCGCTGTTGCCTGTATTAACGGAGGTTATTGATGGAAAGTGCATCCTAAAGCTTTGGCAAATGTGAAACGGAATATTAGCGCGGCATGCCTGCCGTGGGGATTGCACTACCGCGGACTGTAGCGGGCCGATGTGCTCTCGACTTGGGAGCAAGTTCCGGTCCATCAATTTGGCAAAGTATATTTTAACAACGCTGAATGCCGATCATGGGGAGCCCACTAATGGCTATATTTTGATGTTATTATTAATATGATTTGGCAACATTAAGTGTTATCATGAACTGTGGTGTTTGCTTAAAGACTACTGAACCCATAATGCAATTTCGAACGTTACGTGAAGCCGCACCTGTGGGCAATTAAAGGTATTAGTGAAATGCATCAGAAGTCTTTTGCCAGTTACTTTGCTGCCAAATCATGCCTGTGACCAAGGACGAATAGAAGTCTGAAACGCCTAAGGCAATGTGATTGAACCCGTGTATCTGTTGACTGCGCTGTTGCCTGTATTAATGGAGGTTATTGATGGAAAGTGCATCCTAAAGCTTTGGCAAATGTGAAACGGAATATTAGCGCGGCATGCCTGCGGTGGGGATTGCACTACCGCGGACTGTAGCGGGCCGATGTGCTCTCGACTTGGGAGCAAGTTCCGGTCCATCAATTTGGCAAAGTATATTTTAACAACACTGAATGCCGATCATGGGGAGCCCACTAATGGCTATATTTTGATGTTATTATTAACATGATTTGGCAACATTAAGTTTTATCATGAACTGTGGTGTTTACTTAAAGACTACTGAACCCATAATGCAATCTCGAACATTACGTGAAGCCGCACCTGTCGGCAATAAAAGGCACTAGTGAAATGCATCAGAAGTCTTTTGCCAGTTACTTTGCTGCCAAATCATGCCTGTGACCAAGGACGAATGGAAGTCTGAAACGCGTAAGGCAATGTGATTGAACCCGTGTATCTGTTGACTGCGCTGTTGCCTGTATTAATGGAGGTTATTGATGGAAAGTGCATCCTAAAGCTTTGGCAAATGTGAAACGGAATATTAGCGCGGCATGCCTGCCGTGGGGATTGCACTACCGCGGACTGTAGCGGGCCGATATGCTCTCGACTTGGGAGCAAGTTCCGGTCCATCAATTTGGCAAAGTATATTTTAACAATGCTGAATGCCGATCATGGGGAGCCCACTAATGGCTATATTTTGATGTTATTATTAATATGATTTGGCAACATTAAGTTTTATCATGAACTGTGGTGTTTACTTAAAGACTACTGAACCCATAATGCAATTTCGAACATTACGTGAAGCTGCACCTGTGGGCAATAAAAGGTACTAGTGAAATGCATCAGAAGTCTTTTGCCAGTTACTTTGCTGCCAAATCATGCCTGTGACCAAGGACGAATAGAAGTCTGAAACGCGTAAGGCAATGTGATTGAACCCGTGTATCTGTTGATTGCGCTGTTGCCTGTATTAACGGAGGTTATTGATGGAAAGTTCATCCTAAAGCTTTGGCAAATGTGAAACGGAATATTAGCGCGGCATGCCTGCGGTGGGGATTGCCCTACCGCGGACTGTAGCGGGCCGATGTGCTCTCGACTTGGGAGCAAGTTCCGGTCCATCAATTTGGCAAAGTATATTTTAACAACGCTGAATGCCGATCATGGGGAGCCCACTAATGGCTATATTTTGATGTTATTATTAATATGATTTGGCAACATTAAGTTTTATCATGAACTGTGGTGTTTACTTAAAGACTACTGAACCCATAATGCAATCTCGAACATTACGTGAAGCCGCACCTGTCGGCAATAAAAGGCACTAGTGAAATGCATCAGAAGTCTTTTGCCAGTTAATTTGCTGCCAAATCATGCCTGTGACCAAGGACGAATAGAAGTCTGAAACGCGTAAGGCAATGTGATTGAACCCGTGTATCTGTTGACTGCGCTGTTGCCTGTATTAACGGAGGTTATTGATGGAAAGTGCATCCTAAAGCTTTGGCAAATGTGAAACGGAATATTAGCGCGGCATGCCTGCCGTGGGGATTGCACTACCGCGGACTGTAGCGGGCCGATATGCTCTCGACTTGGGAGCAAGTTCCGGTCCATCAATTTGGCAAAGTATATTTTAACAACGCTGAATGCTGATCATGGGGAGCCCACTAATGGCTATATTTTGATGTTATTATTAATATGATTTGGCAACATTAAGTTTTATCATGAACTGTGGTGTTTACTTAAAGACTACTGAACCCATAATGCAATTTCGAACATTACGTGAAGCTGCACCTGTGGGCAATAAAAGGTACTAGTGAAATGCATCAGAAGTCTTTTGCCAGTTACTTTGCTGCCAAATCATGCCTGTGACCAAGGACGAATAGAAGTCTGAAACGCGTAAGGCAATGTGATTGAACCCGTGTATCTGTTGATTGCGCTGTTGCCTGTATTAATGGAGGTTATTGATGGAAAGTTCATCCTAAAGCTTTGGCAAATGTGAAACGGAATATTAGCACGGCATGCCTGCCGTGGGGGTTTCACTACCGTGGACTGTAGCGGGCCGATGTGCTCTCGACTTGGGAGCAGGTTCCGGTCCATCAATTTGGCAAAGTATATTTTAACAACGCTGAATGCCGATCATGGGGAGCCCACCAATGGCTATATTTTTATGTTATTATTAATATGATTTGGCAACATTAAGTTTTATCATGAACTGTGGTGTTTATTTAAAGACTACTGAACCCATAATGCAATTTCGAACATTACGTGAAGCCGCACCTGTTGGCAATAAAAGGTACTAGTGAAATGCATCAGAATTCTTTTGCCAGTTACTTTGCTGCCAAATCATGCCTGTGACCAAGGACGAATAGAAGTCTGAAACGCCTAAGGCAATGTGATTGAACCCGTGTATCTGTTGACTGCGCTGTTGCCTGTATTAATGGAGGTTATTGATGGAAAGTGCATCCTAAAGCTTTGGCAAATGTGAAACGGAATATTAGCGCGGCATGCCTGCGGTGGGGATTGCACTACCGCGGACTGTAGCGGGCCGATGTGCTCTCGACTTGGGAGCAAGTTCCGGTCCATCAATTTGGCAAAGTATATTTTAACAACGCTGAATGCCGATCATGGGGAGCCCACTAATGGCTATATTTTGATGTTATTATTAATATGATTTGGCAACATTAAGTTTTATCATGAACTGTGGTGTTTACTTAAAGACTACTGAACCCATAATGCAATTTCGAACATTACGTGAAGCCGCACCTGTGGGCAAAAAAACGATACTAGTGAAATGCATCAGAAGTCTTTTGCCAATTACTTTGCTGCCAAATCATGCCTCTGACCAAGGACAAATAGAAGTCTGAAACGCGTAAGGCAATGTGATTGAACCCGTGTATCTGTTGACTGCGCTGTTGCCTGTATTAACGGAGGTTATTGATGGAAAGTGCATCCTAAAGCTTTGGCAAATGTGAAACGGAATATTAGCGCGGCATGCCTGCCGTGTGGATTGCACTACCGCGGACTGTAGCGGGCCGATGTGCTCTCGACTTGGGAGCAAGTTCCGGTCCATCAATTTGGCAAAGTATATTTTAACAACGCTGAATGCCGATCATGGGGAGCCCACTTATGGCTATATTTTGATGTTATTATTAATATGATTTGGCAACATTAAGTTTTATCATGAACTGTGGTGTTTACTTAAAGACTACTGAACCCATAATGCAATTTCGAACATTACGTGAAGCCGCACCTGTGGGCAATAAAAGGCACTAGTGAAATGCATCAGAAGTCTTTTGCCAGTTACTTTGCTGCCAAATCATGCCTGTGACCAAGGACGAATAGAAGTCTGAAACGCGTAAGGCAATGTGATTGAACCCGTGTATCTGTTGACTGCGCTGTTGCCTGTATTAACGGAGGTTATTGATGGAAAGTGCATCCTAAAGCTTTGGCAAATGTGAAACGGAATATTAGAGCGGCATGCCTGTCGTGGGGATTGCACTACCGCGGACTGTAGCGGGCCGATATGCTCTCGACTTGGGAGCAAGTTCCGGTCCATCAATTTGGCAAAGTATATTTTAACAACGCTGAATGCCGATCATGGGGAGCCCACTAATGGCTATATTTTGATGTTATTATTAATATGATTTGGCAACATTAAGTTTTATCATGAACTGTGGTGTTTATTTAAAGACTACTGAACCCATAATGCAATTTCGAACATTACGTGAAGCTGCACCTGTGGGCAATAAAAGGTACTAGTGAAATGCATCAGAATTCTTTTGCCAGTTACTTTGCTGCCAAATCATGCCTGTGACCAAGGACGAATAGAAGTCTGAAACGCCTAAGGCAATGTGATTGAACCCGTGTATCTGTTGACTGCGCTGTTGCCTGTATTAACGGAGGTTATTGATGGAAAATGCATCTTAAAGCTTTGGCAAATGTGAAACGGAATATTAGCGCGGCATGCCTGCTGTGGGGATTGCACTACCGCGGACTGTAGCGGGCCGATGTGCTCTCGACTTGGGAGCAAGTTCCGGTCCATCAATTTGGCAAAGTGTATTTTAACAACGCTGAATGCCGATCATGGGGAGCCCACTAATGGCTATATTTTGATGTTATTATTAATATGATTTGGCAACATTAAGTTTTATCATGAACTGTGGTGTTTACTTAAAGACTACTGAACCCATAATGCAATTTCGAACATTACGTGAAGCCGCACGTGTGGGCAATAAAAGGTACTAGTGAAATGCATCAGAAGTCTTTTGCCAGTTACTTTGCTGCCAAATCATGCCTGTGACCAAGGACGAATAGAAGTCTGAAACGCGTAACGGAGGTTATTGATGGAAAGTGCATCCTAAAGCTTTGGCAAATGTGAAATGGAATATTAGCGCGGCATGCCTGCCGTGGGGATTTCACTACCGCAGACTGTAGCGGGCCGATGTGCTCTCGACTTGGGAGCAAGTTCCGGTCTATCAATTTGGCAAAGTATATTTTAACAACGCTGAATGCCGATCATGGGGAGCCCACTAATGGCTATATTTTGATGTTATTATTAATATGATTTGGCAACATTAAGTTTTATCATGAACTGTGGTGTTTACTTAAAGACTACTGAACCCGTAATGCAATTTCGAACATTACGTGAAGCCGCACCTGTGGGCAATAATAGGTACTAGTGAAATGCATCAGAAGTCTTTTGCCAGTTACTTTGCTGCCAAATCATGCCTGTGACCAAGGACGAATAGAAGTCTGAAACGCGTAAGGCAATGTGATTGAATCCGTGTATCTGTTGACTGCGCTGTTGCCTGTATTAACGGAGGTTATTGATGGAAAGTGCATCCTAAAGCTTTGGCAAATGTGAAATGGAATATTAGCGCGGCATGCCTGCCGTGGGGATTGCACTACCGCGGACTGTAGCGGGCCGATGTGCTCTCGACTTGGGAGCAAGTTCCGGTCTATCAATTTGGCAAAGTATATTTTAACAACGCTGAATGCCGATCATGGGGAGCCCACTAATGGCTATATTTTGATGTTATTATTAATATGATTTGGCAACATGAAGTTTTATCATGAACTGTGGTGTTTACTTAAAGACTACTGAACCCATAATGCAATTTCGAACATTACGTGAAGCCGCACCTGTGGGCAATAAAAGGTACTAGTGAAATGCATCAGAAGTCTTTTGCCAGTTACTTTGCTGCCAAATCATGCCTGTGACCAAGGATGAATAGAAGTCTGAAACGCGTAAGGCAATGTGATTGAACCTGTGTATCTGTTGACTGCGCTGTTGCCTGTGTTAACGGAGGTTATTGATGGAAAGTGCATCCTAAAGCTTTGGCAAATGTGAAACGGAATATTAGCGCGGCATGCCTGCCGTGGGGATTGCACTACCGCGGACTGTAGCGGGCCGATGTGCTCTCGACTTGGGAGTAAGTTCCAGTCCATCAATCTGGCAAAGTATATTTTAACAACGCTGAATGCCGATCATGGGGAGCCCACTAATGGCTATATTTTGATGTTATTATTAATATGATTTGGCAACATTAAGTTTTATCATGAACTGTGGTGTTTACTTAAAGACTACTGAACCCATAATGCAATTTCGAACATTACGTGAAGCCGCACGTGTGGGCAATAACAGGTACTAGTGAAATGCATCAGAAGTCTTTTGCCAGTTACTTTGCTGCCAAATCATGCCTGTGACCAAGGACGAATAGAAGTCTGAAACGCGTTAGGCAATGTGATTGAACCCGTGTATCTGTTGACTGCGCTGTTGCCTGTATTAACGGAGGTTATTGATGGAAAGTGCATCCTAAAGCTTTGGCAAATGTGAAACGGAATATTAGCGCGGCATGCCTGCCGTGGGGATTGCACTACCGCGGACTGTAGCGGACCGATGTGCTCTCGACTTGGGAGCAAGTTCCAGTCCATCAATTTGGCAAAGTATATTTTAACAACGCTGAATGCCGATCATGGGGAGCCCACTAATGGCTATATTTTGATGTTATTATTAATATGATTTGGACACATTAAGTTTTATCATGAACTGTGGTGTTTACTTAAAGACTACTGAACCCATAATGCAATTTCGAACATTACGTGAAGCCGCACCTCTGGGGAATAAAAGGTACTAGTGAAATGCATCAGAAGTCTTTTGCCAGTTACTTTGCTGCCAAATCATGCCTGTGACCAAGGATGAATAGAAGTCTGAAACGCGTAAGGCAATGTGATTGAACCTGTGTATCTGTTGACTGCGCTGTTACCTGTATTAACGGAGGTTATTGATGGAAAGTGCATCCTAAAGCTTTGGCAAATGTGAAACGGAATATTAGCGCGGCATGCCTGCCGTGGGGATTGCACTTCCGCGGACTGTCGCGGGCCGATGTGCTCTCGACTTGGGAGCAAGTTCCGATCCATCAATTTGGCAAAGTATATTTTAACAACGCTGAATGCCGATCATGGGGAGCCCACTAATGGCTATATTTTGATGTTATTATTAATATGATTTGGCAACATTAAGTTTTATCATGAACTGTGGTGTTTACTTAAAGACTACTGAACCCATAATGCAATTTCAAACATTACGTGAAGCCGCACGTGTGGGCAATAAAAGGTACTAGTGAAATGCATCAGAAGTCTTTTGCCAGCTACTTTGTTGCCAAATCATGCCTGTGACCAAGGACGAATAGAAGTCTGAAACGCGTAAGGCAATGTGATTGAACCCGTGTATCTGTTGACTGCGCTGTTGCCTGTATTAACGGAGGTTATTGATGGAAAGTGCATCCTAAAGCTTTAGCAAATGTGAAACGGAATATTAGCGCGGCATGCCTGCCGTGGGGATTGCACTACCGCGGACTGTAGCGGGCCGATGTGCTCTCGACTTGGGAGCAAGTTCCGGTCCATCAATTTTGCAAAGTATATTTTAACAACGCTGAATGCCGATCATGGGAAGCCCACTAATGGCTATATTTTGATGGTATTATTAATATGATTTGGCAACATTAAGTTTTATCATAAACTGTGGTGTTTACTTAAAGACTACTGAACCCATAATGCAATTTCGAACATTACGTGAAGCCGCACCTGTGGGCAATAAAAGGTACTAGTGAAATGCATCAGAAGTCTTTTGCCAGTTACTTGGCTGCCAAATCATGCCTGTGACCAAGGATGAATAGAAGTCTGAAACGCGTAAGGCAATGTGATTGAACCTCTGTATCTGTTGACTGCGCTGTTACCTGTATTAACGGAGGTTATTGATGGAAAGTGCATCCTAAAGCTTTGGCAAATGTGAAACGGAATATTAGTGCGGCATGCCTGCCGTGGGGATTGCACTACCGCTGACTGTAGCAGGCCGATGTGCTCTCGACTTGGGAGCAAGTTCCGATCCATCAATTTGGCAAAGTATATTTTAACAACGCTGAATGCCGATCATGGGGAGCCCACTAATGGCTATATTTTGATGTTATTATTAATATGATTTGGCAACATTAAGTTTTATCATGAACTGTGGTGTTTACTTAAAGACTACTGAACCCATAATGCAATTTCGAACATTACGTGAAGCCGCACCTGTGGGCAATAAAAGGTACTAGTGAAATGCATCAGAAGTCTTTTGCCAGTTACTTTGCTGCCAAATCATGCCTGTGACCAAGGACGAATAGAAGTCTGAAACGCGTAAGGCAATGTGATTGAACCCGTGTATCTGTTGACTGCGCTGTTGCCTGTATTAACGGAGGTTATTGATGGAAAGTGCATCCTAAAGCTTTGGCAAATGTGAAACGAAATATTAGCACGGCACACCTGCCGTGGGGATTGCACTACCGCGGACTGTAGCGGGCCGATGTGCTCTCGACTTGGGAGCAAGTTCCGGTCCATCAATTTGGCAAAGTATATTTTAACAACGCTGAATGCCGATCATGGGGAGCCCACTAATGGCTATATTTTGATGTTATTATTAATATGATTTGGCAACATTAAGTTTTATCATCAACTGTGGTGTTTACTTAAAGACTACTGAACCCATAATGCAATTTTGGACATTACGTGAAGCCGCACCTGTGGGCAATAAAAGGTACTAGTGAAATGCATCAGAAGTCTTTTGCCAGTTACTTTGCTGCCAAATCATGCCTGTGACCAAGGACGAATAGAAGTCTGAAACGCGTAAGGCAATGTGATTGAACCCGTGTATCTGTTGACTGCGCTGTTGCCTGTATTAACGGAGGTTATTGATGGAAAGTGCATCCTAAAGCTTTGGCAAATGTGAAACGGAATATTAGCGCGGCATGCCTGCCGTGGGGATTGCACTACCGCGGACTGTAGCGGGCCGATATGCTCTCGACTTGGGAGCAAGTTCCGGTCCATCAATTTGGCAAAGTATATTTTAACAACGCTGAATGCCGATCATGGGGAGCCCACTAATGGCTATATTTTGATGTTATTATTAATATGATTTGGCAACATTAAGTTTTATCATGAACTGTGGTGTTTACTTAAAGACTACTGAACCCATAATGCAATTTCAAACATTACGTGAAGCTGCACCTGTGGGCAATAAAAGGTACTAGTGAAATGCATCAGAAGTCTTTTGCCAGTTACTTTGCTGCCAAATCATGCCTGTGACCAAGGACGAATAGAAGTCTGAAACGCGTAAGGCAATGTGATTGAACCCGTGTATCTGTTGATTGCGCTGTTGCCTGTATTAACGGAGGTTATTGATGGAAAGTTCATCCTAAAGCTTTGGCAAATGTGAAACGGAATATTACCGCGGCATGCCTGCGGTGGGGATTGCACTACCGCGGACTGTAGCGGGCCGATGTGCTCTCGACTTGGGAGCAAGTTCCGGTCCATCAATTTGGCAAAGTATATTTTAACAACGCTGAATGCCGATCATGGGGAGCCCACTAATGGCTATATTTTGATGTTATTATTAATATGATTTGGCAACATTAAGTTTTATCATGAACTGTGGTGTTTACTTAAAGACTACTGAACCCATAATGCAATCTCGAACATTACGTGAAGCCGCACCTGTCGGCAATAAAAGGCACTAGTGAAATGCATCAGAAGTCTTTTGCCAGTTACTTTGCTGCCAAATCATGCCTGTGACCAAGGACGAATAGAAGTCTGAAACGCGTAAGGCAATGTGATTGAACCCGTGTATCTGTTGACTGCGCTGTTGCCTGTATTAACGGAGGTTATTGATGGAAAGTGCATCCTAAAGCTTTGGCAAATGTGAAACGGAATATTAGCGCGGCATGCCTGCCGTGGGGATTGCACTACCGCGGACTGTAGCGGGCCGATATGCTCTCGACTTGGGAGCAAGTTCCGGTCCATTAATTTGGCAAAGTATATTTTAACAACGCTGAATGCCGATCATGGGGAGCCCACTAATGGCTATATTTTGATGTTAATATTAATATGATTTGGCAACATTAAGTTTTATCATGAACTGTGGTGTTTACTTAAAGACTACTGAACCCATAATGCAATTTCGAACATTACGTGAAGCTGCACCTGTGGGCAATAAAAGGTACTAGTGAAATGCATCAGAAGTCTTTTGCCAGTTACTTTGCTGCCAAATCATGCCTGTGACCAAGGACGAATAGAAGTCTGAAACGCGTAAGGCAATGTGATTGAACCCGTGTATCTGTTGATTGCGCTGTTGCCTGTATTAATGGAGGTTATTGATGGAAAGTTCATCCTAAAGCTTTGGCAAATGTGAAACGGAATATTAGCGCGGCATGCCTGCCGTGGGGGTTTCACTACCGTGGACTGTAGCGGGCCGATGTGCTCTCGACTTGGGAGCAAGTTCCGGTCCATCAATTTGGCAAAGTATATTTTAACAACGCTGAATGCCGATCATGGGGAGCCCACCAATGGCTATATTTTGATGTTATTATTAATATGATTTGGCAACATTAAGTTTTATCATGAACTGTGGTGTTTATTTAAAGACTACTGAACCCATAATGCAATTTCGAACATTACGTGAAGCTGCACCTGTTGGCAATAAAAGGTACTAGTGAAATGCATCAGAATTCTTTTGCCAGTTACTTTGCTGCCAAATGATGCCTGTGACCAAGGACGAATAGAAGTCTGAAACGCCTAAGGCAATGTGATTGAACCCGTGTATCTGTTGACTGCGCTGTTGCCTGTATTAATGGAGGTTATTGATGGAAAGTGCATCCTAAAGCTTTGGCAAATGTGAAACGGAATATTAGCGCGGCATGCCTGCGGTGGGGATTGCACTACCGCGGACTGTAGCGGGCCGATGTGCTCTCGACTTGGGAGCAAGTTCCGGTCCATCAATTTGGCAAAGTATATTTTAACAACGCTGAATGCCGATCATGGGGAGCCCACTAATGGCTATATTTTGATGTTATTATTAATATGATTTGGCAACATTAAGTTTTATCATGAACTGTGGTGTTTACTTAAAGACTACTGAACCCATAATGCAATTTCGAACATTACGTGAAGCCGCACCTGTGGGCAAAAAAAGATACTAGTGAAATGCATCAGAAGTCTTTTGCCAATTACTTTGCTGCCAAATCATGCCTCTGACCAAGGACAAATAGAAGTCTGAAACGCGTAAGGCAATGTGATTGAACCCGTGTATCTGTTGACTGCGCTGTTGCCTGTATTAACGGAGGTTATTGATGGAAAGTGCATCCTAAAGCTTTGGCAAATGTGAAACGGAATATTAGCGCGGCATGCCTGCCGTGTGGATTGCACTACCGCGCACTGTAGCGGGCCGATGTGCTCTCGACTTGGGAGCAAGTTCCGGTCCATCAATTTGGCAAAGTATATTTTAACAACGCTGAATGCCGATCATGGGGAGCCCACTTATGGCTATATTTTGATGTTATTATTAATATGATTTGGCAACATTAAGTTTTATCATGAACTGTGGTGTTTACTTAAAGACTACTGAACCCATAATGCAATTTCGAACATTACGTGAAGCCGCACCTGTGGGCAATAAAAGGCACTAGTGAAATGCATCAGAAGTCTTTTGCCAGTTACTTTGCTGCCAAATCATGCCTGTGACCAAGGACGAATAGAAGTCTGAAACGCGTAAGGCAATGTGATTGAACCCGTGTATCTGTTGACTGCGCTGTTGCCTGTATTAACGGAGGTTATTGATGGAAAGTGCATCCTAAAGCTTTGGCAAATGTGAAACGGAATATTAGAGCGGCATGCCTGCCGTGGGGATTGCACTTCTGCGGACTGTAGCGGGCCGATATGCTCTCGACTTGGGAGCAAGTTCCGGTCCATCAATTTGGCAAAGTATATTTTAACAACGCTGAATGCCGATCATGGGGAGCCCACTAATGGCTATATTTTGATGTTATTATTAATATGATTTGGCAACATTAAGTTTTATCATGAACTGTGGTGTTTACTTAAAGACTACTGAACCCATAATGCAATTTCGAACATTACGTGAAGCTGCACCTGTGGGCAATAAAAGGTACTAGTGAAATGCATCAGAATTCTTTTGCCAGTTACTTTGCTGCCAAATCATGCCTGTGACCAAGGACGAATAGAAGTCTGAAACGCCTAAGGCAATGTGATTGAACCCGTGTATTTGTTGACTGCGCTGTTGCCTGTATTAACGGAGGTTATTGATGGAAAATGCATCTTAAAGCTTTGGCAAATGTGAAACGGAATATTAGCGCGGCATGCCTGCCGTGGGGATTGCACTACCGCGGACTGTAGCGGGCCGATGTGCTCTCGACTTGGGAGCAAGTTCCGGTCCATCAATTTGGCAAAGTGTATTTTAACAACGCTGAATGCCGATCATGGGGAGCCCACTAATGGCTATATTTTGATGTTATTATTAATATGATTTGGCAACATTAAGTTTTATCATGAACTGTGGTGTTTACTTAAAGACTACTGAACCCATAATGCAATTTCGAACATTACGTGAAGCCGCACGTGTGGGCAATAAAAGGTACTAGTGAAATGCATCAGAAGTCTTTTGCCAGTGACTTTGCTGCCAAATCATGCCTGTGACCAAGGACGAATAGAAGTCTGAAACGCGTAACGGAGGTTATTGATGGAAAGTGCATCCTAAAGCTTTGGCAAATGTGAAATGGAATATTAGCGCGGCATGCCTGCCGTGGGGATTTCACTACCGCAGACTGTAGCGGGCCGATGTGCTCTCGACTTGGGAGCAAGTTCCGGTCTATCAATTTGGCAAAGTATATTTTAACAACGCTGAATGCCGATCATGGGGAGCCCACTAATGGCTATATTTTGATGTTATTATTAATATGATTTGGCAACATTAAGTTTTATCATGAACTGTGGTGTTTACTTAAAGACTACTGAACCCATAATGCAATTTCGAACATTACGTGAAGCCGCACCTGTGGGCAATAAAAGGTACTAGTGAAATGCATCAGAAGTCTTTTGCCAGTTACTTTGCTGCCAAATCATGCCTGTGACCAAGGATGAATAGAAGTCTGAAACGCGTAAGGCAATGTGATTGAACCTGTGTATCTGTTGACTGCGCTGTTGCCTGTGTTAATGGAGGTTATTGATGGAAAGTGCATCCTAAAGCTTTGGCAAATGTGAAACGGAATATTAGCGCGGCATGCCTGCCGTGGGGATTGCACTACCGCGGACTGTAGCGGGCCGATGTGCTTTCGATTCGGGAGCAAGTTCCGGTCCATCAATTTGGCAAAGTATATTTTAACAACTCTGAATGCCGATCATGGGGAGCCCACTAATGGCTATATTTTGATGTTATTATTAATATGATTTGGCAACATTAAGTTTTATCATGAACTGTGGTGTTTACTTAAAGACTACTGAACCCATAATGCAATTTCGAACATTACGTGAAGCCGCACCTGTGGGCAATAAAAGGTACTAGTGAAATGCATCAGAAGTCTTTTGCCAGTTACTTTGCTGCCAAATCATGCCTGTGACCAAGGACGAATAGAAGTCTGAAACGCGTAAGGCAATGTGATTGAACCCGTGTATCTGTTGACTGCGCTGTTGCCTGTGTTAACGGAGGTTATTGATGGAAAGTGCATCCTAAAGCTTTGGCAAATGTGAAACGGAATATTAGCGCGGCATGCCTGCCGTGGGGATTGCACTACCGCAGACTGTAGCGGGCCGATGTGCTCTCGACTTGGGAGCAAGTTCCGGTCCATCAATTTGGCAAAGTATATTTTAACAACGCTGAATGCCGATCATGGGGAGCCCACTAATGGCAATATTTTGATGTTATTATTAATATGATTTGGCAATATTAAGTTTTATCATGAACTGTGGTGTTTACTTAAAGACTACTGAACCCATAATGCAATTTCGAACATTACGTGAAGCCGCACGTGTGGGCAATAAAAGGTACTAGTGAAATGCATCAGAAGTCTTTTGCCAGTTACTTTGCTGCCAAATCATGCATGTGACCAAGGACGAATAGAAGTCTGAAATGCGTAAGGAAATGTGATTGAACCCGTGTATCTGTTGACTGCGCTGTTGCCTGTATTACCGGAGGTTATTGATGGAAAATGCATCCTAAAGCTTTGGCAAATGTGAAACGGATTAGCGCGGCATGCCTGCCGTGGGGATTGCACTACCGCGGACTGTAGCGGGCCGATGTGCTCTCGACTTGGGAGCAAGTTCCGGTCCATCAATTTGGCAAAGTATATTTTAACAACGCTGAATGCCGATCATGAGGAGCCCACTAATGGCTATATTTTGATGTTATTATTAATATGATTTGGCAAGATTAAGTTTTATCATGAACTGTGGTGTTTACTTAAAGACTACTGAACCCATAATGCAATTTTGAACATTACGTGAAGCCGCACGTGTGGGCAATAAAAGGTACTAGTGAAATGCATCAGAAGTCTTTTGCCAGTTACTTTGCTGCCAAATCATGCCTGTGACCAAGGACGAATAGAAGTCTGAAACGCGTAAGGCAATGTGATTGAACCCGTGTATCTGTTGACTGCGCTGTTGCCTGTATTAACGGAGGTTATTGATGGAAAGTGCATCCTAAAGCTTTGGCAAATGTGAAACGGAATATTAGCGCGGCATGCCTGCCGTGGGGATTGCACTACCGCGGACTGTAGCGGGCCGATGTGCTCTCGACTTGGGAGCAAGTTCCGGTCCATCAATTTGGCAAAGTATATTTTAACAACGCTGAATGCCGATCATGGGGAGCCCACTAATGGCTATATTTTGATGTTATTATTAATATGATTTGGCAACATTAAGTTTTATCATGAACTGTGGTGTTTACTTAAAGACTACTGAACCCATAATGCAATTTCGAACATTACGTGAAGCCGCACGTGTGGGCAATAACAGGTACTAGTGAAATGCATCAGAAGTCTTTTGCCAGTTACTTTGCTGCCAAATCATGCCTGTGACCAAGGACGAATAGAAGTCTGAAACGCGTAAGGCAATGTGATTGAACCCGTGTATCTGTTGACTGCGCTGTTGCCTGTATTAACGGAGGTTATTGATGGAAAGTGCATCCTAAAGCTTTGGCAAATGTGAAACGGAATATTAGCGCGGCATGCCTGCCGTGGGGATTGCACTACCGCGGACTGTAGCGGGCCGATGTGCTCTCGACTTGGGAGCAAGTTCCAGTCCATCAATTTGGCAAAGTATATTTTAACAACGCTGAATGCCGATCATGGGGAGCCCACTAATGGCTATATTTTGATGTTATTATTAATATGATTTGGACACATTAAGTTTTATCATGAACTGTGGTGTTTACTTAAAGACTACTGAACCCATAATGCAATTTCGAACATTACGTGAAGCCGCACCTGTGGGCAATAAAAGGTACTAGTGAAATGCATCAGAAGTCTTTTGCCAGTTACTTTGCTGCCAAATCATGCCTGTGACCAAGGATGAATAGAAGTCTGAAACGCGTAAGGCAATGTGATTGAACCTCTGTATCTGTTGACTGCGCTGTTACCTGTATTAACGGAGGTTATTGATGGAAAGTGCATCCTAAAGCTTTGGCAAAGGTGAAACGGAATATTAGCGCGGCATGCCTGCCGTGGGGATTGCACTACGGCGGACTGTAGCGGGCCGATGTGCTCTCGACTTGGGAGCAAGTTCCGATCCATCAATTTGGCAAAGTATATTTTAACAACGCTGAATGCCGATCATGGGGAGCCCACTAATGGCTATATTTTGATGTTATTATTAATAAGATTTGACAACATTAAGTTTTATCATGAACTGTGGTTTTACTTAAAGACTACTGAACCCATAATGCAATTTCGAACATTACGTGAAGCCGCACCTGTGGGCAATAAAAGGTACTAGTAAAATGCATCAGAAGTCTTTTGCCAGTTACTTTGCTGCCAAATCATGCCTGTGACCAAGGACGAATAGAAGTATGAAACGCGTAAGGCAATGTGATTGAACCCGTGTATCTGTTGACTGCGCTGTTGCCTGTATTAATGGAGGTTATTGATGGAAAGTGCATCCTAAAGCTTTGGCAAATGTGAAACGGAAGTGTGGCTCACTGGTATGTGGAGAAGTGTGGCTCACTGGTTAGAGGCGGCAGACCCTGAAGCAGAGGTCAGACCCGGGACCAGGGTTCAATTCCCGACGCGGCAGGGTCTTGAGCCCAAAATATCCAGGGACTCGATAATTCTCGTTTCGGTGCCTACTCGAGTCACAGGTTCACACTCTGCAGCTCCGGGCATTAGCTTGCTTAATCTCCACTACGGCCCCCCTGCGGAGGGATGCCTGGCTTTCACCTTGGGGATGCCCAGTACGGTTATCTCACAGGGAAAAACCAGGACGGGTTCCCAAGGCAAGCGCCGAGATGCCTACGGGTAATCGAGCGCTATATAAGAACACATAATAATAATAATAATAATAAGTTTGGCATGCCTGCCGTGGGAATTGCACTACCGCGGACTGTAGCGGGCCGATGTACTCTCGACTTGGGAGCAAGTTCCGGTCCATCAATTTGGCAAAGTATATTTTAACAACGCTGAATGCCGATCATGGGGAGCCCACTAATGGCTATATTTTGATGTTATTATTAATATGATTTGGCAACATTAAGTTTTATCATGAACTGTGGTGTTTACCTAAAGACTACTGAACCCATAATGCAATTTCGAACATTACTTAAAGCCGCACCTGTGGGCAATAAAAGGTACTAGTGAAATGCATCAGAAGTCTTTTGCCAATTACTTTGCTGCCAAATCATGCCTGTGACCAAGGACGAATAGAAGTCTGAAACGCGTAAGGCAATGTGATTGAACCCGTGTATCTGTTGACTGCGCTGTTGCCTGTATTAATGGAGGTTATTGATGGAAAGTGCATCCTAAAGCTTTGGCAAATGTGAAACGGAATATTAGCGCGGCATGCCTGCCGTGGGGATTGCACTACCGCGGACTGTAGCGGGCCGATGTGCTCTCGACTTGGGAGCAAGTTCCGGTCCATCAATTTGGCAAAGTATATTTTAACAACGCTGAATGCCGATCATGGGGAGCCCACTAATGGCTATATTTTGATGTTATTATTAATATGATTTGGCAACATTAAGTTTTATCATGAACTGTGGTGTTTACTTAAAGACTACTGAACCCATAATGCAATTTCGAACATTACGTGAAGCCGCACCTGTGGGCAATAAAAGGTACTAGTGAAATGTATCAGAAGTCTTTTGCCAGTTACTTTGCTGCCAAATCATGCCTGTGACCAAGGACGAATAGAAGTCTGAAACGCGTAAGGCAATGTGATTGAACCCGTGTATCTGTTGACTGCGCTGTTATCTGTATTAACGGAGGTTATTGATGGAAAGTGCATCCTAAAGCTTTGGCAAATGTGAAACGGAATATTAGCGCGGCATGCCTGCCGTGGGGATTGCACTACCGCGGACTGTAGCGGGCCGATGTGCTCTCGACTTGGGAGCAAGTTCCGGTCCATCAATTTGGCAAAGTATATTTTAACAACGCTGAATGCCGATCATGGGGAGCCCACTAATGGCTATATTTTGATGTTATTATTAATATGATTTGGCAACATTAAGTTTTATCATAAACTGTGGTGTTTACTTAAAGACTACTGAACCCATAATGCAATTTTGAACATTACGTGAAGCCGCACCTCTGGGCAATAAAAGGTACTAGTGAAATGCATCAGAAGTCTTTTGCCAGTTACTTTGCTGCCAAATCATGCCTGTGACCAAGGATGAATAGAAGTCTGAAACGCGTAAGGCAATGTGATTGAACCTGTGTATCTGTTGACTGCGCTGTTACCTGTATTAACGGAGGTTATTG
This sequence comes from Lissotriton helveticus, assembly GCF_964261635.1. Classification (NCBI taxonomy): domain Eukaryota; kingdom Metazoa; phylum Chordata; class Amphibia; order Caudata; family Salamandridae; genus Lissotriton; species Lissotriton helveticus. The sequence continues at coordinate 1,463,864,904 of NC_136057.1, forward strand.
ATGGAAAGTGTATCCTAAAGCTTTGGCAAATGTGAAACGGAATATTAGCGCGGCATGCCTGCCGTGGGGATTGCACTTCCGCGGACTGTAGCGGGCCGATGTGCTCTCGACTTGGGAGCAAGTTCCGATCCATCAATTTGGCAAAGTATATTTTAACAACGCTGAATGCCGATCATGGGGAGCCCACTAATGGCTATATTTTGATGTTATTATTAATATGATTTGGCAACATTAAGTTTTATCATGAACTGTGGTGTTTACTTAAAGACTACTGAACCCATAATGCAATTTCGAACATTACGTGAAGCCGCACGTGTGGGCAATAAAAGGTACTAGTGAAATGCATCAGAAGTCTTTTGCCAGTTACTTTGTTGCCAAATCATGCCTGTGACCAAGGACGAATAGAAGTCTGAAACGCGTAAGGCAATGTGATTGAACCCGTGTATCTGTTGACTGCGCTGTTGCCTGTATTAACGGAGGTTATTGATGGAAAGTGCATCCTAAAGCTTTGGCAAATGTGAAACGGAATATTAGCGCGGCATGCCTGCCATGGGGATTGCACTACCGCGGACTGTAGCGGGCCGATGTGCTCTCGACTTGGGAGCAAGTTCCGGTCCATCAATTTGGCAAAGTATATTTTAACAACGCTGAATGCCGATCATGGGGAGCCCACTAATGGCTATATTTTGATGTTATTATTAATATGATTTGGCAACATTAAGTTTTATCATAAACTGTGGTGTTTACTTAAAGACTACTGAACCCATAATGCAATTTTGAACATTACGTGAAGCCGCACCTCTGGGCAATAAAAGGTACTAGTGAAATGCATCAGAAGTCTTTTGCCAGTTACTTTGCTGCCAAATCATGCCTGTGACCAAGGATGAATAGAAGTCTGAAACGCGTACGGCAATGTGATTGAACCTGTGTATCTGTTGACTGCGCTGTTACCTGTATTAACGGAGGTTATTGATGGAAAGTGCATCCTAAAGCTTTGGCAAATGTGAAACGGAATATTAGCGCGGCATGCCTGTCGTGGGGATTGCACTTCCGCGGACTGTAGCGGGCCGATGTGCTCTCGACTTGGGAGCAAGTTCCGATCCATCAGTTTGGCAAAGTATATTTTAACAACGCTGAATGCCGATCATGGGGAGCCCACTAATGGCTATATTTTGATGTTATTATTAATATGATTTGGCAACATTAAGTTTTATCATGAACTGTGGTGTTTACTTAAAGACTACTGAACCCATAATGCAATTTCGAACATTACGTGAAGCCGCACGTGTGGGCAATAAAAGGTACTAGTGAAATGCATCAGAAGTCTTTTGCCAGTTACTTTGTTGCCAAATCATGCCTGTGACCAAGGACGAATAGAAGTCTGAAACGCGTAAGGCAATGTGATTGAACCCGTGTATCTGTTGACTGCGCTGTTGCCTGTATTAACGGAGGTTATTGATGGAAAGTGCATCCTAAAGCTTTAGCAAATGTGAAACGGAATATTAGCGCGGCATGCCTGCCGTGGGGATTGCACTACCGCGGACTATAGCGGGCCGATGTGCTCTCGACTTGGGAGCAAGTTCCGGTCCATCAATTTGGCAAAGTATATTTTAACAACGCTGAATGCCGATCATGGGGAGCCCACTAATGGCTATATTTTGATGTTATTATTAATATGATTTGGCAACATTAAGTTTTATCATCAACTGTGGTGTTTACTTAAAGACTACTGAACCCATAATGCAATTTCGGACATTACGTGAAGCCGCACCTGTGGGCAATAAAAGGTACTAGTGAAATGCATCAGAAGTCTTTTGCCAGTTACTTTGCTGCCAAATCATGCCTGTGACCAAGGACGAATAGAAGTCTGAAACGCGTAAGGCAATGTGATTGAACCCGTGTATCTGTTGACTGCGCTGTTGCCTGTATTAACGGAGGTTATTGATGGAAAGTGCATCCTAAAGCTTTGGCAAATGTGAAACGGAATATTAGCGCGGCATGCCTGCCATGGGGATTGCACTACCGCGGACTGTAGCGGGCCGATGTGCTCTCGACTTAGGAGCAAGTTCCGGTCCATCAATTTGGCAAAGTATATTTTAACAACGCTGAATGCCGATCATGGGGAGCCCACTAATGGCTATATTTTGATGTTATTATTAATATGATTTGGCAACATTAAGTTTTATCATGAACTGTGGTGTTTACTTAAAGACTACTGAACCCATAATGCAATTTCGAACATTACGTGAAGCTGCACCTGTGGGCAATAAAAGGTACTAGTGAAATGCATCAGAAGTCTTTTGCCAGTTACTTTGCTGCCAAATCATGCCTGTGACCAAGGACGAATAGAAGTCTGAAACGCGTAAGGCAATGTGATTGAACCCGTGTATCTGTTGATTGCGCTGTTGCCTGTATTAACGGAGGTTATTGATGGAAAGTTCATCCTAAAGCTTTGGCAAATGTGAAACGGAATATTAGCGCGGCATGCCTGCCGTGGGGGTTTCACTACCGTGGACTGTAGCGGGCCGATGTGCTCTCGACTTGGGAGCAAGTTCCGGTCCATCAATTTGGCAAAGTATATTTTAACAACGCTGAATGCCGATCATGGGGAGCCCACTAATGGCTATATTTTGATGTTATTATTAATATGATTTGGCAACATTAAGTTTTATCATGAACTGTGGTGTTTACTTAAAGACTACTGAACCCATAATGCAATTTCGAACATTACGTGAAGCCGCACCTGTTGGCAATAAAAGGTACTAGTGAAATGCATCAGAATTATTTTGCCAGTTACTTTGCTGCCAAATCATGCCTGTGACCAAGGACGAATAGAAGTCTGAAACGCCTAAGGCAATGTGATTGAACCCGTGTATCTGTTGACTGCGCTGTTGCCTGTATTAATGGAGGTTATTGATGGAAAGTGCATCCTAAAGCTTTGGCAAATGTGAAACGGAATATTAGCGCGGCATGCCTGCGGTGGGGATTGCACTACCGCGGACTGTAGCGGGCCGATGTGCTCTCGACTTGGGAGCAAGTTCCGGTCCATCAATTTGGCAAAGTATATTTTAACAACGCTGAATGCCGATCATGGGGAGCCCACTAATGGCTATATTTTGATGTTATTATTAATATGATTTGGCAACATTAAGTTTTATCATGAACTGTGGTGTTTACTTAAAGACTACTGAACCCATAATGCAATTTCGAACATTACGTGAAGCTGCACCTGTGGGCAATAAAAGGTACTAGTGAAATGCATCAGAAGTCTTTTGCCAGTTACTTTGCTGCCAAATCATGCCTGTGACCAAGGACGAATAGAAGTCTGAAACGCGTAAGGCAATGTGATTGAACCCGTGTATCTGTTGATTGCGCTGTTGCCTGTATTAACGGAGGTTATTGATGGAAAGTTCATCCTAAAGCTTTGGCAAATGTGAAACGGAATATTAGCGCGGCACACCTGCCGTGGGGATTGCACTACCGCGGACTGTAGCGGGCCGATGTGCTCTCGACTTGGGAGCAAGTTCCGGTCCATCAATTTGGCAAAGTATATTTTAACAACGCTGAATGCCGATCATGGGGAGCCCACTAATGGCTATATTTTGATGTTATTATTAATATGATTTGGCAACATTAAGTTTTATCATGAACTGTGGTGTTTACTTAAAGACTACTGAACCCATAATGCAATTTCGAACATTACGTGAAGCCGCACCTGTTGGCAATAAAAGGTACTAGTGAAATGCATCAGAATTCTTTTGCCAGTTACTTTGCTGCCAAATCATGCCTGTGACCAAGGACGAATAGAAGTCTGAAACGCCTAAGGCAATGTGATTGAACCCGTGTATCTGTTGACTGCGCTGTTGCCTGTATTAATGGAAGTTATTGATGGAAAGTGCATCCTAAAGCTTTGGCAAATGTGAAACGGAATATTAGCGCGGCATGCCTGCGGTGGGGATTGCACTACCGCGGACTGTAGCGGGCCGATGTGCTCTCGACTGGGGAGCAAGTTCCGGTCCATCAATTTGGCAAAGTATATTTTAACAACGCTGAATGCCGATCATGGGGAGCCCACTAATGGCTATATTTTGATGTTATTATTAATATGATTTGGCAACATTAAGTTTTATCATGAACTGTGGTGTTTACTTAAAGACTACTGAACCCATAATGCAATTTCGAACATTACGTGAAGCCGCACCTGTGGGCAAAAAAAGATACTAGTGAAATGCATCAGAAGTCTTTTGCCAATTACTTTGCTGCCAAATCATGCCTCTGACCAAGGACGAATAGAAGTCTGAAACGCGTAAGGCAATGTGATTGAACCCGTGTATCTGTTGACTGTGCTGTTGCCTGTATTAACGGAGGTTATTGATGGAAAGTGCATCCTAAAGCTTTGGCAAATGTGAAACGGAATATTAGCGCGGCATGCCTGCCGTGTGGATTGCACTACCGCGGACTGTAGCGGGCCGATGTGCTCTCGACTTGGGAGCAAGTTCCGGTCCATCAATTTGGCAAAGTATATTTTAACAACGCTGAATGCCGATCATGGGGAGCCCACTTATGGCTATATTTTGATGTTATTATTAATATGATTTGGCAACATTAAGTTTTATCATGAACTGTGGTGTTTACTTAAAGACTACTGAACCCATAATGCAATTTCGAATATTACGTGAAGCCGCACCTGTGGGCAATAAAAGGCACTAGTGAAATGCATCAGAAGTCTTTTGCCAGTTACTTTGCTGCCAAATCATGCCTGTGACCAAGGACGAATAGAAGTCTGAAACACGTAAGGCAATGTGATTGAACCCGTGTATCTGTTGACTGCGCTGTTGCCTGTATTAACGGAGGTTATTGATGGAAAGTGCATCCTAAAGCTTTGGCAAATGTGAAACGGAATATTAGCGCGGCATGGCTGCCGTGGGGATTGCACTACCGCGGACTGTAGCGGGCCGATGTGCTCTCGACTTGGGAGCAAGTCCCGGTCCATCAATTTGGCAAAGTATATTTTAACAACGCTGAATGCCGATCATGGGGAGCCCACTAATGGCTATATTTTGATGTTATTATTAATATGATTTGGCAACATTAAGTTTTATCATGAACTGTGGTGTTTACTTAAAGACTACTGAACCCATAATGCAATTTCGAACATTACGTGAAGCCGCACGTGTGGGCAATAACAGGTACTAGTGAAATGCATCAGAAGTCTTTTGCCAGTTACTTTGCTGCCAAATCATGCCTGTGACCAAGGACGAATAGAAGTCTGAAACGCGTAAGGCAATGTGATTGAACCCGTGTATCTGTTGACTGCGCTGTTTCCTGTATTAACGGAGGTTATTGATGGAAAGTGCATCCTAAAGCTTTGGCAAATGTGAAACGGAATATTAGCGCGGCATGCCTGCCGTGGGGATTGCCCTACCGCGGACTGTAGTGGGCCGATGTGCTCTTGACTTGGGAGCAAGTTCCAGTCCATCAATTTGGCAAAGTATATTTTAACAACGCTGAATGCCGATCATGGGGAGCCCACTAATGGCTATATTTTGATGTTATTATTAATATGATTTGGCAACATTAAGTTTTATCATGAACTGTCGTGTTTACTTAAAGACTACTGAACCCATAATGCAATTTTGAACATTACGTGAAGCCGCACCTGTGGGCAATAAAAGGTACTAGTGAAATGCATCAGAAGTCTTTTGCCAGTTACTTTGCTGCCAAATCATGCCTGTGACCAAGGATGAATAGAAGTCTGAAACGCGTAAGGCAATGTGATTGAACCTCTGTATCTGTTGACTGCGCTGTTACCTGTATTAACGGAGGTTATTGATGGAAAGTGCATCTTAAAGCTTTGGCAAATGTGAAACGGAATATTAGCGCGGCATGCCTGCCGTGGGGATTGCACTACCGCGGACTGTAGCGGGCCGATGTGCTCTCGACTTGGGAGCAAGTTCCGATCCATCAATTTGGCAAAGTATATTTTAACAACGCTGAATGCCGATTATGGGGAGCCCACTAATGGCTATATTTTGATGTTATTATTAATATGATTTGGCAACATTAAGTTTTATCATGAACTGTGGTTTTACTTAAAGACTACTGAACCCATAATGAAATTTCGAACATTACGTGAAGCCGCACCTGTGGGCAATAAAAGGTACTAGTGAAATGCATCAGAAGTCTTTTTCCAGTTACTTTGCTGCCAAATCATGCCTGTGACCAAGGACGAATAGAAGTCTGAAACGCGTAAGGCAATGTGATTGAACCTCTGTATCTGTTGACTGCGCTGTTACCTGTATTAACGGAGGTTATTGATGGAAAGTGCATCCTAAAGCTTTGGCAAATGTGAAACGGAATATTAGCGCGGCATGCCTGCCGTGGGGATTGCACTACGGCGGACTGTAGCGGGCCGATGTGCTCTCGACTTGGAAGCAAGTTCCGATCCATCAATTTGGCAAAGTATATTTTAACAACGCTGAATGCCGATCATGGGGAGCCCACTAATGGCTATATTTTGATGTTATTATTAATATGATTTGGCAACATTAAGTTTTATCATGAACTGTGGTTTTACTTAAAGACTACTGAACCCATAATGCAATTTCGAACATTACGTGAAGCCGCACCTGTGGGCAATAAAAGGTACTAGTGAAATGCATCAGAAGTCTTTTGCCAGTTAGTTTGCTGCCAAATCATGCCTGTGACCAAGGACGAATAGAAGTCTGAAACGCGTAAGGCAATGTGATTGAACCCGTGTATCTGTTGACTGCGCTGTTGCCTGTATTAATGGAGGTTATTGATGGAAAGTGCATCCTAAAGCTTTGGCAAATGTGAAACGGAATATTAGTTTGGCATGCCTGCCGTGGGAATTGCACTACCGCGGACTGTAGCGGGCCGATGTACTCTCGACTTGGGAGCAAGTTCCGGTCCATCAATTTGGCAAAGTATATTTTAACAATGCTGAATGCCGATCATGGGGAGCCCACTAATGGCTATATTTTGATGTTATTATTAATATGATTTGGCAACATTAAGTTTTATCATGAACTGTGGTGTTTACCTAAAGACTACTGAACCCATAATGCAATTTCGAACATTACTTAAAGCCGCACCTGTGGGCAATAAAAGGTACTAGTGAAATGCATCAGAAGTCTTTTGCCAGTTACTTTGCTGCCAAATCATGCCTGTGACCAAGGACGAATAGAAGTCTGAAACGCGTAAGACAATGTGATTGAACCCGTGTATCTGTTGATTGCGCTGTTGCCTGTATTAATGGAGGTTATTGATGGAAAGTGCATCCTAAAGCTTTGGCAAATGTGAAACGGAATATTAGCGCGGCATGCCTGCCGTGGGGATTGCACTACCGCGGACTGTAGCGGGCCGATGTGCTCTCGACTTGGGAACAAGTTCCGGTCCATCAATTTGGCAAAGTATATTTTAACAATGCTGAATGCCGATCATGGGGAGCCCACTAATGGCTATATTTTGATGTTATTATTAATATGATTTGGCAACATTAAGTTTTATCATGAACTGTGGTGTTTACTTAAAGACTACTGAACCCATAATGCAATTTCGAACATTACGTGAAGCCGCACCTCTGGGCAATAAAAGGTACTAGTGAAATGCATCAGAAGTCTTTTGCCAGTTACTTTGCTGCCAAATCATGCCTGTGACCAAGGACGAATAGAAGTCTGAAACACGTAAGGCAATGTGATTGAACCCGTGTATCTGTTGACTGCGCTGTTGCCTGTATTAACGGAGGTTATTGATGGAAAGTGCATCCTAAAGCTTTGGCAAATGTGAAACGGAATATTAGCGCGGCATGGCTGCCGTGGGGATTGCACTACCGCGGACTGTAGCGGGCCGATGTGCTCTCGACTTGGGAGCAAGTCCCGGTCCATCAATTTGGCAAAGTATATTTTAACAACGCTGAATGCCGATCATGGGGAGCCCACTAATGGCTATATTTTGATGTTATTATTAATATGATTTGGCAACATTAAGTTTTATCATGAACTGTGGTGTTTACTTAAAGACTACTGAACCCATAATGCAATTTCGAACATTACGTGAAGCCGCACGTGTGGGCAATAACAGGTACTAGTGAAATGCATCAGAAGTCTTTTGCCAGTTACTTTGCTGCCAAATCATGCCTGTGACCAAGGACGAATAGAAGTCTGAAACGCGTAAGGCAATGTGATTGAACCCGTGTATCTGTTGACTGCGCTGTTTCCTGTATTAACGGAGGTTATTGATGGAAAGTGCATCCTAAAGCTTTGGCAAATGTGAAACGGAATATTAGCGCGGCATGCCTGCCGTGGGGATTGCCCTACCGCGGACTGTAGTGGGCCGATGTGCTCTTGACTTGGGAGCAAGTTCCAGTCCATCAATTTGGCAAAGTATATTTTAACAACGCTGAATGCCGATCATGGGGAGCCCACTAATGGCTATATTTTGATGTTATTATTAATATGATTTGGCAACATTAAGTTTTATCATGAACTGTCGTGTTTACTTAAAGACTACTGAACCCATAATGCAATTTTGAACATTACGTGAAGCCGCACCTGTGGGCAATAAAAGGTACTAGTGAAATGCATCAGAAGTCTTTTGCCAGTTACTTTGCTGCCAAATCATGCCTGTGACCAAGGATGAATAGAAGTCTGAAACGCGTAAGGCAATGTGATTGAACCTCTGTATCTGTTGACTGCGCTGTTACCTGTATTAACGGAGGTTATTGATGGAAAGTGCATCTTAAAGCTTTGGCAAATGTGAAACGGAATATTAGCGCGGCATGCCTGCCGTGGGGATTGCACTACCGCGGACTGTAGCGGGCCGATGTGCTCTCGACTTGGGAGCAAGTTCCGATCCATCAATTTGGCAAAGTATATTTTAACAACGCTGAATGCCGATTATGGGGAGCCCACTAATGGCTATATTTTGATGTTATTATTAATATGATTTGGCAACATTAAGTTTTATCATGAACTGTGGTTTTACTTAAAGACTACTGAACCCATAATGAAATTTCGAACATTACGTGAAGCCGCACCTGTGGGCAATAAAAGGTACTAGTGAAATGCATCAGAAGTCTTTTTCCAGTTACTTTGCTGCCAAATCATGCCTGTGACCAAGGACGAATAGAAGTCTGAAACGCGTAAGGCAATGTGATTGAACCTCTGTATCTGTTGACTGCGCTGTTACCTGTATTAACGGAGGTTATTGATGGAAAGTGCATCCTAAAGCTTTGGCAAATGTGAAACGGAATATTAGCGCGGCATGCCTGCCGTGGGGATTGCACTACGGCGGACTGTAGCGGGCCGATGTGCTCTCGACTTGGAAGCAAGTTCCGATCCATCAATTTGGCAAAGTATATTTTAACAACGCTGAATGCCGATCATGGGGAGCCCACTAATGGCTATATTTTGATGTTATTATTAATATGATTTGGCAACATTAAGTTTTATCATGAACTGTGGTTTTACTTAAAGACTACTGAACCCATAATGCAATTTCGAACATTACGTGAAGCCGCACCTGTGGGCAATAAAAGGTACTAGTGAAATGCATCAGAAGTCTTTTGCCAGTTAGTTTGCTGCCAAATCATGCCTGTGACCAAGGACGAATAGAAGTCTGAAACGCGTAAGGCAATGTGATTGAACCCGTGTATCTGTTGACTGCGCTGTTGCCTGTATTAATGGAGGTTATTGATGGAAAGTGCATCCTAAAGCTTTGGCAAATGTGAAACGGAATATTAGTTTGGCATGCCTGCCGTGGGAATTGCACTACCGCGGACTGTAGCGGGCCGATGTACTCTCGACTTGGGAGCAAGTTCCGGTCCATCAATTTGGCAAAGTATATTTTAACAATGCTGAATGCCGATCATGGGGAGCCCACTAATGGCTATATTTTGATGTTATTATTAATATGATTTGGCAACATTAAGTTTTATCATGAACTGTGGTGTTTACCTAAAGACTACTGAACCCATAATGCAATTTCGAACATTACTTAAAGCCGCACCTGTGGGCAATAAAAGGTACTAGTGAAATGCATCAGAAGTCTTTTGCCAGTTACTTTGCTGCCAAATCATGCCTGTGACCAAGGACGAATAGAAGTCTGAAACGCGTAAGACAATGTGATTGAACCCGTGTATCTGTTGATTGCGCTGTTGCCTGTATTAATGGAGGTTATTGATGGAAAGTGCATCCTAAAGCTTTGGCAAATGTGAAACGGAATATTAGCGCGGCATGCCTGCCGTGGGGATTGCACTACCGCGGACTGTAGCGGGCCGATGTGCTCTCGACTTGGGAACAAGTTCCGGTCCATCAATTTGGCAAAGTATATTTTAACAATGCTGAATGCCGATCATGGGGAGCCCACTAATGGCTATATTTTGATGTTATTATTAATATGATTTGGCAACATTAAGTTTTATCATGAACTGTGGTGTTTACTTAAAGACTACTGAACCCATAATGCAATTTCGAACATTACGTGAAGCCGCACCTCTGGGCAATAAAAGGTACTAGTGAAATGCATCAGAAGTCTTTTGCCAGTTACTTTGCTGCCAAATCATGCCTGTGACCTAGGATGAATAGAAGTCTGAAACGCGTAAGGCAATGTGATTGAACCTGTGTATCTGTTGACTGCGCTGTTACCTGTATTAACGGAGGTTATTGATGGAAAGTGCATCCTAAAGCTTTGGCAAATGTGAAATGGAATATTAGCGCGGCATGCCTGCCGTGGGGATTGCACTTCCGCGGACTGTAGCGGGCCGATGTGCTCTCGACTTGGGAGCAAGTTCCGATCCATCAATTTGGCAAAGTATATTTTAACAACGCTGAATGCCGATCATGGGGAGCCCACTAATGGCTATATTTTGATGTTGTTATTAATATGATTTGGCAACATTAAGTTTTATCATGAACTGTGGTGTTTACTTAAAGACTACTGAACCCATAATGCAATTTCGAACATTACGTGAAGCCGCACGTGTGGGCAATAAAAGGTACTAGTGAAATGCATCAGAAGTCTTTTGCCAGTTACTTTGTTGCCAAATCATGCCTGTGACCAAGGACGAATAGAAGTCTGAAACGCGTAAGGCAATGTGATTGAACCCGTGTATCTGTTGACTGCGCTGTTGCCTGTATTAACGGAGGTTATTGATGGAAAGTGCATCCTAAAGCTTTAGCAAATGTGAAACGGAATATTAGCGCGGCATGCCTGCCGTGGGGATTGCACTACCGCGGACTGTAGCGGGCCGATGTGCTCTCGACTTGGGAGCAAGTTCCGGTCCATCAATTTGGCAAAGTATATTTTAACAACGCTGAATGCCGATCATGGGGAGCCCACTAATGGCTATATTTTGATGTTATTATTAATATGATTTGGCAACATTAAGTTTTATCATTAACTGTGGTGTTTACTTAAAGACTACTGAACCCATAATGCAATTTCGAACATTACGTGAAGCCGCACCTGTGGGCAATAAAAGGTACTAGTGAAATGCATCAGAAGTCTTTTGCCAGTTACTTGGCTGCCAAATCATATCTGTGACCAAGGATGAATAGAAGTCTGAAACGCGTAAGGCAATGTGATTGAACCTCTGTATCTGTTGACTGCGCTGTTACCTGTATTAATGGAGGTTATTGATGGAAAGTGCATCCTAAAGCTTTGGCAAATGTGAAACGGAATATTAGTGCGGCATGCCTGCCGTGGGGATTGCACTACCGCTGACTGTAGCAGGCCGATGTGCTCTCGACTTGGGAGCAAGTTCCGATCCATCAATTTGGCAAAGTATATTTTCACAACGCTGAATGCCGATCATGGGGAGCCCACTAATGGCTATATTTTGATGTTATTATTAATATGATTTGGCAACATTAAGTTTTATCATGAACTGTGGTGTTTACTTAAAGACTACTGAACCCATAATGCAATTTCAAACATTACGTGAAGCCGCACCTGTGGGCAATAAAAGGTACTAGTGAAATGCATCAGAAGTCTTTTGCCAGTTACTTTGCTGCCAAATCATGCCTGTGACCAAGGACGAATAGAAGTCTGAAACGCGTAAGGCAATGTGATTGAACCCGTGTATCTGTTGACTGCGCTGTTGCCTGTATTAACGGAGGTTATTGATGGAAAGTGCATCCTAAAGCTTTGGCAAATGTGAAACGAAATATTAGCGCGGCACACCTGCCGTGGGGATTGCACTACCGCGGACTGTAGCGGGCCGATGTGCTCTCGACTTGGGAGCAAGTTCCGGTCCATCAATTTGGCAAAGTATATTTTAACAACGCTGAATGCCGATCATGGGGAGCCCACTAATGGCTATATTTTGATGTTATTATTAATATGATTTGGCAACATTAAGTTTTATCATCAACTGTGGTGTTTACTTAAAGACTACTGAACCCATAATGCAATTTCGGACATTACGTGAAGCCGCACCTGTGGGCAATAAAAGGTACTAGTGAAATGCATCAGAAGTCTTTTGCCAGTTAGTTTGCTGCCAAATCATGCCTGTGACCAAGGACGAATAGAAGTCTGAAACGCGTAAGGCAATGTGATTGAACCCGTGTATCTGTTGACTGCGCTGTTGCCTGTATTAATGGAGGTTATTGATGGAAAGTGCATCCTAAAGCTTTGGCAAATGTGAAACGGAATATTAGTTTGGCATGCCTGCCATGGGAATTGCACTACCGCGGACTGTAGCGGGCCGATGTACTCTCGACTTGGGAGCAAGTTCCGGTCCATCAATTTGGCAAAGTATATTTTAACAATGCTGAATGCCGATCATGGGGAGCCCACTAATGGCTATTTTTTGATGTTATTATTAATATGATTTGGCAACATTAAGTTTTATCATGAACTGTGGTATTTACCTAAAGACTACTGAACCCATAATGCAATTTCGAACATTACTTAAAGCCGCACCTGTGGGCAATAAAAGGTACTAGTGAAATGCATCAGAAGTCTTTTGCCAGTTACTTTGCTGCCAAATCATGCCTGTGACCAAGGACGAATAGAAGTCTGAAACGCGTAAGGCAATGTGATTGAACCCGTGTATCTGTTGATTGCGCTGTTGCCTGTATTAATGGAGGTTATTGATGGAAAGTGCATCCTAAAGCTTTGGCAAATGTGAAACGGAATATTAGTTTGGCATGCCTGCCGTGGGAATTGCACTACCGCGGACTGTAGCGGGCCGATGTGCTCTCGACTTGGGAGCAAGTTCCGGTCCATCAATTTGGCAAAGTATATTTTAACAACGCTGAATGCCGATCATGGGGAGCCCACTAATGGCTATATTTTGATGTTATTATTAATATGATTTGGCAACATTAAGTTTTATCATCAACTGTGGTGTTTACTTAAAGACTACTGAACCCATAATGCAATTTCGGACATTACGTGAAGCCGCACCTGTGGGCAATAAAAGGTACTAGTGAAATGCATCAGAAGTCTTTTGCCAGTTAGTTTGCTGCCAAATCATGCCTGTGACCAAGGACGAATAGAAGTCTGAAACGCGTAAGGCAATGTGATTGAACCCGTGTATCTGTTGACTGCGCTGTTGCCTGTATTAATGGAGGTTATTGATGGAAAGTGCATCCTAAAGCTTTGGCAAATGTGAAATGGAATATTAGTTTGGCATGCCTGCCGTGGGAATTGCACTACCGCGGACTGTAGCGGGCCGATGTACTCTCGACTTGGGAGCAAGTTCCGGTCCATCAATTTGGCAAAGTATATTTTAACAATGCTGAATGCCGATCATGGGGAGCCCACTAATGGCTATATTTTGATGTTATTATTAATATGATTTAGCAACATTAAGTTTTATCATGAACTGTGGTGTTTACCTAAAGACTACTGAACCCATAATGCAATTTCGAACATTACTTAAAGCCGCACCTGTGGGCAATAAAAGGTACTAGTGAAATGCATCAGAAGTCTTTTGCCAGTTACTTTGCTGCCAAATCATGCCTGTGACCAAGGACGAATAGAAGTCTGAAACGCGTAAGGCAATGTGATTGAACCCGTGTATCTGTTGATTGCGCTGTTGCCTGTATTAATGGAGGTTATTGATGGAAAGTGCATCCTAAAGCTTTGGCAAATGTGAAACGGAATATTAGCGCGGCATGCCTGCCGTGGGGATTGCACTACCGCGGACTGTAGCGGGCCGATGTGCTCTCGACTTGGGAGCAAGTTCCGGTCCATCAATTTGGCAAAGTATATTTTAACAACGCTGAATGCCGATCATGGGGAGCCCACTAATGGCTATATTTTGATGTTATTATTAATATGATTTGGCAACATTAAGTTTTATCATGAACTGTGGTGTTTACTTAAAGACTACTGAACCCATAATGCAATTTCGAACATTACGTGAAGCCGCACCTGTGGGCAATAAAAGGTACTAGTGAAATGCATCAGAAGTCTTTTGCCAGTTACTTTGCTGCCAAATCATGCCTGTGACCAAGGACGAATAGAAGTCTGAAACGCGTAAGGCAATGTGATTGAACCCGTGTATCTGTTGACTGCGCTGTTGCCTGTATTAACGGAGGTTATTGATGGAAAGTGCATCCTAAAGCTTTGGCAAATGTGAAACGGAATATTAGCGCGGCATGCCTGCCATGGGGATTGCACTACCGCGGACTGTAGCGGGCCGATGTGCTCTCGACTTGGGAGCAAGTTCCGGTCCATCAATTTGGCAAAGTATATTTTAACAACGCTGAATGCCGATCATGGGGAGCCCACTAATGGCTATATTTTGATGTTATTATTAATATGATTTGGCAACATTAAGTTTTATCATGAACTGTGGTGTTTACTTAAAGACTACTGAACCCATAATGCAATTTCGAACATTACGTGAAGCCGCACCTCTGGGCAATAAAAGGTACTAGTGAAATGCATCAGAAGTCTTTTGCCAGTTACTTTGCTGCCAAATCATGCCTGTGACCAAGGATGAATAGAAGTCTGAAACGCGTAAGGCAATGTGATTGAACCTGTGTATCTGTTGACTGCGCTGTTACCTGTATTAACGGAGGTTATTGATGGAAAGTGCATCCTAAAGCTTTGGCAAATGTGAAACGGAATATTAGCGCGGCATGCCTGCCGTGGGGATTGCACTTCCGCGGACTGTAGCGGGCCGATGTGCTCTCGACTTGGGAGCAAGTTCCGATCCATCAATTTGGCAAAGTATATTTTAACAACGCTGAATGCCGATCATGGGGAGCCCACTAATGGCTATATTTTGATGTTATTATTAATATGATTTGGCAACATTAAGTTTTATCATGAACTGTGGTGTTTACTTAAATACTACTGAACCCATAATGCAATTTCGAACATTACGTGAAGCCGCACGTGTGGGCAATAAAAGGTACTAGTGAAATGCATCAGAAGTCTTTTGCCAGTTACTTTGTTGCCAAATCATGCCTGTGACCAAGGACGAATAGAAGTCTGAAACGCGTAAGGCAATGTGATTGAACCCGTGTATCTGTTGACTGCGCTGTTGCCTGTATTAACGGAGGTTATTGATGGAAAGTGCATCCTAAAGCTTTAGCAAATGTGAAACGGAATATTAGCGCGGCATGCCTGCCGTGGGGATTGCACTACCGCGGACTGTAGCGGGCCGATGTGCTCTCGACTTGGGAGCAAGTTCCGGTCCATCAATTTGGCAAAGTATATTTTAACAACGCTGAATGCCGATCATGGGGAGCCCACTAATGGCTATATTTTGATGTTATTATTAATATGATTTGGCAACATTAAGTTTTATCATGAACTGTGGTGTTTACTTAAAGACTACTGAACCCATAATGCAATTTCGAACATTACGTGAAGCCGCACCTGTGGGCAATAAAAGGTACTAGTGAAATGCATCAGAAGTCTTTTGCCAGTTACTTGGCTGCCAAATCATGCCTGTGACCAAGGATGAATAGAAGTCTGAAACGCGTAAGGCAATGTGATTGAACCTCTGTATCTGTTGACTGCGCTGTTACCTGTATTAACGGAGGTTATTGATAGAAAGTGCATCCTAAAGCTTTGGCAAATGTGAAACGGAATATTAGTGCGGCATGCCTGCCGTGGGGATTGCACTACCGCTGACTGTAGCAGGCCGATGTGCTCTCGACTTGGGAGCAAGTTCCGATCCATCAATTTGGCAAAGTATATTTTAACAACGCTGAATGCCGATCATGGGGAGCCCACTAATGGCTATATTTTGATGTTATTATTAATATGATTTGGCAACATTAAGTTTTATCATGAACTGTGGTGTTTACTTAAAGACTACTGAACCCATAATGCAATTTCGAACATTACGTGAAGCCGCACCTGTGGGCAATAAAAGGTACTAGTGAAATGCATCAGAAGTCTTTTGCCAGTTACTTTGCTGCCAAATCATGCCTGTGACCAAGGACGAATAGAAGTCTGAAACGCGTAAGGCAATGTGATTGAACCCGTGTATCTGTTGACTGCGCTGTTGCCTGTATTAATGGAGGTTATTGATGGAAAGTGCATCCTAAAGCTTTGGCAAATGTGAAACGAAATATTAGCGCGGCACACCTGCCGTGGGGATTGCACTACCGCAGACTGTAGCGGGCCGATGTGCTCTCGACTTGGGAGCAAGTTCCGGTCCATCAATTTGGCAAAGTATATTTTAACAACGCTGAATGCCGATCATGGGGAGCCCACTAATGGCTATATTTTGATGTTATTATTAATATGATTTGGCAACATTAAGTTTTATCATCAACTGTGGTGTTTACTTAAAGACTACTGAATCCATAATGCAATTTCGGACATTACGTGAAGCCGCACCTGTGGGCAATAAAAGGTACTAGTGAAATGCATCAGAAGTCTTTTGCCAGTTACTTTGCTGCCAAATCATGCCTGTGACCAAGGACGAATAGAAGTCTGAAACGCGTAAGGCAATGTGATTGAACCCGTGTATCTGTTGACTGCGCTGTTGCCTGTATTAACGGAGGTTATTGATGGAAAGTGCATCCTAAAGCTTTGGCAAATGTGAAACAGAATATTAGCCCGGCATGCCTGCCGTGGGGATTGCACTACCGCGGACTGTAGCGGGCCGATGTGCTCTCGACTTGGGAGCAAGTTCCGGTCCATCAATTTGGCAAAGTATATTTTAACAACGCTGAATGCCGATCATGGGGAGCCCACTAATGGCTATATTTTGATGTTATTATTAATATGATTTGGCAACATTAAGTGTTATCATGAACTGTGGTGTTTGCTTAAAGACTACTGAACCCATAATGCAATTTCGAACGTTACGTGAAGCCGCACCTGTGGGCAATTAAAGGTATTAGTGAAATGCATCAGAAGTCTTTTGCCAGTTACTTTGCTGCCAAATCATGCCTGTGACCAAGGACGAATAGAAGTCTGAAACGCCTAAGGCAATGTGATTGAACCCGTGTATCTGTTGACTGCGCTGTTGCCTGTATTAATGGAGGTTATTGATGGAAAGTGCATCCTAAAGCTTTGGCAAATGTGAAACGGAATATTAGCGCGGCATGCCTGCCGTGGGGATTGCACTACCGCGGACTGTAGCGGGCCGATGTGCTCTCGACTTGGGAGCAAGTTCCGGTCCATCAATTTGGCAAAGTATATTTTAACAACGCTGAATGCCGATCATGGGGAGCCCACTAATGGCTATATTTTGATGTTATTATTAATATGATTTGGCAACATTAAGTTTTATCATGAACTGTGGTGTTTACTTAAAGACTACTGAACCCATAATGCAATTTCGAACATTACGTGAAGCCGCACCTGTGGGCAATAAAAGGTACTAGTGAAATGCATCAGAAGTCTTTTGCCAGTTACTTTGCTGCCAAATCATGCCTGTGACCAAGGACGAATAGAAGTCTGAAACGCGTAAGGCAATGTGATTGAACCCGTGTATCTGTTGACTGCGCTGTTGCCTGTATTAACGGAGGTTATTGATGGAAAGTGCATCCTAAAGCTTTGGCAAATGTGAAACGGAATATTAGCGCGGCATGCCTGCCATGGGGATTGCACTACCGCGGACTGTAGCGGGCCGATGTGCTCTCGACTTGGGAGCAAGTTCCGGTCCATCAATTTGGCAAAGTATATTTTAACAACGCTGAATGCCGATCATGGGGAGCCCACTAATGGCTATATTTTGATGTTATTATTAATATGATTTGGCAACATTAAGTTTTATCATGAACTGTGGTGTTTACTTAAAGACTACTGAACCCATAATGCAATTTCGAACATTACGTGAAGCCGCACCTCTGGGCAATAAAAGGTACTAGTGAAATGCATCAGAAGTCTTTTGCCAGTTACTTTGCTGCCAAATCATGCCTGTGACCAAGGATGAATAGAAGTCTGAAACGCGTAAGGCAATGTGATTGAACCTGTGTATCTGTTGACTGCGCTGTTACCTGTATTAACGGAGGTTATTGATGGAAAGTGCATCCTAAAGCTTTGGCAAATGTGAAACGGAATATTAGCGCGGCATGCCTGCCGTGGGGATTGCACTTCCGCGGACTGTAGCGGGCCGATGTGCTCTCGACTTGGGAGCAAGTTCCGATCCATCAATTTGGCAAAGTATATTTTAACAACGCTGAATGCCGATCATGGGGAGCCCACTAATGGCTATATTTTGATGTTATTATTAATATGATTTGGCAACATTAAGTTTTATCATGAACTGTGGTGTTTACTTAAAGACTACTGAACCCATAATGCAATTTCGAACATTACGTGAAGCCGCACGTGTGGGCAATAAAAGGTACTAGTGAAATGCATCAGAAGTCTTTTGCCAGTTACTTTGTTGCCAAATCATGCCTGTGACCAAGGACGAATAGAAGTCTGAAACGCGTAAGGCAATGTGATTGAACCCGTGTATCTGTTGACTGCGCTGTTGCCTGTATTAACGGAGGTTATTGATGGAAAGTGCATCCTAAAGCTTTAGCAAATGTGAAACGGAATATTAGCGCGGCATGCCTGCCGTGGGGATTGCACTACCGCGGACTGTAGCGGGCCGATGTGCTCTCGACTTGGGAGCAAGTTCCGGTCCATCAATTTGGCAAAGTATATTTTAACAACGCTGAATGCCGATCATGGGGAGCCCACTAATGGCTATATTTTGATGTTATTATTAATATGATTTGGCAACATTAAGTTTTATCATGAACTGTGGTGTTTACTTAAAGACTACTGAACCCATAATGCAATTTCGAACATTACGTGAAGCCGCACCTGTGGGCAATAAAAGGTACTAGTGAAATGCATCAGAAGTCTTTTGCCAGTTACTTGGCTGCCAAATCATGCCTGTGACCAAGGATGAATAGAAGTCTGAAACGCGTAAGGCAATGTGATTGAACCTCTGTATCTGTTGACTGCGCTGTTACCTGTATTAACGGAGGTTATTGATAGAAAGTGCATCCTAAAGCTTTGGCAAATGTGAAACGGAATATTAGTGCGGCATGCCTGCCGTGGGGATTGCACTACCGCTGACTGTAGCAGGCCGATGTGCTCTCGACTTGGGAGCAAGTTCCGATCCATCAATTTGGCAAAGTATATTTTAACAACGCTGAATGCCGATCATGGGGAGCCCACTAATGGCTATATTTTGATGTTATTATTAATATGATTTGGCAACATTAAGTTTTATCATGAACTGTGGTGTTTACTTAAAGACTACTGAACCCATAATGCAATTTCGAACATTACGTGAAGCCGCACCTGTGGGCAATAAAAGGTACTAGTGAAATGCATCAGAAGTCTTTTGCCAGTTACTTTGCTGCCAAATCATGCCTGTGACCAAGGACGAATAGAAGTCTGAAACGCGTAAGGCAATGTGATTGAACCCGTGTATCTGTTGACTGCGCTGTTGCCTGTATTAATGGAGGTTATTGATGGAAAGTGCATCCTAAAGCTTTGGCAAATGTGAAACGAAATATTAGCGCGGCACACCTGCCGTGGGGATTGCACTACCGCAGACTGTAGCGGGCCGATGTGCTCTCAACTTGGGAGCAAGTTCCGGTCCATCAATTTGGCAAAGTATATTTTAACAACGCTGAATGCCGATCATGGGGAGCCCACTAATGGCTATATTTTGATGTTATTATTAATATGATTTGGCAACATTAAGTTTTATCATCAACTGTGGTGTTTACTTAAAGACTACTGAATCCATAATGCAATTTCGGACATTACGTGAAGCCGCACCTGTGGGCAATAAAAGGTACTAGTGAAATGCATCAGAAGTCTTTTGCCAGTTACTTTGCTGCCAAATCATGCCTGTGACCAAGGACGAATAGAAGTCTGAAACGCGTAAGGCAATGTGATTGAACCCGTGTATCTGTTGACTGCGCTGTTGCCTGTATTAACGGAGGTTATTGATGGAAAGTGCATCCTAAAGCTTTGGTAAATGTGAAACAGAATATTAGCCCGGCATGCCTGCCGTGGGGATTGCACTACCGCGGACTGTAGCGGGCCGATGTGCTCTCGACTTGGGAGCAAGTTCCGGTCCATCAATTTGGCAAAGTATATTTTAACAACGCTGAATGCCGATCATGGGGAGCCCACTAATGGCTATATTTTGATGTTATTATTAATATGATTTGGCAACATTAAGTGTTATCATGAACTGTGGTGTTTGCTTAAAGACTACTGAACCCATAATGCAATTTCGAACGTTACGTGAAGCCGCACCTGTGGGCAATTAAAGGTATTAGTGAAATGCATCAGAAGTCTTTTGCCAGTTACTTTGCTGCCAAATCATGCCTGTGACCAAGGACGAATAGAAGTCTAAAACGCCTAAGGCAATGTGATTGAACCCGTGTATCTGTTGACTGCGCTGTTGCCTGTATTAATGGAGGTTATTGATGGAAAGTGCATCCTAAAGCTTTGGCAAATGTGAAACGGAATATTAGCGCGGCATGCCTGCGGTGGGGATTGCACTACCGCGGACTGTAGCGGGCCGATGTGCTCTCGACTTGGGAGCAAGTTCCGGTCCAACAATTTGGCAAAGTATATTTTAACAACGCTGAATGCCGATCATGGGGAGCCCACTAATGGCTATATTTTGATGTTATTATTAATATGATTTGGCAACATTAAGTTTTATCATGAACTGTGGTGTTTACTTAAAGACTACTTAACCCATAATGCAATTTCGAACATTACGTGAAGCCGCACCTGTGGGCAAAAAAAGATACTAGTGAAATGCATCAGAAGTCTTTTGCCAGTTACTTTGCTGCCAAATCATGCCTCTGACCAAGGACGAATAGAAGTCTGAAACGCGTAAGGCAATGTGATTGAACCCGTGTATCTGTTGACTGCGCTTTTGCCTGTATTAACGGAGGTTATTGATGGAAAGTGCATCCTAAAGCTTTGGCAAATGTGAAACGGAATATTAGCGCGGCATGCCTGCCGTGTGGATTGCACTACCGCGGACTGTAGCGGGCCGATGTGCTCTCGACTTGGGAGCAAGTTCCGGTCCATCAATTTGGCAAAGTATATTTTAACAACGCTGAATGCCGATCATGGGGAGCCCACTTATGGCTATATTTTGATGTTATTATTAATATGATTTGGCAACATTAAGTTTTATCATGAACTGTGGTGTTTACTTAAAGACTACTGAACCCATAATGCAATTTCGAACATTACGTGAAGCCGCACCTGTGGGCAATAAAAGGTACTAGTGAAATGCATCAGAAGTCTTTTGCCAGTTACTTTGCTGCCAAATCATGCCTGTGACCAAGGATGAATAGAAGTCTGAAACGCGTAAGGCAATGTGATTGAACCTGTGTATCTGTTGACTGCGCTGTTACCTGTATTAACGGAGGTTATTGATGGAAAGTGCATCCTAAAGCTTTGGCAAATGTGAAACGGAATATTAGCGCGGCATGCCTGCCGTGGCGATTGCACTTCCGCGGACTGTAGCGGGCCGATGTGCTCTCGACTTGGGAGCAAGTTCCGATCCATCAATTTGGCAAAGTATATTTTAACAACGCTGAATGCCGATCATGGGGAGCCCACTAATGGCTATATTTTGATGTTATTATTAATATGATTTGGCAACATTAAGTTTTATCATGAACTGTGGTGTTTACTTAAAGACTACTGAACCCATAATGCAATTTCGAACATTACGTGAAGCCGCACGTGTGGGCAATAAAAGGTACTAGTGAAATGCATCAGAAGTCTTTTGCCAGTTACTTTGTTGCCAAATCATGCCTGTGACCAAGGACGAATAGAAGTCTGAAACGCGTAAGGCAATGTGATTGAACCCGTGTATCTGTTGACTGCGCTGTTGCCTGTATTAACGGAGGTTATTGATGGAAAGTGCATCCTAAAGCTTTAGCAAATGTGAAACGGAATATTAGCGCGGCATGCCTGCCGTGGGGATTGCACTACCGCGGACTGTAGCGGGCCGATGTGCTCTCGACTTGGGAGCAAGTTCCGGTCCATCAATTTGGCAAAGTATATTTTAACAACGCTGAATGCCGATCATGGGGAGCCCACTAATGGCTATATTTTGATGTTATTATTAATATGATTTGGCAACATTAAGTGTTATCATGAACTGTGGTGTTTGCTTAAAGACTACTGAACCCATAATGCAATTTCGAACGTTACGTGAAGCCGCACCTGTGGGCAATTAAAGGTATTAGTGAAATGCTTCAGAAGTCTTTTGCCAGTTACTTTGCTGCCAAATCATGCCTGTGACCAAGGACGAATAGAAGTCTGAAACGCCTAAGGCAATGTGATTGAACCCGTGTATCTGTTGACTGCGCTGTTGCCTGTATTAATGGAGGTTATTGATGGAAAGTGCATCCTAAAGCTTTGGCAAATGTGAAACGGAATATTAGCGCGGCATGCCTGCGGTGGGGATTGCACTACCGCGGACTGTAGCGGGCCGATGTGCTCTCGACTTGGGAGCAAGTTCCGGTCCATCAATTTGGCAAAGTATATTTTAACAACGCTGAATGCCGATCATGGGGAGCCCACTAATGGCTATATTTTGATGTTATTATTAATATGATTTGGCAACATTAAGTTTTATCATGAACTGTGGTGTTTACTTAAAGACTACTGAACCCATAATGCAATTTCGAACATTACGTGAAGCCGCACCTGTGGGCAAAAACAGATACTAGTAAAATGCATCAGAAGTCTTTTGCCAGTTACTTTGCTGCCAAATCATGCCTCTGACCAAGGACGAATAGAAGTCTGAAACGCGTAAGGCAATGTGATTGAACCCGTGTATCTGTTGACTGCGCTTTTGCCTGTATTAACGGAGGTTATTGATGGAAAGTGCATCCTAAAGCTTTGGCAAATGTGAAACGGAATATTAGCGCGGCATGCCTGCCGTGTGGATTGCACTACCGCGGACTGTAGCGGGCCGATGTGCTCTCGACTTGGGAGCAAGTTCCGGTCCATCAATTTGGCAAAGTATATTTTAACAACGCTGAATGCCGATCATGGGGAGCCCACTTATGGCTATATTTTGATGTTATTATTAATATGATTTGGCAACATTAAGTTTTATCATGAACTGTGGTGTTTACTTAAAGACTACTGAACCCATAATGCAATTTCGAACATTACGTGAAGCCGCACCTGTGGGCAATAAAAGGTACTAGTGAAATGCATCAGAAGTCTTTTGCCAGTTACTTTGCTGCCAAATCATGCCTGTGACCAAGGATGAATAGAAGTCTGAAACGCGTGAGGTAATGTGATTGAACCTGTGTATCTGTTGACTGCGCTGTTACCTGTATTAACGGAGGTTATTGATGGAAAGTGCATCCTAAAGCTTTGGCAAATGTGAAACGGAATATTAGCGCGGCATGCCTGCCGTGGGGATTGCACTTCCGCGGACTGTAGCGGGCCGATGTGCTCTCGACTTGGGAGCAAGTTCCGATCCATCAATTTGGCAAAGTATATTTTAACAACGCTGAATGCCGATCATGGGGAGCCCACTAATGGCTATATTTTGATGTTATTATTAATATGATTTGGCAACATTAAGTTTTATCATGAACTGTGGTGTTTACTTAAAGACTACTGAACCCATAATGCAATTTCGAACATTACGTGAAGCCGCACGTGTGGGCAATAAAAGGTACTAGTGAAATGCATCAGAAGTCTTTTGCCAGTTACTTTGTTGCCAAATCATGCCTGTGACCAAGGACGAATAGAAGTCTGAAACGCGTAAGGCAATGTGATTGAACCCGTGTATCTGTTGACTGCGCTGTTGCCTGTATTAACGGAGGTTATTGATGGAAAGTGCATCCTAAAGCTTTAGCAAATGTGAAACGGAATATTAGCGCGGCATGCCTGCCGTGGGGATTGCACTACCGCGGACTGTAGCGGGCCGATGTGCTCTCGACTTGGGAGCAAGTTCCGGTCCATCAATTTGGCAAAGTATATTTTAACAACGCTGAATGCCGATCATGGGGAGCCCACTAATGGCTATATTTTGATGTTATTATTAATATGATTTGGCAACATTAAGTTTTATCATGAGCTGTGGTGTTTACTTAAAGACTACTGAACCCATAATGCAATTTCGAACATTACGTGAAGCCGCACCTGTGGGCAATAAAAGGTACTAGTGAAATGCATCAGAAGTCTTTTGCCAGTTACTTTGCTGCCAAATCATGCCTGTGACCAAGGACGAATAGAAGTCTGAAACGCGTAAGGCAATGTGATTGAACCCGTGTATCTGTTGACTGCGCTGTTGCCTGTATTAACGGAGGTTATTGATGGAAAGTGCATCCTAAAGCTTTGGCAAATGTGAAACGGAATATTAGCGCGGCATGCCTGCCATGGGGATTGCACTACCGCGGACTGTAGCGGGCCGATGTGCTCTCGACTTGGGAGCAAGTTCCGGTCCATCAATTTGGCAAAGTATATTTTAACAACGCTGAATGCCGATCATGGGGAGCCCACTAATGGCTATATTTTGATGTTATTATTAATATGATTTGGCAACATTAAGTTTTATCATGAACTGTGGTGTTTACTTAAAGACTACTGAACCCATAATGCAATTTCGAACATTACGTGAAGCCGCACCTCTGGGCAATAAAAGGTACTAGTGAAATGCATCAGAAGTCTTTTGCCAGTTACTTTGCTGCCAAATCATGCCTGTGACCAAGGATGAATAGAAGTCTGAAACGCGTAAGGCAATGTGATTGAACCTGTGTATCTGTTGACTGCGCTGTTACCTGTATTAACGGAGGTTATTGATGGAAAGTGCATCCTAAAGCTTTGGCAAATGTGAAACGGAATATTAGCGCGGCATGCCTGCCGTGGGGATTGCACTTCCGCGGACTGTAGCGGGCCGATGTGCTCTCGACTTGGGAGCAAGTTCCGATCCATCAATTTGGCAAAGTATATTTTAACAACGCTGAATGCCGATCATGGGGAGCCCACTAATGGCTATATTTTGATGTTATTATTAATATGATTTGGCAACATTAAGTTTTATCATGAACTGTGGTGTTTACTTAAAGACTACTGAACCCATAATGCAATTTCGAACATTACGTGAAGCCGCACGTGTGGGCAATAAAAGGTACTAGTGAAATGCATCAGAAGTCTTTTGCCAGTTACTTTGTTGCCAAATCATGCCTGTGACCAAGGACGAATAGAAGTCTGAAACGCGTAAGGCAATGTGATTGAACCCGTGTATCTGTTGACTGCGCTGTTGCCTGTATTAACGGAGGTTATTGATGGAAAGTGCATCCTAAAGCTTTAGCAAATGTGAAACGGAATATTAGCGCGGCATGCCTGCCGTGGGGATTGCACTACCGCGGACTGTAGCGGGCCGATGTGCTCTCGACTTGGGAGCAAGTTCCGGTCCATCAATTTGGCAAAGTATATTTTAACAACGCTGAATGCCGATCATGGGGAGCCCACTAATGGCTATATTTTGATGTTATTATTAATATGATTTGGCAACATTAAGTTTTATCATGAACTGTGGTGTTTACTTAAAGACTACTGAACCCATAATGCAATTTCGAACATTACGTGAAGCCGCACCTGTGGGCAATAAAAGGTACTAGTGAAATGCATCAGAAGTCTTTTGCCAGTTACTTGGCTGCCAAATCATGCCTGTGACCAAGGATGAATAGAAGTCTGAAACGCGTAAGGCAATGTGATTGAACCTCTGTATCTGTTGACTGCGCTGTTACCTGTATTAACGGAGGTTATTGATAGAAAGTGCATCCTAAAGCTTTGGCAAATGTGAAACGGAATATTAGTGCGGCATGCCTGCCGTGGGGATTGCACTACCGCTGACTGTAGCAGGCCGATGTGCTCTCGACTTGGGAGCAAGTTCCGATCCATCAATTTGGCAAAGTATATTTTAACAACGCTGAATGCCGATCATGGGGAGCCCACTAATGGCTATATTTTGATGTTATTATTAATATGATTTGGCAACATTAAGTTTTATCATGAACTGTGGTGTTTACTTAAAGACTACTGAACCCATAATGCAATTTCGAACATTACGTGAAGCCGCACCTGTGGGCAATAAAAGGTACTAGTGAAATGCATCAGAAGTCTTTTGCCAGTTACTTTGCTGCCAAATCATGCCTGTGACCAAGGACGAATAGAAGTCTGAAACGCGTAAGGCAATGTGATTGAACCCGTGTATCTGTTGACTGCGCTGTTGCCTGTATTAATGGAGGTTATTGATGGAAAGTGCATCCTAAAGCTTTGGCAAATGTGAAACGAAATATTAGCGCGGCACACCTGCCGTGGGGATTGCACTACCGCAGACTGTAGCGGGCCGATGTGCTCTCGACTTGGGAGCAAGTTCCGGTCCATCAATTTGGCAAAGTATATTTTAACAACGCTGAATGCCGATCATGGGGAGCCCACTAATGGCTATATTTTGATGTTATTATTAATATGATTTGGCAACATTAAGTTTTATCATCAACTGTGGTGTTTACTTAAAGACTACTGAATCCATAATGCAATTTCGGACATTACGTGAAGCCGCACCTGTGGGCAATAAAAGGTACTAGTGAAATGCATCAGAAGTCTTTTGCCAGTTACTTTGCTGCCAAATCATGCCTGTGACCAAGGACGAATAGAAGTCTGAAACGCGTAAGGCAATGTGATTGAACCCGTGTATCTGTTGACTGCGCTGTTGCCTGTATTAACGGAGGTTATTGATGGAAAGTGCATCCTAAAGCTTTGGTAAATGTGAAACAGAATATTAGCCCGGCATGCCTGCCGTGGGGATTGCACTACCGCGGACTGTAGCGGGCCGATGTGCTCTCGACTTGGGAGCAAGTTCCGGTCCATCAATTTGGCAAAGTATATTTTAACAACGCTGAATGCCGATCATGGGGAGCCCACTAATGGCTATATTTTGATGTTATTATTAATATGATTTGGCAACATTAAGTGTTATCATGAACTGTGGTGTTTGCTTAAAGACTACTGAACCCATAATGCAATTTCGAACGTTACGTGAAGCCGCACCTGTGGGCAATTAAAGGTATTAGTGAAATGCATCAGAAGTCTTTTGCCAGTTACTTTGCTGCCAAATCATGCCTGTGACCAAGGACGAATAGAAGTCTAAAACGCCTAAGGCAATGTGATTGAACCCGTGTATCTGTTGACTGCGCTGTTGCCTGTATTAATGGAGGTTATTGATGGAAAGTGCATCCTAAAGCTTTGGCAAATGTGAAACGGAATATTAGCGCGGCATGCCTGCGGTGGGGATTGCACTACCGCGGACTGTAGCGGGCCGATGTGCTCTCGACTTGGGAGCAAGTTCCGGTCCAACAATTTGGCAAAGTATATTTTAACAACGCTGAATGCCGATCATGGGGAGCCCACTAATGGCTATATTTTGATGTTATTATTAATATGATTTGGCAACATTAAGTTTTATCATGAACTGTGGTGTTTACTTAAAGACTACTTAACCCATAATGCAATTTCGAACATTACGTGAAGCCGCACCTGTGGGCAAAAAAAGATACTAGTGAAATGCATCAGAAGTCTTTTGCCAGTTACTTTGCTGCCAAATCATGCCTCTGACCAAGGACGAATAGAAGTCTGAAACGCGTAAGGCAATGTGATTGAACCCGTGTATCTGTTGACTGCGCTTTTGCCTGTATTAACGGAGGTTATTGATGGAAAGTGCATCCTAAAGCTTTGGCAAATGTGAAACGGAATATTAGCGCGGCATGCCTGCCGTGTGGATTGCACTACCGCGGACTGTAGCCGGCCGATGTGCTCTCGACTTGGGAGCAAGTTCCGGTCCATCAATTTGGCAAAGTATATTTTAACAACGCTGAATGCCGATCATGGGGAGCCCACTTATGGCTATATTTTGATGTTATTATTAATATGATTTGGCAACATTAAGTTTTATCATGAACTGTGGTGTTTACTTAAAGACTACTGAACCCATAATGCAATTTCGAACATTACGTGAAGCCGCACCTGTGGGCAATAAAAGGTACTAGTGAAATGCATCAGAAGTCTTTTGCCAGTTACTTTGCTGCCAAATCATGCCTGTGACCAAGGATGAATAGAAGTCTGAAACGCGTAAGGCAATGTGATTGAACCTGTGTATCTGTTGACTGCGCTGTTACCTGTATTAACGGAGGTTATTGATGGAAAGTGCATCCTAAAGCTTTGGCAAATGTGAAACGGAATATTAGCGCGGCATGCCTGCCGTGGCGATTGCACTTCCGCGGACTGTAGCGGGCCGATGTGCTCTCGACTTGGGAGCAAGTTCCGATCCATCAATTTGGCAAAGTATATTTTAACAACGCTGAATGCCGATCATGGGGAGCCCACTAATGGCTATATTTTGATGTTATTATTAATATGATTTGGCAACATTAAGTTTTATCATGAACTGTGGTGTTTACTTAAAGACTACTGAACCCATAATGCAATTTCGAACATTACGTGAAGCCGCACGTGTGGGCAATAAAAGGTACTAGTGAAATGCATCAGAAGTCTTTTGCCAGTTACTTTGTTGCCAAATCATGCCTGTGACCAAGGACGAATAGAAGTCTGAAACGCGTAAGGCAATGTGATTGAACCCGTGTATCTGTTGACTGCGCTGTTGCCTGTATTAACGGAGGTTATTGATGGAAAGTGCATCCTAAAGCTTTAGCAAATGTGAAACGGAATATTAGCGCGGCATGCCTGCCGTGGGGATTGCACTACCGCGGACTGTAGCGGGCCGATGTGCTCTCGACTTGGGAGCAAGTTCCGGTCCATCAATTTGGCAAAGTATATTTTAACAACGCTGAATGCCGATCATGGGGAGCCCACTAATGGCTATATTTTGATGTTATTATTAATATGATTTGGCAACATTAAGTGTTATCATGAACTGTGGTGTTTGCTTAAAGACTACTGAACCCATAATGCAATTTCGAACGTTACGTGAAGCCGCACCTGTGGGCAATTAAAGGTATTAGTGAAATGCATCAGAAGTCTTTTGCCAGTTACTTTGCTGCCAAATCATGCCTGTGACCAAGGACGAATAGAAGTCTGAAACGCCTAAGGCAATGTGATTGAACCCGTGTATCTGTTGACTGCGCTGTTGCCTGTATTAATGGAGGTTATTGATGGAAAGTGCATCCTAAAGCTTTGGCAAATGTGAAACGGAATATTAGCGCGGCATGCCTGCGGTGGGGATTGCACTACCGCGGACTGTAGCGGGCCGATGTGCTCTCGACTTGGGAGCAAGTTCCGGTCCATCAATTTGGCAAAGTATATTTTAACAACGCTGAATGCCGATCATGGGGAGCCCACTAATGGCTATATTTTGATGTTATTATTAATATGATTTGGCAACATTAAGTTTTATCATGAACTGTGGTGTTTACTTAAAGACTACTGAACCCATAATGCAATTTCGAACATTACGTGAAGCCGCACCTGTGGGCAAAAACAGATACTAGTAAAATGCATCAGAAGTCTTTTGCCAGTTACTTTGCTGCCAAATCATGCCTCTGACCAAGGACGAATAGAAGTCTGAAACGCGTAAGGCAATGTGATTGAACCCGTGTATCTGTTGACTGCGCTTTTGCCTGTATTAACGGAGGTTATTGATGGAAAGTGCATCCTAAAGCTTTGGCAAATGTGAAACGGAATATTAGCGCGGCATGCCTGCCGTGTGGATTGCACTACCGCGGACTGTAGCGGGCCGATGTGCTCTCGACTTGGGAGCAAGTTCCGGTCCATCAATTTGGCAAAGTATATTTTAACAACGCTGAATGCCGATCATGGGGAGCCCACTTATGGCTATATTTTGATGTTATTATTAATATGATTTGGCAACATTAAGTTTTATCATGAACTGTGGTGTTTACTTAAAGACTACTGAACCCATAATGCAATTTCGAACATTACGTGAAGCCGCACCTGTGGGCAATAAAAGGTACTAGTGAAATGCATCAGAAGTCTTTTGCCAGTTACTTTGCTGCCAAATCATGCCTGTGACCAAGGATGAATAGAAGTCTGAAACGCGTGAGGTAATGTGATTGAACCTGTGTATCTGTTGACTGCGCTGTTACCTGTATTAACGGAGGTTATTGATGGAAAGTGCATCCTAAAGCTTTGGCAAATGTGAAACGGAATATTAGCGCGGCATGCCTGCCGTGGGGATTGCACTTCCGCGGACTGTAGCGGGCCGATGTGCTCTCGACTTGGGAGCAAGTTCCGATCCATCAATTTGGCAAAGTATATTTTAACAACGCTGAATGCCGATCATGGGGAGCCCACTAATGGCTATATTTTGATGTTATTATTAATATGATTTGGCAACATTAAGTTTTATCATGAACTGTGGTGTTTACTTAAAGACTACTGAACCCATAATGCAATTTCGAACATTACGTGAAGCCGCACGTGTGGGCAATAAAAGGTACTAGTGAAATGCATCAGAAGTCTTTTGCCAGTTACTTTGTTGCCAAATCATGCCTGTGACCAAGGACGAATAGAAGTCTGAAACGCGTAAGGCAATGTGATTGAACCCGTGTATCTGTTGACTGCGCTGTTGCCTGTATTAACGGAGGTTATTGATGGAAAGTGCATCCTAAAGCTTTAGCAAATGTGAAACGGAATATTAGCGCGGCATGCCTGCCGTGGGGATTGCACTACCGCGGACTGTAGCGGGCCGATGTGCTCTCGACTTGGGAGCAAGTTCCGGTCCATCAATTTGGCAAAGTATATTTTAACAACGCTGAATGCCGATCATGGGGAGCCCACTAATGGCTATATTTTGATGTTATTATTAATATGATTTGGCAACATTAAGTTTTATCATGAACTGTGGTGTTTACTTAAAGACTACTGAACCCATAATGCAATTTCGAACATTACGTGAAGCCGCACCTGTGGGCAATAAAAAGGTACTAGTGAAATGCATCAGAAGTCTTTTGCCAGTTACTTTGCTGCCAAATCATGCCTGTGACCAAGGACGAATAGAAGTCTGAAACGCGTAAGGCAATGTGATTGAACCCGTGTATCTGTTGACTGCGCTGTTGCCTGTATTAACGGAGGTTATTGATGGAAAGTGCATCCTAAAGCTTTGGCAATTGTGAAACGAAATATTAGCGCGGCACACCTGCCGTGGGGATTGCACTACCGCGGACTGTAGCGGGCCGATGTGCTCTCGACTTGGGAGCAAGTTCCGGTCCATCAATTTGGCAAAGTATATTTTAACAACGCTGAATGCCGATCATGGGGAGCCCACTAATGGCTATATTTTGATGTTATTATTAATATGATTTGGCAACATTAAGTTTTATCATCAACTGTGGTGTTTACTTAAAGACTACTGAACCCATAATGCAATTTCGAACATTACGTGAAGCCGCACCTGTGGGCAATAAAAGGTACTAGTGAAATGCATCAGAAGTCTTTTGCCAGTTACTTTGCTGCCAAATCATGCCTGTGACCAAGGACGAATAGAAGTCTGAAACGCATAAGGCAATGTGATTGAACCCGTGTATCTGTTGACTGCGCTGTTGCCTGTATTAACGGAGGTTATTGATGGAAAGTGCATCCTAAAGCTTTGGCAAATGTGAAACGAAATATTAGCGCGGCACACCTGCCGTGGGGATTGCACTACCGCGGACTGTAGCGGGCCGATGTGCTCTCGACTTGGGAGCAAGTTCCGGTCCATCAATTTGGCAAAGTATATTTTAACAACGCTGAATGCCGATCATGGGGAGCCCACTAATGGCTATATTTTGATGTTATTATTAATATGATTTGGCAACATTAAGTTTTATCATCAACTGTGGTGTTTACTTAAAGACTACTGAACCCATAATGCAATTTCGGACATTACGTGAAGCCGCACCTGTGGGCAATAAAAGGTACTAGTGAAATGCATCAGAAGTCTTTTGCCAGTTACTTTGCTGCCAAATCATGCCTGTGACCAAGGACGAATAGAAGTCTGAAACGCGTAAGGCAATGTGATTGAACCCGTGTATCTGTTGACTGCGCTGTTGCCTGTATTAACGGAGGTTATTGATGGAAAGTGCATCCTAAAGCTTTGGCAAATGTGAAACGGAATATTAGCGCGGCATGCCTGCCGTGGGGATTGCACTACCGCGGACTGTAGCGGGCCGATGTGCTCTCGACTTGGGAGCAAGTTCCGGTCCATCAATTTGGCAAAGTATATTTTAACAACGCTGAATGCCGATCATGGGGAGCCCACTAATGGCTATATTTTGATGTTATTATTAATATGATTTGCCAACATTAAGTGTTATCATGAACTGTGGTGTTTGCTTAAAGACTACTGAACCCATAATGCAATTTCGAACGTTACGTGAAGCCGCACCTGTGGGCAATTAAAGGTATTAGTGAAATGCATCAGAAGTCTTTTGCCAGTTACTTTGCTGCCAAATCATGCCTGTGACCAAGGACGAATAGAAGTCTGAAACGCCTAAGGCAATGTGATTGAACCCGTGTATCTGTTGACTGCGCTGTTGCCTGTATTAATGGAGGTTATTGATGGAAAGTGCATCCTAAAGCTTTGGCAAATGTGAAACGGAATATTAGCGCGGCATGCCTGCGGTGGGGATTGCACTACCGCGGACTGTAGCGGGCCGATGTGCTCTCGACTTGGGAGCAAGTTCCGGTCCAACAATTTGGCAAAGTATATTTTAACAACGCTGAATGCCGATCATGGGGAGCCCACTAATGGCTATATTTTGATGTTATTATTAATATGATTTGGCAACATTAAGTTTTATCATGAACTGTGGTGTTTACTTAAAGACTACTTAACCCATAATGCAATTTCGAACATTACGTGAAGCCGCACCTGTGGGCAAAAAAAGATACTAGTGAAATGCATCAGAAGTCTTTTGCCAGTTACTTTGCTGCCAAATCATGCCTCTGACCAAGGACGAATAGAAGTCTGAAACGCGTAAGGCAATGTGATTGAACCCGTGTATCTGTTGACTGCGCTTTTGCCTGTATTAACGGAGGTTATTGATGGAAAGTGCATCCTAAAGCTTTGGCAAATGTGAAACGGAATATTAGCGCGGCATGCCTGCCGTGTGGATTGCACTACCGCGGACTGTAGCGGGCCGATGTGCTCTCGACTTGGGAGCAAGTTCCGGTCCATCAATTTGGCAAAGTATATTTTAACAACGCTGAATGCCGATCATGGGGAGCCCACTTATGGCTATATTTTGATGTTATTATTAATATGATTTGGCAACATTAAGTTTTATCATGAACTGTGGTGTTTACTTAAAGACTACTGAACCCATAATGCAATTTCGAACATTACGTGAAGCCGCACCTGTGGGCAATAAAAGGTACTAGTGAAATGCATCAGAAGTCTTTTGCCAGTTACTTTGCTGCCAAATCATGCCTGTGACCAAGGATGAATAGAAGTCTGAAACGCGTAAGGCAATGTGATTGAACCTGTGTATCTGTTGACTGCGCTGTTACCTGTATTAACGGAGGTTATTGATGGAAAGTGCATCCTAAAGCTTTGGCAAATGTGAAACGGAATATTAGCGCGGCATGCCTGCCGTGGGGATTGCACTTCCGCGGACTGTAGCGGGCCGATGTGCTCTCGACTTGGGAGCAAGTTCCGATCCATCAATTTGGCAAAGTATATTTTAACAACGCTGAATGCCGATCATGGGGAGCCCACTAATGGCTATATTTTGATGTTATTATTAATATGATTTGGCAACATTAAGTTTTATCATGAACTGTGGTGTTTACTTAAAGACTACTGAACCCATAATGCAATTTCGAACATTACGTGAAGCCGCACGTGTGGGCAATAAAAGGTACTAGTGAAATGCATCAGAAGTCTTTTGCCAGTTACTTTGTTGCCAAATCATGCCTGTGACCAAGGACGAATAGAAGTCTGAAACGCGTAAGGCAATGTGATTGAACCCGTGTATCTGTTGACTGCGCTGTTGCCTGTATTAACGGAGGTTATTGATGGAAAGTGCATCCTAAAGCTTTGGCAAATGTGAAACGGAATATTAGCGCGGCATGCCTGCCATGGGGATTGCACTACCGCGGACTGTAGCGGGCCGATGTGCTCTCGACTTGGGAGCAAGTTCCGGTCCATCAATTTGGCAAAGTATATTTTAACAACGCTGAATGCCGATCATGGGGAGCCCACTAATGGCTATATTTTAATGTTATTATTAATATGATTTGGCAACATTAAGTTTTATCATAAACTGTGGTGTTTACTTAAAGACTACTGAACCCATAATGCAATTTTGAACATTACGTGAAGCCGCACCTCTGGGCAATAAAAGGTACTAGTGAAATGCATCAGAAGTCTTTTGCCAGTTACTTTGCTGCCAAATCATGCCTGTGACCAAGGATGAATAGAAGTCTGAAACGCGTACGGCAATGTGATTGAACCTGTGTATCTGTTGACTGCGCTGTTACCTGTATTAACGGAGGTTATTGATGGAAAGTGCATCCTAAAGCTTTGGCAAATGTGAAACGGAATATTAGCGCGGCATGCCTGTCATGGGGATTGCACTTCCGCGGACTGTAGCGGGCCGATGTGCTCTCGACTTGGGAGCAAGTTCCGATCCATCAGTTTGGCAAAGTATATTTTAACAACGCTGAATGCCGATCATGGGGAGCCCACTAATGGCTATATTTTGATGTTATTATTAATATGATTTGGCAACATTAAGTTTTATCATGAACTGTGGTGTTTACTTAAAGACTACTGAACCCATAATGCAATTTCGAACATTACGTGAAGCCGCACGTGTGGGCAATAAAAGGTACTAGTGAAATGCATCAGAAGTCTTTTGCCAGTTACTTTGTTGCCAAATCATGCCTGTGACCAAGGACGAATAGAAGTCTGAAACGCGTAAGGCAATGTGATTGAACCCGTGTATCTGTTGACTGCGCTGTTGCCTGTATTAACGGAGGTTATTGATGGAAAGTGCATCCTAAAGCTTTAGCAAATGTGAAACGGAATATTAGCGCGGCATGCCTGCCGTGGGGATTGCACTACCGCGGACTATAGCGGGCCGATGTGCTCTCGACTTGGGAGCAAGTTCCGGTCCATCAATTTGGCAAAGTATATTTTAACAACGCTGAATGCCGATCATGGGGAGCCCACTAATGGCTATATTTTGATGTTATTATTAATATGATTTGGCAACATTAAGTTTTATCATCAACTGTGGTGTTTACTTAAAGACTACTGAACCCATAATGCAATTTCGGACATTACGTGAAGCCGCACCTGTGGGCAATAAAAGGTACTAGTGAAATGCATCAGAAGTCTTTTGCCAGTTACTTTGCTGCCAAATCATGCCTGTGACCAAGGACGAATAGAAGTCTGAAACGCGTAAGGCAATGTGATTGAACCCGTGTATCTGTTGACTGCGCTGTTGCCTGTATTAACGGAGGTTATTGATGGAAAGTGCATCCTAAAGCTTTGGCAAATGTGAAACGGAATATTAGCGCGGCATGCCTGCCATGGGGATTGCACTACCGCGGACTGTAGCGGGCCGATGTGCTCTCGACTTAGGAGCAAGTTCCGGTCCATCAATTTGGCAAAGTATATTTTAACAACGCTGAATGCCGATCATGGGGAGCCCACTAATGGCTATATTTTGATGTTATTATTAATATGATTTGGCAACATTAAGTTTTATCATGAACTGTGGTGTTTACTTAAAGACTACTGAACCCATAATGCAATTTCGAACATTACGTGAAGCTGCACCTGTGGGCAATAAAAGGTACTAGTGAAATGCATCAGAAGTCTTTTGCCAGTTACTTTGCTGCCAAATCATGCCTGTGACCAAGGACGAATAGAAGTCTGAAACGCGTAAGGCAATGTGATTGAACCCGTGTATCTGTTGATTGCGCTGTTGCCTGTATTAACGGAGGTTATTGATGGAAAGTTCATCCTAAAGCTTTGGCAAATGTGAAACGGAATATTAGCGCGGCATGCCTGCCGTGGGGGTTTCACTACCGTGGACTGTAGCGGGCCGATGTGCTCTCGACTTGGGAGCAAGTTCCGGTCCATCAATTTGGCAAAGTATATTTTAACAACGCTGAATGCCGATCATGGGGAGCCCACTAATGGCTATATTTTGATGTTATTATTAATATGATTTGGCAACATTAAGTTTTATCATGAACTGTGGTGTTTACTTAAAGACTACTGAACCCATAATGCAATTTCGAACATTACGTGAAGCCGCACCTGTTGGCAATAAAAGGTACTAGTGAAATGCATCAGAATTATTTTGCCAGTTACTTTGCTGCCAAATCATGCCTGTGACCAAGGACGAATAGAAGTCTGAAACGCCTAAGGCAATGTGATTGAACCCGTGTATCTGTTGACTGCGCTGTTGCCTGTATTAATGGAGGTTATTGATGGAAAGTGCATCCTAAAGCTTTGGCAAATGTGAAACGGAATATTAGCGCGGCATGCCTGCGGTGGGGATTGCACTACCGCGGACTGTAGCGGGCCGATGTGCTCTCGACTTGGGAGCAAGTTCCGGTCCATCAATTTGGCAAAGTATATTTTAACAACGCTGAATGCCGATCATGGGGAGCCCACTAATGGCTATATTTTGATGTTATTATTAATATGATTTGGCAACATTAAGTTTTATCATGAACTGTGGTGTTTACTTAAAGACTACTGAACCCATAATGCAATTTCGAACATTACGTGAAGCTGCACCTGTGGGCAATAAAAGGTACTAGTGAAATGCATCAGAAGTCTTTTGCCAGTTACTTTGCTGCCAAATCATGCCTGTGACCAAGGACGAATAGAAGTCTGAAACGCGTAAGGCAATGTGATTGAACCCGTGTATCTGTTGATTGCGCTGTTGCCTGTATTAACGGAGGTTATTGATGGAAAGTTCATCCTAAAGCTTTGGCAAATGTGAAACGGAATATTAGCGCGGCACACCTGCCGTGGGGATTGCACTACCGCGGACTGTAGCGGGCCGATGTGCTCTCGACTTGGGAGCAAGTTCCGGTCCATCAATTTGGCAAAGTATATTTTAACAACGCTGAATGCCGATCATGGGGAGCCCACTAATGGCTATATTTTGATGTTATTATTAATATGATTTGGCAACATTAAGTTTTATCATGAACTGTGGTGTTTACTTAAAGACTACTGAACCCATAATGCAATTTCGAACATTACGTGAAGCCGCACCTGTTGGCAATAAAAGGTACTAGTGAAATGCATCAGAATTCTTTTGCCAGTTACTTTGCTGCCAAATCATGCCTGTGACCAAGGACGAATAGAAGTCTGAAACGCCTAAGGCAATGTGATTGAACCCGTGTATCTGTTGACTGCGCTGTTGCCTGTATTAATGGAAGTTATTGATGGAAAGTGCATCCTAAAGCTTTGGCAAATGTGAAACGGAATATTAGCGCGGCATGCCTGCGGTGGGGATTGCACTACCGCGGACTGTAGCGGGCCGATGTGCTCTCGACTGGGGAGCAAGTTCCGGTCCATCAATTTGGCAAAGTATATTTTAACAACGCTGAATGCCGATCATGGGGAGCCCACTAATGGCTATATTTTGATGTTATTATTAATATGATTTGGCAACATTAAGTTTTATCATGAACTGTGGTGTTTACTTAAAGACTACTGAACCCATAATGCAATTTCGAACATTACGTGAAGCCGCACCTGTGGGCAAAAAAAGATACTAGTGAAATGCATCAGAAGTCTTTTGCCAATTACTTTGCTGCCAAATCATGCCTCTGACCAAGGACGAATAGAAGTCTGAAACGCGTAAGGCAATGTGATTGAACCCGTGTATCTGTTGACTGTGCTGTTGCCTGTATTAACGGAGGTTATTGATGGAAAGTGCATCCTAAAGCTTTGGCAAATGTGAAACGGAATATTAGCGCGGCATGCCTGCCGTGTGGATTGCACTACCGCGGACTGTAGCGGGCCGATGTGCTCTCGACTTGGGAGCAAGTTCCGGTCCATCAATTTGGCAAAGTATATTTTAACAACGCTGAATGCCGATCATGGGGAGCCCACTTATGGCTATATTTTGATGTTATTATTAATATGATTTGGCAACATTAAGTTTTATCATGAACTGTGGTGTTTACTTAAAGACTACTGAACCCATAATGCAATTTCGAATATTACGTGAAGCCGCACCTGTGGGCAATAAAAGGCACTAGTGAAATGCATCAGAAGTCTTTTGCCAGTTACTTTGCTGCCAAATCATGCCTGTGACCAAGGACGAATAGAAGTCTGAAACACGTAAGGCAATGTGATTGAACCCGTGTATCTGTTGACTGCGCTGTTGCCTGTATTAACGGAGGTTATTGATGGAAAGTGCATCCTAAAGCTTTGGCAAATGTGAAACGGAATATTAGCGCGGCATGGCTGCCGTGGGGATTGCACTACCGCGGACTGTAGCGGGCCGATGTGCTCTCGACTTGGGAGCAAGTCCCGGTCCATCAATTTGGCAAAGTATATTTTAACAACGCTGAATGCCGATCATGGGGAGCCCACTAATGGCTATATTTTGATGTTATTATTAATATGATTTGGCAACATTAAGTTTTATCATGAACTGTGGTGTTTACTTAAAGACTACTGAACCCATAATGCAATTTCGAACATTACGTGAAGCCGCACGTGTGGGCAATAACAGGTACTAGTGAAATGCATCAGAAGTCTTTTGCCAGTTACTTTGCTGCCAAATCATGCCTGTGACCAAGGACGAATAGAAGTCTGAAACGCGTAAGGCAATGTGATTGAACCCGTGTATCTGTTGACTGCGCTGTTTCCTGTATTAACGGAGGTTATTGATGGAAAGTGCATCCTAAAGCTTTGGCAAATGTGAAACGGAATATTAGCGCGGCATGCCTGCCGTGGGGATTGCCCTACCGCGGACTGTAGTGGGCCGATGTGCTCTTGACTTGGGAGCAAGTTCCAGTCCATCAATTTGGCAAAGTATATTTTAACAACGCTGAATGCCGATCATGGGGAGCCCACTAATGGCTATATTTTGATGTTATTATTAATATGATTTGGCAACATTAAGTTTTATCATGAACTGTCGTGTTTACTTAAAGACTACTGAACCCATAATGCAATTTTGAACATTACGTGAAGCCGCACCTGTGGGCAATAAAAGGTACTAGTGAAATGCATCAGAAGTCTTTTGCCAGTTACTTTGCTGCCAAATCATGCCTG
Source organism: Lissotriton helveticus (assembly GCF_964261635.1). Classification (NCBI taxonomy): domain Eukaryota; kingdom Metazoa; phylum Chordata; class Amphibia; order Caudata; family Salamandridae; genus Lissotriton; species Lissotriton helveticus. Next base: position 1,463,904,655 of record NC_136057.1, read on the forward strand.
TGACCAAGGATGAATAGAAGTCTGAAACGCGTAAGGCAATGTGATTGAACCTCTGTATCTGTTGACTGCGCTGTTACCTGTATTAACGGAGGTTATTGATGGAAAGTGCATCTTAAAGCTTTGGCAAATGTGAAACGGAATATTAGCGCGGCATGCCTGCCGTGGGGATTGCACTACCGCGGACTGTAGCGGGCCGATGTGCTCTCGACTTGGGAGCAAGTTCCGATCCATCAATTTGGCAAAGTATATTTTAACAACGCTGAATGCCGATTATGGGGAGCCCACTAATGGCTATATTTTGATGTTATTATTAATATGATTTGGCAACATTAAGTTTTATCATGAACTGTGGTTTTACTTAAAGACTACTGAACCCATAATGAAATTTCGAACATTACGTGAAGCCGCACCTGTGGGCAATAAAAGGTACTAGTGAAATGCATCAGAAGTCTTTTTCCAGTTACTTTGCTGCCAAATCATGCCTGTGACCAAGGACGAATAGAAGTCTGAAACGCGTAAGGCAATGTGATTGAACCTCTGTATCTGTTGACTGCGCTGTTACCTGTATTAACGGAGGTTATTGATGGAAAGTGCATCCTAAAGCTTTGGCAAATGTGAAACGGAATATTAGCGCGGCATGCCTGCCGTGGGGATTGCACTACGGCGGACTGTAGCGGGCCGATGTGCTCTCGACTTGGAAGCAAGTTCCGATCCATCAATTTGGCAAAGTATATTTTAACAACGCTGAATGCCGATCATGGGGAGCCCACTAATGGCTATATTTTGATGTTATTATTAATATGATTTGGCAACATTAAGTTTTATCATGAACTGTGGTTTTACTTAAAGACTACTGAACCCATAATGCAATTTCGAACATTACGTGAAGCCGCACCTGTGGGCAATAAAAGGTACTAGTGAAATGCATCAGAAGTCTTTTGCCAGTTAGTTTGCTGCCAAATCATGCCTGTGACCAAGGACGAATAGAAGTCTGAAACGCGTAAGGCAATGTGATTGAACCCGTGTATCTGTTGACTGCGCTGTTGCCTGTATTAATGGAGGTTATTGATGGAAAGTGCATCCTAAAGCTTTGGCAAATGTGAAACGGAATATTAGTTTGGCATGCCTGCCGTGGGAATTGCACTACCGCGGACTGTAGCGGGCCGATGTACTCTCGACTTGGGAGCAAGTTCCGGTCCATCAATTTGGCAAAGTATATTTTAACAATGCTGAATGCCGATCATGGGGAGCCCACTAATGGCTATATTTTGATGTTATTATTAATATGATTTGGCAACATTAAGTTTTATCATGAACTGTGGTGTTTACCTAAAGACTACTGAACCCATAATGCAATTTCGAACATTACTTAAAGCCGCACCTGTGGGCAATAAAAGGTACTAGTGAAATGCATCAGAAGTCTTTTGCCAGTTACTTTGCTGCCAAATCATGCCTGTGACCAAGGACGAATAGAAGTCTGAAACGCGTAAGACAATGTGATTGAACCCGTGTATCTGTTGATTGCGCTGTTGCCTGTATTAATGGAGGTTATTGATGGAAAGTGCATCCTAAAGCTTTGGCAAATGTGAAACGGAATATTAGCGCGGCATGCCTGCCGTGGGGATTGCACTACCGCGGACTGTAGCGGGCCGATGTGCTCTCGACTTGGGAACAAGTTCCGGTCCATCAATTTGGCAAAGTATATTTTAACAATGCTGAATGCCGATCATGGGGAGCCCACTAATGGCTATATTTTGATGTTATTATTAATATGATTTGGCAACATTAAGTTTTATCATGAACTGTGGTGTTTACTTAAAGACTACTGAACCCATAATGCAATTTCGAACATTACGTGAAGCCGCACCTCTGGGCAATAAAAGGTACTAGTGAAATGCATCAGAAGTCTTTTGCCAGTTACTTTGCTGCCAAATCATGCCTGTGACCAAGGACGAATAGAAGTCTGAAACACGTAAGGCAATGTGATTGAACCCGTGTATCTGTTGACTGCGCTGTTGCCTGTATTAACGGAGGTTATTGATGGAAAGTGCATCCTAAAGCTTTGGCAAATGTGAAACGGAATATTAGCGCGGCATGGCTGCCGTGGGGATTGCACTACCGCGGACTGTAGCGGGCCGATGTGCTCTCGACTTGGGAGCAAGTCCCGGTCCATCAATTTGGCAAAGTATATTTTAACAACGCTGAATGCCGATCATGGGGAGCCCACTAATGGCTATATTTTGATGTTATTATTAATATGATTTGGCAACATTAAGTTTTATCATGAACTGTGGTGTTTACTTAAAGACTACTGAACCCATAATGCAATTTCGAACATTACGTGAAGCCGCACGTGTGGGCAATAACAGGTACTAGTGAAATGCATCAGAAGTCTTTTGCCAGTTACTTTGCTGCCAAATCATGCCTGTGACCAAGGACGAATAGAAGTCTGAAACGCGTAAGGCAATGTGATTGAACCCGTGTATCTGTTGACTGCGCTGTTTCCTGTATTAACGGAGGTTATTGATGGAAAGTGCATCCTAAAGCTTTGGCAAATGTGAAACGGAATATTAGCGCGGCATGCCTGCCGTGGGGATTGCCCTACCGCGGACTGTAGTGGGCCGATGTGCTCTTGACTTGGGAGCAAGTTCCAGTCCATCAATTTGGCAAAGTATATTTTAACAACGCTGAATGCCGATCATGGGGAGCCCACTAATGGCTATATTTTGATGTTATTATTAATATGATTTGGCAACATTAAGTTTTATCATGAACTGTCGTGTTTACTTAAAGACTACTGAACCCATAATGCAATTTTGAACATTACGTGAAGCCGCACCTGTGGGCAATAAAAGGTACTAGTGAAATGCATCAGAAGTCTTTTGCCAGTTACTTTGCTGCCAAATCATGCCTGTGACCAAGGATGAATAGAAGTCTGAAACGCGTAAGGCAATGTGATTGAACCTCTGTATCTGTTGACTGCGCTGTTACCTGTATTAACGGAGGTTATTGATGGAAAGTGCATCTTAAAGCTTTGGCAAATGTGAAACGGAATATTAGCGCGGCATGCCTGCCGTGGGGATTGCACTACCGCGGACTGTAGCGGGCCGATGTGCTCTCGACTTGGGAGCAAGTTCCGATCCATCAATTTGGCAAAGTATATTTTAACAACGCTGAATGCCGATTATGGGGAGCCCACTAATGGCTATATTTTGATGTTATTATTAATATGATTTGGCAACATTAAGTTTTATCATGAACTGTGGTTTTACTTAAAGACTACTGAACCCATAATGAAATTTCGAACATTACGTGAAGCCGCACCTGTGGGCAATAAAAGGTACTAGTGAAATGCATCAGAAGTCTTTTTCCAGTTACTTTGCTGCCAAATCATGCCTGTGACCAAGGACGAATAGAAGTCTGAAACGCGTAAGGCAATGTGATTGAACCTCTGTATCTGTTGACTGCGCTGTTACCTGTATTAACGGAGGTTATTGATGGAAAGTGCATCCTAAAGCTTTGGCAAATGTGAAACGGAATATTAGCGCGGCATGCCTGCCGTGGGGATTGCACTACGGCGGACTGTAGCGGGCCGATGTGCTCTCGACTTGGAAGCAAGTTCCGATCCATCAATTTGGCAAAGTATATTTTAACAACGCTGAATGCCGATCATGGGGAGCCCACTAATGGCTATATTTTGATGTTATTATTAATATGATTTGGCAACATTAAGTTTTATCATGAACTGTGGTTTTACTTAAAGACTACTGAACCCATAATGCAATTTCGAACATTACGTGAAGCCGCACCTGTGGGCAATAAAAGGTACTAGTGAAATGCATCAGAAGTCTTTTGCCAGTTAGTTTGCTGCCAAATCATGCCTGTGACCAAGGACGAATAGAAGTCTGAAACGCGTAAGGCAATGTGATTGAACCCGTGTATCTGTTGACTGCGCTGTTGCCTGTATTAATGGAGGTTATTGATGGAAAGTGCATCCTAAAGCTTTGGCAAATGTGAAACGGAATATTAGTTTGGCATGCCTGCCGTGGGAATTGCACTACCGCGGACTGTAGCGGGCCGATGTACTCTCGACTTGGGAGCAAGTTCCGGTCCATCAATTTGGCAAAGTATATTTTAACAATGCTGAATGCCGATCATGGGGAGCCCACTAATGGCTATATTTTGATGTTATTATTAATATGATTTGGCAACATTAAGTTTTATCATGAACTGTGGTGTTTACCTAAAGACTACTGAACCCATAATGCAATTTCGAACATTACTTAAAGCCGCACCTGTGGGCAATAAAAGGTACTAGTGAAATGCATCAGAAGTCTTTTGCCAGTTACTTTGCTGCCAAATCATGCCTGTGACCAAGGACGAATAGAAGTCTGAAACGCGTAAGACAATGTGATTGAACCCGTGTATCTGTTGATTGCGCTGTTGCCTGTATTAATGGAGGTTATTGATGGAAAGTGCATCCTAAAGCTTTGGCAAATGTGAAACGGAATATTAGCGCGGCATGCCTGCCGTGGGGATTGCACTACCGCGGACTGTAGCGGGCCGATGTGCTCTCGACTTGGGAACAAGTTCCGGTCCATCAATTTGGCAAAGTATATTTTAACAATGCTGAATGCCGATCATGGGGAGCCCACTAATGGCTATATTTTGATGTTATTATTAATATGATTTGGCAACATTAAGTTTTATCATGAACTGTGGTGTTTACTTAAAGACTACTGAACCCATAATGCAATTTCGAACATTACGTGAAGCCGCACCTCTGGGCAATAAAAGGTACTAGTGAAATGCATCAGAAGTCTTTTGCCAGTTACTTTGCTGCCAAATCATGCCTGTGACCTAGGATGAATAGAAGTCTGAAACGCGTAAGGCAATGTGATTGAACCTGTGTATCTGTTGACTGCGCTGTTACCTGTATTAACGGAGGTTATTGATGGAAAGTGCATCCTAAAGCTTTGGCAAATGTGAAATGGAATATTAGCGCGGCATGCCTGCCGTGGGGATTGCACTTCCGCGGACTGTAGCGGGCCGATGTGCTCTCGACTTGGGAGCAAGTTCCGATCCATCAATTTGGCAAAGTATATTTTAACAACGCTGAATGCCGATCATGGGGAGCCCACTAATGGCTATATTTTGATGTTGTTATTAATATGATTTGGCAACATTAAGTTTTATCATGAACTGTGGTGTTTACTTAAAGACTACTGAACCCATAATGCAATTTCGAACATTACGTGAAGCCGCACGTGTGGGCAATAAAAGGTACTAGTGAAATGCATCAGAAGTCTTTTGCCAGTTACTTTGTTGCCAAATCATGCCTGTGACCAAGGACGAATAGAAGTCTGAAACGCGTAAGGCAATGTGATTGAACCCGTGTATCTGTTGACTGCGCTGTTGCCTGTATTAACGGAGGTTATTGATGGAAAGTGCATCCTAAAGCTTTAGCAAATGTGAAACGGAATATTAGCGCGGCATGCCTGCCGTGGGGATTGCACTACCGCGGACTGTAGCGGGCCGATGTGCTCTCGACTTGGGAGCAAGTTCCGGTCCATCAATTTGGCAAAGTATATTTTAACAACGCTGAATGCCGATCATGGGGAGCCCACTAATGGCTATATTTTGATGTTATTATTAATATGATTTGGCAACATTAAGTTTTATCATTAACTGTGGTGTTTACTTAAAGACTACTGAACCCATAATGCAATTTCGAACATTACGTGAAGCCGCACCTGTGGGCAATAAAAGGTACTAGTGAAATGCATCAGAAGTCTTTTGCCAGTTACTTGGCTGCCAAATCATATCTGTGACCAAGGATGAATAGAAGTCTGAAACGCGTAAGGCAATGTGATTGAACCTCTGTATCTGTTGACTGCGCTGTTACCTGTATTAATGGAGGTTATTGATGGAAAGTGCATCCTAAAGCTTTGGCAAATGTGAAACGGAATATTAGTGCGGCATGCCTGCCGTGGGGATTGCACTACCGCTGACTGTAGCAGGCCGATGTGCTCTCGACTTGGGAGCAAGTTCCGATCCATCAATTTGGCAAAGTATATTTTCACAACGCTGAATGCCGATCATGGGGAGCCCACTAATGGCTATATTTTGATGTTATTATTAATATGATTTGGCAACATTAAGTTTTATCATGAACTGTGGTGTTTACTTAAAGACTACTGAACCCATAATGCAATTTCAAACATTACGTGAAGCCGCACCTGTGGGCAATAAAAGGTACTAGTGAAATGCATCAGAAGTCTTTTGCCAGTTACTTTGCTGCCAAATCATGCCTGTGACCAAGGACGAATAGAAGTCTGAAACGCGTAAGGCAATGTGATTGAACCCGTGTATCTGTTGACTGCGCTGTTGCCTGTATTAACGGAGGTTATTGATGGAAAGTGCATCCTAAAGCTTTGGCAAATGTGAAACGAAATATTAGCGCGGCACACCTGCCGTGGGGATTGCACTACCGCGGACTGTAGCGGGCCGATGTGCTCTCGACTTGGGAGCAAGTTCCGGTCCATCAATTTGGCAAAGTATATTTTAACAACGCTGAATGCCGATCATGGGGAGCCCACTAATGGCTATATTTTGATGTTATTATTAATATGATTTGGCAACATTAAGTTTTATCATCAACTGTGGTGTTTACTTAAAGACTACTGAACCCATAATGCAATTTCGGACATTACGTGAAGCCGCACCTGTGGGCAATAAAAGGTACTAGTGAAATGCATCAGAAGTCTTTTGCCAGTTAGTTTGCTGCCAAATCATGCCTGTGACCAAGGACGAATAGAAGTCTGAAACGCGTAAGGCAATGTGATTGAACCCGTGTATCTGTTGACTGCGCTGTTGCCTGTATTAATGGAGGTTATTGATGGAAAGTGCATCCTAAAGCTTTGGCAAATGTGAAACGGAATATTAGTTTGGCATGCCTGCCATGGGAATTGCACTACCGCGGACTGTAGCGGGCCGATGTACTCTCGACTTGGGAGCAAGTTCCGGTCCATCAATTTGGCAAAGTATATTTTAACAATGCTGAATGCCGATCATGGGGAGCCCACTAATGGCTATTTTTTGATGTTATTATTAATATGATTTGGCAACATTAAGTTTTATCATGAACTGTGGTATTTACCTAAAGACTACTGAACCCATAATGCAATTTCGAACATTACTTAAAGCCGCACCTGTGGGCAATAAAAGGTACTAGTGAAATGCATCAGAAGTCTTTTGCCAGTTACTTTGCTGCCAAATCATGCCTGTGACCAAGGACGAATAGAAGTCTGAAACGCGTAAGGCAATGTGATTGAACCCGTGTATCTGTTGATTGCGCTGTTGCCTGTATTAATGGAGGTTATTGATGGAAAGTGCATCCTAAAGCTTTGGCAAATGTGAAACGGAATATTAGTTTGGCATGCCTGCCGTGGGAATTGCACTACCGCGGACTGTAGCGGGCCGATGTGCTCTCGACTTGGGAGCAAGTTCCGGTCCATCAATTTGGCAAAGTATATTTTAACAACGCTGAATGCCGATCATGGGGAGCCCACTAATGGCTATATTTTGATGTTATTATTAATATGATTTGGCAACATTAAGTTTTATCATCAACTGTGGTGTTTACTTAAAGACTACTGAACCCATAATGCAATTTCGGACATTACGTGAAGCCGCACCTGTGGGCAATAAAAGGTACTAGTGAAATGCATCAGAAGTCTTTTGCCAGTTAGTTTGCTGCCAAATCATGCCTGTGACCAAGGACGAATAGAAGTCTGAAACGCGTAAGGCAATGTGATTGAACCCGTGTATCTGTTGACTGCGCTGTTGCCTGTATTAATGGAGGTTATTGATGGAAAGTGCATCCTAAAGCTTTGGCAAATGTGAAATGGAATATTAGTTTGGCATGCCTGCCGTGGGAATTGCACTACCGCGGACTGTAGCGGGCCGATGTACTCTCGACTTGGGAGCAAGTTCCGGTCCATCAATTTGGCAAAGTATATTTTAACAATGCTGAATGCCGATCATGGGGAGCCCACTAATGGCTATATTTTGATGTTATTATTAATATGATTTAGCAACATTAAGTTTTATCATGAACTGTGGTGTTTACCTAAAGACTACTGAACCCATAATGCAATTTCGAACATTACTTAAAGCCGCACCTGTGGGCAATAAAAGGTACTAGTGAAATGCATCAGAAGTCTTTTGCCAGTTACTTTGCTGCCAAATCATGCCTGTGACCAAGGACGAATAGAAGTCTGAAACGCGTAAGGCAATGTGATTGAACCCGTGTATCTGTTGATTGCGCTGTTGCCTGTATTAATGGAGGTTATTGATGGAAAGTGCATCCTAAAGCTTTGGCAAATGTGAAACGGAATATTAGCGCGGCATGCCTGCCGTGGGGATTGCACTACCGCGGACTGTAGCGGGCCGATGTGCTCTCGACTTGGGAGCAAGTTCCGGTCCATCAATTTGGCAAAGTATATTTTAACAACGCTGAATGCCGATCATGGGGAGCCCACTAATGGCTATATTTTGATGTTATTATTAATATGATTTGGCAACATTAAGTTTTATCATGAACTGTGGTGTTTACTTAAAGACTACTGAACCCATAATGCAATTTCGAACATTACGTGAAGCCGCACCTGTGGGCAATAAAAGGTACTAGTGAAATGCATCAGAAGTCTTTTGCCAGTTACTTTGCTGCCAAATCATGCCTGTGACCAAGGACGAATAGAAGTCTGAAACGCGTAAGGCAATGTGATTGAACCCGTGTATCTGTTGACTGCGCTGTTGCCTGTATTAACGGAGGTTATTGATGGAAAGTGCATCCTAAAGCTTTGGCAAATGTGAAACGGAATATTAGCGCGGCATGCCTGCCATGGGGATTGCACTACCGCGGACTGTAGCGGGCCGATGTGCTCTCGACTTGGGAGCAAGTTCCGGTCCATCAATTTGGCAAAGTATATTTTAACAACGCTGAATGCCGATCATGGGGAGCCCACTAATGGCTATATTTTGATGTTATTATTAATATGATTTGGCAACATTAAGTTTTATCATGAACTGTGGTGTTTACTTAAAGACTACTGAACCCATAATGCAATTTCGAACATTACGTGAAGCCGCACCTCTGGGCAATAAAAGGTACTAGTGAAATGCATCAGAAGTCTTTTGCCAGTTACTTTGCTGCCAAATCATGCCTGTGACCAAGGATGAATAGAAGTCTGAAACGCGTAAGGCAATGTGATTGAACCTGTGTATCTGTTGACTGCGCTGTTACCTGTATTAACGGAGGTTATTGATGGAAAGTGCATCCTAAAGCTTTGGCAAATGTGAAACGGAATATTAGCGCGGCATGCCTGCCGTGGGGATTGCACTTCCGCGGACTGTAGCGGGCCGATGTGCTCTCGACTTGGGAGCAAGTTCCGATCCATCAATTTGGCAAAGTATATTTTAACAACGCTGAATGCCGATCATGGGGAGCCCACTAATGGCTATATTTTGATGTTATTATTAATATGATTTGGCAACATTAAGTTTTATCATGAACTGTGGTGTTTACTTAAATACTACTGAACCCATAATGCAATTTCGAACATTACGTGAAGCCGCACGTGTGGGCAATAAAAGGTACTAGTGAAATGCATCAGAAGTCTTTTGCCAGTTACTTTGTTGCCAAATCATGCCTGTGACCAAGGACGAATAGAAGTCTGAAACGCGTAAGGCAATGTGATTGAACCCGTGTATCTGTTGACTGCGCTGTTGCCTGTATTAACGGAGGTTATTGATGGAAAGTGCATCCTAAAGCTTTAGCAAATGTGAAACGGAATATTAGCGCGGCATGCCTGCCGTGGGGATTGCACTACCGCGGACTGTAGCGGGCCGATGTGCTCTCGACTTGGGAGCAAGTTCCGGTCCATCAATTTGGCAAAGTATATTTTAACAACGCTGAATGCCGATCATGGGGAGCCCACTAATGGCTATATTTTGATGTTATTATTAATATGATTTGGCAACATTAAGTTTTATCATGAACTGTGGTGTTTACTTAAAGACTACTGAACCCATAATGCAATTTCGAACATTACGTGAAGCCGCACCTGTGGGCAATAAAAGGTACTAGTGAAATGCATCAGAAGTCTTTTGCCAGTTACTTGGCTGCCAAATCATGCCTGTGACCAAGGATGAATAGAAGTCTGAAACGCGTAAGGCAATGTGATTGAACCTCTGTATCTGTTGACTGCGCTGTTACCTGTATTAACGGAGGTTATTGATAGAAAGTGCATCCTAAAGCTTTGGCAAATGTGAAACGGAATATTAGTGCGGCATGCCTGCCGTGGGGATTGCACTACCGCTGACTGTAGCAGGCCGATGTGCTCTCGACTTGGGAGCAAGTTCCGATCCATCAATTTGGCAAAGTATATTTTAACAACGCTGAATGCCGATCATGGGGAGCCCACTAATGGCTATATTTTGATGTTATTATTAATATGATTTGGCAACATTAAGTTTTATCATGAACTGTGGTGTTTACTTAAAGACTACTGAACCCATAATGCAATTTCGAACATTACGTGAAGCCGCACCTGTGGGCAATAAAAGGTACTAGTGAAATGCATCAGAAGTCTTTTGCCAGTTACTTTGCTGCCAAATCATGCCTGTGACCAAGGACGAATAGAAGTCTGAAACGCGTAAGGCAATGTGATTGAACCCGTGTATCTGTTGACTGCGCTGTTGCCTGTATTAATGGAGGTTATTGATGGAAAGTGCATCCTAAAGCTTTGGCAAATGTGAAACGAAATATTAGCGCGGCACACCTGCCGTGGGGATTGCACTACCGCAGACTGTAGCGGGCCGATGTGCTCTCGACTTGGGAGCAAGTTCCGGTCCATCAATTTGGCAAAGTATATTTTAACAACGCTGAATGCCGATCATGGGGAGCCCACTAATGGCTATATTTTGATGTTATTATTAATATGATTTGGCAACATTAAGTTTTATCATCAACTGTGGTGTTTACTTAAAGACTACTGAATCCATAATGCAATTTCGGACATTACGTGAAGCCGCACCTGTGGGCAATAAAAGGTACTAGTGAAATGCATCAGAAGTCTTTTGCCAGTTACTTTGCTGCCAAATCATGCCTGTGACCAAGGACGAATAGAAGTCTGAAACGCGTAAGGCAATGTGATTGAACCCGTGTATCTGTTGACTGCGCTGTTGCCTGTATTAACGGAGGTTATTGATGGAAAGTGCATCCTAAAGCTTTGGCAAATGTGAAACAGAATATTAGCCCGGCATGCCTGCCGTGGGGATTGCACTACCGCGGACTGTAGCGGGCCGATGTGCTCTCGACTTGGGAGCAAGTTCCGGTCCATCAATTTGGCAAAGTATATTTTAACAACGCTGAATGCCGATCATGGGGAGCCCACTAATGGCTATATTTTGATGTTATTATTAATATGATTTGGCAACATTAAGTGTTATCATGAACTGTGGTGTTTGCTTAAAGACTACTGAACCCATAATGCAATTTCGAACGTTACGTGAAGCCGCACCTGTGGGCAATTAAAGGTATTAGTGAAATGCATCAGAAGTCTTTTGCCAGTTACTTTGCTGCCAAATCATGCCTGTGACCAAGGACGAATAGAAGTCTGAAACGCCTAAGGCAATGTGATTGAACCCGTGTATCTGTTGACTGCGCTGTTGCCTGTATTAATGGAGGTTATTGATGGAAAGTGCATCCTAAAGCTTTGGCAAATGTGAAACGGAATATTAGCGCGGCATGCCTGCCGTGGGGATTGCACTACCGCGGACTGTAGCGGGCCGATGTGCTCTCGACTTGGGAGCAAGTTCCGGTCCATCAATTTGGCAAAGTATATTTTAACAACGCTGAATGCCGATCATGGGGAGCCCACTAATGGCTATATTTTGATGTTATTATTAATATGATTTGGCAACATTAAGTTTTATCATGAACTGTGGTGTTTACTTAAAGACTACTGAACCCATAATGCAATTTCGAACATTACGTGAAGCCGCACCTGTGGGCAATAAAAGGTACTAGTGAAATGCATCAGAAGTCTTTTGCCAGTTACTTTGCTGCCAAATCATGCCTGTGACCAAGGACGAATAGAAGTCTGAAACGCGTAAGGCAATGTGATTGAACCCGTGTATCTGTTGACTGCGCTGTTGCCTGTATTAACGGAGGTTATTGATGGAAAGTGCATCCTAAAGCTTTGGCAAATGTGAAACGGAATATTAGCGCGGCATGCCTGCCATGGGGATTGCACTACCGCGGACTGTAGCGGGCCGATGTGCTCTCGACTTGGGAGCAAGTTCCGGTCCATCAATTTGGCAAAGTATATTTTAACAACGCTGAATGCCGATCATGGGGAGCCCACTAATGGCTATATTTTGATGTTATTATTAATATGATTTGGCAACATTAAGTTTTATCATGAACTGTGGTGTTTACTTAAAGACTACTGAACCCATAATGCAATTTCGAACATTACGTGAAGCCGCACCTCTGGGCAATAAAAGGTACTAGTGAAATGCATCAGAAGTCTTTTGCCAGTTACTTTGCTGCCAAATCATGCCTGTGACCAAGGATGAATAGAAGTCTGAAACGCGTAAGGCAATGTGATTGAACCTGTGTATCTGTTGACTGCGCTGTTACCTGTATTAACGGAGGTTATTGATGGAAAGTGCATCCTAAAGCTTTGGCAAATGTGAAACGGAATATTAGCGCGGCATGCCTGCCGTGGGGATTGCACTTCCGCGGACTGTAGCGGGCCGATGTGCTCTCGACTTGGGAGCAAGTTCCGATCCATCAATTTGGCAAAGTATATTTTAACAACGCTGAATGCCGATCATGGGGAGCCCACTAATGGCTATATTTTGATGTTATTATTAATATGATTTGGCAACATTAAGTTTTATCATGAACTGTGGTGTTTACTTAAAGACTACTGAACCCATAATGCAATTTCGAACATTACGTGAAGCCGCACGTGTGGGCAATAAAAGGTACTAGTGAAATGCATCAGAAGTCTTTTGCCAGTTACTTTGTTGCCAAATCATGCCTGTGACCAAGGACGAATAGAAGTCTGAAACGCGTAAGGCAATGTGATTGAACCCGTGTATCTGTTGACTGCGCTGTTGCCTGTATTAACGGAGGTTATTGATGGAAAGTGCATCCTAAAGCTTTAGCAAATGTGAAACGGAATATTAGCGCGGCATGCCTGCCGTGGGGATTGCACTACCGCGGACTGTAGCGGGCCGATGTGCTCTCGACTTGGGAGCAAGTTCCGGTCCATCAATTTGGCAAAGTATATTTTAACAACGCTGAATGCCGATCATGGGGAGCCCACTAATGGCTATATTTTGATGTTATTATTAATATGATTTGGCAACATTAAGTTTTATCATGAACTGTGGTGTTTACTTAAAGACTACTGAACCCATAATGCAATTTCGAACATTACGTGAAGCCGCACCTGTGGGCAATAAAAGGTACTAGTGAAATGCATCAGAAGTCTTTTGCCAGTTACTTGGCTGCCAAATCATGCCTGTGACCAAGGATGAATAGAAGTCTGAAACGCGTAAGGCAATGTGATTGAACCTCTGTATCTGTTGACTGCGCTGTTACCTGTATTAACGGAGGTTATTGATAGAAAGTGCATCCTAAAGCTTTGGCAAATGTGAAACGGAATATTAGTGCGGCATGCCTGCCGTGGGGATTGCACTACCGCTGACTGTAGCAGGCCGATGTGCTCTCGACTTGGGAGCAAGTTCCGATCCATCAATTTGGCAAAGTATATTTTAACAACGCTGAATGCCGATCATGGGGAGCCCACTAATGGCTATATTTTGATGTTATTATTAATATGATTTGGCAACATTAAGTTTTATCATGAACTGTGGTGTTTACTTAAAGACTACTGAACCCATAATGCAATTTCGAACATTACGTGAAGCCGCACCTGTGGGCAATAAAAGGTACTAGTGAAATGCATCAGAAGTCTTTTGCCAGTTACTTTGCTGCCAAATCATGCCTGTGACCAAGGACGAATAGAAGTCTGAAACGCGTAAGGCAATGTGATTGAACCCGTGTATCTGTTGACTGCGCTGTTGCCTGTATTAATGGAGGTTATTGATGGAAAGTGCATCCTAAAGCTTTGGCAAATGTGAAACGAAATATTAGCGCGGCACACCTGCCGTGGGGATTGCACTACCGCAGACTGTAGCGGGCCGATGTGCTCTCGACTTGGGAGCAAGTTCCGGTCCATCAATTTGGCAAAGTATATTTTAACAACGCTGAATGCCGATCATGGGGAGCCCACTAATGGCTATATTTTGATGTTATTATTAATATGATTTGGCAACATTAAGTTTTATCATCAACTGTGGTGTTTACTTAAAGACTACTGAATCCATAATGCAATTTCGGACATTACGTGAAGCCGCACCTGTGGGCAATAAAAGGTACTAGTGAAATGCATCAGAAGTCTTTTGCCAGTTACTTTGCTGCCAAATCATGCCTGTGACCAAGGACGAATAGAAGTCTGAAACGCGTAAGGCAATGTGATTGAACCCGTGTATCTGTTGACTGCGCTGTTGCCTGTATTAACGGAGGTTATTGATGGAAAGTGCATCCTAAAGCTTTGGTAAATGTGAAACAGAATATTAGCCCGGCATGCCTGCCGTGGGGATTGCACTACCGCGGACTGTAGCGGGCCGATGTGCTCTCGACTTGGGAGCAAGTTCCGGTCCATCAATTTGGCAAAGTATATTTTAACAACGCTGAATGCCGATCATGGGGAGCCCACTAATGGCTATATTTTGATGTTATTATTAATATGATTTGGCAACATTAAGTGTTATCATGAACTGTGGTGTTTGCTTAAAGACTACTGAACCCATAATGCAATTTCGAACGTTACGTGAAGCCGCACCTGTGGGCAATTAAAGGTATTAGTGAAATGCATCAGAAGTCTTTTGCCAGTTACTTTGCTGCCAAATCATGCCTGTGACCAAGGACGAATAGAAGTCTAAAACGCCTAAGGCAATGTGATTGAACCCGTGTATCTGTTGACTGCGCTGTTGCCTGTATTAATGGAGGTTATTGATGGAAAGTGCATCCTAAAGCTTTGGCAAATGTGAAACGGAATATTAGCGCGGCATGCCTGCGGTGGGGATTGCACTACCGCGGACTGTAGCGGGCCGATGTGCTCTCGACTTGGGAGCAAGTTCCGGTCCAACAATTTGGCAAAGTATATTTTAACAACGCTGAATGCCGATCATGGGGAGCCCACTAATGGCTATATTTTGATGTTATTATTAATATGATTTGGCAACATTAAGTTTTATCATGAACTGTGGTGTTTACTTAAAGACTACTTAACCCATAATGCAATTTCGAACATTACGTGAAGCCGCACCTGTGGGCAAAAAAAGATACTAGTGAAATGCATCAGAAGTCTTTTGCCAGTTACTTTGCTGCCAAATCATGCCTCTGACCAAGGACGAATAGAAGTCTGAAACGCGTAAGGCAATGTGATTGAACCCGTGTATCTGTTGACTGCGCTTTTGCCTGTATTAACGGAGGTTATTGATGGAAAGTGCATCCTAAAGCTTTGGCAAATGTGAAACGGAATATTAGCGCGGCATGCCTGCCGTGTGGATTGCACTACCGCGGACTGTAGCGGGCCGATGTGCTCTCGACTTGGGAGCAAGTTCCGGTCCATCAATTTGGCAAAGTATATTTTAACAACGCTGAATGCCGATCATGGGGAGCCCACTTATGGCTATATTTTGATGTTATTATTAATATGATTTGGCAACATTAAGTTTTATCATGAACTGTGGTGTTTACTTAAAGACTACTGAACCCATAATGCAATTTCGAACATTACGTGAAGCCGCACCTGTGGGCAATAAAAGGTACTAGTGAAATGCATCAGAAGTCTTTTGCCAGTTACTTTGCTGCCAAATCATGCCTGTGACCAAGGATGAATAGAAGTCTGAAACGCGTAAGGCAATGTGATTGAACCTGTGTATCTGTTGACTGCGCTGTTACCTGTATTAACGGAGGTTATTGATGGAAAGTGCATCCTAAAGCTTTGGCAAATGTGAAACGGAATATTAGCGCGGCATGCCTGCCGTGGCGATTGCACTTCCGCGGACTGTAGCGGGCCGATGTGCTCTCGACTTGGGAGCAAGTTCCGATCCATCAATTTGGCAAAGTATATTTTAACAACGCTGAATGCCGATCATGGGGAGCCCACTAATGGCTATATTTTGATGTTATTATTAATATGATTTGGCAACATTAAGTTTTATCATGAACTGTGGTGTTTACTTAAAGACTACTGAACCCATAATGCAATTTCGAACATTACGTGAAGCCGCACGTGTGGGCAATAAAAGGTACTAGTGAAATGCATCAGAAGTCTTTTGCCAGTTACTTTGTTGCCAAATCATGCCTGTGACCAAGGACGAATAGAAGTCTGAAACGCGTAAGGCAATGTGATTGAACCCGTGTATCTGTTGACTGCGCTGTTGCCTGTATTAACGGAGGTTATTGATGGAAAGTGCATCCTAAAGCTTTAGCAAATGTGAAACGGAATATTAGCGCGGCATGCCTGCCGTGGGGATTGCACTACCGCGGACTGTAGCGGGCCGATGTGCTCTCGACTTGGGAGCAAGTTCCGGTCCATCAATTTGGCAAAGTATATTTTAACAACGCTGAATGCCGATCATGGGGAGCCCACTAATGGCTATATTTTGATGTTATTATTAATATGATTTGGCAACATTAAGTGTTATCATGAACTGTGGTGTTTGCTTAAAGACTACTGAACCCATAATGCAATTTCGAACGTTACGTGAAGCCGCACCTGTGGGCAATTAAAGGTATTAGTGAAATGCATCAGAAGTCTTTTGCCAGTTACTTTGCTGCCAAATCATGCCTGTGACCAAGGACGAATAGAAGTCTGAAACGCCTAAGGCAATGTGATTGAACCCGTGTATCTGTTGACTGCGCTGTTGCCTGTATTAATGGAGGTTATTGATGGAAAGTGCATCCTAAAGCTTTGGCAAATGTGAAACGGAATATTAGCGCGGCATGCCTGCGGTGGGGATTGCACTACCGCGGACTGTAGCGGGCCGATGTGCTCTCGACTTGGGAGCAAGTTCCGGTCCATCAATTTGGCAAAGTATATTTTAACAACGCTGAATGCCGATCATGGGGAGCCCACTAATGGCTATATTTTGATGTTATTATTAATATGATTTGGCAACATTAAGTTTTATCATGAACTGTGGTGTTTACTTAAAGACTACTGAACCCATAATGCAATTTCGAACATTACGTGAAGCCGCACCTGTGGGCAAAAACAGATACTAGTAAAATGCATCAGAAGTCTTTTGCCAGTTACTTTGCTGCCAAATCATGCCTCTGACCAAGGACGAATAGAAGTCTGAAACGCGTAAGGCAATGTGATTGAACCCGTGTATCTGTTGACTGCGCTTTTGCCTGTATTAACGGAGGTTATTGATGGAAAGTGCATCCTAAAGCTTTGGCAAATGTGAAACGGAATATTAGCGCGGCATGCCTGCCGTGTGGATTGCACTACCGCGGACTGTAGCGGGCCGATGTGCTCTCGACTTGGGAGCAAGTTCCGGTCCATCAATTTGGCAAAGTATATTTTAACAACGCTGAATGCCGATCATGGGGAGCCCACTTATGGCTATATTTTGATGTTATTATTAATATGATTTGGCAACATTAAGTTTTATCATGAACTGTGGTGTTTACTTAAAGACTACTGAACCCATAATGCAATTTCGAACATTACGTGAAGCCGCACCTGTGGGCAATAAAAGGTACTAGTGAAATGCATCAGAAGTCTTTTGCCAGTTACTTTGCTGCCAAATCATGCCTGTGACCAAGGATGAATAGAAGTCTGAAACGCGTGAGGTAATGTGATTGAACCTGTGTATCTGTTGACTGCGCTGTTACCTGTATTAACGGAGGTTATTGATGGAAAGTGCATCCTAAAGCTTTGGCAAATGTGAAACGGAATATTAGCGCGGCATGCCTGCCGTGGGGATTGCACTTCCGCGGACTGTAGCGGGCCGATGTGCTCTCGACTTGGGAGCAAGTTCCGATCCATCAATTTGGCAAAGTATATTTTAACAACGCTGAATGCCGATCATGGGGAGCCCACTAATGGCTATATTTTGATGTTATTATTAATATGATTTGGCAACATTAAGTTTTATCATGAACTGTGGTGTTTACTTAAAGACTACTGAACCCATAATGCAATTTCGAACATTACGTGAAGCCGCACGTGTGGGCAATAAAAGGTACTAGTGAAATGCATCAGAAGTCTTTTGCCAGTTACTTTGTTGCCAAATCATGCCTGTGACCAAGGACGAATAGAAGTCTGAAACGCGTAAGGCAATGTGATTGAACCCGTGTATCTGTTGACTGCGCTGTTGCCTGTATTAACGGAGGTTATTGATGGAAAGTGCATCCTAAAGCTTTAGCAAATGTGAAACGGAATATTAGCGCGGCATGCCTGCCGTGGGGATTGCACTACCGCGGACTGTAGCGGGCCGATGTGCTCTCGACTTGGGAGCAAGTTCCGGTCCATCAATTTGGCAAAGTATATTTTAACAACGCTGAATGCCGATCATGGGGAGCCCACTAATGGCTATATTTTGATGTTATTATTAATATGATTTGGCAACATTAAGTTTTATCATGAACTGTGGTGTTTACTTAAAGACTACTGAACCCATAATGCAATTTCGAACATTACGTGAAGCCGCACCTGTGGGCAATAAAAAGGTACTAGTGAAATGCATCAGAAGTCTTTTGCCAGTTACTTTGCTGCCAAATCATGCCTGTGACCAAGGACGAATAGAAGTCTGAAACGCGTAAGGCAATGTGATTGAACCCGTGTATCTGTTGACTGCGCTGTTGCCTGTATTAATGGAGGTTATTGATGGAAAGTGCATCCTAAAGCTTTGGCAAATGTGAAACGGAATATTAGCGCGGCATGCCTGCCGTGGGGATTGCACTACCGCGGACTGTAGCGGGCTGATGTGCTCTCGACTTGGGAGCAAGTTCCGGTCCATCAATTTGGCAAAGTATATTTTAACAACGCTGAATGCCGATCATGGGGAGCCCACTAATGGCTATATTTTGATGTTATTATTAATATGATTTGGCAACATTAAGTTTTATCATGAACTGTGGTGTTTACTTAAAGACTACTGAACCCATAATGCAATTTCGAACATTACGTGAAGCCGCACCTGTGGGCAATAAAAGGTACTAGTGAAATGCATCAGAAGTCTTTTGCCAGTTACTTTGCTGCCAAATCATGCCTGTGACCAAGGACGAATAGAAGTCTGAAACGCGTAAGGCAATGTGATTGAACCCGTGTATCTGTTGACTGCGCTGTTGCCTGTATTAACGGAGGTTATTGATGGAAAGTGCATCCTAAAGCTTTGGCAAATGTGAAACGGAATATTAGCGCGGCATGCCTGCCATGGGGATTGCACTACCGCGGACTGTAGCGGGCCGATGTGCTCTCGACTTGGGAGCAAGTTCCGGTCCATCAATTTGGCAAAGTATATTTTAACAACGCTGAATGCCGATCATGGGGAGCCCACTAATGGCTATATTTTGATGTTATTATTAATATGATTTGGCAACATTAAGTTTTATCATGAACTGTGGTGTTTACTTAAAGACTACTGAACCCATAATGCAATTTCGAACATTACGTGAAGCCGCACCTCTGGGCAATAAAAGGTACTAGTGAAATGCATCAGAAGTCTTTTGCCAGTTACTTTGCTGCCAAATCATGCCTGTGACCAAGGATGAATAGAAGTCTGAAACGCGTAAGGCAATGTGATTGAACCTGTGTATCTGTTGACTGCGCTGTTACCTGTATTAACGGAGGTTATTGATGGAAAGTGCATCCTAAAGCTTTGGCAAATGTGAAACGGAATATTAGCGCGGCATGCCTGCCGTGGGGATTGCACTTCCGCGGACTGTAGCGGGCCGATGTGCTCTCGACTTGGGAGCAAGTTCCGATCCATCAATTTGGCAAAGTATATTTTAACAACGCTGAATGCCGATCATGGGGAGCCCACTAATGGCTATATTTTGATGTTATTATTAATATGATTTGGCAACATTAAGTTTTATCATGAACTGTGGTGTTTACTTAAAGACTACTGAACCCATAATGCAATTTCGAACATTACGTGAAGCCGCACGTGTGGGCAATAAAAGGTACTAGTGAAATGCATCAGAAGTCTTTTGCCAGTTACTTTGTTGCCAAATGATGCCTGTGACCAAGGACGAATAGAAGTCTGAAACGCGTAAGGCAATGTGATTGAACCCGTGTATCTGTTGACTGCGCTGTTGCCTGTATTAACGGAGGTTATTGATGGAAAGTGCATCCTAAAGCTTTAGCAAATGTGAAACGGAATATTAGCGCGGCATGCCTGCCGTGGGGATTGCACTACCGCGGACTGTAGCGGGCCGATGTGCTCTCGACTTGGGAGCAAGTTCCGGTCCATCAATTTGGCAAAGTATATTTTAACAACGCTGAATGCCGATCATGGGGAGCCCACTAATGGCTATATTTTGATGTTATTATTAATATGATTTGGCAACATTAAGTTTTATCATGAACTGTGGTGTTTACTTAAAGACTACTGAACCCATAATGCAATTTCGAACATTACGTGAAGCCGCACCTGTGGGCAATAAAAGGTACTAGTGAAATGCATCAGAAGTCTTTTGCCAGTTACTTGGCTGCCAAATCATGCCTGTGACCAAGGATGAATAGAAGTCTGAAACGCGTAAGGCAATGTGATTGAACCTCTGTATCTGTTGACTGCGCTGTTACCTGTATTAACGGAGGTTATTGATAGAAAGTGCATCCTAAAGCTTTGGCAAATGTGAAACGGAATATTAGTGCGGCATGCCTGCCGTGGGGATTGCACTACCGCTGACTGTAGCAGGCCGATGTGCTCTCGACTTGGGAGCAAGTTCCGATCCATCAATTTGGCAAAGTATATTTTAACAACGCTGAATGCCGATCATGGGGAGCCCACTAATGGCTATATTTTGATGTTATTATTAATATGATTTGGCAACATTAAGTTTTATCATGAACTGTGGTGTTTACTTAAAGACTACTGAACCCATAATGCAATTTCGAACATTACGTGAAGCCGCACCTGTGGGCAATAAAAGGTACTAGTGAAATGCATCAGAAGTCTTTTGCCAGTTACTTTGCTGCCAAATCATGCCTGTGACCAAGGACGAATAGAAGTCTGAAACGCGTAAGGCAATGTGATTGAACCCGTGTATCTGTTGACTGCGCTGTTGCCTGTATTAATGGAGGTTATTGATGGAAAGTGCATCCTAAAGCTTTGGCAAATGTGAAACGAAATATTAGCGCGGCACACCTGCCGTGGGGATTGCACTACCGCAGACTGTAGCGGGCCGATGTGCTCTCGACTTGGGAGCAAGTTCCGGTCCATCAATTTGGCAAAGTATATTTTAACAACGCTGAATGCCGATCATGGGGAGCCCACTAATGGCTATATTTTGATGTTATTATTAATATGATTTGGCAACATTAAGTTTTATCATCAACTGTGGTGTTTACTTAAAGACTACTGAATCCATAATGCAATTTCGGACATTACGTGAAGCCGCACCTGTGGGCAATAAAAGGTACTAGTGAAATGCATCAGAAGTCTTTTGCCAGTTACTTTGCTGCCAAATCATGCCTGTGACCAAGGACGAATAGAAGTCTGAAACGCGTAAGGCAATGTGATTGAACCCGTGTATCTGTTGACTGCGCTGTTGCCTGTATTAACGGAGGTTATTGATGGAAAGTGCATCCTAAAGCTTTGGTAAATGTGAAACAGAATATTAGCCCGGCATGCCTGCCGTGGGGATTGCACTACCGCGGACTGTAGCGGGCCGATGTGCTCTCGACTTGGGAGCAAGTTCCGGTCCATCAATTTGGCAAAGTATATTTTAACAACGCTGAATGCCGATCATGGGGAGCCCACTAATGGCTATATTTTGATGTTATTATTAATATGATTTGGCAACATTAAGTGTTATCATGAACTGTGGTGTTTGCTTAAAGACTACTGAACCCATAATGCAATTTCGAACGTTACGTGAAGCCGCACCTGTGGGCAATTAAAGGTATTAGTGAAATGCATCAGAAGTCTTTTGCCAGTTACTTTGCTGCCAAATCATGCCTGTGACCAAGGACGAATAGAAGTCTAAAACGCCTAAGGCAATGTGATTGAACCCGTGTATCTGTTGACTGCGCTGTTGCCTGTATTAATGGAGGTTATTGATGGAAAGTGCATCCTAAAGCTTTGGCAAATGTGAAACGGAATATTAGCGCGGCATGCCTGCGGTGGGGATTGCACTACCGCGGACTGTAGCGGGCCGATGTGCTCTCGACTTGGGAGCAAGTTCCGGTCCAACAATTTGGCAAAGTATATTTTAACAACGCTGAATGCCGATCATGGGGAGCCCACTAATGGCTATATTTTGATGTTATTATTAATATGATTTGGCAACATTAAGTTTTATCATGAACTGTGGTGTTTACTTAAAGACTACTTAACCCATAATGCAATTTCGAACATTACGTGAAGCCGCACCTGTGGGCAAAAAAAGATACTAGTGAAATGCATCAGAAGTCTTTTGCCAGTTACTTTGCTGCCAAATCATGCCTCTGACCAAGGACGAATAGAAGTCTGAAACGCGTAAGGCAATGTGATTGAACCCGTGTATCTGTTGACTGCGCTTTTGCCTGTATTAACGGAGGTTATTGATGGAAAGTGCATCCTAAAGCTTTGGCAAATGTGAAACGGAATATTAGCGCGGCATGCCTGCCATGTGGATTGCACTACCGCGGACTGTAGCGGGCCGATGTGCTCTCGACTTGGGAGCAAGTTCCGGTCCATCAATTTGGCAAAGTATATTTTAACAACGCTGAATGCCGATCATGGGGAGCCCACTTATGGCTATATTTTGATGTTATTATTAATATGATTTGGCAACATTAAGTTTTATCATGAACTGTGGTGTTTACTTAAAGACTACTGAACCCATAATGCAATTTCGAACATTACGTGAAGCCGCACCTGTGGGCAATAAAAGGTACTAGTGAAATGCATCAGAAGTCTTTTGCCAGTTACTTTGCTGCCAAATCATGCCTGTGACCAAGGATGAATAGAAGTCTGAAACGCGTAAGGCAATGTGATTGAACCTGTGTATCTGTTGACTGCGCTGTTACCTGTATTAACGGAGGTTATTGATGGAAAGTGCATCCTAAAGCTTTGGCAAATGTGAAACGGAATATTAGCGCGGCATGCCTGCCGTGGCGATTGCACTTCCGCGGACTGTAGCGGGCCGATGTGCTCTCGACTTGGGAGCAAGTTCCGATCCATCAATTTGGCAAAGTATATTTTAACAACGCTGAATGCCGATCATGGGGAGCCCACTAATGGCTATATTTTGATGTTATTATTAATATGATTTGGCAACATTAAGTTTTATCATGAACTGTGGTGTTTACTTAAAGACTACTGAACCCATAATGCAATTTCGAACATTACGTGAAGCCGCACGTGTGGGCAATAAAAGGTACTAGTGAAATGCATCAGAAGTCTTTTGCCAGTTACTTTGTTGCCAAATCATGCCTGTGACCAAGGACGAATAGAAGTCTGAAACGCGTAAGGCAATGTGATTGAACCCGTGTATCTGTTGACTGCGCTGTTGCCTGTATTAACGGAGGTTATTGATGGAAAGTGCATCCTAAAGCTTTAGCAAATGTGAAACGGAATATTAGCGCGGCATGCCTGCCGTGGGGATTGCACTACCGCGGACTGTAGCGGGCCGATGTGCTCTCGACTTGGGAGCAAGTTCCGGTCCATCAATTTGGCAAAGTATATTTTAACAACGCTGAATGCCGATCATGGGGAGCCCACTAATGGCTATATTTTGATGTTATTATTAATATGATTTGGCAACATTAAGTGTTATCATGAACTGTGGTGTTTGCTTAAAGACTACTGAACCCATAATGCAATTTCGAACGTTACGTGAAGCCGCACCTGTGGGCAATTAAAGGTATTAGTGAAATGCATCAGAAGTCTTTTGCCAGTTACTTTGCTGCCAAATCATGCCTGTGACCAAGGACGAATAGAAGTCTGAAACGCCTAAGGCAATGTGATTGAACCCGTGTATCTGTTGACTGCGCTGTTGCCTGTATTAATGGAGGTTATTGATGGAAAGTGCATCCTAAAGCTTTGGCAAATGTGAAACGGAATATTAGCGCGGCATGCCTGCGGTGGGGATTGCACTACCGCGGACTGTAGCGGGCCGATGTGCTCTCGACTTGGGAGCAAGTTCCGGTCCATCAATTTGGCAAAGTATATTTTAACAACGCTGAATGCCGATCATGGGGAGCCCACTAATGGCTATATTTTGATGTTATTATTAATATGATTTGGCAACATTAAGTTTTATCATGAACTGTGGTGTTTACTTAAAGACTACTGAACCCATAATGCAATTTCGAACATTACGTGAAGCCGCACCTGTGGGCAAAAACAGATACTAGTAAAATGCATCAGAAGTCTTTTGCCAGTTACTTTGCTGCCAAATCATGCCTCTGACCAAGGACGAATAGAAGTCTGAAACGCGTAAGGCAATGTGATTGAACCCGTGTATCTGTTGACTGCGCTTTTGCCTGTATTAACGGAGGTTATTGATGGAAAGTGCATCCTAAAGCTTTGGCAAATGTGAAACGGAATATTAGCGCGGCATGCCTGCCGTGTGGATTGCACTACCGCGGACTGTAGCGGGCCGATGTGCTCTCGACTTGGGAGCAAGTTCCGGTCCATCAATTTGGCAAAGTATATTTTAACAACGCTGAATGCCGATCATGGGGAGCCCACTTATGGCTATATTTTGATGTTATTATTAATATGATTTGGCAACATTAAGTTTTATCATGAACTGTGGTGTTTACTTAAAGACTACTGAACCCATAATGCAATTTCGAACATTACGTGAAGCCGCACCTGTGGGCAATAAAAGGTACTAGTGAAATGCATCAGAAGTCTTTTGCCAGTTACTTTGCTGCCAAATCATGCCTGTGACCAAGGATGAATAGAAGTCTGAAACGCGTGAGGTAATGTGATTGAACCTGTGTATCTGTTGACTGCGCTGTTACCTGTATTAACGGAGGTTATTGATGGAAAGTGCATCCTAAAGCTTTGGCAAATGTGAAACGGAATATTAGCGCGGCATGCCTGCCGTGGGGATTGCACTTCCGCGGACTGTAGCGGGCCGATGTGCTCTCGACTTGGGAGCAAGTTCCGATCCATCAATTTGGCAAAGTATATTTTAACAACGCTGAATGCCGATCATGGGGAGCCCACTAATGGCTATATTTTGATGTTATTATTAATATGATTTGGCAACATTAAGTTTTATCATGAACTGTGGTGTTTACTTAAAGACTACTGAACCCATAATGCAATTTCGAACATTACGTGAAGCCGCACGTGTGGGCAATAAAAGGTACTAGTGAAATGCATCAGAAGTCTTTTGCCAGTTACTTTGTTGCCAAATCATGCCTGTGACCAAGGACGAATAGAAGTCTGAAACGCGTAAGGCAATGTGATTGAACCCGTGTATCTGTTGACTGCGCTGTTGCCTGTATTAACGGAGGTTATTGATGGAAAGTGCATCCTAAAGCTTTGGCAATTGTGAAACGAAATATTAGCGCGGCACACCTGCCGTGGGGATTGCACTACCGCGGACTGTAGCGGGCCGATGTGCTCTCGACTTGGGAGCAAGTTCCGGTCCATCAATTTGGCAAAGTATATTTTAACAACGCTGAATGCCGATCATGGGGAGCCCACTAATGGCTATATTTTGATGTTATTATTAATATGATTTGGCAACATTAAGTTTTATCATCAACTGTGGTGTTTACTTAAAGACTACTGAACCCATAATGCAATTTCGAACATTACGTGAAGCCGCACCTGTGGGCAATAAAAGGTACTAGTGAAATGCATCAGAAGTCTTTTGCCAGTTACTTTGCTGCCAAATCATGCCTGTGACCAAGGACGAATAGAAGTCTGAAACGCATAAGGCAATGTGATTGAACCCGTGTATCTGTTGACTGCGCTGTTGCCTGTATTAACGGAGGTTATTGATGGAAAGTGCATCCTAAAGCTTTGGCAAATGTGAAACGAAATATTAGCGCGGCACACCTGCCGTGGGGATTGCACTACCGCGGACTGTAGCGGGCCGATGTGCTCTCGACTTGGGAGCAAGTTCCGGTCCATCAATTTGGCAAAGTATATTTTAACAACGCTGAATGCCGATCATGGGGAGCCCACTAATGGCTATATTTTGATGTTATTATTAATATGATTTGGCAACATTAAGTTTTATCATCAACTGTGGTGTTTACTTAAAGACTACTGAACCCATAATGCAATTTCGGACATTACGTGAAGCCGCACCTGTGGGCAATAAAAGGTACTAGTGAAATGCATCAGAAGTCTTTTGCCAGTTACTTTGCTGCCAAATCATGCCTGTGACCAAGGACGAATAGAAGTCTGAAACGCGTAAGGCAATGTGATTGAACCCGTGTATCTGTTGACTGCGCTGTTGCCTGTATTAACGGAGGTTATTGATGGAAAGTGCATCCTAAAGCTTTGGCAAATGTGAAACGGAATATTAGCGCGGCATGCCTGCCGTGGGGATTGCACTACCGCGGACTGTAGCGGGCCGATGTGCTCTCGACTTGGGAGCAAGTTCCGGTCCATCAATTTGGCAAAGTATATTTTAACAACGCTGAATGCCGATCATGGGGAGCCCACTAATGGCTATATTTTGATGTTATTATTAATATGATTTGCCAACATTAAGTGTTATCATGAACTGTGGTGTTTGCTTAAAGACTACTGAACCCATAATGCAATTTCGAACGTTACGTGAAGCCGCACCTGTGGGCAATTAAAGGTATTAGTGAAATGCATCAGAAGTCTTTTGCCAGTTACTTTGCTGCCAAATCATGCCTGTGACCAAGGACGAATAGAAGTCTGAAACGCCTAAGGCAATGTGATTGAACCCGTGTATCTGTTGACTGCGCTGTTGCCTGTATTAATGGAGGTTATTGATGGAAAGTGCATCCTAAAGCTTTGGCAAATGTGAAACGGAATATTAGCGCGGCATGCCTGCGGTGGGGATTGCACTACCGCGGACTGTAGCGGGCCGATGTGCTCTCGACTTGGGAGCAAGTTCCGGTCCAACAATTTGGCAAAGTATATTTTAACAACGCTGAATGCCGATCATGGGGAGCCCACTAATGGCTATATTTTGATGTTATTATTAATATGATTTGGCAACATTAAGTTTTATCATGAACTGTGGTGTTTACTTAAAGACTACTTAACCCATAATGCAATTTCGAACATTACGTGAAGCCGCACCTGTGGGCAAAAAAAGATACTAGTGAAATGCATCAGAAGTCTTTTGCCAGTTACTTTGCTGCCAAATCATGCCTCTGACCAAGGACGAATAGAAGTCTGAAACGCGTAAGGCAATGTGATTGAACCCGTGTATCTGTTGACTGCGCTTTTGCCTGTATTAACGGAGGTTATTGATGGAAAGTGCATCCTAAAGCTTTGGCAAATGTGAAACGGAATATTAGCGCGGCATGCCTGCCGTGTGGATTGCACTACCGCGGACTGTAGCGGGCCGATGTGCTCTCGACTTGGGAGCAAGTTCCGGTCCATCAATTTGGCAAAGTATATTTTAACAACGCTGAATGCCGATCATGGGGAGCCCACTTATGGCTATATTTTGATGTTATTATTAATATGATTTGGCAACATTAAGTTTTATCATGAACTGTGGTGTTTACTTAAAGACTACTGAACCCATAATGCAATTTCGAACATTACGTGAAGCCGCACCTGTGGGCAATAAAAGGTACTAGTGAAATGCATCAGAAGTCTTTTGCCAGTTACTTTGCTGCCAAATCATGCCTGTGACCAAGGATGAATAGAAGTCTGAAACGCGTAAGGCAATGTGATTGAACCTGTGTATCTGTTGACTGCGCTGTTACCTGTATTAACGGAGGTTATTGATGGAAAGTGCATCCTAAAGCTTTGGCTAATGTGAAACGGAATATTAGCGCGGCATGCCTGCCGTGGGGATTGCACTTCCGCGGACTGTAGCGGGCCGATGTGCTCTCGACTTGGGAGCAAGTTCCGATCCATCAATTTGGCAAAGTATATTTTAACAACGCTGAATGCCGATCATGGGGAGCCCACTAATGGCTATATTTTGATGTTATTATTAATATGATTTGGCAACATTAAGTTTTATCATGAACTGTGGTGTTTACTTAAAGACTACTGAACCCATAATGCAATTTCGAACATTACGTGAAGCCGCACGTGTGGGCAATAAAAGGTACTAGTGAAATGCATCAGAAGTCTTTTGCCAGTTACTTTTTTGCCAAATCATGCCTGTGACCAAGGACGAATAGAAGTCTGAAACGCGTAAGGCAATATGATTGAACCCGTGTATCTGTTGACTGCGCTGTTGCCTGTATTAACGGAGGTTATTGATGGAAAGTGCATCCTAAAGCTTTAGCAAATGTGAAACGGAATATTAGCGCGGCATGCCTGCCGTGGGGATTGCACTACCGCGGACTGTAGCGGGCCGATGTGCTCTCGACTTGGGAGCAAGTTCCGGTCCATCAATTTGGCAAAGTATATTTTAACAACGCTGAATGCCGATCATGGGGAGCCCACTAATGGCTATATTTTGATGTTATTATTAATATGATTTGGCAACATTAAGTGTTATCATGAACTGTGGTGTTTGCTTAAAGACTACTGAACCCATAATGCAATTTCGAACGTTACGTGAAGCCGCACCTGTGGGCAATTAAAGGTATTAGTGAAATGCATCAGAAGTCTTTTGCCAGTTACTTTGCTGCCAAATCATGCCTGTGACCAAGGACGAATAGAAGTCTGAAACGCCTAAGGCAATGTGATTGAACCCGTGTATCTGTTGACTGCGCTGTTGCCTGTATTAATGGAGGTTATTGATGGAAAGTGCATCCTAAAGCTTTGGCAAATGTGAAACGGAATATTAGCGCGGCATGCCTGCGGTGGGGATTGCACTACCGCGGACTGTAGCGGGCCGATGTGCTCTCGACTTGGGAGCAAGTTCCGGTCCATCAATTTGGCAAAGTATATTTTAACAACGCTGAATGCCGATCATGGGGAGCCCACTAATGGCTATATTTTGATGTTATTATTAATATGATTTGGCAACATTAAGTTTTATCATGAACTGTGGTGTTTACTTAAAGACTACTGAACCCATAATGCAATTTCGAACATTACGTGAAGCCGCACCTGAGGGCAAAAAAAGATACTAGTAAAATGCATCAGAAGTCTTTTGCCAGTTACTTTGCTGCCAAATCATGCCTCTGACCAAGGACGAATAGAAGTCTGAAACGCGTAAGGCAATGTGATTGAACCCGTGTATCTGTTGACTGCGCTTTTGCCTGTATTAACGGAGGTTATTGATGGAAAGTGCATCCTAAAGCTTTGGCAAATGTGAAACGGAATATTAGCGCGGCATGCCTGCCGTGTGGATTGCACTACCGCGGACTGTAGCGGGCCGATGTGCTCTCGACTTGGGAGCAAGTTCCGGTCCATCAATTTGGCAAAGTATATTTTAACAACGCTGAATGCCGATCATGGGGAGCCCACTTATGGCTATATTTTGATGTTATTATTAATATGATTTGGCAACATTAAGTTTTATCATGAACTGTGGTGTTTACTTAAAGACTACTGAACCCATAATGCAATTTCGAACATTACGTGAAGCCGCACCTGTGGGCAATAAAAGGTACTAGTGAAATGCATCAGAAGTCTTTTGCCAGTTACTTTGCTGCCAAATCATGCCTGTGACCAAGGATGAATAGAAGTCTGAAACGCGTGAGGCAATGTGATTGAACCTGTGTATCTGTTGACTGCGCTGTTACCTGTATTAACGGAGGTTATTGATGGAAAGTGCATCCTAAAGCTTTGGCAAATGTGAAACGGAATATTAGCGCGGCATGCCTGCCGTGGGGATTGCACTTCCGCGGACTGTAGCGGGCCGATGTGCTCTCGACTTGGGAGCAAGTTCCGATCCATCAATTTGGCAAAGTATATTTTAACAACGCTGAATGCCGATCATGGGGAGCCCACTAATGGCTATATTTTGATGTTATTATTAATATGATTTGGCAACATTAAGTTTTATCATGAACTGTGGTGTTTACTTAAAGACTACTGAACCCATAATGCAATTTCGAACATTACGTGAAGCCGCACGTGTGGGCAATAAAAGGTACTAGTGAAATGCATCAGAAGTCTTTTGCCAGTTACTTTGTTGCCAAATCATGCCTGTGACCAAGGACGAATAGAAGTCTGAAACGCGTAAGGCAATGTGATTGAACCCGTGTATCTGTTGACTGCGCTGTTGCCTGTATTAACGGAGGTTATTGATGGAAAGTGCATCCTAAAGCTTTGGCAATTGTGAAACGAAATATTAGCGCGGCACACCTGCCGTGGGGATTGCACTACAGCGGACTGTAGCGGGCCGATGTGCTCTCGACTTGGGAGCAAGTTCCGGTCCATCAATTTGGCAAAGTATATTTTAACAACGCTGAATGCCGATCATGGGGAGCCCACTAATGGCTATATTTTGATGTTATTATTAATATGATTTGGCAACATTAAGTTTTATCATCAACTGTGGTGTTTACTTAAAGACTACTGAACCCATAATGCAATTTCGAACATTACGTGAAGCCGCACCTGTGGGCAATAAAAGGTACTAGTGAAATGCATCAGAAGTCTTTTGCCAGTTACTTTGCTGCCAAATCATGCCTGTGACCAAGGACGAATAGAAGTCTGAAACGCGTAAGGCAATGTGATTGAACCCGTGTATCTGTTGACTGCGCTGTTGCCTGTATTAACGGAGGTTATTGATGGAAAGTGCATCCTAAAGCTTTGGCAAATGTGAAACGGAATATTAGCGCGGCATGCCTGCCGTGGGGATTGCACTACCGCGGACTGTAGCGGGCCGATGTGCTCTCGACTTGGGAGCAAGTTCCGGTCCATCAATTTGGCAAAGTATATTTTAACAACGCTGAATGCCGATCATGGGGAGCCCACTAATGGCTATATTTTGATGTTATTATTAATATGATTTGGCAACATTAAGTGTTATCATGAACTGTGGTGTTTGCTTAAAGACTACTGAACCCATAATGCAATTTCGAACGTTACGTGAAGCCGCACCTGTGGGCAATTAAAGGTATTAGTGAAATGCATCAGAAGTCTTTTGCCAGTTACTTTGCTGCCAAATCATGCCTGTGACCAAGGACGAATAGAAGTCTGAAACGCCTAAGGCAATGTGATTGAACCCGTGTATCTGTTGACTGCGCTGTTGCCTGTATTAATGGAGGTTATTGATGGAAAGTGCATCCTAAAGCTTTGGCAAATGTGAAACGGAATATTAGCGCGGCATGCCTGCGGTGGGGATTGCACTACCGCGGACTGTAGCGGGCCGATGTGCTCTCGACTTGGGAGCAAGTTCCGGTCCATCAATTTGGCAAAGTATATTTTAACAACGCTGAATGCCGATCATGGGGAGCCCACTGATGGCTATATTTTGATGTTATTATTAATATGATTTGGCAACATTAAGTTTTATCATGAACTGTGGTGTTTACTTAAAGACTACTGAACCCATAATGCAATTTCGAACATTACGTGAAGCCGCACCTGTGGGCAAAAAAAGATACTAGTAAAATGCATCAGAAGTCTTTTGCCAGTTACTTTGCTGCCAAATCATGCCTCTGACCAAGGACGAATAGAAGTCTGAAACGCGTAAGGCAATGTGATTGAACCCGTGTATCTGTTGACTGCGCTTTTGCCTGTATTAACGGAGGTTATTGATGGAAAGTGCATCCGAAAGCTTTGGCAAATGTGAAACGGAATATTAGCGCGGCATGCCTGCCGTGTGGATTGCACTACCGCGGACTGTAGCGGGCCGATGTGCTCTCGACTTGGGAGCAAGTTCCGGTCCATCAATTTGGCAAAGTATATTTTAACAACGCTGAATGCCGATCATGGGGAGCCCACTTATGGCTATATTTTGATGTTATTATTAATATGATTTGGCAACATTAAGTTTTATCATGAACTGTGGTGTTTACTTAAAGACTACTGAACCCATAATGCAATTTCGAACATTACGTGAAGCCGCACCTGTGGGCAATAAAAGGTACTAGTGAAATGCATCAGAAGTCTTTTGCCAGTTACTTTGCTGCCAAATCATGCCTGTGACCAAGGATGAATAGAAGTCTGAAACGCGTGAGGCAATGTGATTGAACCTGTGTATCTGTTGACTGCGCTGTTACCTGTATTAACGGAGGTTATTGATGGAAAGTGCATCCTAAAGCTTTGGCAAATGTGAAACGGAATATTAGCGCGGCATGCCTGCCGTGGGGATTGCACTTCCGCGGACTGTAGCGGGCCGATGTGCTCTCGACTTGGGAGCAAGTTCCGATCCATCAATTTGGCAAAGTATATTTTAACAACGCTAAATGCCGATCATGGGGAGCCCACTAATGGCTATATTTTGATGTTATTATTAATATGATTTGGCAACATTAAGTTTTATCATGAACTGTGGTGTTTACTTAAAGACTACTGAACCCATAATGCAATTTCGAACAGTACGTGAAGCCGCACGTGTGGGCAATAAAAGGTACTAGTGAAATGCATCAGAAGTCTTTTGCCAGTTACTTTGTTGCCAAATCATGCCTGTGACCAAGGACGAATAGAAGTCTGAAACGCGTAAGGCAATGTGATTGAACCCGTGTATCTGTTGACTGCGCTGTTGCCTGTATTAACGGAGGTTATTGATGGAAAGTGCATCCTAAAGCTTTAGCAAATGTGAAACGGAATATTAGCGCGGCATGCCTGCCGTGGGGATTGCACTACCGCGGACTGTAGCGGGCCGATGTGCTCTCGACTTGGGAGCAAGTTCCGGTCCATCAATTTGGCAAAGTATATTTTAACAATGCTGAATGCCGATCATGGGGAGCCCACTAATGGCTATATTTTGATGTTATTATTAATATGATTTGGCAACATTAAGTTTTATCATGAACTGTGGTGTTTACTTAAAGACTACTGAACCCATAATGCAATTTCGAACATTACGTGAAGCCGCACCTGTGGGCAATAAAAGGTACTAGTGAAATGCATCAGAAGTCTTTTGCCAGTTACTTGGCTGCCAAATCATGCCTGTGACCAAGGATGAATAGAAGTCTGAAACGCGTAAGGCAATGTGATTGAACCTCTGTATCTGTTGACTGCGCTGTTACCTGTATTAACGGAGGTTATTGATGGAAAGTGCATCCTAAAGCTTTGGCAAATGTGAAACGGAATATTAGTGCGGCATGCCTGCCGTGGGGATTGCACTACCGCTGACTGTAGCAGGCCGATGTGCTCTCGACTTGGGAGCAAGTTCCGATCCATCAATTTGGCAAAGTATATTTTAACAACGCTGAATGCCGATCATGGGGAGCCCACTAATGGCTATATTTTGATGTTATTATTAATATGATTTGGCAACATTAAGTTTTATCATGAACTGTGGTGTTTACTTAAAGACTACTGAACCCATAATGCAATTTCGAACGTTACGTGAAGCCGCACCTGTGGGCAATAAAAGGTACTAGTGAAATGCATCAGAAGTCTTTTGCCAGTTACTTTGCTGCCAAATCATGCCTGTGACCAAGGACGAATAGAAGTCTGAAACGCGTAAGGCAATGTGATTGAACCCGTGTATCTGTTGACTGCGCTGTTGCCTGTATTAACGGAGGTTATTGATGGAAAGTGCATCCTAAAGCTTTGGCAAATGTGAAACGAAATATTAGCGCGGCACACCTGCCGTGGGGATTGCACTACCGCGGACTGTAGCGGGCCGATGTGCTCTCGACTTGGGAGCAAGTTCCGGTCCATCAATTTGGCAAAGTATATTTTAACAACGCTGAATGCCGATCATGGGGAGCCCACTAATGGCTATATTTTGATGTTATTATTAATATGATTTGGCAACATTAAGTTTTATCATCAACTGTGGTGTTTACTTAAAGACTACTGAACCCATAATGCAATTTTGGACATTACGTGAAGCCGCACCTGTGGGCAATAAAAGGTACTAGTGAAATGCATCAGAAGTCTTTTGCCAGTTACTTTGCTGCCAAATCATGCCTGTGACCAAGGACGAATAGAAGTCTGAAACGCGTAAGGCAATGTGATTGAACCCGTGTATCTGTTGACTGCGCTGTTGCCTGTATTAACGGAGGTTATTGATGGAAAGTGCATCCTAAAGCTTTGGCAAATGTGAAACGGAATATTAGCGCGGCATGCCTGCCGTGGGGATTGCACTACCGCGGACTGTAGCGGGCCGATGTGCTCTCGACTTGGGAGCAAGTTCCGGTCCATCAATTTGGCAAAGTATATTTTAACAACGCTGAATGCCGATCATGGGGAGCCCACTAATGGCTATATTTTGATGTTATTATTAATATGATTTGGCAACATTAAGTGTTATCATGAACTGTGGTGTTTGCTTAAAGACTACTGAACCCATAATGCAATTTCGAACGTTACGTGAAGCTGCACCTGTGGGCAATTAAAGGTATTAGTGAAATGCATCAGAAGTCTTTTGCCAGTTACTTTGCTGCCAAATCATGCCTGTGACCAAGGACGAATAGAAGTCTGAAACGCCTAAGGCAATGTGATTGAACCCGTGTATCTGTTGACTGCACTGTTGCCTGTATTAATGGAGGTTATTGATGGAAAGTGCATCCTAAAGCTTTGGCAAATGTGAAACGGAATATTAGCGCGGCATGCCTGCGGTGGGGATTGCACTACCGCGGACTGTAGCGGGCCGATGTGCTCTCGACTTGGGAGCAAGTTCCAGTCCATCAATTTGGCAAAGTATATTTTAACAATGCTGAATGCCGATCATGGGGAGCCCACTAATGGCTATATTTTGATGTTATTATTAATATGATTTGGCAACATTAAGTTTTATCATGAACTGTGGTGTTTACTTAAAGACTACTGAACCCATAATGCAATTTCGAACATTACGTGAAGCCGCACCTGTGGGCAATAAAAGGCACTAGTGAAATGCATCAGAAGTCTTTTGCCAGTTACTTTGCTGCCAAATCATGCCTGTGACCAAGGACGAATAGAAGTCTGAAACGCGTAAGGCAATGTGATTGAACCCGTGTATCTGTTGACTGCGCTGTTGCCTGTATTAATGGAGGTTATTGATGGAAAGTGCATCCTAAAGCTTTGGCAAATGTGAAACGGAATATTAGCGCGGCATGCCTGCGGTGGGGATTGCACTACCGCGGACTGTAGCGGGCCGATGTGCTCTCGACTTGGGAGCAAGTTCCGGTCCATCAATTTGGCAAAGTATATTTTAACAACGCTGAATGCCGATCATGGGGAGCCCACTAATGGCTATATTTTGATGTTATTATTAATATGATTTGGCAACATTAAGTTTTATCATGAACTGTGGTGTTTACTTAAAGACTACTGAACCCATAATGCAATTTCGAACATTACGTGAAGCCGCACCTGTGGGCAATAAAAGGCACTAGTGAAATGCATCATAAGTCTTTTGCCAGTTACTTTGCTGCCAAATCATGCCTGTGACCAAGGACGAATAGAAGTCTGAAACGCGTAAGGCAATGTGATTGAACCCGTGTATCTGTTGACTGCGCTGTTGCCTGTATTAACGGAGGTTATTGATGGAAAGTTCATCCTAAAGCTTTGGCAAATGTGAAACGGAACATTAGCGCGGCATGCCTGCCGTGGGGGTTTCACTACCGTGGACTGTAGCGGGCCGATGTGCTCTCGACTTGGGAGCAAGTTCTGGTCCATCAATTTGGCAAAGTATATTTTAACAACGCTGAATGACGATCATGGGGAGCCCACTAATGGCTATATTTTGATGTTATTATTAATATGATTTGGCAACATTAAGTTTTATCATGAACTGTGGTGTTTACTTAAAGACTACTGAACCCATAATGCAATTTCGAACATTACGTGAAGCCGCACCTGTGGGCAAAAAAAGATACTCGTCAAATGCATCAGAAGTCTTTTGCCAATTACTTTGCTGCCAAATCATGCCTCTGACCAAGGACGAATAGAAGTCTGAAACGCGTAAGGCAATGTGATTGAACCCGTGTATCTGTTGACTGCGCTGTTGCCTGTATTAATGGAGGTTATTGATGGAAAGTGCATCCTAAAGCTTTGGCAAATGTGAAACGGAATATTAGCGCGGCATGCCTGCGGTGGGGATTGCACTACCGCGGACTGTAGCGGGCCGATGTGCTCTCGACTTGGGAGCAAGTTCCGGTCCATCAATTTGGCAAAGTATATTTTAACAACGCTGAATGCCGATCATGGGGAGCCCACTAATGGCTATATTTTGATGTTATTACTAATATGATTTGGCAACATTAAGTTTTATCATGAACTGTGGTGTTTACTTAAAGACTACTGAACCCATAATGCAATTTCGAACATTACGTGAAGCCGCACCTGTGGGCAAAAAAAGATACTCGTGAAATGCATCAGAAGTCTTTTGCCAATTACTTTGCTGCCAAATCATGCCTCTGACCAAGGACGAATAGAAGTCTGAAACGCGTAAGGCAATGTGATTGAACCCGTGTATCTGTTGACTGCGCTGTTGCCTGTATTAACGGAGATTATTGATGGAAAGTGCATCCTAAAGCTTTGGCAAATGTGAAACGGAATATTAG
The DNA here is from genome assembly GCF_964261635.1 of Lissotriton helveticus. Lineage (NCBI taxonomy): Eukaryota > Metazoa > Chordata > Amphibia > Caudata > Salamandridae > Lissotriton > Lissotriton helveticus. Next base: position 1,463,941,734 of record NC_136057.1, read on the forward strand.
CGCTGCATGCCTGCCGTGTGGATTGCACTACCGCGGACTGTAGCGGGCCGATGTGCTCTCGACTTGGGAGCAAGTTCCGGTCCATCAATTTGGCAAAGTATATTTTAACAACGCTGAATGCCGATCATGGGGAGCCCACTTATGGCTATATTTTGATGTTATTATTAATATGATTTGGCAACATTAAGTTTTATCATGAACTGTGGTGTTTACTTAAAGACTACTGAACCCATAATGCAATTTCGAACATTACGTGAAGCCGCACCTGTGGGCATTAAAAGGCACTAGTGAAATGCATCAGAAGTCTTTTGCCAGTTACTTTGCTGCCAAATCATGCCTGTGACCAAGGACGAATAGAAGTCTGAAACGCGTAAGGCAATGTGATTGAACCCGTGTATCTGTTGACTGCGCTGTTGCCTGTATTAACGGAGGTTATTGATGGAAAGTGCATCCTAAAGCTTTGGCAAATGTGAAACGGAATATTAGCGCGGCATGCCTGCCGTGGGGATTGCACTACCGCGGACTGTAGCGGGCCGATATGCTCTCGACTTGGGAGCAAGTTCCGGTCCATCAATTTGGCAAAGTATATTTTAACAACGCTGAATGCCGATCATGGGGAGCCCACTAATGGCTATATTTTGATGTTATTATTAATATGATTTGGCAACATTAAGTTTTATCATGAACTGTGGTGTTTACTTAAAGACTACTGAACCCATAATGCAATTTCGAACATTACGTGAAGCCGCACCTGTGGGCAATAAAAGGTACTAGTGAAATGCATCAGAAGTCTTTTGCCAGTTACTTTGCTGCCAAATCATGCCTGTGACCAAGGACGAATAGAAGTCTGAAACGCGTAAGGCAATGTGATTGAACCCGTGTATCTGTTGATTGCGCTGTGTCCTGTATTAACGGAGGTTATTGATGGAAAGTTCATCCTAAAGCTTTGGCAAATGTGAAACGGAATATTAGCGCGGCATGCCTGCCGTGGGGGTTTCACTACCGTAGACTGTAGCGGGCCGATGTGCTCTCGACTTGGGAGCAAGTTCCGGTCCATCAATTTGGCAAAGTATATTTTAACAACGCTGAATGCCGATCATGGGGAGCCCACTAATGGCTATATTTTGATGTTATTATTAATATGATTTGGCAACATTAAGTTTTATCATGAACTGTGGTGTTTACTTAAAGACTACTGAACCCATAATGCAATTTCGAACATTACGTGAAGCCGCACCTGTTGTCAATAAAAGGTAATAGTGAAATGCATCAGAATTCTTTTGCCAGTTACTTTGCTGCCAAATCATGCCTGTGACCAAGGACGAATAGAAGTCTGAAACGCGCAAGGCAATGTGATTGAACCCGTGTATCTGTTGACTGCGCTGTTGCCTGTATTAACGGAGGTTATTGATGGAAAATGCATCCTAAAGCTTTGGCAAATGTGAAACGGAATATTAGCGCAGCATGCCTGCAGTGGGGATTGCACTACCGCGGACTGTAGCGGGCCGATGTGCTCTCGACTTGGGAGCAAGTTCCGGTCCATCAATTTGGCAAAGTATATTTTAACAACGCTGAATGCCGATCATGGGGAGCCCACTAATGGCTATATTTTGATGTTATTATTAATATGATTTGGCAACATTAAGTTTTATCATGAACTATGGTGTTTACTTAAAGACTACTGAACCCATAATGCAATTTCGAACATTACGTGAAGCCCGTACCTCTGGGCAATAAAAGGTACTAGTGAAATGCATCAGAAGTCTTTTGCCAGTTACTTTGCTGCCAAATCATGCCTGTGACCAAGGATGAATAGAAGTCTGAAACGCGTAAGGCAATGTGATTGAACCTGTGTATCTGTTAACTGCGCTGTTACCTGTATTAACGGAGGTTATTGATGGAAAGTGCATCCTAAAGCTTTGGCAAATGTGAAACGGAATATTAGCGCGGCATGCCTGCCGTAGGGATTGCACTTCCGCGGACTGTAGCGGGCCGATGTGCTCTCGACTTGGGAGCAAGTTCCGATCCATCAATTTGGCAAAGTATATTTTAACAACGCTGAATTCCGATCATGGGGAGCCCACTAATGGCTATATTTTGATGTTATTATTAATATGATTTGGCAACATTAAGTTTTATCATGAACTGTGGTGTTTACTTAAAGACTACTGAACCCATAATGCAATTTCGAACATTACGTGAAGCCGCACGTGTGGGCAATAAAAGGTACTAGTGAAATGCATCAGAAGTCTTTTGCCAGTTACTTTGCTGCCAAATCATGCCTGTGACCAAGGACGAATAGAAGTCTGAAACGCGTAAGGCAATGTGATTGAACCCGTGTATCTGTTGACTGCGCTGTTGCCTGTATTAACGGAGGTTATTGATGGAAAGTGCATGCTAATGCTTTGACAAATGTGAAACGGAATATTAGCGCGGCATGCCTGCCGTGGGGATTGCACTACCGCGGACTGTAGCGGGCCGATGTGCTCTCGACTTGGGAGCAAGTTCCGGTCCATCAATTTGGCAAAGTATATTTTAACAACGCTGAATGCCGATCATGGGGAGCCCAATAATGGCTATATTTTGATGTTATTATTAATATGATTTGGCAACATTAAGTGTTATCATGAACTGTGGTGTTTACTTAAAGACTACTGAACCTATAATGCAATTTCGAACATTACGTGAAGCCGCACCTGTGGGCAATAAAAGGTACTAGTGAAATGCATCAGAAGTCTTTTGCCAGTTACTTTGCTGCCAAATCATGCCTGTGACCAAGGACGAATAGAAGTCTGAAACGCCTAAGGCAATGTGATTGAACCCGTGTATCTGTTGACTGCGCTGTTGCCTGTATTAATGGAGGTTATTGATGGAAAGTGCATCCTAAAGCTTTGGCAAATGTGAAACGGAATATTAGCGTGGCATGCCTGCCGTGGGGATTGCACTACCGTGGACTGTTGCGGACCGATGTGCTCTCGACTTGGGAGCAAGTTCCGGTCCATCAATTTGGCAAAGTATATTTTAACAACGCTGAATGCCGATCATGGGGAGCCCACTAATGGCTATATTTTGATGTTATTATTAATATGATTTGGCAACATTAAGTTTTATCATGAACTATGGTGTTTACTTAAAGACTACTGAACCCATAATGCAATTTCGAACATTACGTGAAGCCGCACATGTGGGCAATAAAAGGTACTAGTGAAATGCATCAGAAGTCTTTTGCCAGTTACTTTGCTGCCAAATCATGCCTGTGACCAAGGACGAATAGAAGTCTGAAACGCGTAAGGAAATGTGATTGAACCCGTGTATCTGTTGACTGCGCTGTTGCCTGTATTACTGGAGGTTATTGATGGAAAATGCATCCTAAAGCTTTGGCAAATGTGAAACGGAATATTAGCGCGGCATGCCTGCCGTGGGGATTGCACTACCGCGGACTGTAGCGGGCCGATGTGCTCTCGACTTGGGAGCAAGTTCCGGTCCATCAATTTGGCAAAGTATATTTTAACAACGCTGAATGCCGATCATGGGGAGCCCACTAATGGCTATATTTTGATGTTATTATTAATATGATTTGGCAATATTAAGTTTTATCATGAACTGTGGTGTTTACTTAAAGACTACTGAACCCATAATGCAATTTTGAACATTACGTGAAGCCGCACGTGTGGGCAATAAAAGGTACTAGTGAAATGCATCAGAAGTCTTTTGCCAGTTACTTTGCTGCCAAATCATGCCTGTGACCAAGGACGAATAGAAGTCTGAAACGCGTAAGGCAATGTGATTGAACCCGTGTATCTGTTGACTGCGCTGTTGCCTGTATTAACGGAGGTTATTGATGGAAAGTGCATCCTAAAGCTTTGGCAAATGTGAAACGGAATATTAGCGCGGCATGCCTGCCATGGGGATTGCACTACCGCGGACTGTAGCGGGCCGAGGTGCTCTCGACTTGGGAGCAAGTTCCGGTCCATCAATTTGGCAACGTATATTTTAACAACGCTGAATGCCGATCATGGGGAGCCCACTAATGGCTATATTTTGATGTTATTATTAATATGATTTGGCAACATTAAGTTTTATCATGAACTGTGGTGTTTACTTAAAGACTACTGAACCCATAATGCAATTTCGAACATTACGTGAAGCCGCACCTGTGGGCAATAAAAGGCACTAGTGAAATGCATCAGAAGTCTTTTGCCAGTTACTTTGCTGCCAAATCATGCCTGTGACCAAGGATGAATAGAAGTCTGAAACGCGTAAGGCAATGTGATTGAACCTGTGTATCTGTTGACTGCGCTGTTACCTGTATTAACGGAGGTTATTGATGGAAAGTGCATCCTAAAGCTTTGGCAAATGTGAAACGGAATATTAGCGCGGCATGCCTGCTGTGGGGATTGCACTTCCGCGGACTGTAGCGGGCCGATGTGCTCTCGACTTGGGAGCAAGTTCCGATCCATCAATTTGGCAAAGTATATTTTAACAACGCTGAATTCCGATCATGGGGAGCCCACTAATGGCTATATTTTGATGTTATTATTAATATGATTTGGCAACATTAAGTTTTATCATGAACTGTGGTGTTTACTTAAAGACTACTGAACCCATAATGCAATTTCGAACATTACGTGAAGCCGCACGTGTGGGCAATAAAAGGTACTAGTGAAATGCATCAGAAGTCTTTTGCCAGTTACTTTGCTGCCAAATCATGCCTGTGACCAAGGACGAATAGAAGTCTGAAACGCGTAAGGCAATGTGATTGAACCCGTGTATCTGTTGACTGCGCTGTTGCCTGTATTAACGGAGGTTATTGATGGAAAGTGCATGCTAATGCTTTGACAAATGTGAAACGGAATATTAGCGCGGCATGCCTGCCGTGGGGATTGCACTACCGCGGACTGTAGCAGGCCGATGTGCTCTCGACTTGGGAGCAAGTTCCGGTCCATCAATTTGGCAAAGTATATTTTAACAACGCTGAATGCCGATCATGGGGAGCCCAATAATGGCTATATTTTGATGTTATTATTAATATGATTTGGCAACATTAAGTGTTATCATGAACTGTGGTGTTTACTTAAAGACTACTGAACCCATAATGCAATTCCGAACATTACGTGAAGCCGCACCTGTGGGCAATAAAAGGTACTAGTGAAATGCATCAGAAGTCTTTTGCCAGTTACTTTGCTGCCAAATCATGCCTGTGACCAAGGACGAATAGAAGTCTAAAACGCCTAAGGCAATGTGATTGAACCCGTGTATCTGTTGACTGCGCTGTTGCCTGTATTAATGGAGGTTATTGATTGAAAGTGCATCCTAAAGCTTTGGCAAATGTGAAACGGAATATTAGCGCGGCATGCCTGCCGTGGGGATTGCACTACCGCGGACTGTTGCGGGCCGATGTGCTCTCGACTTGGGAGCAAGTTCCGGTCCATCAATTTGGCAAAGTATATTTTAACAACGCTGAATGCCGATCATGGGGAGCCCACTAATGGCTATATTTTGATGTTATTATTAATATGATTTGGCAACATTAAGTTTTATCATGAACTGTGGTGTTTACTTAAAGACTACTGAACCCATAATGCAATTTCGAACATTACGTGAAGCTGCACCTGTGGGCAATAAAAGGTACTAGTGAAATGCATCAGAAGTCTTTTGCCAGTTACTTTGCTGCCAAATCATGCCTGTGACCAAGGACGAATAGAAGTCTGAAACGCGTAAGGCAATGTGATTGAACCCGTGTATCTGTTGATTGCGCTGTGTCCTGTATTAACGGAGGTTATTGATGGAAAGTTCATCCTAAAGCTTTGGCAAATGTGAAACGGAATATTAGCGCGGCATGCCTGCCGTGGGGGTTTCACTACCGTAGACTGTAGCGGGCCGATGTGCTCTCGACTTGGGAGCAAGTTCCGGTCCATCAATTTGGCAAAGTATATTTTAACAACGCTGAATGCCGATCATGGGGAGCCCACTAATGGCTATATTTTGATGTTATTATTAATATGATTTGGCAACATTAAGTTTTATCATGAACTGTGGTGTTTACTTAAAGACTACTGAACCCATAATGCAATTTCGAACATTACGTGAAGCCGCACCTGTTGGCAATAAAAGGTACTAGTGAAATGCATCAGAATTCTTTTGCCAGTTACTTTGCTGCCAAATCATGCCTGTGACCAAGGACGAATAGAAGTCTGAAACGCGCAAGGCAATGTGATTGAACCCGTGTATCTGTTGACTGCGCTGTTGCCTGTATTAACGGAGGTTATTGATGGAAAATGCATCCTAAAGCTTTGGCAAATGTGAAACGGAATATTAGCGCAGCATGCCTGCAGTGGGGATTGCACTACCGCGGACTGTAGCGGGCCGATGTGCTCTCGACTTGGGAGCAAGTTCCGGTCCATCAATTTGGCAAAGTATATTTTAACAACGCTGAATGCCGATCATGGGGAGCCCACTAATGGCTATATTTTGATGTTATTATTAATATGATTTGGCAACATTAAGTTTTATCATGAACTGTGGTGTTTACTTAAAGACTACTGAACCCATAATGCAATTTCGAACATTACTTGAAGCCGCACGTGTGGGCAATAACAGGTACTAGTGAAATGCATCAGAAGTCTTTTGCCAGTTACTTTGCTGCCAAATCATGCCTGTGACCAAGGACGAATAGAAGTCTGAAACGCGTAAGGAAATGTGATTGAACCCGTGTATCTGTTGACTGCGCTGTTGCCTGTATTACTGGAGGTTATTGATGGAAAATGCATCCTAAAGCTTTGGCAAATGTGAAACGGAATATTAGCGCGGCATGCCTGCCGTGGGGATTGCACTACCGCGGACTGTAGCGGGCCGATGTGCTCTCGACTTGGGAGCAAGTTCCGGTCCATCAATTTGGCAAAGTATATTTTAACAACGCTGAATGCCGATCATGGGGAGCCCACTAATGGCTATATTTTGATGTTATTATTAATATGATTTGGCAATATTAAGTTTTATCATGAACTGTGGTGTTTACTTAAAGACTACTGAACCCATAATGCAATTTTGAACATTACGTGAAGCCGCACGTGTGGGCAATAAAAGGTACTAGTGAAATGCATCAGAAGTCTTTTGCCAGTTACTTTGCTGCCAAATCATGCCTGTGACCAAGGACGAATAGAAGTCTGAAACGCGTAAGGCAATGTGATTGAACCCGTGTATCTGTTGACTGCGCTGTTGCCTGTATTAACGGAGGTTATTGATGGAAAGTGCATCCTAAAGCTTTGGCAAATGTGAAACGGAATATTAGCGCGGCATGCCTGCCATGGGGATTGCACTACCGCGGACTGTAGCGGGCCGAGGTGCTCTCGACTTGGGAGCAAGTTCCGGTCCATCAATTTGGCAACGTATATTTTAACAACGCTGAATGCCGATCATGGGGAGCCCACTAATGGCTATATTTTGATGTTATTATTAATATGATTTGGCAACATTAAGTTTTATCATGAACTGTGGTGTTTACTTAAAGACTACTGAACCCATAATGCAATTTCGAACATTACGTGAAGCCGCACCTGTGGGCAATAAAAGGCACTAGTGAAATGCATCAGAAGTCTTTTGCCAGTTACTTTGCTGCCAAATCATGCCTGTGACCAAGGATGAATAGAAGTCTGAAACGCGTAAGGCAATGTGATTGAACCTGTGTATCTGTTGACTGCGCTGTTACCTGTATTAACGGAGGTTATTGATGGAAAGTGCATCCTAAAGCTTTGGCAAATGTGAAACGGAATATTAGCGCGGCATGCCTGCTGTGGGGATTGCACTTCCGCGGACTGTAGCGGGCCGATGTGCTCTCAACTTGGGAGCAAGTTCCGATCCATCAATTTGGCAAAGTATATTTTAACAACGCTGAATTCCGATCATGGGGAGCCCACTAATGGCTATATTTTGATGTTATTATTAATATGATTTGGCAACATTAAGTTTTATCATGAACTGTGGTGTTTACTTAAAGACTACTGAACCCATAATGCAATTTCGAACATTACGTGAAGCCGCACGTGTGGGCAATAAAAGGTACTAGTGAAATGCATCAGAAGTCTTTTGCCAGTTACTTTGCTGCCAAATCATGCCTGTGACCAAGGACGAATAGAAGTCTGAAACGCGTAAGGCAATGTGATTGAACCCGTGTATCTGTTGACTGCGCTGTTGCCTGTATTAACGGAGGTTATTGATGGAAAGTGCATGCTAATGCTTTGACAAATGTGAAACGGAATATTAGCGCGGCATGCCTGCCGTGGGGATTGCACTACCGCGGACTGTAGCAGGCCGATGTGCTCTCGACTTGGGAGCAAGTTCCGGTCCATCAATTTGGCAAAGTATATTTTAACAATGCTGAATGCCGATCATGGGGAGCCCAATAATGGCTATATTTTGATGTTATTATTAATATGATTTGGCAACATTAAGTGTTATCATGAACTGTGGTGTTTACTTAAAGACTACTGAACCCATAATGCAATTCCGAACATTACGTGAAGCCGCACCTGTGGGCAATAAAAGGTACTAGTGAAATGCATCAGAAGTCTTTTGCCAGTTACTTTGCTGCCAAATCATGCCTGTGACCAAGGACGAATAGAAGTCTAAAACGCCTAAGGCAATGTGATTGAACCCGTGTATCTGTTGACTGCGCTGTTGCCTGTATTAATGGAGGTTATTGATGGAAAGTGCATCCTAAAGCTTTGGCAAATGTGAAACGGAATATTAGCACGGCATGCCTGCCGTGGGGATTGCACTACCGCGGACTGTTGCGGGCCGATGTGCTCTCGACTTGGGAGCAAGTTCCGGTCCATCAATTTGGCAAAGTATATTTTAACAACGCTGAATGCCGATCATGGGGAGCCCACTAATGGCTATATTTTGATGGTATTATTAATATGATTTGGCAACATTAAGTTTTATCATGAACTGTGGTGTTTACTTAAAGACTACTGAACCCATAATGCAATTTCGAACATTACGTGAAGCTGCACCTGTGGGCAATAAAAGGTACTAGTGAAATGCATCAGAAGTCTTTTGCCAGTTACTTTGCTGCCAAATCATGCCTCTGACCAAGGACGAATAGAAGTTCGAAACGCGTAAGGCAATGTGATTGAACCCGTGTATCTGTTGACTGCGCTGTTGCCTGTATTAACAGAGGTTATTGATGGAAAGTGCATCCTAAAGCTTTGGCAAATGTGAAACGGAATATTAGCGCGGCATGCCTGCCGTGGGGATTGCACTACCGCGGACTGTAGCGGGCCGATGTGCTCTCGACTTGGGAGCAAGTTCCGGTCCATCAATTTGGCAAAGTATATTTTAACAACGCTGAATGCCGATCATGGGGAGCCCACTAATGGCTATATTTTGATGTTATTATTAATATGATTTGGCAACATTAAGTTTTATCATGAACTGTGGTGTTTACTTAAAGACTACTGAACCCATAATGCAATTTCGAACATTACGTGAAGCCGCACGTGTGGGCAATAAAAGGTACTAGTGAAATGCATCAGAAGTCTTTTGCCAGTTACTTTGCTGCCAAATCATGCCTGTGACCAAGGACGAATAGAAGTCTGAAACGCGTAAGGCAATGTGATTGAACCCGTGTATCTGTTGACTGCGCTGTTGCCTGTATTAACGGAGGTTATTGATGGAAAGTGCATGCTAATGCTTTGACAAATGTGAAACGGAATATTAGCGCGGCATGCCTGCCGTGGGGATTGCACTACCGCGGACTGTAGCAGGCCGATGTGCTCTCGACTTGGGAGCAAGTTCCGGTCCATCAATTTGGCAAAGTATATTTTAACAATGCTGAATGCCGATCATGGGGAGCCCAATAATGGCTATATTTTGATGTTATTATTAATATGATTTGGCAACATTAAGTGTTATCATGAACTGTGGTGTTTACTTAAAGACTACTGAACCCATAATGCAATTCCGAACATTACGTGAAGCCGCACCTGTGGGCAATAAAAGGTACTAGTGAAATGCATCAGAAGTCTTTTGCCAGTTACTTTGCTGCCAAATCATGCCTGTGACCAAGGACGAATAGAAGTCTAAAACGCCTAAGGCAATGTGATTGAACCCGTGTATCTGTTGACTGCGCTGTTGCCTGTATTAATGGAGGTTATTGATGGAAAGTGCATCCTAAAGCTTTGGCAAATGTGAAACGGAATATTAGCACGGCATGCCTGCCGTGGGGATTGCACTACCGCGGACTGTTGCGGGCCGATGTGCTCTCGACTTGGGAGCAAGTTCCGGTCCATCAATTTGGCAAAGTATATTTTAACAACGCTGAATGCCGATCATGGGGAGCCCACTAATGGCTATATTTTGATGGTATTATTAATATGATTTGGCAACATTAAGTTTTATCATGAACTGTGGTGTTTACTTAAAGACTACTGAACCCATAATGCAATTTCGAACATTACGTGAAGCTGCACCTGTGGGCAATAAAAGGTACTAGTGAAATGCATCAGAAGTCTTTTGCCAGTTACTTTGCTGCCAAATCATGCCTCTGACCAAGGACGAATAGAAGTTCGAAACGCGTAAGGCAATGTGATTGAACCCGTGTATCTGTTGACTGCGCTGTTGCCTGTATTAACAGAGGTTATTGATGGAAAGTGCATCCTAAAGCTTTGGCAAATGTGAAACGGAATATTAGCGCGGCATGCCTGCCGTGGGGATTGCACTACCGCGGACTGTAGCGGGCCGATGTGCTCTCGACTTGGGAGCAAGTTCCGGTCCATCAATTTGGCAAAGTATATTTTAACAACGCTGAATGCCGATCATGGGGAGCCCACTAATGGCTATATTTTGATGTTATTATTAATATGATTTGGCAACATTAAGTTTTATCATGAACTGTGGTGTTTACTTAAAGACTACTGAACCCATAATGCAATTTCGAACATTACTTGAAGCCGCACCTGTGGGCAAAAAAAGATACTAGTGAAATGCATCAGAAGTCTTTTGCCAGTTACTTTGCTGCCAAATCATGCCTCTGACCAAGGACGAATAGAAGTCTGAAAAGCGTAAGGCAATGTGATTGAACCCGTGTATCTGTTGACTGCGCTGTTGCCTGTATTAACAGAGGTTATTGATGGAAAGTGCATCCTAAAGCTTTGGCAAATGTGAAACGGAATATTAGCGCGGCATGCCTGCCGTGTGGATTGCACTACCGCGGACTGTAGCGGGCCGATGTGCTCTCGACTTGGGAGCAAGTTCCGGTCCATCAATTTGGCAAAGTATATTTTAACAACACTGAATGCCGATCATGGGGAGCCCACTAATGGCTATATTTTGATGTTATTATTAATATGATTTGGCAACATTAAGTTTTATCATGAACTATGGTGTTTACTTAAAGACACTGAACCCATAATGCAATTTCGAACATTACGTGAAGCCGCACATGTGGGCAATAAAAGGTACTAGTGAAATGCATCAGAAGTCTTTTGCCAGTTACTTTGCTGCCAAATCATGCCTGTGACCAAGGACGAACAGAAGTCTGAATCGCGTAAGGAAATGTGATTGAACCCGTGTATCTGTTGACTGCGCTGTTGCCTGTATTACCGGAGGTAATTGATGGAAAATCCATCCTAAAGCTTTGGCAAATGTGAAACGGAATATTAGCGCGGCATGCCTGCCGTGGGGATTGCACTACTGCGGACTGTAGCGGGCCGATGTGCTCTCGACTTGGGAGCAAGTTCCGGTCCATCAATTTGGCAAAGTATATTTTAACAACGCTGAATGCCGATCATGGGGAGCCCACTAATGGCTATATTTTGATGTTATTATTAATATGATTTGGCAACATTAAGTTTTATCATGAACTGTGGTGTTTACTTAAAGACTACTGAACCCATAATGCAATTTTGAACATTACGTGAAGCCGCACGTGTGGGCAATAAAAGGTACTAGTGAAATGCATCAGAAGTCTTTTGCCAGTTACTTTGCTGCCAAATCATGCCTGTGACCAAGGACGAATAGAAGTCTGAAACGCGTAAGGCAATGTGATTGAACCCGTGTATCTGTTGACTGCGCTGTTGCCTGTATTAACGGAGGTTATTGATGGAAAGTGCATCCTAAAGCTTTGGCAAATGTGAAACGGAATATTAGCGCGGCATGCCTGCCATGGGGATTGCACTACCGCGGACTGTAGCGGGCCGATGTGCTCTCGACTTGGGAGCAAGTTCCGGTACATCAATTTGGCAATGTATATTTTAACAACGCTGAATGCCGATCATGGGGAGCCCACTAATGGCTATATTTTGATGTTATTATTAATATGATTTGGCAACATTAAGTTTTATCATGAACTGTGGTGTTTACTTAAAGACTACTGAACCCATAATGCAATTTCGAACATTAGGTGAAGCCCGCACCTCTGGGCAATAAAAGGTACTAGTGAAATGCATCAGAAGTCTTTTGCCAGTTACTTTGCTGCCAAATCATGCCTGTGACCAAGGATGAATAGAAGTCTGAAATGCGTAAGGCAATGTGATTGAACCTGTGTATCTGTTGACTGCGCTGTTACCTGTATTAACGGAGGTTATTGATGGAAAGTGCATCCTAAAGCTTTGGCAAATGTGAAACGGAATATTAGCGCGGCATGCCTGCCGTGGGGATTGCACTTCCGCGGACTGTAGCGGGCCGATGTGCTCTCGACTTGGGAGCAAGTTCCTATCCATCAATTTGGCAAAGTATATTTTAACAACGCTGAATTCCGATCATGGGGAGCCCACTAATGGCTATATTTTGATGTTATTATTAATATGATTTGGCAACATTAAGTTTTATCATGAACTGTGGTGTTTACTTAAAGACTACTGAACCCATAATGCAATTTCGAACATTACGTGAAGCCGCACGTGTGGGCAATAAAAGGTACTAGTGATATGCATCAGAAGTCTTTTGCCAGTTACTTTGCTGCCAAATCATGCCTGTGACCAAGGACGAATTGAAGTCTGAAACGTGTAAGGCAATGTGATTGAACCCGTGTATCTGTTGACTGCGCTGTTGCCTGTATTAACGGAGGTTATTAATGGAAAGTGCATCCTAAAGCTTTGGCAAATGTGAAACGGAATATTAGCGCGGCATGCCTGCCGTGGGGATTGCACTACCGCGGACTGTAGCGGGCCGATGTGCTCTCGACTTGGGAGCAAGTTCCGGTCCATCAATTTGGCAAAGTATATTTTAACAACGCTGAATGCCGATCATGGGGAGCCCACTAATGGCTATATTTTGATGTTAATATTAATATGATTTGGCAACATTAAGTTTTATCATGAACTGTGGTGTTTACTTAAAGACTACTGAACCCATAATGCAATTTCGAACATTACTTGAAGCCGCACCTGTGGGCAAAAAAAGATACTAGTGAAATGCATCAGAAGTCTTTTGCCAGTTACTTTGCTGCCAAATCATGCCTCTGACCAAGGACGAATAGAAGTCTGAAAAGCGTAAGGCAATGTGATTGAACCCGTGTATCTGTTGACTGCGCTGTTGCCTGTATTAACAGAGGTTATTGATGGAAAGTGCATCCTAAAGCTTTGGCAAATGTGAAACGGAATATTAGCGCGGCATGCCTGCCGTGTGGATTGCACTACCGCGGACTGTAGCGGGCCGATGTGCTCTCGACTTGGGAGCAAGTTCCGGTCCATCAATTTGGCAAAGTATATTTTAACAACACTGAATGCCGATCATGGGGAGCCCACTAATGGCTATATTTTGATGTTATTATTAATATGATTTGGCAACATTAAGTTTTATCATGAACTATGGTGTTTACTTAAAGACACTGAACCCATAATGCAATTTCGAACATTACGTGAAGCCGCACATGTGGGCAATAAAAGGTACTAGTGAAATGCATCAGAAGTCTTTTGCCAGTTACTTTGCTGCCAAATCATGCCTGTGACCAAGGACGAACAGAAGTCTGAATCGCGTAAGGAAATGTGATTGAACCCGTGTATCTGTTGACTGCGCTGTTGCCTGTATTACCGGAGGTAATTGATGGAAAATCCATCCTAAAGCTTTGGCAAATGTGAAACGGAATATTAGCGCGGCATGCCTGCCGTGGGGATTGCACTACTGCGGACTGTAGCGGGCCGATGTGCTCTCGACTTGGGAGCAAGTTCCGGTCCATCAATTTGGCAAAGTATATTTTAACAACGCTGAATGCCGATCATGGGGAGCCCACTAATGGCTATATTTTGATGTTATTATTAATATGATTTGGCAACATTAAGTTTTATCATGAACTGTGGTGTTTACTTAAAGACTACTGAACCCATAATGCAATTTTGAACATTACGTGAAGCCGCACGTGTGGGCAATAAAAGGTACTAGTGAAATGCATCAGAAGTCTTTTGCCAGTTACTTTGCTGCCAAATCATGCCTGTGACCAAGGACGAATAGAAGTCTGAAACGCGTAAGGCAATGTGATTGAACCCGTGTATCTGTTGACTGCGCTGTTGCCTGTATTAACGGAGGTTATTGATGGAAAGTGCATCCTAAAGCTTTGGCAAATGTGAAACGGAATATTAGCGCGGCATGCCTGCCATGGGGATTGCACTACCGCGGACTGTAGCGGGCCGATGTGCTCTCGACTTGGGAGCAAGTTCCGGTACATCAATTTGGCAACGTATATTTTAACAACGCTGAATGCCGATCATGGGGAGCCCACTAATGGCTATATTTTGATGTTATTATTAATATGATTTGGCAACATTAAGTTTTATCATGAACTGTGGTGTTTACTTAAAGACTACTGAACCCATAATGCAATTTCGAACATTACGTGAAGCCGCACCTGTGGGCAATAAAAGGTACTAGTGAAATGCATCAGAAGTCTTTTGCCAGTTACTTTGCTGCCAAATCATGCCTGTGACCAGGGATGAATAGAAGTCTGAAACGCGTAAGGCAATGTGATTGAACCTCTGTATCTGTTGACTGCGCTGTTACCTGTATTAACGGAGGTTATTGATGGAAAGTGCATCCTAAAGCCTTGGCAAATGTGAAACGGAATATTAGCGCGGCATGCCTGCCGTGGGGATTGCACTACCGCGGACTGTAGCGGGCCGATATGCTCTCGACTTGGGAGCAAGTTCCGGTCCATCAATTTGGCAAAGTATATTTTAACAACGCTGAATGCCGATCATGGGGAGCCCACTAATGGCTATATTTTGATGTTATTATTAATATGATTTGGCAACATTAAGTTTTATCATGAACTGTGGTGTTTACCTAAAGACTACTGAACCCATAATGCAATTTCGAACATTACTGAAAGCCGCACCTGTGGGCAATAAAAGGTACTAGTGAAATGCATCAGAAGTCTTTTGCCAGTTACTTTGCTGCCAAATCATGCCTGTGACCAAGGACGAATAGAAGTCTGAAACGCGTAAGGCAATGTGATTGAACCCGTGTATCTGTTGACTGCGCTGTTGCCTGTATTAACTGAGGTTATTGATGGAAAGTGCATCCTAAAGCTTTGGCAAATGTGAAATGGAATATTAGCGCGGCATGCCTGCCGTGGGGATTGCACTACCGCGGACTGTAGCGGGCCGATGTGCTCTCGACTTGGGAGCAAGTTCCGGTCCATCAATTTGGCAAAGTATATTTTAACAACGCTGAATGCCGATCATGGGGAGCCCACTAATGGCTATATTTTGATGTTATTATTAATATGATTTGGCAACATTAAGTTTTATCATGAACTGTGGTGTTTACTTAAAGACTACTGAACCCATAATGCAATTTCGAACATTACGTGAAGCCGCACCTGTGGGCAAAAAAAAATACTAGTGAAATGCATCAGAAGTCTTTTGCCAGTTACTTTGCTGCCAAATCATGCCTCTGACCAAGGACGAATAGAAGTCTGAAACGCGTAAGGCAATGTGATTGAACCCGTGTATCTGTTGACTGCGCTGTTGCCTGTATTAACGGAGGTTATTGATGGAAAGTGCATCCTAAAGCTTTGGCAAATGTGAAACGGAATATTAGCGCGGCATGCCTGCC
The DNA here is from genome assembly GCF_964261635.1 of Lissotriton helveticus. Lineage (NCBI taxonomy): Eukaryota > Metazoa > Chordata > Amphibia > Caudata > Salamandridae > Lissotriton > Lissotriton helveticus. The sequence goes on from NC_136057.1 coordinate 1,463,957,787, forward strand.
GTGTGCATTGCACTACCGCGGACTGTAGCGGGCCGATGTGCTCTCGACTTGGGAGCAAGTTCCGGTCCATCAATTTGGCAAAGTATATTTTAACAACGCTGAATGCCGATCATGGGGAGCCCACTTATGGCTATATTTTGATGTTATTATTAATATGATTTGGCAACATTAAGTTTTATCATGAACTGTGGTGTTTACTTAAAGACTACTTAACCCATAATGCAATTTCGAACATTACGTGAAGCCGCACCTGAGGGCAATAAAAGGCACTAGTGAAATGCATCAGAAGTCTTTTGCCAGTTACTTTGCTGCCAAATCATGCCTGTGACCAAGGACGAATAGAAGTCTGAAACGCGTAAGGCAATATGATTGAACCCGTGTATCTGTTGACTGCGCTGTTGCCTGTATTAAGGGAGGTTATTGATGGAAAGTGCATCCTAAAGCTTTGGCAAATGTGAAACGGAATATTAGCGCGGCATGCCTGCCGTGGGGATTGCACTACCGCGGACTGTAGCGGGCCGATGTGCTCTCGACTTGGGAGCAAGTTCCGGTCCATCAATTTGGCAAAGTATACTTTAACAACGCTGAATGCCGATCATGGGGAGCCCACTAATGGCTATATTTTGATGTTATTATTAATATGATTTGGCAACATTAAGTTTTATCATGAACTGTGGTGTTTACTTAAAGACTACTGAACCCATAATGCAATTTCGAACATTACGTGAAGCTGCACCTGTGGGCAATAAAAGGTACTAGTGAAATGCATCAGAAGTCTTTTGCCAGTTACTTTGCTGCCAAATCATGCCTGTGACCAAGGACGAATAGAAGTCTGAAACGCGTAAGGCAATGTGATTGAACCCGTGTATCTGTTGATTGCGCTGTTGCCTGTATTAACGGAGGTTATTGATGGAAAGTTCATCCTAAAGCTTTGGCAAATGTGAAACGGAATATTAGCGCGGCATGCCTGCGGTGGGGATTGCACTACCGCGGACTGTAGCGGGCCGATGTGCTCTCGACTTGGGAGCAAGTTCCGGTCCATCAATTTGGCAAAGTATATTTTAACAACGCTGAATGGCGATCATGGGGAGCCCACTAATGGCTATATTTTGATGTTATTATTAATATGATTTGGCAACATTAAGTTTTATCATGAACTGTGGTGTTTACTTAAAGACTACTGAACCCATAATGCAATTTCGAACATTACGTGAAGCCGCACCTGTGGGCAAAAAAAGATACTAGTGAAATGCATCAGAAGTCTTTTGCCAGTTACTTTGCTGCCAAATCATGCCTCTGACCAAGGACGAATAGAAGTCTGAAACGCGTAAGGCAATGTGATTGAACCCGTGTATCTGTTGACTGCGCTGTTGCCTGTATTAACGGAGGTTATTGATGGAAAGTGCATCCTAAAGCTTTGGCAAATGTGAAACGGAATATTAGCGCGGCATGCCTGCCGTGTGGATTGCACTACCGCGGACTGTAGCGGGCCGATGTGCTCTCGACTTGGGAGCAAGTTCCGGTCCATCAATTTGGCAAAGTATATTTTAACAACGCTGAATGCCGATCATGGGGAACCCACTTATGGCTATATTTTGATGTTATTAATAATATGATTTGGCAACATTAAGTTTTATCATGAACTGTGGTGTTTACTTAAAGACTACTTAACCCATAATGCAATTTCGAACATTACGTGAAGCCGCACCTAAGGGCAATAAAAGGCACTAGTGAAATGCATCAGAAGTCTTTTGTCAGTTACTTTGCTGCCAAATCATGCCTGTGACCAAGGACGAATAGAAGTCTGAAATGCGTAAGGCAATGTGATTAAACCCGTGTATCTGTTGACTGCGCTGTTGCCTGTATTAACGGAGGTTATTGATGGAAAGTGCATCCTAAAGCTTTGGCAAATGTGAAACTGAATATTAGCGCGGCATGCCTGCCCTGGGGATTGCACTACCGCGGACTGTAGCGGGCCGATGTGCTCTCGACTTGGGAGCAAGTTCCGGTTTATCAATTTGGCAAAGTATATTTTAACAACGCTGAATGCCGATCATGGGGAGCCCACTAATGGCTATATTTTGATGTTATTATTAATATGATTTGGCAACATTAAGTTTTATCATGAACTGTGGTGTTTACTTAAAGACTACTGAACCCATAATGCAATTTCGAACATTACGTGAAGCCGCACCTGTGGGCAATAAAAGGTACTAGTGAAATGCATCAGAAGTCTTTTGCCAGTTACTTTGCTGCCAAATCATGCCTGTGACCAAGGACGAATAGAAGTCTGAAACGCGTAAGGCAATGTGATTGAACCCGTGTATCTGTTGACTGCGCTGTTGCCTGTATTAATGGAGGTTATTGATGGAAAGTGCATCCTAAAGCTTTGGCAAATGTGAAACGGAATATTAGTTTGGCATGCCTGCCGTGGGGATTGCACTACCGCGGACTGTAGCGGGCCGATATGCTCTCGACTTGGGAGCAAGTTCCGGTCCATCAATTTGGCAAAGTATATTTTAACAACGCTGAATGCCGATCATGGGGAGCCCACTAATGGCTATATTTTGATGTTATTATTAATATGATTTGGCAACATTAAGTTTTATCATGAACTGTGGTGTTTACTTAAAGACTACTGAACCCATAATGCAATTTCGAACATTACGTGAAGCTGCACCTGTGGGCAATAAAAGGTACTAGTGAAATGCATCAGAAGTCTTTTGCCAGTTACTTTGCTGCCAAATCATGCCTGTGACCAAGGACGAATAGAAGTCTGAAACGCGTAAGGCAATGTGATTGAACCCGTGTATCTGTTGATTGCGCTGTTGCCTGTATTAACGGAGGTTATTGATGGAAAGTTCATCCTAAAGCTTTGGCAAATGTGAAACGGAATATTAGCGCGGCATGCCTGCGGTGGGGATTGCACTACCGCGGACTGTAGCGGGCCGATGTGCTCTCGACTTGGGAGCAAGTTCCGGTCCATCAATTTGGCAAAGTATATTTTAACAACGCTGAATGGCGATCATGGGGAGCCCACTAATGGCTATATTTTGATGTTATTATTAATATGATTTGGCAACATTAAGTTTTATCATGAACTGTGGTGTTTACTTAAAGACTACTGAACCCATAATGCAATTTCGAACATTACGTGAAGCCGCACCTGTGGGCAAAAAAAGATACTAGTGAAATGCATCAGAAGTCTTTTGCCAGTTACTTTGCTGCCAAATCATGCCTCTGACCAAGGACGAATAGAAGTCTGAAACGCGTAAGGCAATGTGATTGAACCCGTGTATCTGTTGACTGCGCTGTTGCCTGTATTAACGGAGGTTATTGATGGAAAGTGCATCCTAAAGCTTTGGCAAATGTGAAACGGAATATTAGCGCGGCATGCCTGCCGTGTGGATTGCACTACCGCGGACTGTAGCGGGCCGATGTGCTCTCGACTTGGGAGCAAGTTCCGGTCCATCAATTTGGCAAAGTATATTTTAACAACGCTGAATGCCGATCATGGGGAACCCACTTATGGCTATATTTTGATGTTATTATTAATATGATTTGGCAACATTAAGTTTTATCATGAACTGTGGTGTTTACTTAAAGACTACTTAACCCATAATGCAATTTCGAACATTACGTGAAGCCGCACCTGAGGGCAATAAAAGGCACTAGTGAAATGCATCAGAAGTCTTTTGTCAGTTACTTTGCTGCCAAATCATGCCTGTGACCAAGGACGAATAGAAGTCTGAAATGCGTAAGGCAATGTGATTGAACCCGTGTATCTGTTGACTGCGCTGTTGCCTGTATTAACGGAGGTTATTGATGGAAAGTGCATCCTAAAGCTTTGGCAAATGTGAAACGGAATATTAGCGCGGCATGCCTGCCGTGGGGATTGCACTACCGCGGACTGTAGCGGGCCGATGTGCTCTCGACTTGGGAGCAAGTTCCGGTTTATCAATTTGGCAAAGTATATTTTAACAACGCTGAATGCCGATCATGGGGAGCCCACTAATGGCTATATTTTGATGTTAATATTAATATGATTTGGCAACATTAAGTTTTATCATGAACTGTGGTGTTTACTTAAAGACTACTGAACCCATAATGCAATTTCGAACATTACGTGAAGCTGCACCTGTGGGCAATAAAAGGTACTAGTGAAATGCATCAGAAGTCTTTTGCCAGTTACTTTGCTGCCAAATCATGCCTGTGACCAAGGACGAATAGAAGTCTGAAACGCGTAAGGCAATGTGATTGAACCCGTGTATCTGTTGATTGCGCTGTTGCCTGTATTAACGGAGGTTATTGATGGAAAGTTCATCCTAAAGCTTTGGCAAATGTGAAACGGAATATTAGCGCAGCATGCCTGCCGTGGGGATTTCACTACCGTGGACTGTAGCGGGCCGATGTGCTCTCGACTTGGGAGCAAGTTCCGGTCCATCAATTTGGCAAAGTATATTTTAACAATGCTGAATGCCGATCATGGGGAGCCCACTAATGGCTATATTTTGATGTTATTATTAATATGATTTGGCAACATTAAGTTTTATCATGAACTGTGGTGTTTACTTAAAGACTACTGAACCCATAATGCAATTTCGAACATTACGTGAAGCCGCACCTGTTGGCAATAAAAGGTACTAGTGAAATGCATCAGAAGTCTTTTGCCAGTTACTTTGCTGCCAAATCATGCCTGTGACCAAGGACGAATAGAAGTCTGAAACGCGCAAGGCAATGTGATTGAACCTGTGTATCTGTTGACTGCGCTGTTGCCTGTATTAACGGAGGTTATTGATGGAAAATGCATCCTAAAGCTTTGGCAAATGTGAAACGGAATATTAGCGCGGCATGCCTGCCGTGGGGATTGCACTACCGCGGACTGTAGCGGGCCGATGTGCTCTCGACTTGGGAGCAAGTTCCGGTCCATCAATTTGGCAAAGTATATTTTAACAACGCTGAATGCCGATCATGGGGAGCCCACTAATGGCTATATTTTGATGTTATTATTAATTTGATTTGGCAACATTAAGTTTTATCATGAACTATGGTGTTTACTTAAAGACTACTGAACCCATAATGCAATTTCGAACATTACGTGAAGCCGCACATGTGGGCAATAAAAGGTACTAGTGAAATGCATCAGAAGTTTTTTGCCAGTTACTTTGCTGCCAAATCATGCCTGTGACCAAGGACGAATAGAAGTCTGAAACGCGCAAGGCAATGTGATTGAACCCGTGTATCTGTTGACTGCGCTGTTGACTGTATTAACGGAGGTTATTGATGGAAAATGCATCCTAAAGCTTTGGCAAATGTGAAACGGAATATTAGCGCGGCATGCCTGCCGTGGGGATTGCACTACCGCGGACTGTAGCGGGCCGATGTGCTCTCGACTTGTGAGCAAGTTCCGGTCCATCAATTTGGCAAAGTATATTTTAACAACGCTGAATGCCGATCATGGGGAGCCCACTAATCGCTATATTTTGATGCTATTATTAATATGATTTGGTAACATTAAGTTTTATCATGAACTGTGGTGTTTACTTAAAGACTACTGAACCCATAATGCAATTTTGAACATTACGTGAAGCTGCACGTGTGGGCAATAAAAGGTACTAGTGAAATGCATCAGAAGTCTTTTGCCAGTTACTTTGCTGCCAAATCATGCCTGTGACCAAGGACGAATAGAAGTCTGAAACGCGTAAGGCAATGTGATTGAACCCGTGTATCTGTTGACTGCGCTGTTGCCTGTATTAACGGAGGTTATTGATGGAAAGTGCATCCTAAAGCTTTGGCAAATGTGAAACGGAATATTAGCGCGGCATGCCTGCCATGGGGATTGCACTACCGCGGACTGTAGCGGGCCGAAGTGCTCTCGACTTGGGAGCAAGTTCCGGTCCATCAATTTGGCAACGTATATTTTAACAACGCTGAATGCCGATCATGGGGAGCCCACTAATGGCTATATTTTGATGTTATTATTAATATGATTTGGCAACATTAAGTTTTATCATGAACTGTGGTGTTTACTTAAAGACTACTGAACCCATAATGCAATTTCGAACATTAGGTGAAGCCCGCACCTCTGGGCAATAAAAGGTACTAGTGAAATGCATCAAAAGTCTTTTGCCAGTTACTTTGCTGCCAAATCATGCCTGTGACCAAGGATGAATAGAAGTCTGAAATGCGTAAGGCAATGTGATTGAACCTGTGTATCTGTTGACTGTGCTGTTACCTGTATTAACGGAGGTTATTGATGGAAAGTGCATCCTAAAGCTTTGGCAAATGTGAAACGGAATATTAGCGCGGCATGCCTGCCGTGGGGATTGCACTTCCGCGGAATGTAGCGGGCCGATGTGCTCTCGACTTGGGAGCAAGTTCCGATCCATCAATTTGGCAAAGTATATTTTAACAACGCTGAATTCCGATCATGGGGAGCCCACTAATGGCTATATTTTGATGTTATTATTAATATGATTTGGCAACATTAAGTTTTATCATGAACTGTGGTGTTTACTTAAAGACTACTGAACCCATAATGCAATTTCGAACATTACGTGAAGCCGCACGTGTGGGCAATAAAAGGTACTAGTGATATGCATCAGAAGTCTTTTGCCAGTTACTTTGCTGCCAAATCATGCCTGTGACCAAGGACGAATAGAAGTCTGAAACGCGTAAGGCAATGTGACTGAACCCGTGTATCTGTTGACTGCGCTGTTGCCTGTATTAACGGAGGTTATTGATGGAAAGTGCATCCTAAAGCTTTGGCAAATGTGAAACGGAATAGTAGCGCGGCATGCCTGCCGTGGGGATTGCACTACCGCTGACTGTAGCGGGCCGATGTGCTCTCGACTTGGGAGCAAGTTCCGGTCCATCAATTTGGCAAAGTATATTTTAACAACGCTGAATGCCGATCATGGGGAGCCCACTAATGGCTATATTTTGATGTTATTATTAATATGATTTGGCAACATTAAGTTTTATCATGAACTGTGGTGTTTACTTAAAGACCACTGAACCCATAATGCAATTTCGAACATTACGTGAAGCCGCACCTGTGGGCAATAAAAGGTACTAGTGAAATGCATCAGAAGTCTTTTGCCAGTTACTTTGCTGCCAAATCATGCCTGTGACCAAGGATGAATAGAAGTCTGAAACGCGTAAGGCAATGTGATTGAACCTCTGTATCTGTTGACTGCGCTGTTACCTGTATTAACGGAGGTTATTGATGGAAAGTGCATCCTAAAGCTTTGGCAAATGTGAAACGGAATATTAGCGCGGCATGCCTGCCGTGGGGATTGCACTACCGCGGACTGTAGCGGGCCGATGTGCTCTCGACTTGGGAGCAAGTTCCGATCCATCAATTTGGCAAAGTATATTTTAACAACGCTGAATGCCGATCATGGGGAGCCCACTAATGGCTATATTTTGATGTTATTATTAATATGATTTGGCAACATTAAGTTTTATCATGAACTGTGGTGTTTACTTAAAGACTACTGAACCCATAATGCAATTTCGAACATTACGTGAAGCCGCACCTGTGGGCAATAAAAGGTACTAGTGAAATGCATCAGAAGTCTTTTGCCAGTTACTTTGCTGCCAAATCATGCCTGTGACCAAGGACGAATAGAAGTCTGAAACGCGTAAGGCAATGTGATTGAACCCGTGTATCTGTTGACTGCGCTGTTGCCTGTATTAACGGAGGTTATTGATGGAAAGTGCATCCTAAAGCTTTGGCAAATGTGAAACGGAATATTAGCGCTGCATGCCTGCCGTGGGGATTGCACTACCGTGGACTGTAGCGGGCCGATGTGCTCTCGACTTGTGAGCAAGTTCCGGTCCATCAATTTGGCAAAGTATATTTTAACAACGCTGAATGCCGATCATGGGGAGCCCACTAATGGCTATATTTTGATGTTATTATTAATATGATTTGGCAACATTAAGTTTTATCATGAACTGTGGTGTTTACTTAAAGACTACTGAACCCATAATGCAATTTCGAACATTACGTGAAGCCGCACCTGTGGGCAATAAAAGGTACCAGTGAAATGCATCAGAAGTCTTTTGCCAGTTACTTTGCTGCCAAATCATGCCTGTGACCAAGGACGAATAGAAGTCTGAAACGCGTAAGGCAATGTGATTGAACCCGTGTATCTGTTGACTGTGCTGTTGCATGTATTAACGGAGGTTATTGATGGAAAATGCATCCTAAAGCTTTGGCAAATGTGAAACGGAATATTAGCGCGCCATGCCTGCCGTGGGGATTGCACTACCGCGGACTGTAGCGGGCCGATGTGCTCTCGACTTGGGAGCAAGTTCCGGTCCATCAATTTGGCAAAGTATATTTTAACAACGCTGAATGCCGATCATGGGTAGCCCACTAATGGCTATATTTTGATGTTATTATTAATATGATTTGGCAACATTAAGTTTTATCATGAACTGTGGTGTTTACTTAAAGACTACTGAACCCATAATGCAATTTCGAACATTACGTGAAGCCGCACGTGTGGGCAATAAAAGGTACTAGTGAAATGCATCAGAAGTCTTTTGCCAGTTACTTTGCTGTCAAATCATGCCTGTGACCAAGGACGAATAGAAGTCTGAAACGCGTAAGGCAATGTGATTGAACCCGTGTATCTGTTGACTGCGCTGTTGCCTGTAATAACGGAGGTTATTGATGGAAAGTGCATCCTAAAGCTTTGGCAAATGTGAAACGGAATATTAGCGCGGCATGCCTGCCGTGGGGATTGCACTACCGCGGACTGTAGCGGGCCGATGTGCTCTCGACTTGGGAGCAAGTTCCGATCCATCAATTTGGCAAAGTATATTTTAACAACGCTGAATGCCGATCATGGGGAGCCCACTAATGGCTATATTTTGATGTTATTATTAATATGATTTGGCAACATTAAGTTTTATCATGAACTGTGGTGTTTACTTAAAGACTACTGTACCCATAATGCAATTTCGAACATTATGTGAAGCCGCACCTGTGGGCAATAAAAGGTACTAGTGAAATGCATCAGAAGTCTTTTGCCAGTTACTTTGCTGCCAAATCATGCCTGTGACCAAGGACGAATAGAAGTCTGAAACGCGTAAGGCAATGTGATTGAACCCGTGTATCTGTTGACTGCGCTGTTGCCTGTATTAACGGAGGTTATTGATGGAAAGTGCATCCTAAAGCTTTGGCAAATGTGAAACGGAATATTAGCGCGGCATGCCTGCCGTGGGTATTGCACTACCGCGGACTGTAGCGTGCCGATGTGCTCTCGACTTGGGAGCAAGTTCCGGTCCATCAATTTGGCAAAGTATATTTTAACAACGCTGAATGCCGATCATGGGGAGCCCAATAATGGCTATATTTTGATGTTATTATTAATATGATTTGGCAACATTAAGTGTTATCATGAACTGTGGTGTTTACTTAAAGACTACTGAACCCATAATGCAATTTCGAACGTTATGTGAAGCCGCACCTGTGGGCAATAAAAGGTACTAGTGAAATGCATCTGAAGTCTTTTGCCAGTTACTTTGCTGCCAAATCATGCCTGTGACCAAGGATGAATAGAAGTCTGAAACGCGTAAGGCAATGTGATTGAACCTCTGTATCTGTTGACTGCGCTGTTACCTGTATTAACGGAGGTTATTGATGGAAAGTGCATCCTAAGGCTTTGGCAAATGTGAAGCGGAATATTAGCACGGAATGCCTGCCGTGGGGATTGCACTACCGCGGACTGTAGCGGGCCGATGTGCTCTCGACTTGGGAGCAAGTTCCGGTCCATCAATTTGGCAAAGTATATTTTAACAACGCTGAATGCCGATCATGGGGAGCCCACTAATGGCTATATTTTGATGTTATTATTAATATGATTTGGCAACATTAAGTGTTATCATGAACTGTGGTGTTTACTTAAAGACTACTGAACCCATAATGCAATTTCGAACGTTACGTGAAGCCGCACCTGTGGGCAATAAAAGGTACTAGTGAAATGCATCAGAAGTCTTTTGCCAGTTACTTTGCTGCCAAATCATGCCTGTGACCAAGGACGAATAGAAGTCTGAAACGCCTACGGCAATGTGATTGAACCCGTGTATCTGTTGCCTGCGCTGTTGCCTGTATTAATGGAGGTTATTGATGGAAAGTGCATCCTAAAGCTTTGGCAAATGTGAAACGGAATATTAGCGCGACATGCCTGCCGTGGGGATTGCACTACCGCGGACTGTTGCGGGCCGATGTGCTCTCGACTTGGGAGCAAGTTCCGGTCCATCAATTTGGCAAAGTATATTTTAACAACGCTGAATGCCGATCATGGGGAGCCCACTAATGGCTATATTTTGATGTTATTATTAATATGATTTGGCAACATTAAGTTTTATCATGAACTGTGGTGTTTACTTAAAGACTACTGAACCCATGATGCAATTTCGAACATTACGTGAAGCCGCACCTGTGGGCAATAAAAGGTACTAGTGAAATGCATCAGAAGTCTTTTGCCAGTTACTTTGCTGCCAAATCATGCCTGTGACCAAGGACGAATAGAAGTCTGAAACGCGTAAGGCAATGTGATTGAACCCGTGTATCTGTTGACTGCGCTGTTGCCTGTATTAACGGAGGTTATTGATGGAAAGTGCATCCTAAAGCTTTGGCAAATGTGAAACGGAATATTAGTTTGGCATGCCTGCCGTGGGGATTGCACTACCGCGGACTGTAGCGGGCCGATGTGCTCTCGACTTGGAAGCAAGTTCCGGTCCATCAATTTGGCAAAGTATATTTTAACAACGCTGAATGCCGATCATGGGGAGGCCACTAATGGCTATATTTTGATGTTATTATTAATATGATTTGGCAACATTAAGTTTTATCATGAACTGTGGTGTTTACCTAAAGACTACTGAACCCATAATGCAATTTCGAACATTACTTAAAGCCGCACCTGTGGGCAATAAAAGGTACTAGTGAAATGCATCAGAAGTCTTTTGCCAGTTACTTTGCTGCCAAATCATGCCTGTGACCAAGGACGAATAGAAGTCTGAAACGCGTAAGGCAATGTGATTGAACCCGTGTATCTGTTGACTGCGCTGTTGCCTGTATTAACGGAGGTTATTGATGGAAAGTGCATCCTAAAGCTTTGGCAAATGTGAAACGGAATATTAGCGCTGCATGCCTGCCGTGGGGATTGCCCTACCGTGGACTGTAGCGGGCCGATGTGCTCTCGACTTGTGAGCAAGTTCCGGTCCATCAATTTGGCAAAGTATATTTTAACAACGCTGAATGCCGATCATGGGGAGCCCACTAATGGCTATATTTTGATGTTATTATTAATATGATTTGGCAACATTAAGTTTTATCATGAACTGTGGTGTTTACTTAAAGACTACTGAACCCATAATGCAATTTCGAACATTACGTGAAGCCGCACCTGTGGGCAATAAAAGGTACTAGTGAAATGCATCAGAAGTCTTTTGCCAGTTACTTTGCTGCCAAATCATGCCTGTGACCAAGGACGAATAGAAGTCTGAAACGCGTAAGGCAATGTGATTGAACCCGTGTATCTGTTGACTGCGCTGTTGCATGTATTAACGGAGGTTATTGATGGAAAATGCATCCTAAAGCTTTGGCAAATGTGAAACGGAATATTAGCGCGCCATGCCTGCCGTGGGGATTGCACTACCGCGGACTGTAGCGGGCCGATGTGCTCTCGACTTGGGAGCAAGTTCCGGTCCATCAATTTGGCAAAGTATATTTTAACAACGCTGAATGCCGATCATGGGTAGCCCACTAATGGCTATATTTTGATGTTATTATTAATATGATTTGGCAACATTAAGTTTTATCATGAACTGTGGTGTTTACTTAAAGACTACTGAACCCATAATGCAATTTCGAACATTACGTGAAGCCGCACGTGTGGGCAATAAAAGGTACTAGTGAAATGCATCAGAAGTCTTTTGCCAGTTACTTTGCTGCCAAATCATGCCTGTGACCAAGGACGAATAGAAGTCTGAAACGCGTAAGGCAATGTGATTGAACCCGTGTATCTGTTGACTGCGCTGTTGCCTGTATTAACGGAGGTTATTGATGGAAAATGCATCCTAAAGCTTTGGCAAATGTGAAACGGAATATTAGCGCGGCATGCCTGCCATGGGGATTGCACTACCGCGGACTGTAGCGGGCCGATGTGCTCTCGACTTGGGAGCAAGTTCCGGTACATCAGTTTGGCAACGTATATTTTAACAACGCTGAATGCCGATCATGGGGAGCCCACTAATGGCTATATTTTGATGTTATTATTAATATGATTTGGCAACATTAAGTTTTATCATGAACTGTGGTGTTTACTTAAAGACTACTGAACCCATAATGCAATTTCGAACATTAGGTGAAGCCCGCACCTCTGGGCAATAAAAGGTACTAGTGAAATGCATCAGAAGTCTTTTGCCAGTTACTTTGCTGCCAAATCATGCCTGTGACCAAGGATGAATAGAAGTCTGAAATGCGTAAGGCAATGTGATTGAACCTGTGTATCTGTTGACTGCGCTGTTACCTGTATTAACGGAGGTTATTGATGGAAAGTGCATCCTAAAGCTTTGGCAAATGTGAAACGGAATATTAGCGCGGCATGCCTGCCGTGGGGATTGCACTTCCGCGGACTGTAGCGGGCCGATGTTCTCTCGACTTGGGAGCAAGTTCCGATCCATCAATTTGGCAAAGTATATTTTAACAATGCTGAATTCCGATCATGGGGAGCCCACTAATGGCTATATTTTGATGTTATTATTAATATGATTTGGCAACATTAAGTTTTATCATGAACTGTGGTGTTTACTTAAAGACTACTGAACCCATAATGCAATTTCGAACATTACGTGAAGCCGCACGTGTGGGCAATAAAAGGTACTAGTGATATGCATCAGAAGTCTTTTGCCAGTTACTTTGCTGCCAAATCATGCCTGTGACCAAGGACGAATTGAAGTCTGAAACGTGTAAGGCAATGTGATTGAACCCGTGTATCTGTTGACTGCGCTGTTGCCTGTATTAACGGAGGTTATTAATGGAAAGTGCATCCTAAAGCTTTGGCAAATGTGAAACGGAATATTAGCGCGGCATGCCTGCCGTGGGGATTGCACTACCGCGGACTGTAGCGGGCCGATGTGCTCTCGACTTGGGAGCAAGTTCCGGTCCATCAATTTGGCAAAGTATATTTTAACAACGCTGAATGCCAATCATGGGGAGCCCACTAATGGCTATATTTTGATGTTATTATTAATATGATTTGGCAACATTAAGTTTTATCATGAACTGTGGTGTTTACTTAAAGACTACTGAACCCATAATGCAATTTCGAACATTACGTGAAGCCGCACCTGTGGGCAATAAAAGGTACTAGTGAAATGCATCAGAAGTCTTTTGCCAGTTACTTTGCTGCCAAATCATGCCTGTGACCAGGGATGAATAGAAGTCTGAAACGCGTAAGGCAATGTGATTGAACCTCTGTATCTGTTGACTGCGCTGTTACCTGTATTAACGGAGGTTATTGATGGAAAGTGCATCCTAAAGCCTTGGCAAATGTGAAACGGAATATTAGCGCGGCATGCCTGCCGTGGGGATTGCACTACCGCGGACTGTAGCGGGCCGATATGCTCTCGACTTGGGAGCAAGTTCCGGTCCATCAATTTGGCAAAGTATATTTTAACAACGCTGAATGCCGATCATGGGGAGCCCACTAATGGCTATATTTTGATGTTATTATTAATATGATTTGGCAACATTAAGTTTTATCATGAACTGTGGTGTTTACCTAAAGACTACTGAACCCATAATGCAATTTCGAACATTACTGAAAGCCGCACCTGTGGGCAATAAAAGGTACTAGTGAAATGCATCAGAAGTCTTTTGCCAGTTACTTTGCTGCCAAATCATGCCTGTGACCAAGGACGAATAGAAGTCTGAAACGCGTAAGGCAATGTGATTGAACCCGTGTATCTGTTGACTGCGCTGTTGCCTGTATTAACTGAGGTTATTGATGGAAAGTGCATCCTAAAGCTTTGGCAAATGTGAAATGGAATATTAGCGCGGCATGCCTGCCGTGGGGATTGCACTACCGCGGACTGTAGCGGGCCGATGTGCTCTCGACTTGGGAGCAAGTTCCGGTCCATCAATTTGGCAAAGTATATTTTAACAACGCTGAATGCCGATCATGGGGAGCCCACTAATGGCTATATTTTGATGTTATTATTAATATGATTTGGCAACATTAAGTTTTATCATGAACTGTGGTGTTTACTTAAAGACTACTAAACCCATAATGCAATTTCAAACGTTACGTGAAGCCGCACCTGTGGGCAATTAAAGGTATTAGTGAAATGCATCAGAAGTCTTTTGCCAGTTACTTTGCTGCCAAATCATGCCTGTGACCAAGGACGAATAGAAGTCTGAACGCCTAAGGCAATGTGATTGAACCCGTGTATCTGTTGACTGCGCTGTTGCCTGTATTAATGGAGGTTATTGATGGAAAGTGCATCCTAAAGCTTTGGCAAATGTGAAACGGAATATTAGCGCGGCATGCCTGCGGTGGGGATTGCACTACCGCGGACTGTAGCGGGCCGATGTGCTCTCGACTTGGGAGCAAGTTCCGGTCCATCAATTTGGCAAAGTATATTTTAACAACGCTGAATGCCGATCATGGGGAGCCCACTAATGGCTATATTTTGATGTTATTATTAATATGATTTGGCAACATTAAGTTTTATCATGAACTGTGGTGTTTACTTAAAGACTACTGAACCCATAATGCAATTTCGAATATTACGTGAAGCCGCACCTGTGGGCAAAAAAAAATACTAGTGAAATGCATCAGAAGTCTTTTGCCAGTTACTTTGCTGCCAAATCATGCCTCTGACCAAGGACGAATAGAAGTCTGAAACGCGTAAGGCAATGTGATTGAACCCGTGTATCTGTTGACTGCGCTGTTGCCTGTATTAACGGAGGTTATTGATGGAAAGTGCATCCTAAAGCTTTGGCAAATGTGAAACGGAATATTAGCGCGGCATGCCTGCCGTGTGCATTGCACTACCGCGGACTGTAGCGGGCCGATGTGCTCTCGACTTGGGAGCAAGTTCCGGTCCATCAATTTGGCAAAGTATATTTTAACAACGCTGAATGCCGATCATGGGGAGCCCACTTATGGCCATATTTTGATGTTATTATTAATATGATTTGGCAACATTAAGTTTTATCATGAACTGTGGTGTTTACTTAAAGACTACTTAACCCATAATGCAATTTCGAACATTACGTGAAGCCGCACCTGAGGGCAATAAAAGGCACTAGTGAAATGCATCAGAAGTCTTTTGCCAGTTACTTTGCTGCCAAATCATGCCTGTGACCAAGGACGAATAGAAGTCTGAAACGCGTAAGGCAATATGATTGAACCCGTGTACCTGTTGACTGCGCTGTTGCCTGTATTAAGGGAGGTTATTGATGGAAAGTGCATCCTAAAGCTTTGGCAAATGTGAAACGGAATATTAGCGCGGCATGCCTGCCGTGGGGATTGCACTACCGCGGACTGTAGCGGGCCGATGTGCTCTCGACTTGGGAGCAAGTTCCGGTCCATCAATTTGGCAAAGTATACTTTAACAACGCTGAATGCCGATCATGGGGAGCCCACTAATGGCTATATTTTGATGTTATTATTAATATGATTTGGCAACATTAAGTTTTATCATGAACTGTGGTGTTTACTTAAAGACTACTGAACCCATAATGCAATTTCGAACATTACGTGAAGCTGCACCTGTGGGCAATAAAAGGTACTAGTGAAATGCATCAGAAGTCTTTTGCCAGTTACTTTGCTGCCAAATCATGCCTGTGACCAAGGACGAATAGAAGTCTGAAACGCGTAAGGCAATGTGATTGAACCCGTGTATCTGTTGATTGCGCTGTTGCCTGTATTAACGGAGGTTATTGATGGAAAGTTCATCCTAAAGCTTTGGCAAATGTGAAACGGAATATTAGCGCGGCATGCCTGCGGTGGGGATTGCACTACCGCGGACTGTAGCGGGCCGATGTGCTCTCGACTTGGGAGCAAGTTCCGGTCCATCAATTTGGCAAAGTATATTTTAACAACGCTGAATGGCGATCATGGGGAGCCCACTAATGGCTATATTTTGATGTTATTATTAATATGATTTGGCAACATTAAGTTTTATCATGAACTGTGGTGTTTACTTAAAGACTACTGAACCCATAATGCAATTTCGAACATTACGTGAAGCCGCACCTGTGGGCAAAAAAAGATACTAGTGAAATGCATCAGAAGTCTTTTGCCAGTTACTTTGCTGCCAAATCATGCCTCTGACCAAGGACGAATAGAAGTCTGAAACGCGTAAGGCAATGTGATTGAACCCGTGTATCTGTTGACTGCGCTGTTGCCTGTATTAACGGAGGTTATTGATGGAAAGTGCATCCTAAAGCTTTGGCAAATGTGAAACGGAATATTAGCGCGGCATGCCTGCCGTGTGGATTGCACTACCGCGGACTGTAGCGGGCCGATGTGCTCTCGACTTGGGAGCAAGTTCCGGTCCATCAATTTGGCAAAGTATATTTTAACAACGCTGAATGCCGATCATGGGGAACCCACTTATGGCTATATTTTGATGTTATTATTAATATGATTTGGCAACATTAAGTTTTATCATGAACTGTGGTGTTTACTTAAAGACTACTTAACCCATAATGCAATTTCGAACATTACGTGAAGCCGCACCTAAGGGCAATAAAAGGCACTAGTGAAATGCATCAGAAGTCTTTTGTCAGTTACTTTGCTGCCAAATCATGCCTGTGACCAAGGACGAATAGAAGTCTGAAATGCGTAAGGCAATGTGATTGAACCCGTGTATCTGTTGACTGCGCTGTTGCCTGTAATAACGGAGGTTATTGATGGAAAGTGCATCCTAAAGCTTTGGCAAATGTGAAACTGAATATTAGCGCGGCATGCCTGCCGTGGGGATTGCACTACCGCGGACTGTAGCGGGCCGATGTGCTCTCGACTTGGGAGCAAGTTCCGGTTTATCAATTTGGCAAAGTATATTTTAACAACGCTGAATGCCGATCATGGGGAGCCCACTAATGGCTATATTTTGATGTTATTATTAATATGATTTGGCAACATTAAGTTTTATCATGAACTGTGGTGTTTACTTAAAGACTACCGAACCCATAATGCAATTTCGAACATTACGTGAAGCCGCACCTGTGGGCAATAAAAGGTACTAGTGAAATGCATCAGAAGTCTTTTGCCAGTTACTTTGCTGCCAAATCATGCCTGTGACCAAGGACGAATAGAAGTCTGAAACGCGTAAGGCAATGTGATTGAACCCGTGTATCTGTTGACTGCGCTGTTGCCTGTATTAATGGAGGTTATTGATGGAAAGTGCATCCTAAAGCTTTGGCAAATGTGAAACGGAATATTAGTTTGGCATGCCTGCCGTGGGGATTGCACTACCGCGGACTGTAGCGGGCCGATGTGCTCTCGACTTGGGAGCAAGTTCCGGTCCATCAATTTGGCAAAGTATATTTTAACAACGCTGAATGCCGATCATGGGGAGCCCACTAATGGCTATATTTTGATGTTATTATTAATATGATTTGGCAACATTAAGTTTTATCATGAACTGTGGTGTTTACTTAAAGACTACTGAACCCATAATGCAATTTCGAACATTACGTGAAGCTGCACCTGTGGGCAATAAAAGGTACTAGTGAAATGCATCAGAAGTCTTTTGCCAGTTACTTTGCTGCCAAATCATGCCTGTGACCAAGGACGAATAGAAGTCTGAAACGCGTAAGGCAAGGTGATTGAACCCGTGTATCTGTTGATTGCGCTGTTGCCTGTATTAACGGAGGTTATTGATGGAAAGTTCATCCTAAAGCTTTGGCAAATGTGAAACGGAATATTAGCGCGGCATGCCTGCGGTGGGGATTGCACTACCGCGGACTGTAGCGGGCCGATGTGCTCTCGACTTGGGAGCAAGTTCCGGTCCATCAATTTGGCAAAGTATATTTTAACAACGCTGAATGGCGATCATGGGGAGCCCACTAATGGCTATATTTTGATGTTATTATTAATATGATTTGGCAACATTAAGTTTTATCATGAACTGTGGTGTTTACTTAAAGACTACTGAACCCATAATGCAATTTCGAACATTACGTGAAGCCGCACATGTGGGCAAAAAAAGATACTAGTGAAATGCATCAGAAGTCTTTTGCCAGTTACTTTGCTGCCAAATCATGCCTCTGACCAAGGACGAATAGAAGTCTGAAACGCGTAAGGCAATGTGATTGAACCCGTGTATCTGTTGACTGCGCTGTTGCCTGTATTAACGGAGGTTATTGATGGAAAGTGCATCCTAAAGCTTTGGCAAATGTGAAACGGAATATTAGCGCGGCATGCCTGCCGTGTGGATTGCACTACCGCGGACTGTAGCGGGCCGATGTGCTCTCGACTTGGGAGCAAGTTCCGGTCCATCAATTTGGCAAAGTATATTTTAACAACGCTGAATGCCGATCATGGGGAACCCACTTATGGCTATATTTTGATGTTATTATTAATATGATTTGGCAACATTAAGTTTTATCATGAACTGTGGTGTTTACTTAAAGACTACTTAACCCATAATGCAATTTCGAACATTACGTGAAGCTGCACCTGAGGGCAATAAAAGGCACTAGTGAAATGCATCAGAAGTCTTTTGTCAGTTACTTTGCTGCCAAATCATGCCTGTGACCAAGGACGAATAGAAGTCTGAAATGCGTAAGGCAATGTGATTGAACCCGTGTATCTGTTGACTGCGCTGTTGCCTGTATTAACGGAGGTTATTGATGGAAAGTGCATCCTAAAGCTTTGGCAAATGTGAAACGGAATATTAGCGCGGCATGCCTGCCGTGGGGATTGCACTACCGCGGACTGTAGCGGGCCGATGTGCTCTCGACTTGGGAGCAAGTTCCGGTTTATCAATTTGGCAAAGTATATTTTACCAGCGCTGAATGCCGATCATGGGGAGCCCACTAATGGCTATATTTTGATGTTATTATTAATATGATTTGGCAACATTAAGTTTTATCATGAACTGTGGTGTTTACTTAAAGACTACTGAACCCATAATGCAATTTCGAACATTACGTGAAGCTGCACCTGTGGGCAATAAAAGGTACTAGTGAAATGCATCAGAAGTCTTTTGCCAGTTACTTTGCTGCCAAATCATGCCTGTGACCAAGGACGAATAGAAGTCTGAAACGCGTAAGGCAATGTGATTGAACCCGTGTATCTGTTGATTGCGCTGTTGCCTGTATTAACGGAGGTTATTGATGGAAAGTTCATCCTAAAGCTTTGGCAAATGTGAAACGGAATATTAGCGCAGCATGCCTGCCGTGGGGATTTCACTACCGTGGACTGTAGCGGGCCGATGTGCTCTCGACTTGGGAGCAAGTTCCGGTCCATCAATTTGGCAAAGTATATTTTAACAATGCTGAATGCCGATCATGGGGAGCCCACTAATGGCTATATTTTGATGTTATTATTAATATGATTTGGCAACATTAAGTTTTATCATGAACTGTGGTGTTTACTTAAAGACTACTGAACCCATAATGCAATTTCGAACATTACGTGAAGCCGCACCTGTTGGCAATAAAAGGTACTAGTGAAATGCATCAGAAGTCTTTTGCCAGTTACTTTGCTGCCAAATCATGCCTGTGACCAGGGACGAATAGAAGTCTGAAACGCGCAAGGCAATGTGATTGAACCTGTGTATCTGTTGACTGCGCTGTTGCCTGTATTAACGGAGGTTATTGATGGAAAATGCATCCTAAAGCTTTGGCAAATGTGAAACGGAATATTAGCGCGGCATGCCTGCCGTGGGGATTGCACTACCGCGGACTGTAGCGGGCCGATGTGCTCTCGACTTGGGAGCAAGTTCCGGTCCATCAATTTGGCAAAGTATATTTTAACAACGCTGAATGCCGATCATGGGGAGCCCACTAATGGCTATATTTTGATGTTATTATTAATTTGATTTGGCAACATTAAGTTTTATCATGAACTATGGTGTTTACTTAAAGACTACTGAACCCATAATGCAATTTCGAAACATTACGTGAAGCCGCACATGTGGGCAATAAAAGGTACTAGTGAAATGCATCAGAAGTTTTTTGCCAGTTACTTTGCTGCCAAATCATGCCTGTGACCAAGGACGAATAGAAGTCTGAAACGCGCAAGGCAATGTGATTGAACCCGTGTATCTGTTGACTGCGCTGTTGACTGTATTAACGGAGGTTATTGATGGAAAATGCATCCTAAAGCTTTGGCAAATGTGAAACGGAATATTAGCGCGGCATGCCTGCCGTGGGGATTGCACTACCGCGGACTGTAGCGGGCCGATGTGCTCTCGACTTGTGAGCAAGTTCCGGTCCATCAATTTGGCAAAGTATATTTTAACAACGCTGAATGCCGATCATGGGGAGCCCACTAATCGCTATATTTTGATGCTATTATTAATATGATTTGGTAACATTAAGTTTTATCATGAACTGTGGTGTTTACTTAAAGACTACTGAACCCATAATGCAATTTTGAACATTACGTGAAGCCGCACGTGTGGGCAATAAAAGGTACTAGTGAAATGCATCAGAAGTCTTTTGCCAGTTACTTTGCTGCCAAATCATGCCTGTGACCAAGGACGAATAGAAGTCTGAAACGCGTAAGGCAATGTGATTGAACCCGTGTATCTGTTGACTGCGCTGTTGCCTGTATTAACGGAGGTTATTGATGGAAAGTGCATCCTAAAGCTTTGGCAAATGTGAAACGGAATATTAGCGCGGCATGCCTGCCATGGGGATTGCACTACCGCGGACTGTAGCGGGCCGAAGTGCTCTCGACTTGGGAGCAAGTTCCGGTCCATCAATTTGGCAACGTATATTTTAACAACGCTGAATGCCGATCATGGGGAGCCCACTAATGGCTATATTTTGATGTTATTATTAATATGATTTGGCAACATTAAGTTTTATCATGAACTGTGGTGTTTACTTAAAGACTACTGAACCCATAATGCAATTTCGAACATTAGGTGAAGCCCGCACCTCTGGGCAATAAAAGGTACTAGTGAAATGCATCAAAAGTCTTTTGCCAGTTACTTTGCTGCCAAATCATGCCTGTGACCAAGGATGAATAGAAGTCTGAAATGCGTAAGGCAATGTGATTGAACCTGTGTATCTGTTGACTGTGCTGTTACCTGTATTAACGGAGGTTATTGATGGAAAGTGCATCCTAAAGCTTTGGCAAATGTGAAACGGAATATTAGCGCGGCATGCCTGCCGTGGGGATTGCACTTCCGCGGAATGTAGCGGGCCGATGTGCTCTCGACTTGGGAGCAAGTTCCGATCCATCAATTTGGCAAAGTATATTTTAACAACGCTGAATTCCGATCATGGGGAGCCCACTAATGGCTATATTTTGATGTTATTATTAATATGATTTGGCAACATTAAGTTATATCATGAACTGTGGTGTTTACTTAAAGACTACTGAACCCATAATGCAATTTCGAACATTACGTGAAGCCGCACGTGTGGGCAATAAAAGGTACTAGTGATATGCATCAGAAGTCTTTTGCCAATTACTTTGCTGCCAAATCATGCCTGTGACCAAGGACGAATAGAAGTCTGAAACGCGTAAGGCAATGTGACTGAACCCGTGTATCTGTTGACTGCGCTGTTGCCTGTATTAACGGAGGTTATTGATGGAAAGTGCATCCTAAAGCTTTGGCAAATGTGAAACGGAATAGTAGCGCGGCATGCCTGCCGTGGGGATTGCACTACCGCTGACTGTAGCGGGCCGATGTGCTCTCGACTTGGGAGCAAGTTCCGGTCCATCAATTTGGCAAAGTATATTTTAACAACGCTGAATGCCGATCATGGGGAGCCCACTAATGGCTATATTTTGATGTTATTATTAATATGATTTGGCAACATTAAGTTTTATCATGAACTGTGGTGTTTACTTAAAGACCACTGAACCCATAATGCAATTTCGAACATTACGTGAAGCCGCACCTGTGGGCAATAAAAGGTACTAGTGAAATGCATCAGAAGTCTTTTGCCAGTTACTTTGCTGCCAAATCATGCCTGTGACCAAGGATGAATAGAAGTCTGAAACGCGTAAGGCAATGTGATTGAACCTCTGTATCTGTTGACTGCGCTGTTACCTGTATTAACGGAGGTTATTGATGGAAAGTGCATCCTAAAGCTTTGGCAAATGTGAAACGGAATATTAGCGCGGCATGCCTGCCGTGGGGATTGCACTACCGCGGACTGTAGCGGGCCGATGTGCTCTCGACTTGGGAGCAAGTTCCGATCCATCAATTTGGCAAAGTATATTTTAACAACGCTGAATGCCGATCATGGGGAGCCCACTAATGGCTATATTTTGATGTTATTATTAATATGATTTGGCAACATTAAGTTTTATCATGAACTGTAGTGTTTACTTAAAGACTACTGAACCCATAATGCAATTTCGAACATTACGTGAAGCCGCACCTGTGGGCAATAAAAGGTACTAGTGAAATGCATCAGAAGTCTTTTGCCAGTTACTTTGCTGCCAAATCATGCCTGTGACCAAGGACGAATAGAAGTCTGAAACGCGTAAGGCAATGTGATTGAACCCGTGTATCTGTTGACTGCGCTGTTGCCTGTATTAACGGAGGTTATTGATGGAAAGTGCATCCTAAAGCTTTGGCAAATGTGAAACGGAATATTAGCGCGGCTTGCCTGCCGTGGGGATTGCACTACCGCGGACTGTAGCGGGCCGATGTGCTCTCGACTTGGGAGCAAGTTCCGGTCCATCAATTTGGCAAAGTATATTTTAACAACGCTGAATGCGATCATGGGGAGCCCAATAATGGCTATATTTTGATGTTATTATTAATATGATTTGGCAACATTAAGTGTTATCATGAACTGTGGTGTTTACTTAAAGACTACTGAACCCATAATGCAATTTCGAACGTTATGTGAAGCCGCACCTGTGGGCAATAAAAGGTACTAGTGAAATGCATCTGAAGTCTTTTGCCAGTTACTTTGCTGCCAAATCATGCCTGTGACCAAGGATGAATAGAAGTCTGAAACGCGTAAGGCAATGTGATTGAACCTCTGTATCTGTTGACTGCGCTGTTACCTGTATTAACGGAGGTTATTGATGGAAAGTGCATCCTAAAGCTTTGGCAAATGTGAAACGGAATATTAGCGCGGCATGCCTGCCGTGGGGATTGCACTACCGCAGACTGTAGCGGGCCGATGTGCTCTCGACTTGGGAGCAAGTTCCGATCCATCAATTTGGCAAAGTATATTTTAACAACGCTGAATGCCGATCATGGGGAGCCCACTAATGGCTATATTTTGATGTTATTATTAATATGATTTGGCAACATTAAGTTTTATCATGAACTGTGGTGTTTACTTAAAGACTACTGAACCCATAATGCAATTTCGAACATTACGTGAAGCCGCACCTGTGGGCAATAAAAGGTACTAGTGAAATGCATCAGAAGTCTTTTGCCAGTTACTTTGCTGTCAAATCATGCCTGTGACCAAGGACGAATAGAAGTCTGAAACGCGTAAGGCAATGTGATTGAACCCGTGTATCTGTTGACTGCGCTGTTGCCTGTAATAACGGAGGTTATTGATGGAAAGTGCATCCTAAAGCTTTGGCAAATGTGAAACGGAATATTAGCGCGGCATGCCTGCCGTGGGGATTGCACTACCGCGGACTGTAGCGGGCCGATGTGCTCTCGACTTGGGAGCAAGTTCCGATCCATCAATTTGGCAAAGTATATTTTAACAACGCTGAATGCCGATCATGGGGAGCCCACTAATGGCTATATTTTGATGTTATTATTAATATGATTTGGCAACATTAAGTTTTATCATGAACTGTGGTGTTTACTTAAAGACTACTGTACCCATAATGCAATTTCGAACATTATGTGAAGCCGCACCTGTGGGCAATAAAAGGTACTAGTGAAATGCATCAGAAGTCTTTTGCCAGTTACTTTGCTGCCAAATCATGCCTGTGACCAAGGACGAATAGAAGTCTGAAACGCGTAAGGCAATGTGATTGAACCCGTGTATCTGTTGACTGCGCTGTTGCCTGTATTAACGGAGGTTATTGATGGAAAGTGCATCCTAAAGCTTTGGCAAATGTGAAACGGAATATTAGCGCGGCATGCCTGCCGTGGGGATTGCACTACCGCGGACTGTAGCGTGCCGATGTGCTCTCGACTTGGGAGCAAGTTCCGGTCCATCAATTTGGCAAAGTATATTTTAACAACGCTGAATGCCGATCATGGGGAGCCCAATAATGGCTATATTTTGATGTTATTATTAATATGATTTGGCAACATTAAGTGTTATCATGAACTGTGGTGTTTACTTAAAGACTACTGAACCCATAATGCAATTTCGAACGTTATGTGAAGCCGCACCTGTGGGCAATAAAAGGTACTAGTGAAATGCATCTGAAGTCTTTTGCCAGTTACTTTGCTGCCAAATCATGCCTGTGACCAAGGATGAATAGAAGTCTGAAACGCGTAAGGCAATGTGATTGAACCTCTGTATCTGTTGACTGCGCTGTTACCTGTATTAACGGAGGTTATTGATGGAAAGTGCATCCTAAGGCTTTGGCAAATGTGAAACGGAATATTAGCACGGAATGCCTGCCGTGGGGATTGCACTACCGCGGACTGTAGCGGGCCGATGTGGTCTCGACTTGGGAGCAAGTTCCGGTCCATCAATTTGGCAAAGTATATTTTAACAACGCTGAATGCCGATCATGGGGAGCCCACTAATGGCTATATTTTGATGTTATTATTAATATGATTTGGCAACATTAAGTGTTATCATGAACTGTGGTGTTTACTTAAAGACTACTGAACCCATAATGCAATTTCGAACGTTACGTGAAGCCGCACCTGTGGGCAATAAAAGGTACTAGTGAAATGCATCAGAAGTCTTTTGCCAGTTACTTTGCTGCCAAATCATGCCTGTGACCAAGGACGAATAGAAGTCTGAAACGCCTAAGGCAATGTGATTGAACCCGTGTATCTGTTGCCTGCGCTGTTGCCTGTATTAATGGAGGTTATTGATGGAAAGTGCATCCTAAAGCTTTGGCAAATGTGAAACGGAATATTAGCGCGACATGCCTGCCGTGGGGATTGCACTACCGCGGACTGTTGCGGGCCGATGTGCTCTCGACTTGGGAGCAAGTTCCGGTCCATCAATTTGGCAAAGTATATTTTAACAACGCTGAATGCCGATCATGGGGAGCCCACTAATGGCTATATTTTGATGTTATTATT
Source organism: Lissotriton helveticus (assembly GCF_964261635.1). Lineage (NCBI taxonomy): Eukaryota > Metazoa > Chordata > Amphibia > Caudata > Salamandridae > Lissotriton > Lissotriton helveticus. Next base: position 1,463,983,212 of record NC_136057.1, read on the forward strand.
AATATGATTTGGCAACATTAAGTTTTATCATGAACTGTGGTGTTTACTTAAAGACTACTGAACCCATGATGCAATTTCGAACATTACGTGAAGCCGCACCTGTGGGCAATAAAAGGTACTAGTGAAATGCATCAGAAGTCTTTTGCCAGTTACTTTGCTGCCAAATCATGCCTGTGACCAAGGACGAATAGAAGTCTGAAACGCGTAAGGCAATGTGATTGAACCCGTGTATCTGTTGACTGCGCTGTTGCCTGTATTAACGGAGGTTATTGATGGAAAGTGCATCCTAAAGCTTTGGCAAATGTGAAACGGAATATTAGTTTGGCATGCCTGCCGTGGGGATTGCACTACCGCGGACTGTAGCGGGCCGATGTGCTCTCGACTTGGAAGCAAGTTCCGGTCCATCAATTTGGCAAAGTATATTTTAACAACGCTGAATGCCGATCATGGGGAGGCCACTAATGGCTATATTTTGATGTTATTATTAATATGATTTGGCAACATTAAGTTTTATCATGAACTGTGGTGTTTACCTAAAGACTACTGAACCCATAATGCAATTTCGAACATTACTTAAAGCCGCACCTGTGGGCAATAAAAGGTACTAGTGAAATGCATCAGAAGTCTTTTGCCAGTTACTTTGCTGCCAAATCATGCCTGTGACCAAGGACGAATAGAAGTCTGAAACGCGTAAGGCAATGTGATTGAACCCGTGTATCTGTTGACTGCGCTGTTGCCTGTATTAACGGAGGTTATTGATGGAAAGTGCATCCTAAAGCTTTGGCAAATGTGAAACGGAATATTAGCGCTGCATGCCTGCCGTGGGGATTGCACTACCGTGGACTGTAGCGGGCCGATGTGCTCTCGACTTGTGAGCAAGTTCCGGTCCATCAATTTGGCAAAGTATATTTTAACAACGCTGAATGCCGATCATGGGGAGCCCACTAATGGCTATATTTTGATGTTATTATTAATATGATTTGGCAACATTAAGTTTTATCATGAACTGTGGTGTTTACTTAAAGACTACTGAACCCATAATGCAATTTCGAACATTACGTGAAGCCGCACCTGTGGGCAATAAAAGGTACTAGTGAAATGCATCAGAAGTCTTTTGCCAGTTACTTTGCTGCCAAATCATGCCTGTGACCAAGGACGAATAGAAGTCTGAAACGCGTAAGGCAATGTGATTGAACCCGTGTATCTGTTGACTGCGCTGTTGCATGTATTAACGGAGGTTATTGATGGAAAATGCATCCTAAAGCTTTGGCAAATGTGAAACGGAATATTAGCGCGCCATGCCTGCCGTGGGGATTGCACTACCGCGGACTGTAGCGGGCCGATGTGCTCTCGACTTGGGAGCAAGTTCCGGTCCATCAATTTGGCAAAGTATATTTTAACAACGCTGAATGCCGATCATGGGTAGCCCACTAATGGCTATATTTTGATGTTATTATTAATATGATTTGGCAACATTAAGTTTTATCATGAACTGTGGTGTTTACTTAAAGACTACTGAACCCATAATGCAATTTCGAACATTACGTGAAGCCGCACGTGTGGGCAATAAAAGGTACTAGTGAAATGCATCAGAAGTCTTTTGCCAGTTACTTTGCTGCCAAATCATGCCTGTGACCAAGGACGAATAGAAGTCTGAAACGCGTAAGGCAATGTGATTGAACCCGTGTATCTGTTGACTGCGCTGTTGCCTGTATTAACGGAGGTTATTGATGGAAAATGCATCCTAAAGCTTTGGCAAATGTGAAACGGAATATTAGCGCGGCATGCCTGCCGTGGGGATTGCACTACCGCGGACTGTAGCGGGCCGATGTGCTCTCGACTTGGGAGCAAGTTCCGGTCCATCAATTTGGCAAAGTATATTTTAACAACGCTGAATGCCGATCATGGGGAGCCCACTAATGGCTAAATTTGATGTTATTATTAATATGATTTGGCAACATTAAGTTTTATCATGAACTGTGGTGTTTACTTAAAGACTACTGAACCCATAATGCAATTTTGAACATTACGTGAAGCCGCACGTGTGGGCAATAAAAGGTACTAGTGAAATGCATCAGAAGTCTTTTGCCAGTTACTTTGCTGCCAAATCATGCCTGTGACCAAGGACGAATAGAAGTCTGAAACGCGTAAGGCAATGTGATTGAACCCGTGTATCTGTTGACTGCGCTGTTGCCTGTATTAACGGAGGTTATTGATGGAAAGTGCATCCTAAAACTTTGACAAATGTGAAACGGAATATTAGCGCGGCATGCCTGCCGTGGGGATTGCACTATCGCAGACTGTAGCGGGCCGATGTGCTCTCGACTTGGGAGCAAGTTCTGGTCCATCAATTTGGCAAAGTATATTTTAACAACGCTGAATGCCGATCATGGGGAGCCCACTAATGGCTATATTTTGATGTTATTATTAATATGATTTGGCAACATTAAGTTTTATCATGAACTGTGGTGTTTACTTAAAGACTACTGAACCCATAATGCAATTTCGAACATTACGTGAAGCCGCACCTGTGGGCAATAAAAGGTACTAGTGAAATGCATCAGAAGTCTTTTGCCAGTTACTTTGCTGCCAAATCATGCCTGTGACCAAGGACGAATAGAAGTCTGAAACGCGTAAGGCAATGTGATTGAACCGGTGTATCTGTTGACTGCGCTGTTGCCAGTATTAACGGAGGTTATTGATGGAAAGTGCATCCTAAAGCTTTGGCAAATGTGAAACGGAATATTAGCGCAGCATGCCTGCCGTGGGGATTGCACTACTGCGGACTGTAGCAGGCCGATGTGCTCTCGACTTGGGAGCAAGTTCCGGTCCATCAATTTGGCAAAGTATATTTTAACAACGCTGAATGCCGATCATGGGGAGCCCACTAATGGCTAAATTTTGATGTTATTAATAATATGATTTGGCAACATCAAGTTTTATCATGAACTGTGGTGTTTACTTAAAGACTACTGAACCCATAATGCAATTTCGAACATTACGTGAAGCCGCACCTGTGGGCAATGAAAGGTACTAGTGAAATGCGTCAGAAGTCTTTTGACAGTTACTTTTCTGCCAAATCATGCCTGTGACCAAGGACGAATCGAAGTCTGAACACGTAAGGCAATGTGATTGAACCCATGTATCTGTTGACTGCGCTGTTGCCTGTATTAACGGAGGTTATTGATGGAAAGTGCATCCTAAAGCTTTGGCAAATGTGAAACGGAATATTAGCGCGGCATGCCTGCCGTGGGGATTACACTACTGCGGACTGTAGCGGGCCGATGTGCTCTCCATTTGGGAGCAAGTTCCGGTCCATCAATTTGGCAAAGTATATTTTAACAACGCTGAATGCCGATCATGGGGAGCCCACTAATGGCTATATTTTGATGTTATTATTAATATGATTTGGCAACATTAAGTTTTATCATGAACTGTGGTGTTTACTTAAAGACTACTGAATCCATAATGCAATTTCGAACATTACGTGAAGCTGCACCTGTGGGCAATAAAAGGTACTAGTGAAATGCATCAGAAGTCTTTTGCCAGTTACTTTGCTGCCAAATCATGCCTGTGACCAAGGACGAATAGAAGTCTGAAACGCGTAGGCAATGTGATTGAACCCGTGTATCTGTTGACTGCGCTGTTGCCTGTATTAATGGAGGTTATTGATGGAAAGTGCATCCTAAAGCTTTGGCAAATGTGAAACGGAATATTAGCGCGGCATGCCTGCCGTGGGGATTGCACTACCGCGGACTGTAGCGGGCCGATGTGCTCTCGACTTGGGAGCAAGTTCCGATCCATCAATTTGGCAAAGTATATTTTAACAACGCTGAATGCCGATCATGGGGAGCCCACTAATGGCTATATTTTGATGTTATTATTAATATGATTTGGCAACATTAAGTTTTATCATGAACTGTGGTTTTACTTAAAGACTACTGAACCCATAATGCAATTTCGAACATTACGTGAAGCCGCACCTGTGGGCAATAAAAGGTACTAGTGAAATGCATCAGAAGTCTTTTGCCAGTTACTTTGCTGCCAAATCATGCCTGTGACCAAGGACGAATAGAAGTCTGAAACGCGTAAGGCAAGGTGATTGAACCTCTGTATCTGTTGACTGCGCTGTTACCTGTATTAACGGAGGTTATTGATGGAAAGTGCATCCTAAAGCTTTGGCAAATGTGAAACGGAATATTAGCGCGGCATGCCTGCCGTGGGGATTGCACTACCGCGGACTGTAGCGGGCCGATGTGCTCTCGACTTGGGAGCAAGTTCCGATCCATCAACTTGGCAAAGTATATTTTAACAACGCTGAATGCCGATCATGGGGAGCCCACTAATGGCTATATTTTGATGTTATTATTAATATGATTTGGCAACATTAAGTTTTATCATGAACTGTGGTTTTACTTAAAGACTACTGAACCCATAATGCAATTTCGAACATTACGTGAAGCCGCACCTGTGGGCAATAAAAGGTACTAGTGAAATGCATCAGAAGTCTTTTGCCAGTTACTTTGCTGCCAAATCATGCCTGTGACCAAGGACGAATAGAAGTCTGAAACGCGTAAGGCAATGTGATTGAACCCGTGTATCTGTTGACTGCGCTGTTGCCTGTATTAATGGAGGTTATTGATGGAAAGTGCATCCTAAAGCTTTGGCAAATGTGAAACGGAATATTAGTTTGGCATGCCTGCAGTGGGAATTGCACTACCGCGGACTGTAGCGGGCCGATGTGCTCTCGACTTGGGAACAAGTTCCGGTCCATCAATTTGGCAAAGTATATTTTAACAACGCTGAATGCCGATCATGGGGAGCCCACTAATGGCTATATTTTGATGTTATTATTAATATGATTTGGCAACATTAAGTTTTATCATGAACTGTGGTGTTTACCTAAAGACTACTGAACCCATAATGCAATTTCGAACATTACTTAAAGCCGCACCTGTGGGCAATAAAAGGTACTAGTGAAATGCATCAGAAGTCTTTTGCCGAGCGAAATGGTCGCCTTATAGCTCTGCTCCGTCAGCCCTCTGGCCTGACTCGTCTATCCTGTTGTATATCCTGACCAGAGACGACACAATTCCGAAGAAATAGCAACACAACGTTTCGCTTTTACTCACCGTTTTGCCTGGAGACTCCGGCGTGCAGCGGTTCCGAAGTTGTGCCCCCCCGAAGGGACCTGGGCCTTCGTGGTGTTGAGACCGAGGCCTCGCCTATCGGATCCGGCCTGGCATTGTGGTGACCGTCGGCCCCGGCCGAGAGACTGCGCCACTGGTGAGAGCCGTTGTGAGAACATCCCGGTGACCCTGATCCGTGCCCGCCTTGACGGCCGTGAGGCTGGTGCGGGGCGCGGTGCTCCGTGGACTGATCGTGTGAAGGGGTCCCCCCGCCGCTGCTCCGTCCATCGACCCTGGACCCTCGTCCTCGGACTCTGTTTGAGAGGAGCGCCAGCGATATTGCAGACGGCCCCCCGCCTTGGGTGAATCTCCCTTTTTTCACCGAGGCTGCCATTGCTGGGACCTCCCGGAAATCTGTAAAGGCCCGCATTTGTGAACTGTTCCAAGAATCGCGGAGGGTGGTGAGGAGGCTGAATTCACAAAATGGCTACCGACGCCCTATGCTGTGGGTCTCCTCGTGATGTCGGACTTGGGTTGCTGGACTGCGCGGGGGCCTGGACGTGTGTGCGTGAGCCTACGATTGGAGACGTTCTTGATGCCTTACGATCCTTACGCGCGGCCCTGGCCCCCGGTGCTCCGGGAGACCCGATTCGTTCCACCGCCATCTTGGGTGAACGCTCCTTCATGGTCCCCTCTTGTCTCAGTGCTGCCACCACCTCGCCTCCCCCGGTTGCTGCGAGGGTTACTGTCGCTATCCATCGGCGGGTTTGCTGGCCGGTGGATTTGGACCCTCCTGCTCTTCGATGTTTGGAGTTTGGGGATTTGGATGTCGTGCGGAGATCCGATCCTCCCCGGGTACCTGAGACCAATGGTGGACCGCTGCCTGCTTTTGCCTTCATGAGGTCGTGTTTCTATTTTGCAGGGACACCTCCGCTTTTCCTAACGGCGAGACTGAACTCCTGTCCATTATTGCCCTTGTTGCTATTGCTGAGACATTTGAACTGCCTATTTGAATTTTTGGCCACTTGCTTATTGAATGCCCTCTTTGGCCTACGTTTTGCTCGTACTCGCTTTCAATTGTGTGCTTTCCTCGCATCCTATTGTTTACCTCACATTGTCCTGTGGTGGGTGGTAACTGTGGTTAGGAAGGGACTGGGGTGAGATGCACGGCTCCCGGTGGTTTATTGGTGTACAGTTCTGTGGCGAAGTTGCTCGTAATTCTAGTGCTGTGGGAGACCCCCCTTGTACGTTTTTTGGCGCTCGAGATTGTGTCGTTCTGGTTCACATGTACTATGATCGTATGGTTGGGTAGAGGGCTGTGGCCGACCGTATTTGTTTCTGCCCTTTTGCTCCTCCCTCCCATTTATTTCTTTTGTTTTGATGTCCTTTTTTGTCTCTATATTCTTCTTTTCTCTTGTCTCTACTATATTTCGGGTTCTGGTTTAGGGCGACAGGCGCGCTGTTAGGAGGGTAGGCCGTAGCCTTCTACAGGGGTGCTGGGTGGGATGGGTGGGTTGGGTCTTATTTGATGTTTTCTTTTCCTTAGTTCTATGGCCCTTTTGTATCTCTTTCCTGGAGTGCCGCGTCTGTCCTTGCCTTCCGTGGTATGATTGGGGTGGGGTCTGCTATGTCGCTGTTCTTCTTTTTCTAGTTCTGCTGCTTTCCATTGCGACTCCCATGCCCTCCTCGTTGTTGATATTATTGTTCTTTTATGTGTTCCTTGCTACGGGGCGCTTGTTTAGGCGCGGCATTCTTCTCTTTTAGTTTGTGTTTTCCTTTCCCTCTCTTCTTTCCTCTTCCCCCCCCCCTCCTTCCCCCTTTTTCCTTTTCTTTCGAGGTCAGTATGACGGGTTAGTCTTGGTGTTGTCGCCATTCCGGCCCCTTTGTTCTGTTTCCGATGTGCTACTGGGCGGTGGGGATGCAACGTTGTTCTTAATTATATAACGATTTGTGTTCACGGCTCTGTTTTTATACTGATATGTACAGTGCTGACATTCCTGCATGGCTGCCCTCTAGCCTTTTTGTTATCGATGGTCTGATTTGGGAATCCGGATTCTTCTCTATTGTCGTCGAGCCTGTCATACTCCTTATTGCCCTATTATAAAAAATAACCTTCTTTGCTCCTGTTTGCTGGCCGTTTGGATCCTCTCTCCTTCCCCCCCTTTTTAAGATTGTATTGCTTACGTTCCTCTACGATTGATTCTGTAACTTCATTCTGGACTTCTTGTCTGCTTTCACGTATTGTGGCCGGCCAGTTTGGTTGTAGGCCCAGATTTGTATATCCTGTCTATACCAATAAAGGTTTAAAACAAAAAAAAAAAGAAGTCTTTTGCCAGTTACTTTGCTGCCAAATCATGCCTGTGACCAAGGACGAATAGAAGTCTGAAACGCGTAAGGCAATGTGATTGAACCCGTGTATCTGTTGACTGCGCTGTTGCCTGTATTAACGGAGGTTATTGATGGAAAATGCATCCTAAAGCTTTGGCAAATGTGAAACGGAATATTAGCGCGGCATGCCTGCCGTGGGGATTGCACTACCGCGGACTGTAGCGGGCCGATGTGCTCTCGACTTGGGAGCAAGTTCCGGTCCATCAATTTGGCAAAGTATATTTTAACAACGCTGAATGCCGATCATGGGTAGCCCACTAATGGCTATATTTTGATGTTATTATTAATATGATTTGGCAACATTAAGTTTTATCATGAACTGTGGTGTTTACTTAAAGACTACTGAACCCATAATGCAATTTTAAACATTACGTGAAGCCGCACGTGTGGGCAATAAAAGGTACTAGTGAAATGCATCAGAAGTCTTTTGCCAGTTACTTTGCTGCCAAATCATGCCTGTGACCAAGGACGAATAGAAGTCTGAAACGCGTAAGGCAATGTGATTGAACCCGTGTATCTGTTGACTGCGCTGTTGCCTGTATTAACGGAGGTTATTGATGGAAAATGCATCCTAAAGCTTTGGCAAATGTGAAACGGAATATTAGCGCGGCATGCCTGCCGTGGGGATTGCACTACCGCGGACTGTAGCGGGCCGATGTGCTCTCGACTTGGGAGCAAGTTCCGGTCCATCAATTTGGCAAAGTATATTTTAACAACGCTGAATGCCGATCATGGGGAGCCCACTAATGGCTATATTTTTTTTTTTCAGAACAAGATTTTATTTTCAAGTACTGACATAGCACAGAGCATAAGGACATCGTCCCGCATCACAACGCAGAACCAATGAGCATTAGCATATAGAAAAAAGGGTAAGCATTCAGTACAAGCAGTATTGCATTAGACACCCAACCCCCCAACCCCCAACTCCCTAACTCCCCTGACCCAACCCCGCCCCCCACCCAGTGTCTGCTAATCCCACGGCATAGAGTATAATAGCATCCTGTGCGCGTACTCCCTGTCGCCCAGGGTACAGTAGTTAAAGGTCCTCCCCAGTGTCCTGGGCCTTCGGTGGTTCCAGCCACAGTCCCCTGTAGTCCGCCCATCTCTTCCATATCTTAAAATGCTTCTGGGGGCATCCCCTGGCCTCAAAGATCGGGCGCTCAAGTCCCATGCAAAAGTCCAATCCTCGCCTCCAAACCTCCAACAAAGGGGCCCTGGGGTCCTTCCAGGCCCTGGCTATGTCTCGCTTGGCTACGGTAAGGCCTAGGACCAGTAAGTGACGCTTGTATATGTTGCCTCCCACCTGTTCCATAACATGAAGCAAGCCAAGTTGCGGTGATCGGGGAAGGTCCCAGCCCAGAACCTCAGCCAAACAGTCCCAGACCCCCACCCAGTACCTGGCCAAGTTCGCACATGACCACACAGTATGGACAAACGTTCCAACCGCCCGGCCACATCTCAAGCATTCGGGGGAGGCAATCAAACCTGCTTTCCACAACCGCTCTCTGGTAAAGTAGGCCCTATGCAAGTATTTAAACTGAATAAAGCGGAGGCGCATCGCAATGGCCGCCCCCTTAGGGGCCTCCAGGGCCTCTCTCCAGTCCTCTTCTTCGAACGCACCAAGATCTCTCTCCCATGCAGTGCGCAATCCATCGAGAGAGGAGGAACAGTGCGTGACCAGAGTTTGGTATATATTGGAGATCTTTTTCTCCTCCAGTTCCCCCATGAACACTTTGGCCTCCAGGGGGCTAAACTCGGGCAGAGATTCCAAGCCCACCAGAGAGGGAGATAGTGCATGACGTAGTTGCAAATATTTAACTGCTTCAGCGCTACCGCGTTTACCTGCTGTCCGCTGAAAAAGTAGTAAATGGCTTGTTTGTGACAAAGCCAGCTCGTCATGAGCGCAGGGCAGGTAATGCCCATGACGAGCTGGCTTTGTCATTAGCGTCGAAGTGGTTAAAGAATTGAGTTTTGGGCATGTCGTATTCCTCCCTCAACATCTGGAAAGACTTAAGGGTGGTGCCCCTCATGACGCTACCGAGCGTGGAGATACCAATATCATCCCAGCCCCTGAATCCCTGTAGGGACGCCAGCTCCGGGAGACGGCCGTTCTGCCACAGTGGGGTCTCCCTCGTCAATCTGTTCCACCATCCCATACGGCGCAAGGCAGCGCGCCACACCCGGAAGACCACCTGAGTGACCATGGGGAGTCGTTTCCTGATAGCCGCCGAATAAAGAATGGTGTGGAGCGTGTCTGGGTCCATCAAGTACCGCTCCAGGGCATAGGTCGGGTCACCCCGATCCCCATACCACCAGTCGTTGAGCACCAGGAGGTGCGCCGCCTGATAGTAAGATAAAATGTCTGAGGTGGCCAGGCCCCCGCAGTACGTAGAAAGAAAGCAGGTGCGGAGAGCCACTCTCGCCACTCCCCCAGCCCAAAGGAACTGACTTAGAGCGGCGTTCACTTGGCGAAACCACTGCGGCGCAATGGGGTATGGGTGGTTCTGCAACTGGTAAAGAAGGCGTGGCAGGGCCACCATTTTAAAGATCGCCACCCGGCCATATATGTTCAGCGGCATTCTGGACCAGGTTTTTATGTCCGAACGCACCCTGTCCCACACAGGCACCACATTGCGCTCCCATGCCAAATCCGGAACATCCGTAAGAAAGATACCCAGGTACTTGAGGCCCCCCACCGCGCTCTGCAGTGTCAAAGCCCAATCACCCGGCCTCTCCCCGTCGCCCAGCACCCACAGCTTGGACTTCTGCACATTCAGATGCAATCCTGAAACCTCCCCGAAGATTTCCATTATCTCCAGGACCCTGGGTCCGGACCTATTTAGGTCCGTAAGGAAGAACATGACATCGTCGGCATAGAGCGCAATACGGTCGGAGGGGCCCATGTCCCATTCCAGTCCCCGGAGTTGCGCATCCATCCTCACCCACGCCGCCAGAGGTTCCATGGCCAGGGCGAATAGGTAGGGGGAGAGAGGGCATCCCTGCCTGGTGCCCCGTCCGATGGGGAAGGACTCGGACGCCGCTCCCGCCACCCGCACCGATGCGGTCAGGTCCGTATAGAGCAAGCTCAAGTACGAGAGGAAGACCGGCCCGAGGTTAAGGCGGGACAGTAGTGCCCTAAGGTACACCCAGCTGAGAGAGTCAAAGGCTCGGTCGATATCTGCCAGGAGGAGCGCCGTAGGGATCCCGGCGGCCCGGGCTGTCTCCACCACCACCTGCGCCCGGCGAATGTTGTGCCGAGTTGCTCTATGGGGCATGAACCCCGCCTGATCAGAGTGTACCAATTCAGTGATGTACGGGAGAAGGCGGTTGGCCAAGGCCTTGGCCAATATTTTCGCCTCGAAATTTAAGAGGGAAATCGGCCTGTACGAAGAATGCTGTTCCGGGGGCCTCCCTGGCTTACAGAAAACAACAATTTCTGCGTGTCGCCAATCCGCCGGTAGGTGTCCACTTTCCCTGGCCGCCTCCAGTGCCATCCGGTAGCGCCCCTCTAGCTGGATGTGGAAGGTCTTCATAAACTCGCACGGAAATCCGTTCGGTCCCGGGGCTTTGCCGGTGTTCAATTCCCCAAGTGCCGTGCCCAGTTCCTCCAAAGAAAGGGGAAGGTCCAGCCGATCCCTGGCCTCCTCTGGGAGGGCGCGCGGCGGGATATCTGCCAAAAATTTGTCTATATCTTCCGCAGGGAGGACCTCACGGGGAGCATAAAGATCGGCATAGTACCTCGCGAAGCTGGCAGCTATGGCCTCAGGGGCCGCCAACTGGACACCTTGGTCATCCCGAATGCCCGGCAGAGCCTGGGGCCGGAAGGTGTGTTGGCAAAGTCTATATAGCATGGTACTGGATTTATCCCCCCATTGATAGATCCTGCTCTGAGTGGCCAGCCAAAGCTGGCGCGCCTCATTGTGTAGCAGGGAGGAGTACAACTGCTGTGCCTGCAGGAGCGGCCCCACCGCCTCGTCCGTGTCACTCACGGTACAGTCCCTCTCCAGGTCCCGAACCCGCCCCGCCGCCTCCTCCACCTCGCGCAGATGGGTCCTTCGGGCCTCCACACACCAGGCAATGTCTACCCCCCTGAGCACCGACTTCATCGCCTCCCACTGGGTGACGGCGTCGACCTCTGGCCCGCCATTCTCTGTCCAATAATCGGAGATAGACTCGCGCAAACGTGTGCGATATCCATCCTGCTGTAGATGCCACGCTGACTGGCGCCAGCGAAAGGGCTGTCGCCTCCTGTCCAGCAGCAGGTCAAGGGACACGGGGGCTAATGGCTATATTTTGATGTTATTATTAATATGATTTGGCAACATTAAGTTTTATCATGAACTGTGGTGTTTACTTAAAGACTACTGAACCCATAATGCAATTTTGAACATTACGTGAAGCCGCACGTGTGGGCAATAAAAGGTACTAGTGAAATGCATCAGAAGTCTTTTGCCAGTTACTTTGCTGCCAAATCATGCCTGTGACCAAGGACAAATAGAAGTCTGAAACGCGTAAGGCAATGTGATTGAACCAGTGTATCTGTTGACTGCGCTGTTGCCTGTATTAACGCAGGTTATTGATGGAAAGTGCATCCTAAAGCTTTGGCAAATGTGAAACGGAATATTAGCGCGGCATGCCTGCCGTGGGGATTGCACTACCGCGGACTGTAGCAGGCTGATGTGCTCTCGACTTGGGAGCAAGTTCCGGTCCATCAATTTGGCAAAGTATATTTTAACAACGCTGAATGGCGATCATGGGGAGCCCACTAATGGCTATATTTTTATGTTATTATTAAGATGATTTGGCAACATTAAGTTTTATCATGAACTGTGGTGTTTACTTAAAGACTACTGAACCCATAATGCAATTTCGAACATTACGTGAAGCCGCACGTGTGGGCAATAAAAGGTACTAGTGAAATGCATCAGAAGTCTTTTGCCAGTTACTTTGCTGCCAAATCATGCCTGTGACCAAGGACGAATAGAAGTCTGAAACGCGTAAGGCAATGTGATTGAACCCGGGTATCTGTTGACTGCGCTGTTGCCTGTATTAACGGAGGTTATTGATGGAAAGTGCATCCTAAAGCTTTGGCAAATGTGAAATGGAATATTAGCGCGGCATGCCTGCTGTCGGGATTGCACTACCGCGGACTGTAGCGGGCCGATGTGCTCTCGACTTGGGAGCAAGTTCCGGTCCATCAATTTTGAAAAGTATATTTTAACAACGCTGAATGCCGATCATATGGAGCCCACTAATGGCTATATTTTGATGTTATTATTAATATGATTTGGCAACATTAAGTGTTATCATGAACTGTGGTATTTACTTAAAGATTACTGAACCCATAATGCAATTTCGAACGTTTCGTGAAGCCGCACCTGTGGGCAATAAAAGGTACTAGTGAAATGCATCCGAAGTCTTTTGCCAGGTACTTTGCTGCCAAATCATGCCTGTGACCAAGGACGAATAGAAGTCTGAAACGCGTAAGGCAATGTGATTGAACCCGTGTATCTGTTGACTGCGCTGTTGCCTGTATTAACGGAGGTTATTGATGGAAAGTGCATCCTAAAGCTTTGGCAAATGTGAAACGGAATATTAGCGCGGCATGCCTGCCGTGGGGATTGCACTACCGCGGACTGTAGCGGGCCGATGTGCTCTCGACTTGGGAGCAAGTTCCGGTCCATCAATTTGGCAAAGTGTATTTTAACAACGCTGAATGCCGATCATGGGGAGCCCACTAATGGCTATATTTTGATGTTATTATTAATATGATTGGGCAACATTAAGTTTTATCATGAACTGTGGTGTTTACTTAAAGACTACTGAACCCATAATGCAATTTCGAACATTACGTGAAGCCGCACCTGTGGGCAATAAAAGGTACTAGTGAAATGCATCAGAAGTCTTTTGCCAGTTACTTTGCTGCCAAATCATGCCTGTGACCAAGGACGAATAGAAGTTTGAAACGCGTAAGGCAATGTGATTGAACCCGTGTATCTGTTGACTGCGCTGTTGCCTGTATTAACGGAGGTTATTGATGGAAAGGGCATCCTAAAGCTTTGGCAAATGTGAAACGGAATATTAGCGCGGCATGCCTGCCGTGGGGATTGCACTACCGCGGACTGTTGCAGGCCGATGTGCTCTCGACTTGGGAGCAAGTTCCGGTCCATCAATTTGCCAAAGTATATTTTAACAACGCTGAATGCCGATAATGGGGAGCCCACTAATGGCTATATTTTGATGTTATTATTATTATGATTTGGCAACATTAAGTTTTATCATGAACTGTGATGTTTACTTAAAGACTACTGAACCCATAATGCAATTTCGAACATTACGTGAAGCCGCACCTGTGGGCAATAAAAGGTACTAGTGAAATGCATCAGAAGTCTTTTGCCAGTTACTTCGCTGCCAAATCATGCCTGTGACTAAGTACGAATAGAAGTCTGAAACGTGTAAGGCAATGTGATTGAACCCGTGTATCTGTTGACTGCGCTGTTGCCTGTATTAACGGAGGTTATTGATGGAAAGTGCATCCTAAAGCTTTGGCAAATGTGAAACGGAATATTAGCGCGGCATGCCCGCCGTGGGGATTGCACTACCGCAGACTGTAGCGGGCCGATGTGCTCTCGACTTGGGAGCAAGTTCCGGTCCATCAATTTGGCAAAGTATATTTTAACAACGCTGAATGACGATCATGGGGAGCCCACTAATGGCTATATTTTGATGTTATTATTAATATGATTTGGCAACATTAAGTTTTATCATGAACTGTGGTGTTTACTTAAAGACTACTGAACCCATAATACAATTTCGAACATTACGTGAAGCCGCACCTGTTGGCAATGAAAGGTACTAGTGAAATGCGTCAGAAGTCTTTTGCCAGTTACTTTGCTGCCAAATCATGCCTGTGACCAAGGACGAATAGAAGTCTGAACACGTAAGGCAATGTGATTGAACCCGTGTATCTGTTGACTGCGCTGTTGCCTGTATTAACGGAGGTTATTGATGGAAAGTGCATCCTAAAGCTTTGGCAAATGTGAAACGGAATATTAGCGCGGCATGCCTGCCGTGGGGATTGCACTACCACAGACTGTAGCGGGCCGATGTGCTCTCGACTTGGGAGCAAGTTCCGGTCCATCAATTTGGCAAAGTATATTTTAACAATGCTGAATGCCGATCATGGGGAGCCCACTAATGGCTATATTTTGATGTTATTATTAATATGATTTGGCAACATTAAGTTTTATCATGAACTGTGGTGTTTACTTAAAGACTACTGAACCCATAATGCAATTTCGAACATTACGTGAAGCCGCACCTGTGGGCAATAAAAGGTACTAGTGAAATGCATCAGAAGTCTTTTGCCAGTTACTTTGCTGCCAAATCATGCCTGTGACCAAGGACGAATAGATGTCTGAAACGCGTAAGGCAATGTGATTGAACCCATGTATCTGTTGACTGCGCTGTTGCCAGTATTAACGGAGGTTATTGATGGAAAGTGCATCCTAAAGCTTTGGCAAATGTGAAACGGAATATTAGCGACGCATGCCTGCCGTGGGGATTGCACTACTGCGGACTGTAGCAGGCCGATGTGCTCTCGACTTCGGAGCAAGTTCCGGTCCATCAATTTGGCAAAGTATATTTTAACAACGCTGAATGCCGATCATGGGGAGCCCACTAATGGCTATATTTTGATGTTATTATTAATATGATTTGGCAACATTAAGTTTTATCATGAACTGTGGTGTTTACTTAAAGACTACTGAACCCATAATGCAATTTCGAACATTACGTGAAGCCGCACCTGTGGGCAATGAAAGGTACTAGTGAAATGCGTCAGAAGTCTTTTGCCAGTTACTTTGCTGCCAAATCATGCCTGTGACCAAGGACGAATAGAAGTCTGAACACGTAAGGCAATGTGATTGAACCCGTGTATCTGTTGACTGCGCTGTTGCCTGTATTAACGGAGGTTATTGATGGAAAGTGCATCCTAAAGCTTTGGCAAATGTGAAACGGAATATTAGCGCGGCATGCCTGCCGTGGGGATTGCACTACCGCAGACTGTAGCGGGCCGATGTGCTCTTGACTTGGGAGCAAGTTCCGGTCCATCAATTTGGCAAAATATATTTTAACAACGCTGAATGCCGATCATGGGGAGCCCACTAATGGCTATATTTTGATGGTATTATTAATATGATTTGACAACATTAAGTTTTATCATGAACTGTGGTGTTTACTTAAAGACTACTGAACCCATAATGCAATTTCGAACATTACGTGAAGCCGCACCTGTGGGCAATAAAAGGTACTAGTGAAATGCATCAGAAGTCTTTTGCCAGTTACTTTGCTGCCAAATCATGCCTGTGAACAAGGACGAATAGAAGTCTGAAACGCGTAAGGCAATGTGATTGAACCCGTGTATCTGTTGACTGCGCTGTTGCCTGTATTAACGGAGGTTATTGATGGAAAATGCATCCTAAAGCTTTGGCAAATGTGAAACGGAATATTAGCGCGGCATGCCTGCCGTGGGGATTGCACTACCGCGGACTGTAGCGGGCCGATGTGCTCTCGACTTGGGAGCAAGTTCTGGGCCATCAATTTGGCAAAGTATATTTTAACAACGCTGAGTGCCGATCATGGAGAGCCCACTAATGGCTATATTTTGATGTTATTATTAATATGATTTGGCAACATTAAGTTTTATCATGAACTGTGGTGTTTACTTAAAGACTACTGTACCCATAATGCAATTTCGAACATTACGTGAAGCCGCACGTGTGGGCAATAAAAGGTACTAGTGAAATGCATCAGAAGTCTTTTGCCAGTTACTTTGCTGCCAAATCATGCCTGTGACCAAGGACGAATAGAAGCCTGAAACGCGTAAGGCAATGTGATTGAACCCGTGTATCTGTTGACTGCGCTGTTGCCTGTATTAACGGAGGTTATTGATGGAAAGTGCATCCTAAAGCTTTGGCAAATGTGAACCGGAATATTAGCGCGGCATGCCTGCCGTGGGGATTGCACTACCGCAGAATGTAGCGGGCCGATGTGCTCTCGACTTGGGAGCAAGTTCCGGTCCATCAATTTGGCAAAGTATATTTTAACAACGCTGAATGCCGATCATGGGGAGCCCACTAATGGCTATATTTTGATGTTATTATTAATATGATTTGGCAACATTAAGTTTTATCATGAACTGTGGTGTTTACTTAAAGACTACTGAACCCATAATGCAATTTCGAACATTACGTGAAGCCGCACCTGTGGGCAATAAAAGGTACTAGTGAAATGCATCAGAAGTCTTTTGCCAGTTACTTTGCTGCCAAATCATGCCTGTGACCAAGGACGAATAGATGTCTGAAACGCGTAAGGCAATGTGATTGAACCGGTGTATCTGTTGACTGCGCTGTTGCCAGTATTAACGGAGGTTATTGATGGAAAGTGCATCCTAAAGCTTTGGCAAATGTGAAACGGAATATTAGCGCGGCATGCCTGCCGTGGGGATTGCACTACTGCGGACTTTAGCAGGCCGATGTGCTCTCGACTTGGGAGCAAGTTCCGGTCCATCAATTTGGCAAAGTATATTTTAACAACGCTGAATGCCGATCATGGGGAGCCCACTAATGGCTATATTTTGATGTTATTAATAATATGATTTGGCAACATTAAGTTTTATCATGAACTGTGGTGTTTACTTAAAGACTACTGAACCCATAATGCAATTTCGAACATTACGTGAAGCCGCACCTGTGGGCAATGAAAGGTACTAGTGAAATGCGTCAGAAGTCTTTTGCCAGTTACTTTGCTGCCAAATCATGCCTGTGACCAAGGACGAATAGAAGTCTGAACACGTAAGGCAATGTGATTGAACCCGTGTATCTGTTGACTGCACTGTTGCCTGTATTAACGGAGGTTATTGATGGAAAGTGCATCCTAAAGCTTTGGCAAATGTGAAACGGAATATTAGCGCGGCATGCCTGCCGTGGGGATTGCACTACCGCAGACTGTAGCGGGCCGATGTGCTCTCGACTTGGGAGCAAGTTCCGGTCCATCAATTTGGCAAAGTATATTTTAACAATGCTGAATGCCGATCATGGGGAGCCCACTAATGGCTATATTTTGATGTTATTATTAATATGATTTGGCAACATTAAGTTTTATCATGAACTTTGGTGTTTACTTAAAGACTACTGAACCCATAATGCAATTTCGAACATTACGTGAAGCCGCACCTGTGGGCAATAAAAGGTACTAGTGAAATGCATCAGAAGTCTTTTGCCAGTTACTTTGCTGCCAAATCATGCCTGTGACCAAGGACGAATAGATGTCTGAAACGCGTAAGGCAATGTGATTGAACCCGTGTATCTGTTGACTGCGCTGTTGCCAGTATTAATGGAGGTTATTGATGGAAAGTGCATCCTAAAGCTTTGGCAAATGTGAAACGGAATATTAGCGCCGCATGCCTGCCGTGGGGATTGCACTACTGCGGACTGTAGCAGGCCGATGTGCTCTCGACTTCGGAGCAAGTTCCGGTCCATCAATTTGGCAAAGTATATTTTAACAATGCTGAATGCCGATCATGGGGAGCCCACTAATGGCTATATTTTGATGTTATTATTAATATGATTTGGCAACATTAAGTTTTATCATGAACTGTGGTGTTTACTTAAAGACTACTGAACCCATAATGCAATTTCGAACATTACGTGAAGCCGTACCTGTGGGCAATGAAAGGTACTAGTGAAATGCGTCAGAAGTCTTTTGCCAGTTACTTTGCTGCCAAATCATGCCTGTGACCAAGGACGAATAGAAGTCTGAACACGTAAGGCAATGTGATTGAACCCGTGTATCTGTTGACTGCGCTGTTGCCTGTATTAACGGAGGTTATTGATGGAAAGTGCATCCTAAAGCTTTGGAAAATGTGAAACGGAATATTAGCGCGGCATGCCTGCCGTGGGGATTGCACTACCACAGACTGTAGCGGGCCGATGTGCTCTCGACTTGGGAGCAAGTTCCGGTCCATCAATTTGGCAAAGTATATTTTAACAACGCTGAATGCCGCCTATGGGGAGCCCACTAATGGCTATATTTTGATGTTATTATTAATATGATTTGGCAACATTATGTTTTATCATGAACTGTGGTGTTTACTTAAAGACTACTGAACCCATAATGCAATTTCGAACATTACGTGAAGCCGCACCTGTGGGCAATAAAAGGTACTAGTGAAATGCATCAGAAGTCTTTTGCCACTTAATTTGCTGCCAAATCATGCCTGTGACCAAGGACGAATAGATGTCTGAAACGCGTAAGGCAATGTGATTGAACCGGTGTATCTGTTGACTGCGCTGTTGCCAGTATTAACGGAGGTTATTGATGGAAAGTGCATCCTAAAGCTTTGGCAAATGTGAAACGGAATATTAGCGCGGCATGCCTGCCGTGGGGATTGCACTACTGCGGACTTTAGCAGGCCGATGTGCTCTCGACTTGGGAGCAAGTTCCGGTCCATCAATTTGGCAAAGTATAATTTAACAACGCTGAATGCCGATCATGGGGAGCCCACTAATGGCTATATTTTGATGTTATTATTAATATGATTTGGCAACATTAAGTTTTATCTTGAACTGTGGTATTTACTTAAAGACTACTGAACCCATAATGCAATTTCGAACATTACGTTAAGCCGCACCTGTGGGCAATAAAAGGTACTAGTGAAATGCATCAGAAGTCTTTTGCCAGTTACTTTGCTGCCAAATCATGCCTGTGACCAAGGACGAATAGAAGTCTGAAACGCGTAAGGCAATGTGATTGAACCCGTGTATCTGTTGACTGCGCTGTTGCCTGTATTAACGGAGGTTATTGATGGAAAGTGCATCCTACAGCTTTGGCAAATGTGAAACAGAATATTAGCGCGGCATGCCTGCCGTGGGGATTGCACTACCGCGGACTGTAGCGGGCCGATGTGCTCTCGACTTGGGAGCAAGTTCCGGTCCATCAATTTGGCAAAGTATATTTTAACAACTCTGAATGCCGATCATGGGGAACCCACTAATGGCTATATTTTGATGTTATTATTAATATGATTTGGCAACATTAAGTTTTATCTTGAACTGTGGTATTTACTTAAAGACTACTGAACCCATAATGCAATTTCGAACATTACGTTAAGCCGCACCTGTGGGCAATAAAAGGTACTAGTGAAATGCATCAGAAGTCTTTTGCCAGTTACTTTGCTGCCAAATCATGCCTGTGACCAAGGACAAATAGAAGTCTGAAACGCGTAAGGCAATGTGATTGAACCCGTGTATCTGTTGACTGCGCTGTTGCCTGTATTAACGGAGGTTATTGATGGAAAGTGCATCCTAAAGCTTTGGAAAATGTGAAACGGAATATTAGCGCGGCATGCCTGCCATGGGGATTGCACTACCGCCGTCTGTAGCGGGCCGATGTGCTCTCGACTTGGGAGCAAGTTCCGGTCCATCAATTTGGCAAAGTATATTTTAACAACGCTGAATGCCGATCATGGGGAGCCCACTAATGGATATATTTTGATGTTATTAATAATATGATTTGGCAACATTAAGTTTTATCATGAACTGTGGTGTTTACTTAAAGACTACTGAACCCATAATGCAATTTCGAACATTACGTGAAGCCGCACCTGTGGGCAATAAAAGGTACTAGTGAAATGCATCAGAAGTCTTTTGCCAGTTACTTCGCTGCCAAATCATGCCTGTGACTAAGTACGAATAGAAGTCTGAAACGTGTAAGGCAATGTGATTGAACCCGTGTATCTGTTGACTGCGCTGTTGCCTGTATTAACGGAGGTTATTGATGGAAAGTGCATCCTAAAGCTTTGGCAAATGTGAAACGGAATATTAGCGCGGCATGCCCGCCGTGGGGATTGCACTACCGCAGACTGTAGCGGGCCGATGTGCTCTCGACTTGGGAGCAAGTTCCGGTCCATCAATTTGGCAAAGTATATTTTAACAACGCTGAATGACGATCATGGGGAGCCCACTAATGGCTATATTTTGATGTTATTATTAATATGATTTGGCAACATTAAGTTTTATCATGAACTGTGGTGTTTACTTAAAGACTACTGAACCCATAATACAATTTCGAACATTACGTGAAGCCGCACCTGTTGGCAATGAAAGGTACTAGTGAAATGCGTCAGAAGTCTTTTGCCAGTTACTTTGCTGCCAAATCATGCCTGTGACCAAGGACGAATAGAAGTCTGAACACGTAAGGCAATGTGATTGAACCCGTGTATCTGTTGACTGCGCTGTTGCCTGTATTAACGGAGGTTATTGATGGAAAGTGCATCCTAAAGCTTTGGCAAATGTGAAACGGAATATTAGCGCGGCATGCCTGCCGTGGGGATTGCACTACCACAGACTGTAGCGGGCCGATGTGCTCTCGACTTGGGAGCAAGTTCCGGTCCATCAATTTGGCAAAGTATATTTTAACAATGCTGAATGCCGATCATGGGGAGCCCACTAATGGCTATATTTTGATGTTATTATTAATATGATTTGGCAACATTAAGTTTTATCATGAACTGTGGTGTTTACTTAAAGACTACTGAACCCATAATGCAATTTCGAACATTACGTGAAGCCGCACCTGTGGGCAATAAAAGGTACTAGTGAAATGCATCAGAAGTCTTTTGCCAGTTACTTTGCTGCCAAATCATGCCTGTGACCAAGGACGAATAGATGTCTGAAACGCGTAAGGCAATGTGATTGAACCCGTGTATCTGTTGACTGCGCTGTTGCCAGTATTAACGGAGGTTATTGATGGAAAGTGCATCCTAAAGCTTTGGCAAATGTGAAACGGAATATTAGCGACGCATGCCTGCCGTGGGGATTGCACTACTGCGGACTGTAGCAGGCCGATGTGCTCTCGACTTCGGAGCAAGTTCCGGTCCATCAATTTGGCAAAGTATATTTTAACAACGCTGAATGCCGATCATGGGGAGCCCACTAATGGCTATATTTTGATGTTATTATTAATATGATTTGGCAACATTAAGTTTTATCATGAACTGTGGTGTTTACTTAAAGACTACTGAACCCATAATGCAATTTCGAACATTACGTGAAGCCGCACCTGTGGGCAATGAAAGGTACTAGTGAAATGCGTCAGAAGTCTTTTGCCAGTTACTTTGCTGCCAAATCATGCCTGTGACCAAGGACGAATAGAAGTCTGAACACGTAAGGCAATGTGATTGAACCCGTGTATCTGTTGACTGCGCTGTTGCCTGTATTAACGGAGGTTATTGATGGAAAGTGCATCCTAAAGCTTTGGCAAATGTGAAACGGAATATTAGCGCGGCATGCCTGCCGTGGGGATTGCACTACCGCAGACTGTAGCGGGCCGATGTGCTCTTGACTTGGGAGCAAGTTCCGGTCCATCAATTTGGCAAAATATATTTTAACAACGCTGAATGCCGATCATGGGGAGCCCACTAATGGCTATATTTTGATGGTATTATTAATATGATTTGACAACATTAAGTTTTATCATGAACTGTGGTGTTTACTTAAAGACTACTGAACCCATAATGCAATTTCGAACATTACGTGAAGCCGCACCTGTGGGCAATAAAAGGTACTAGTGAAATGCATCAGAAGTCTTTTGCCAGTTACTTTGCTGCCAAATCATGCCTGTGAACAAGGACGAATAGAAGTCTGAAACGCGTAAGGCAATGTGATTGAACCCGTGTATCTGTTGACTGCGCTGTTGCCTGTATTAACGGAGGTTATTGATGGAAAATGCATCCTAAAGCTTTGGCAAATGTGAAACGGAATATTAGCGCGGCATGCCTGCCGTGGGGATTGCACTACCGCGGACTGTAGCGGGCCGATGTGCTCTCGACTTGGGAGCAAGTTCTGGGCCATCAATTTGGCAAAGTATATTTTAACAACGCTGAGTGCCGATCATGGGGAGCCCACTAATGGCTATATTTTGATGTTATTATTAATATGATTTGGCAACATTAAGTTTTATCATGAACTGTGGTGTTTACTTAAAGACTACTGTACCCATAATGCAATTTCGAACATTACGTGAAGCCGCACGTGTGGGCAATAAAAGGTACTAGTGAAATGCATCAGAAGTCTTTTGCCAGTTACTTTGCTGCCAAATCATGCCTGTGACCAAGGACGAATAGAAGCCTGAAACGCGTAAGGCAATGTGATTGAACCCGTGTATCTGTTGACTGCGCTGTTGCCTGTATTAACGGAGGTTATTGATGGAAAGTGCATCCTAAAGCTTTGGCAAATGTGAACCGGAATATTAGCGCGGCATGCCTGCCGTGGGGATTGCACTACCGCAGAATGTAGCGGGCCGATGTGCTCTCGACTTGGGAGCAAGTTCCGGTCCATCAATTTGGCAAAGTATATTTTAACAACGCTGAATGCCGATCATGGGGAGCCCACTAATGGCTATATTTTGATGTTATTATTAATATGATTTGGCAACATTAAGTTTTATCATGAACTGTGGTGTTTACTTAAAGACTACTGAACCCATAATGCAATTTCGAACATTACGTGAAGCCGCACCTGTGGGCAATAAAAGGTACTAGTGAAATGCATCAGAAGTCTTTTGCCAGTTACTTTGCTGCCAAATCATGCCTGTGACCAAGGACGAATAGATGTCTGAAACGCGTAAGGCAATGTGATTGAACCGGTGTATCTGTTGACTGCGCTGTTGCCAGTATTAACGGAGGTTATTGATGGAAAGTGCATCCTAAAGCTTTGGCAAATGTGAAACGGAATATTAGCGCGGCATGCCTGCCGTGGGGATTGCACTACTGCGGACTTTAGCAGGCCGATGTGCTCTCGACTTGGGAGCAAGTTCCGGTCCATCAATTTGGCAAAGTATATTTTAACAACGCTGAATGCCGATCATGGGGAGCCCACTAATGGCTATATTTTGATGTTATTAATAATATGATTTGGCAACATTAAGTTTTATCATGAACTGTGGTGTTTACTTAAAGACTACTGAACCCATAATGCAATTTCGAACATTACGTGAAGCCGCACCTGTGGGCAATGAAAGGTACTAGTGAAATGCGTCAGAAGTCTTTTGCCAGTTACTTTGCTGCCAAATCATGCCTGTGACCAAGGACGAATAGAAGTCTGAACACGTAAGGCAATGTGATTGAACCCGTGTATCTGTTGACT
This sequence comes from Lissotriton helveticus, assembly GCF_964261635.1. Taxonomy (NCBI): domain Eukaryota; kingdom Metazoa; phylum Chordata; class Amphibia; order Caudata; family Salamandridae; genus Lissotriton; species Lissotriton helveticus. The sequence continues at coordinate 1,464,006,934 of NC_136057.1, forward strand.
GCACTGTTGTCTGTATTAACGGAGGTTATTGATGGAAAGTGTATCCTAAAGCTTTGGCAAATGTGAAACGGAATATTAGCGCGGCATGCCTGCCGTGGGGATTGCACTACCGCAGACTGTAGCGGGCCGATGTGCTCTCGACTTGGGAGCAAGTTCCGGTCCATCAATTTGGCAAAGTATATTTTAACAATGCTGAATGCCGATCATGGGGAGCCCACTAATGGCTATATTTTGATGTTATTATTAATATGATTTGGCAACATTAAGTTTTATCATGAACTTTGGTGTTTACTTAAAGACTACTGAACCCATAATGCAATTTCGAACATTTCGTGAAGCCGCACCTGTGGGCAATAAAAGGTACTAGTGAAATGCATCAGAAGTCTTTTGCCAGTTACTTTGCTGCCAAATCATGCCTGTGACCAAGGACGAATAGATGTCTGAAACGCGTAAGGCAATGTGATTGAACCCGTGTATCTGTTGACTGCGCTGTTGCCAGTATTAATGGAGGTTATTGATGGAAAGTGCATCCTAAAGCTTTGGCAAATGTGAAACGGAATATTAGCGCCGCATGCCTGCCGTGGGGATTGCACTACTGCGGACTGTAGCAGGCCGATGTGCTCTCGACTTCGGAGCAAGTTCCGGTCCATCAATTTGGCAAAGTATATTTTAACAATGCTGAATGCCGATCATGGGGAGCCCACTAATGGCTATATTTTGATGTTATTATTAATATGATTTGGCAACATTAAGTTTTATCATGAACTGTGGTGTTTACTTAAAGACTACTGAACCCATAATGCAATTTCGAACATTACGTGAAGCCGTACCTGTGGGCAATGAAAGGTACTAGTGAAATGCGTCAGAAGTCTTTTGCCAGTTACTTTGCTGCCAAATCATGCCTGTGACCAAGGACGAATAGAAGTCTGAACACGTAAGGCAATGTGATTGAACCCGTGTATCTGTTGACTGCGCTGTTGCCTGTATTAACGGAGGTTATTGATGGAAAGTGCATCCTAAAGCTTTGGCAAATGTGAAACGGAATATTAGCGCGGCATGCCTGCCGTGGGGATTGCACTACCGCAGACTCTAGCGGGCCGATGTGCTCTCGACTTGGGAGCAAGTTCCGGTCCATCAATTTGGCAAAGTATATTTTAACAATGCTGAATGCCGATCATGGGGAGCCCACTAATGGCTATATTTTGATGTTATTATTAATATGATTTGGCAACATTAAGTTTTATCATGAACTGTGGTGTTTACTTAAAGACTATTGAACCCATAATGCAATTTCGAACATTACGTGAAGGCGCACCTGTGGGCAATAAAAGGTACTAGTGAAATGCATCAGAAGTCTTTTGCCAGTTACTTTGCTGCCAAATCATGCCTGTGAACAAGGACGAATAGAAGTCTGAAACGCGTAAGGCAATGTGATTGAACCCGTGTATCTGTTGACTGCGCTGTTGCCTGTATTAACGGAGGTTATTGATGGAAAATGCATCCTAAAGCTTTGGCAAATGTGAAACGGAATATTAGCGCGGCATGCCTGCCGTGGGGATTGCACTACCGCAGACTGTAGCGGGCCGATGTGCTCTCGACTTGGGAGCAAGTTCTGGGCCATCAATTTGGCAAAGTATATTTTAACAACGCTGAGTGCCGATAATGGGGAGCCCACTAATGGCTATATTTTGATGTTATTATTAATATGATTTGGCAACATTAAGTTTTATCATGAACTGTGGTGTTTACTTAAAGACTACTGTACCCATAATGCAATTTCGAACATTACGTGAAGCCGCACGTGTGGGCAATAAAAGGTACTAGTGAAATGCATCAGAAGTCTTTTGCCAGTTACTTTGCTGCCAAATCATGCCTGTGACCAAGGACGAATAGAAGTCTGAAACGCGTAAGGCAATGTGATTGAACCCGTGTATCTGTTGACTGCGCTGTTGCCTGTATTAACGGAGGTTATTGATGGAAAATGCATCCTAAAGCTTTGGCAAATGTGAATACGGAATATTAGCGCGGCATGCCTGCAGTGGGGATTGCACTACCGCGGACTGTAGCGGGCCGATGTGCTCTCGACTTGGGAGCAAGTTCCGGTCCATCAATTTGGCAAAGTATATTTTAACAACGCTGAATGCCGATCATGGGGAGCCCACTAATGGCTATATTTTGATGTTATTATTAATATGATTTGGCAACATTAAGTTTTATCATGAACTGTGGTGTTTACTTAAAGACTACTGAACCCATAATGCAATTTTGAACATTACGTGAAGCCGCACGTGTGGGCAATAAAAGGTACTAGTGAAATGCATCAGAAGTCTTTTGCCAGTTACTTTGCTGCCAAATCATGCCTGTGACCAAGGACGAATAGAAATCTGAAACGCGTAAGGCAATGTGATTGAACCCGTGTATCTGTTGACTGCGCTGTTGCCTGTATTAACGGAGGTTATTGATGGAAAGTGCATCCTAAAGCTTTGGCAAATGTGAAACGGAATATTAGCGCGGCATGCCTGCCGTGGGGATTGCACTACCGCAGAATGTAGCGGGCCGATGTGCTCTCGACTTGGGAGCAAGTTCCGGTCCATCAATTTGGCAAAGTATATTTTAACAACGCTGAATGCCGATCATGGGGAGCCCACTAATGGCTATATTTTGATGTTATTATTAATATGATTTGGCAACATTAAGTTTTATCATGAACTGTGGTGTTTACTTAAACAATACTGAACCCATAATGCAATTTTGAACATTACGTGAAGCCGCACCTGTGGGCAATAAAAGGTACTAGTGAAATGCATCAGAAGTCTTTTGCCAGTTACTTTGCTGCCAAATCATGCCTGTGACCAAGGACGAATAGATGTCTGAAACGCGTAAGGCAATGTGATTGAACCGGTGTATCTGTTGACTGCGCTGTTGCCAGTATTAACGGAGGTTATTGATGGAAAGTGCATCCTAAAGCTTTGGCAAATGTGAAACGGAATATTAGCGCGGCATGCCTGCCGTGGGGATTGCACTACTGCGGACTTTAGCAGGCCGATGTGCTCTCGACTTGGGAGCAAGTTCCGGTCCATCAATTTGGCAAAGTATATTTTAACAACGCTGAATGCCGATCATGGGGAGCCCCCTAATGGCTATATTTTGATGTTATTAATAATATGATTTGGCAACATTAAGTTTTATCATGAACTGTGGTGTTTACTTAAAGACTACTGAACCCATAATGCAATTTCGAACATTACGTGAAGCCGCACCTGTGGGCAATGAAAGGTACTAGTGAAATGCGTCAGAAGTCTTTTGCCAGTTACTTTGCTGCCAAATCATGCCTGTGACCAAGGACGAATAGAAGTCTGAACACGTAAGGCAATGTGATTGAACCCGTGTATCTGTTGACTGCACTGTTGCCTGTATTAACGGAGGTTATTGATGGAAAGTGCATCCTAAAGCTTTGGCAAATGTGAAACGGAATATTAGCGCGGCATGCCTGCCGTGGGGATTGCACTACCGCAGACTGTAGCGGGCCGATGTGCTCTCGACTTGGGAGCAAGTTCCGGTCCATCAATTTGGCAAAGTATATTTTAACAATGCTGAATGCCGATCATGGGGAGCCCACTAATGGCTATATTTTGATGTTATTATTAATATGATTTGGCAACATTAAGTTTTATCATGAACTGTGGTGTTTACTTAAAGACTACTGAACCCATAATGCAATTTCGAACATTACGTGAAGCCGCACCTGTGGGCAATAAAAGGTACTAGTGAAATGCATCAGAAGTCTTTTGCCAGTTACTTTGCTGCCAAATCATGCCTGTGACCAAGGACGAATAGATGTCTGAAACGCGTAAGGCAATGTGATTGAACCCGTGTATCTGTTGACTGCGCTGTTGCCAGTATTAATGGAGGTTATTGATGGAAAGTGCATCCTAAAGCTTTGGCAAATGTGAAACGGAATATTAGCGCCGCATGCCTGCCGTGGGGATTGCACTACTGCGGACTGTAGCAGGCCGATTGCTCTCGACTTCGGAGCAAGTTCCGGTCCATCAATTTGGCAAAGTATATTTTAACAATGCTGAATGCCGATCATGGGGAGCCCACTAATGGCTATATTTTGATGTTATTATTAATATGATTTGGCAACATTAAGTTTTATCATGAACTGTGGTGTTTACTTAAAGACTACTGAACCCATAATGCAATTTTGAACATTACGTGAAGCCGCACCTGTGGGCAATGAAAGGTACTAGTGAAATGCGTCAGAAGTCTTTTGCCAGTTACTTTGCTGCCAAATCATGCCTGTGACCAAGGACGAATAGAAGTCTGAACACGTAAGGCAATGTGATTGAACCCGTGCATCTGTTGACTGCGCTGTTGCCTGTATTAACGGAGGTTATTGATGGAAAGTGCATCCTAAAGCTTTGGCAAATGTGAAACGGAATATTAGCGCGGCATGCCTGCCGTGGGGATTGCATTACCGCAGACTCTAGCGGGCCGATGTGCTCTCGACTTGGGAGCAAGTTCCGGTCCATCAATTTGGCAAAGTATATTTTAACAATGCTGAATGCCGATCATGGGGAGCCCACTAATGGCTATATTTTGATGTTATTATTAATATGATTTGGCAACATTAAGTTTTATCATGAACTGTGGTGTTTACTTAAAGACTACTGAACCCATAATGCAATTTCAAACATTACGTGAAGCCACACCTGTGGGCAATAAAAGGTACTAGTGAAATACATCAGAAGTCTTTTGCCAGTTACTTTGCTGCCAAATCATGCCTGTGACCAAGGACGAATAGATGTCTGAAACGCGTAAGGCAATGTGATTGAACCTGTGTATCTGTTGACTGCGCTGTTGCCAGTATTAACGGAGGTTATTGATGGAAAGTGCATCCTAAAGCTTTGGCAAATGTGAAACGGATAATTAGCGCCGCATGCCTGCCGTGGGGATTGCACTACTGCGGACTGTAGCAGGCCGATGTGCTCTCGACTTCGGAGCAAGTTCCGGTCCATCAATTTGGCAAAGTATATTTTAACAACGCTGAATGCCGATCATGGGGAGCCCACTAATGTCTATATTTTGATGTTATTATTAATATGATTTGGCAACATTAAGTTTTATCATGAACTGTGGTGTTTACTTAAAGACTACTGAACCCATAATGCAATTTCGAACATTACGTGAAGCCGCACCTGTGGGCAATGAAAGGTACTAGTGAAATGCATCAGAAGTCTTTTGCCAGTAACTTTGCTGCCAAATCATGCCTGTGACCAAGGACGAATAGAAGTCTGAAACGCGTAAGGCAATGTGATTGAACCCGTGTATCTGTTGACTGCGCTGTTGCCTGTATTAACGGAGGTTATTGATGGAAAGTGCATCCTAAAGCTTTGGCAAATGTGAAACGGAATATATATATATATATATATATATATATATATATATATATAAAAATATATATATATACGTATATGTGTGTGTGTGTGTGTGTGTGTGTGTGCGCGTGGGTGTGTGTGAGTCTGTATGTGTGTGTGTGTGTGTGTGTGAGTGTGTGTTTGAGTGTGTGTATGTGTGTGGTGTGTGTGTGTGTTTGTGTGTGTGTGTGCGTGAGTGCGTGTGTGTGTGTGTGTAACTCCAAGCGAACAATGTAGCCACTGTACACCAAATCGTAGGGGAGTGTCTGCAAAACGGAATGACACATAAAGCAAATAAAACCAAACATCAATTAATGCATTATTAATACATTGTACACAACACCTCATTACACTTTAAAACACCAAAAAATATTTTCTATGTGACAATCATACTCATAGAGACAGAGGTTTTGTATCCTAAAATCATTAACAAAGGAATCTATAAGAACATATGTAGCTCTTATCAAGGCTCTTCGAGCTCTTACTGTCCAACTCAAGGATGTACCTTGATTTAAGGCCTAACGGCTAGAGCGGTCAGCCTTAAAGCTGGGGAAGCGGGTTCGACTCTCAGCAGGGATGCTGTCAGGAAACACAGGATTAGCACTGTTACACTTCCCAACCCATGTCACATCAGGAAAAAGAACCAAACCATTGTCAAACCCTGTCTGGTGAATCTGTGGTATGACATTGTATAGGTAGTTAGACATTTCAAGATGGCCGCCGCCTTGATAGCAGTTCTCTTTCATCATTTGAACACATTAGCAGTCCAGTGGTTGAGTGGAGTGTGCGCGATATCAACTGCGCACTTCAACGAGGATTCGTTAGAGAAAGCATCAAGAAAGCGTTTCTCCGCGTTCCGTGTGGAGCAGGAGTTAACGGTTTTCACTAAGTATTATAGTTTCAGAGCAGGAGTGTTCAGCATCATAGATAATGACAGGTTATATTGGAGAAGCTATTTCAACTAGTTTTCTGAGACTATTTCTTCACTGAAATATCGAACAAGTTCCAGAGACTGGCGTTTTCGCTCAGCAGAGGGTGTCAGCGCTATTCAGCAACAACTTGAGGAAGAATTACCTTCAGGCTCAGAGGGTTCCTAGAGTTTCAAGTTTCCTACGAAGCACATTGGGAGTCAGTCAAGCATCTTCCAAGTAAGACCTTTCCATGAACGCAACTACAACTTAAGCTGTTCGCTGCGAACTCTTAAAAGCGTACATTTAATCAGCTGTTTCCTCCTTGCGCTTACCCTAACCTTTCCTTCCTCTTGTCCCTTCCTGGTTCCTTTTTGCGCACATCTTGCATGAGGATAATATCGCTAATGAAAGACTAAATACATTTGAGAGTATCTCATCTATTGTGAAGGAAAAAGCAAAGATAGCATGAACGCTGTTCCATTGGGAATAGAAGGTACTATTCAGGATAGTTATATTCAGTCTAGTGATTGAAAGTGAATTCTTCCTTTGACCTATTATCTCTCTCTCCCTTGCAGATATTTAGAACCATTCTCATGGAACATGATTGACATAATAACCAAATTAGGAGAGGGGCTCATACTCTAACAACCACTGGTAGGAAGAAGTTTGTTTAGAGTTATCTTTGCCATAGACCAATTATTGTGAAGAGTGTGGTGTTTATGCATTTATTCCCCTTCTGTGTATTAGGCACTCACTGACCATTCAGGAGAACCAGCATAGGAGATTCCTGGAGGAGAGTCAAGAGTGGTAGCTGTTCACTATCCCTGCTTTTAGCCAAGAGGAACATAGCCATGCACTGGCGGGCAGCTACCGGACCCTCCTTCGAGGCATGGGTGGGTGCAGTGAAAAAATGGGCAATGGCGGAGGAGGACGCACTGCGGGAGGAGGAGGCAAGGGGCCAGCGCAAGCGTTCCATAATCTTGGACTGGGCCACGTTGTCCCACCAATTCAAGCTAGCCCACTAACGTAACACCCCGAACACCTCGCAACGTGCTGTGGCGTCCCAGACAGCACCACTGCCTCTTTAGCGTGCATAGGGCATCGTCCCCTCCTACCTTCATCACACCTCGCCACCCCCCCACTGCTCGCCCCATGTCTCCCCTCCTCCTTCCCCTCCGTCAACCCTCCCTCCATCACCTTCCTCATGGATGCGCCCTGTACAATCTGCGTAATTCTGCCCTCCCCAGCCTCAGTCTTCGCCCCCCCTGATCCCCTCTCCCCCCGGTTCTTCTTCCCCCCTTGGGGTGATACCCCCCTCTCCCCTGCACTTCATAGCTCATGCTTTCCATCTCCTTCTACCCACGAGGGGTTCCAAGTTCCCCCCCTCTTTTTCTCCCAGTGTTTCCCCTGTTCTCACACTGCATCAGTCACTAGCGTCCTCATGCCCCCAATCCGTAGATCCACAGATCAATGTCTACACGCCATAGGCATGACTGCAATGTTGTATCACCTTTAACTGCTGATGATGTATTGTGACCGTTTTTTTTCATATGATATAAAAGTCAATAAAAAATGATTTAAAAAAAAAAGAGTGGTAGCTGTTGACGGAGTGTCTCTCTCTCTCTATCCCATTCCCCTTTCCCCCCCTGTTGGTTACGCTGCTGAATTAAAAGAGCTGCGTCACCGGTGGGCGGGCATAGGGATTAACGTCTGTTCTGCTCCTGCGAAGACTACAGTGGTTCTGACAGTTTGAAGTGCCCACGAAGTCTCTTCGTCCAGGCAGGATGGCAGAAGGGTTTAATTTAAAGGCGTTAGGAGAAATGCTGGTAGGGCTCCAGCAGGAAATCAGGGCAGTTAGAGAAGAAAACAAAAATTTAAAACAAGAACTAATAGCTTCCAGTCAAGAAACTATGTTGCTTTCACAAAAGGTAGATGGATTAGCTATGGGGGATCCAGCAGTCTCTACTCCCAGCTCTAGTACGAAGTCATTAGAAACTGATCCCAGGGCTGTAGCGCAGGTTATCCATTCGGTTTCACCACTAATTCCTTTAGCGGCCCCAGAAACATTTCAAGGAGACTCTCAGAAAGCTCAGTTATTTTTGACCCAGTGCTCCTTACACTTTATGTGTCGTCCCACCTTATTTCCAGATGCCCAGTCTAGAGTGGCATTTGTTTTGTCCTATTTGGGGGGAGATGCAGCAAATTAGGCAATGCCATTAGTAACAAGAGATGGCCCTTTTCTCTATGATTTTGACTTATTTAAAACAGAGTTTCTCCGAATATTTGACAGAAGAAGGATTTCCAAAGCCACGGATAACGAATTGCTAGAACTTCGACAGGGGTCAAGAGATTTGATTACTTACTTGACACAATTTAATAAGTTGATTGTTGAGACAAATTGGCCAGAAGAAAAAAGAGCGGCTCTATTTTATCGTGGACTCAGAGAAGATTCATTAGCACAAATACCCAATCGTCCTACTGAGCTCTCGGGTTTAGTGGACCTGGTTCTTGAACTTGACTTTCGTTGTTCTGAACGGAAGGGTGAAAAGAAGAAAGCATTTAAAATGAATTTTCCCCGCTTTGATAGAATGAGGTCAGACGGTGGAAGGATTGCAGGATCCAATTCGGAAGTGGAGCCAATGCAAATTGGGGTGGTTCATGGCCCTTTGAGCAAAGAGGAAAAGGAACAACGTCGATTGAAGAAATTGTGTTTATATTGCAGGGCTTCAGGACATTTTGTGAAAGAATGCCCTAAGCGACCAAAGACACCGATGAAGGGAAACGCCTTGAACCATCAGTAGAAGGGGTCACTCTGATCGCGAAAGACGAAAAGACAATCCCAAATTCTCATCTGGTTATGAATACTCTACAGACTTTTGCCCCTCATGTGATCCTACATATGACATTAAAGTTTTGGGATCAAGAAATCTTTGGAGTGGCCATAATGTTGGATTCAGGAGCTACTGGTAATTTTTGCGACATCAAGTATGCTCAAAGGATGGGAGTTCAAGCTATACGCAAAGAAAGAAGTGAACCAGTTTGTGACGTTGACGGAACTAACTTGTCTTCAGCTCCTATTACCAGTCTTACTGAACCGTTAGAATTAATTCAAGCAGAGAAATTCTACAATTTAATTTAATTGATGCGCCCCAATTTCAACTTATATTGGGGTTGCCTTGGTTAGCAATACACAATCCTACAGTGGATTGGGAGAATAGAACTGTCAAGATGCAATCAACCTTGTGTTTGGAACATTGCTATCATCCGTCAGATGAAAGAATAGAACCTTCACAAGCCTCATTGCTATCCATTGGAGTCATTGACTCTGTGGAAATTCCTAAGGAATATCGAGATTTTGAGGAAGTCTTTAGTGAACAAGAAGCTGAACAATTGCCTCCACATCGTTTGTATGATTGTGCAATTGATCTAGAACCAGGCACGGTGCTTCCACGCAGTAGAATCTACGCCTTAACTGAGGCAGAGAATAAACATCTTAAGGAATATTTGGATCGTTATCTGGCAAACGGCTTTATAAGACCATCTCAATCTCCGGTCTCGTCCCCGTTGTTTTTCATTCCAAAAAAGGAGGGAACGCTACGAACTTGCATCGATTATCGAGCATTAAATAGATCCACAGTTAAAAATCGTTACCCTCTTCCACTGATTTCCGTCCTGTTGGATCAAATCAAAGAGGTCCGAATCTTTACTAAACTCGATTTGCATGGAGCCTACCATTTAGTGCGGATGAAGGAGGGTCATGAGTGGAAAACTGCCTTTCGAACTAAGTTAGGATTATTCGAATATAGAGTGATGCCTTTTGGGCTTTGTAAAGCCCCCACTGCATTCCAGCATTTCATTAATGATGTAATGGGAGATTTGATTGACAAGATTGCAGTCATTTATTTGGATGACATCTTATTTTATTCAAATGACCCTCAAGATCACCCTGAACATGTCAAGACGGTGTTGGAACGTCTTCGCGCTCACCGCCTTTATGTCAAACTCGAGAAATGTGTTTTCAGTTCTTCTAGTGTGGAATTCTTGGGATTGATATTATCCGCGCAAGGCATCACCATGGATCCTGGAGAGGTGCAAGCTGTGGAAGGTTGGCCATCTCCGAAAGATGTTAAGGAAATTCAGAGATTCCTAGGATTTGCAAATTTCTATCGGCGATTCATTCAAGGATTTTCTCAGCTGATTGTTCCCATCACTCGTCTCTTAAAGAAAGGTGTGAAATTTCAATGGACTTCCGAAGCTGAGCAAGTATTTTTGTGCTTAAAGAAAAGTTTTACCACAGCTCCAATCCTGTTACATGCTGATCCTACTGAACCCTTCTTCGTAGAAGCTGATGCTTCTGATCAAGCAATTGGGGGTGTACTTTCACAGAGACACCGAGATACAGGTCAGCTGCATCCGGTGGCCTATCGTTCTCGAAAATTAAGTTCTTCTGAAATCAACTACACCATAGCAGAGAAAGAACTGTTAGCTGTTAAAGTCGCATTTGAAGATTGGAGACATTATCTAATAGGAGCCCGGCATACTGTCACCGTGTTTACCAATCATAAAAATCTCCAATTCTTGAAGACAGCAAAAACTCTAACCCCAAGGCAACTACGTTGGTCCTTGTACTTCGCTGACTTTGATTTTGTGATCACATATCGTCCCGCAAACAAGAATGGCAAAGCAGACGCTTTATCCCGATTGCACACGGACGAGTGTGAACATTGTGTGGAATTACAACCCATAATTCCGGAGTCTAAGATCATTTGCACCATTTCTTTGGATAACTTCCAAGAAGAAGTTCGGAAGAGTCTAACGTTTGAAGAAATGAATCAGTGGGCCATCCAAGATGCCGAAAGAAAGATTCATAAACAATTGCCTTATTACAAAGAAGCATTGTATCTTCCTACTAAAGCTCTGCAGGAGAAGGTGCTTCAAGCGTGTCATGATCAGCCTTAGCTGGATATAAAGGGATAACTAAGACATTGGATTTGGTGCAACGTTATTTTTGGTGGCCTGGGTTGTCCTCTTTTGTTAAACAATATGTTCAGAGATGTGAACTGTGTGCCCGAAGTAAACCCAATCGGCAGGCTCCTCAGGGGATGTTACAGCCTTTACCAACTCCAACGCATCCGTGGCATACAGTGTCCATGGATCTGATTGTAGAATTGCCAATGAGTCAGGGTTACAATACCATCTTGGTCTTTGTAGATACTTTCACAAAGATGAGCCATTTTATTCCACTAACTGGGTTGCCTACTGCAAAGGAATTGGCAAAAGTATTTAGTGAACACATAGTGAAGATACATGGGGTACCAAAAGTGGTAGTTTCAGATAGAGGCTCTCAGTTTGTGTCCCATTTTTGGAAGGCTTTCTTGCATGGACTTGGGGTGGAGGATAGATATTCCACCAGTTATCATCCCGAGACTGCGGTCAGACGGAGAGAATAAACCAGGAATTAGAACAATATCTTCGTTTGTTCCTAATGGATCGGGGTGGGGACTGGTCGAAAGTGTTGTGGATGGCAGAATTTGCTTGTAATAATGCAAAGAGTGTATCCACAGGCTACTCTCCCTTTTATTTGAATTATGGCCGCCATCCTAATCCTTTTAACACTCATGAATAATTAGAAGTTCCAGCAGTAGGAGATTTAATGAAAGACTTAGGTCTTCTCCATAAATCTGCAGAGGCTAATTTCATCAAGGATAAGATGAATAATAAGAAATTTGCTGATAAGCATCGAAGACCAGCACCTAAGTATCAGGTGGGAGATCAGGTTTGGTTGTCTACGAGAAACTTACATTTGCAAGGGAACAGGAAATTTCAGCCTCGCTTTGTGGGTCCGTATACCATTGAACAAGTTTTAGGACCAGTCACAGTGAAGTTGAAGTTGCCTTCCAAATTAGGCATTGATCCAGTCTTCCATGTTTCCCTTCTGAAAAAGATTGCACCCCATGTTCGCATTTCAGGGTCCCCAGAGCCAATTGAGATCCATGGTCATCCAGAATATGAAGTGAAGGGAATTTTAGATTCTAAAATTCGTAAAGAGAAACTTTATTACTTGATTGATTGGAAAGGGTATGGTCCAGAGGATAGATCTTGGGACCAGCAGAGAATGTCCATGCCCCTCAGGTAATTAAACGGTTTCACTCCCAACACCCATTCAAATCTGGACCGATAAATCGGTCTTTGAGCGGGGTTACTGTCAGAAAACACAGGATTAGCACTGTTACACTTCCCAACCCATGCCACATCAGGAAAAAGAACCGAGCCATTGTCAAACCCTCTCTGGTGAATCTGTGGTATGACATTGTATAGGTAGTTAGACATTTCAAGATGGCCGCCGCCTTGAGAGCGGTTCTCTTTCATCATTTGAACACATTAGCAGTCTAGTGGTTGAGTGGAGTACGCGCGATATCAACTGCGCACTTCAACGAGGATTCGTTAGAGAAAGCATCAAGAAAGCGTTTCTTCGCGTTCCATGTGGAGCAGGAGTTAACGGTTTTCACTAAGTGAAATGAAATGATGACGCACTTGTATAGCGCACGACTACCCGTAGGCATCTCGGCGCTTGTACGAATACCGCCGAGGAACCCTTCCTGGCCTTTCCCTGTGAGGAGCCCACTCCTGGGCACCCCCAAGGTGAAGTCAGGCATCCTCAGCGTTGTTGGGGCCGTTGTAGAGATTAAGCAAGCTATTGCCCAGAGTTGCAGAGTGGGACTCATGATTAGAATAGGCACCGAGGCGAGAATTATCAGGTCAGAGGAAATTGAGCCCGAGACCCGCCGAGGCAGGAATTGAACCCTGGTCCCGGCCAGACTACTGCATCAGGGTCTGCCGCTCTAACCATTGAGCCACACTTCCCTATTATAGTTTCAGAGCAGGAGTGTTCAGTATCATAGATAATGACAGGTTATTTTGGAGAAGCTATTTCAACTAGTTTTCTGAGACTATTTCTCCACTGCAATATCGAACAAGTTCCAGAGACTGGCGTTTTCTCTCAGCAGAGGGTGTCAGCGCTATTCAGAAACTACATGAGGAAGAATTACCTTCAGGCTCAGAGGGTTCCTAGAGTTTCAAGTTCCCTACGAAGCACATTGGGAGTCAGTCAAGCATCTTCCAAGTTCCATGAACGCAACTATAACTTAAGCTGTTTGCTGCGAACTCTTACAAGCGTACATTTAATCAGCTGTTTCCTCCTTGCGCTTACCCTAACCTTTCCTTCCCTTTGTTCCTTCCTGGTTACTTTTTGCGCGCATTTTGCATGAGGATAATATCGCTAATGAAAGACTAAAGCCATTTGAGAGTATCTCATCTATTGTGAAGGAAAAAGCAAAGATTGCATGAACGCTGTTCCATTGGGAATAGAAGGTACTATTCAGGATAGTTATATTCAGTCTAGTGATTGAAAGTGAATTATTTCTTTGACCTATTCTCTCTCTCTCCCTTGCAGATAGTTAGAACCATTCTCATGGAACATGATTGACATAATAACCAAATTAGGAGAGGGGCTCATACTCTAACAACCACTGGTAGGAAGAAGTTTGTTTAGAGTTATCATTGCCATAGACCAATTATTGTGAAGAGTGTGGTGTTTATGTATTTATTCCCCTTCTGTGTATTAGGCACTCACTTACCATTCAGGAGAATCAGCATAGGAGATTCCTGGAGGAGAGTCAAGAGCGGTAGCTGTTGACGGAGTGTCTCTCTCTCTATCTCTATCCCATTCCCCTTTTCCCCCCTGTTGGTTACGCTGCTCAATTAAAAGAGCTGTGTCACCGGTGGGCGGGCATAGGGATCCACGTCTGTTCTGCTTCTGCGAAGACTACAGTGGTTCTGACAGATGCTCAACATCCTGTGATTCTGGGCAAATCACTTGATCTCCCCGAGCCTAAGAAAATGAATGTGTTTTTCTGTAAAGCAACTGGTGCTCTTGTAAAGTGCTCCGATACCTTTGGGTCGAGGTCGCACTATATAAAACCCCCTCCTCCCCCCAAAAAAGTGACATAGCTTTCTTTCTATGTTCCCGCCCCCAGTTTCTCTGGGGACACAAACAATTACAAAATATTTCAACTGTGTCTCATCTCCCTTGTGTATTGTATTAAAATGCCATGCAACTCGGTTTGCTTTGTCACTATTTTTATCGCCCTTATGTGCTGCAGGATCTATTTATCAACCTGATGGACCGTACTCCTGACATATTGGAGGAGACATGGACATGTTGACACATAGACTGCATATTCACTTCTGCAGTTGTACGGTTCCGTAATCTTTAGGGTCTTTGTAAAATAAGTGTCATGTTCAGTTTTATTCATGCCAAACTGACACGCCTTAAATTTTGCGCTCTTTCTAAACACATGTTGTGTCACTGATGGTGTGTGTGTTAACTTCATATTGAGATCATTCCTGGCTAGTGTGTCGATGAAATCTATAGCATGTCCCTTCCACCATCCCAGATGATGAAGAGATCATCTATATATTGAAGCCAGAGTTGCACATGTTCAGTGTACTGTTCGTTAGGTTCGCTTTATACCACTTGCTCCTCCCACCAGCCCAGAAATAGGTTAGCTAGGCTGGGAACGAAGCAAAGGCCCATTGCTATACCAGACTTTTGCCTTTACAAAGTTTTCTCAAATAGAAAAATATTTTCTCGAAGGCAAAACAACATAATTTCTTTCAACATCATATGATCAAATTTGTCAATGCATTCTCTTTTCAAATAATGCATACATGCTTCTACTCCTTTCTGTTGGTTTATGCACGTATATAATGAGCATACATCTAAGGAAATCATCACATACCCCCGCTCCCATATGATATCATGAATACGTTTCATAAATTCGGTGCTGTCGCTACAGTAAGATCTAAGATCTGTGACATATGGGGCTAGAAAATAGTCCAAAAATATAGATGTATTTTCTATTAGGCCCCCATTGGAAGAAACAATGGGCCTCCCTGGTGGCCTAGTTGGATGTGTAAGTACTTTAGGTAAGAAGTATATACAGGGTACCTTGAAATTGTCATTTCTTAAAAATCCCCATTCATCATCATCCAAGAGACCTAGTTTCCACCAATTATCCAGCATGTTCCAATAGATATTGACAGTACTGTCATACATTTCCCAATCAATTATTTCATATATATATATATATATATATATATATATATATATATATATATATATATATATATATATATATATATATATATATATATATATATATATATACACAACGAAGGTTTTGCCCCAAAGGAAGAAGCCAGCAAGGTACGTACTATGTTCCATGTTTATTCAAAGCAGCAGCATACAGGCAAGCATAAGGAAGCCATCCTCACGGTGATCTCAGCCAGACCGGTTTCGGGAGTGGTGTCCCTTTATCAATGGCTAATTACATGTTCATTGATGGAAAGTTCGCGTGCACTTATATCTTCAAAGGACCTGCCCCAGTGGGCGTGGCCGCGCTTGCAGCCTGCTGGTACTTGTAGTGCCGCGATAAATATCCTCTAGTGAGCCCATCTTGTTTGAACAGCAACAATCAAAATAAAAATTAAAACACCCCAGTGGGTTGGTATGGGGTCCTGCTGCAAATACCTCAAGTCTTACTCCACTGCTTTAGGTAAAGTACCTCCCGTGAACACATGGCTCCGTGTGGTGTCATGTCGGGTCTGCCTCCGGCACCGGGCTTCTTCCGCGGCTGGGCACAGCCGCTCAAAATACACAACGAAGGTTTTGCCCCAAAGGAAGAAGCCAGCAAGGTACATACTATGTTCCATGTTTATTCAAAGCAGCAGCATACAGGCAAGCATAAGGAAGCCATCCTCACGGTGATCTCAGCCAGACCGGTTTCGGGAGTGGTGTCCCTTTATCAATGGCTAATTACATGTTCATTGATGGAAAGTTCGCGTGCACTTATATCTTCAAAGGACCTGCCCCAGTGGGCGTGGCCGCGCTTGCAGCCTGCTGGTACTTGTAGTGCCGCGATAAATATCCTCTAGTGAGCCCATCTTGTTTGAACAGCAACAATCAAAATAAAAATTAAAACACCCCAGTGGGTTGGTATGGGGTCCTGCTGCAAATACCTCAAGTCTTACTCCACTGCTTTAGGTAAAGTACCTCCCGTGAACACATGGCTCCGTGTGGTGTCATGTCGGGTCTGCCTCCGGCACCGGGCTTCTTCCGCGGCTGGGCACAGCCGCTCAAAATACACAACGAAGGTTTTGCCCCAAAGGAAGAAGCCAGCAAGGTACGTACTATGTTCCATGTTTATTCAAAGCAGCAGCATACAGGCAAGCATAAGGAAGCCATCCTCCCGGTGATCTCAGCTAGACCGGTTTCGGGAGTGGTGTCCCTTTATCAATGGCTAATTACATGTTCATTGATGGAAAGTTCGCGTGCACTTATATCTTCAAAGGACCTGCCCCAGTGGGCGTGGCCGCGCTTGCAGCCTGCTGGTACTTGTAGTGCCGCGATAAATATCCTCTAGTGAGCCCATCTTGTTTGAACAGCAACAATCAAAATAAAAATTAAAACACCCCAGTGGGTTGGTATGGGGTCCTGCTGCAAATACCTCAAGTCTTACTCCACTGCTTTAGGTAAAGTACCTCCCGTGAACACATGGCTCCGTGTGGTGTCATGTCGGGTCTGCCTCCGGCACTGGGCTTCTTCCGCAGCTGGGCACAGCCGCTCAAAATACACAACGAAGGTTTTGCCCCAAAGGAAGAAGCCAGCAAGGTACGTACTATGTTCCATGTTTAATCAAAGCAGCAGCATACAGGCAAGCATAAGGAAGCCATCCTCACGGTGATCTCAGCCAGACCGGTTTCGGGAGTGGTGTCCCTTTATCAATGGCTAATTACATGTTCATTGATGGAAAGTTTGCGTGCACTTATATCTGTGTGTGTGTGCTTGTGAGTGTGTGTGTGTGTGTGTGTGTGTGAGAGTGTGTGTATGGTTGTGTGTTGTGCGTGTGCATGTGCGTGTGTGTAACTCCAAGTGAACAATGTAGTCACTGTACACCAAATCGTAGGGGAGTGTCTGTAAAACAGAATGACACCTAAAGCAAATAAAACCAAACACAAAGTAATGCATTAATAATACATTGTACACAACACCTCATTACACTTTAAAACACCAAAAGTTCTTTTCTATGTGACAATCATACTCATAGAGACAGAGGTTTTGTATCCTGAAATCATTAACAAAGGAATCTATAAGAACATATGTAGCTCTTATTAAGGCTCTTTGAGCTGTTACTGTCCAACTCAAGGATGTACCTTGATTTAAGGCCTAACGGCTAGAGCTGTCAACCTCAAAGCTGGAGAAGCGGGTTCGACTGGGATTCTGGGCAAATCACTTAATCTCCCCGAGCCAAACAAAATGAATGTGTATGTCTGTAAAGCAACTGGTGCTCATGTAAAGTGCTCTGATACCTTCGGGTTGAGGTCGCACTATATAAAACCCCCTCCTCCCCCCAAAAAAGTGACATAGCTTTCTTTCTGTGTTCCCGCCGCTAGTGTCTCTGGGGACACAAACAATTACAAAATATTTCGACTGTGTCACATCTCCCTTGTGTATTGTATTAAAATGCCAGGCAACTGTAAAGAACCAAGAGCCGTTTCCGCAGGAGTGCCAGGTCCCGAAGTCAGAGCCAGCCCATCCCTCCTACACCAGTTATGTCTATCGAACACTAGAACACAACGGTGATATGGAGGGAAAGGAGGATACAAAACAAGGTAAGAAGGGGAAGAGACACTGGAGACACTGGATTTCTTGGACGAATCTCCCTCTCTGGTGGAAGCTGGCACTAAAAGGAATGGTTTGGTTAGCACAACAACAATCAACAAGCATGTAATAATACCTTCTGAATGTTATCTATGTACCTGGTTTCGGGTACCAGAGGTGACCAAAACTTAGAAGAACATGGGTGTTGAATCTTCACAGCGTCTAGAGACCTTGGAATGCCTGTTTATGATATAAGGCATTTAACCATCTAATGCTCAACTCCCACATCGATAATTATGGATATCAGCATCAGGCTTACTCTAGACACCACAGGCTCAACTGTATATGACTAACAGCACAACTGTGGAAGGATAACAGCACGATATGTATACAGCAAAAAGAGAGTATCTGTAATGTAAGAGTGGGCATAAGCATTAACACCTTCTTTAAGTGGATTGAATGGTAAATAAGTAAAGTGCGCTACAAGCGCATTACCCGATCTTCTCTTCTTAGTACTATATCAACTGCCAGCGCCAAATGAAATCCAGCTACACCAAGGGATAATAAAATAAAAGGAAAATGGACAAAAAATGCGGACCACAACTCCCACAATCCCCCAGGAAGCCCAAATTCAAACTCCCCGCAAGTCCGGCCACTCGACGGAACCTTAGTCCGGCCGAGAGGCGGAACCGTGGGTGAGATGATCCGAAACCCCCCAAAGGAATGCGGAGAGCTGATAGCCGGCAAAACGAAACTGACCACAAGAAAGCGGACGGAGAACCTCAGCGTTTACCGCTAGCAGAGACATGCGGAAAGCCAAGAGATTAGCCCCAAATACTAGAATCGTAATGAGGAGAAGGACGAGTAAGCCCACAAGTAGAGCAAGTGGGCTTGAAGAAACAAAAAGTAATCAGGGTCAGGAAAGTTCCGGCAAGAAGCCTTCAACAGGAAACAATGATCCGAAGCGGCCAGGCGGAAGTGACGCATCGACACAGCGACGAAACCACTAGAGCGCGAAGCGTATTGATGCGGGGAGGTTAGGCTTTTATGTCTGGCCCGATCCCCTCACGCATGCGCCTTTGCTCCTCCTCCTCGCAAAACGGGTGTGTAAAGTACGTGTGCTGTTCGGCAGACTGGCAGGCGTGACAGCAACTTGGTGTGCTTTGTCACTATTTTTATCGCCCTTATGTGCTGCAGGATCCATTTATCAACCTGATGGACCGTACTCCTGACATATTGGAGGAGGCATGGACATGTTGACACATAGACTACATATTCACTTCTGCAGTTATACGCTTCCCTAATCTTTTTAGGGTCTTTGTAAAATGAAGTGTTATGTTCAGTTTTATTCATGCCAAACTGACACGCCTTAAATTTTGCGCTCTTTCTAAACCCCCTGCCTCTCATCAGCTACTTCTGATTTTAAGAGGAACCTACACTGGTAGTAACTAAGGCATCACACATTGATTTACCTTTACTGTAGGTGACCAATAATATTTTTGGGATTTGTTCTCCTATTATGGGATCGCTCCTCACTAAGTGCCAGCGACGCCTCATAATACTCCTCATCCTTTGCCATTATGTGCTAAAATCGGTGATAAACGTTTTCTCATTAGGGACACTTTTTTCTGCCTCCAAAAAATGAGTTTTACCCTTTTCACTGGATCCTCTCTATTCTTGGCCACATTTAAAACTGACTCAGAGTATCCTCTTTCCATAAATCGAGTATAGTTAGCTCAGGTAACTATAACTGCTGAATCTCTATGGTTTTGTACTAGTGAAATCTGAGCCTAAGTATAAAGTCCCTGTAACATTTGTTTCATTAAGGGAATGTATATATATATATACACCGGCAAGCTTCTAGGTGTGACACGGACCACTCCTGCGCAACGGGTAAGCGGACAGGAAGCAAAGCTGACGGTGATCCGGAAGCATTACACAGCCCCGTTAGGAGCAACCGCTTTTACCCCCGGCCAACAAGACCGAATTGAAAATAGTGTTCGGTGGTATCGGACTCTCACGGCTGTGATCGAGTCCGTAAACCCCGAGAACAATTCGAGAACTTCGGGCGATAACAAAAACAGCCGGTGCGGGAGAAGGAACACGCAAATGAGCAAAACCACTTCGGCAGCGTATTCAAATTGCTCGAGTGTGTGTGCGCTAAACAACTAATAGACACTAACAGGTGCACCGTCATGGACGCCGAAGATGTGGTCAGAAAGAGGAATAGAGAAGAGGCAGCAGTTACTATGTTTGACGACAGCCCCGTGGTGGAGGACCAGCAGGCGGGGCCAAGTATCACGCCGGGACCGGGACCTGGGGGCAGCCGCATCAAAGATCTCTTTAAAAAACTGGAGAAAGCCATGAAAATTGAACAGGCAAAATGGTGGGAACAGAAATCCCTCACTAGGTACTTGGAGGTGGGGAGAGTTCCGCGTGGCTTGCGGATTATGCTGGCCCCCAGCTTCGAGAACCCCGACCCAAAAATGCTCCATGACTGGGCGCAGTGTAATTTGGACAATTCAAGTCGCCTATTACGGATACTTGTGCAATATGCCGAAAGTGATGGTGCCAAACTCCAGATCCAGATCAAAGAATTGAATGATCAGATTAAGGCATTGAACGAGGAGGACCTGGAGAAAAAACTAAGAGATGAAATGACAAAAAGGTTGGCCAAAGAAGAAGATATAATCAAAAAGAGAAAAACATTTAAATTTCAAAGGGACAAACTAGACTATCAAAATTGGCGTATTTATACATTTTCAAGAAAGTTTGACCCTCTGGCAACGAAAAAAACGCCGAAACAAGCTCAGGCGACAACCAGTCAGGAACATCATTCAATATCTTCCACAGACATTAGTACAATTCCTAGCAGTGATTCCGAGATGGAACAGAGATCAACCGTGGAGCAGTTGGGGTTTACCAAGCGGTCGTTGGGTCAGGAGGTGGAGTGCCTGCAATACGACCGAAAGAAATCATTAAGATCCCATGCCTCCAACTCCGGCGCAACCAGAGGAACAACGCCAAGCGCAACCAACGGAGAAAATGCAGGACAGCCAAATCAAGGGGCAAAAAAGAAGACGTACAAAAGATGGAATCGCGGCTAAATTCACAAGTAAGTGAAAATATGACTATTGTGAATTTGGCAAATATGCGATTAAGTCCTAAAGAACAGAAAATCCTATCACTGGGGCTATCATTTTGTCCACCATGTACTTTTGATTACGCTCAAACCAGAATGGACATTTTTAAATTCATTAGAAAATTAAAACTAAGGAAGTTATTTCTGGTCAACAAACAAAAAGTACGCAAGCCTCAAGATACAAATGTGGTGGCGGGAACCAACTTGTCGGTAAGGGAATATGAGTTGCAATGCGACTTACAAGATCTATTAAATGAAGGGGATTTGGATAACATTCAAGAAACAGAGAGTATAACTGTAACGAACACTCCAGGCAATACCCCTTTTAAGCCCAAATCGACATTTAACCCGGTGATGGCACATGATAATATTGATGTGTTCAGTGACATGATAATAACTGAGATTAAAAAATTAAACAAAAAGACTTTGATGAAAAATAAAAGGACAATAAATTACAATAACCCTTTTGGCAGCCTAATGAAAAAACTTCAAGTTGATGAAAAAACTGTAGTTAGGCAATCAGATAAAGGGGGAAATATTGTCCTTTGGCCAATGCATCTCTATCTGGAGGAAGCACTCAAACAACTGGGCGACAGAATGTGCTATAGCAGAAGTGATCGACATGCATTCAAACTAGCATGGGACAAGCTAAATACAAAACTTTACACATGGAGAGGCCAAGGACTCCTGAGTGGAGATGAATTGAAATTTTTAAAGACTAACCACCCGATAATCCCGGTGTTCTATCTGATCCCAAAGATCCACAAGGACAGTACTAGACCACCAGGTAGGCCCATTATTTCGGCACGTGGAGGGACATTTGAAAATGTGTCGCGATATATTGATCATTTCCTTCAGGAGTTTGTAAAATCCCTGCCGTCTTATATCAGAGACACTATGGACTTTTTGCAAAAAATTAAATCAATAGTGTGGAATACTGAATATCTATTGATCACACTAGATGTAACTGCTCTTTATATGAGCATCAACCATGCAGATGGGATGACGGCAGTCAAACATTTCCTTGGCAAAAGACCAGTGTGTATGTTGGAGCATAACATAATGTTGTTAGAGATGTTGGAAATGTGTTTGGATAACAACTATTTTCTCTTCCAAAATCAGATGTTCCAGCAGTTGCGGGGAGTGGCAATGGGGGCCTGCTTCTCCCCCAGTTACTCATGTTTACACATGGGGCTGTGGGAGGAGCAGGTCCTGGGCAATATCTTTGATGAGATCATGTCTAACAAAGTGGAAGCTTGGTACAGATTCATAGACGATTTGTTTATAATATGGAAGGGGTCAATGAGTGAAGCAGAACAATTCATTAGTGACATTAACAAGAATGAATTGAATCTAAACTTCACAGGGACTATAAGTAAGAACAAAGTCAATTTTTTGGACGTAGAGGTATATGTAGAAGAAGGGAAACTGCAGACCAAATTACACCGCAAGCAAACTGCGGGCAATACAATCCTTCATGCCTCTAGCCAGCACCCCAACCATCTAATCCGAAGCATCCCCTACGGGGAGATGCTGAGGATTAGGAGAATCTGTAGTACAGATGCCGCCTGCTTAACAGCACAAAATGAGAGCAAAACAAGATTCATACAAAGAGGCTACACAGAAAATTTGGTCTTAAAGGCAATGGAAAGGGACAATCAAGCAGGTATGTTGCCGGCTACGCAAACAGATGCGGGGTTAGAGCATGCAGTGGTGACCAATACTGGGTGCCAGCCTAGACTCATTATGGAATACAGTCGCCAACATAGGCAATTA
This sequence comes from Lissotriton helveticus, assembly GCF_964261635.1. NCBI lineage: Eukaryota > Metazoa > Chordata > Amphibia > Caudata > Salamandridae > Lissotriton > Lissotriton helveticus. Next base: position 1,464,029,905 of record NC_136057.1, read on the forward strand.
CAAAATATTGTTAAGAAAAACTGGCACATAATCACAGGGGACCCTGTGATTGGAAAAACGGTGGCGCAATATCCGGCTATAACATATAGTCGCGCACGGTCCATGAATGACATGTTGGTCAAGAGCAGTCCGGAAGTATCAGTCAGGGACAACTGGCTAGGGAAAAGCAAGGGTTTCCTAAAGTGTGCCGTGTGTAAGGCATGTACCATAGGACAGAATAAAACAACATATAGCTCCCCATTCAGTGAAGCTGAAATTCCTATCACTAAGAAGATAACTTGTAAGTCAGATCATGTTGTCTACGTGTTGGAATGCGCTTGTGGGCTGTGTTACGTTGGTAGCACTAAGCTACAAGTACACAAGCGCATACTGCAACATATGAGGGCAGTAAACAATAAAGATGAAGCTTATCCTGTGGCGAGACATGTAAATTTATGCCACAAGGGGGATGTAAACTGCCTAAAGTATTATGCAATAGACATGGTACAGCCCCTACGAAGAGGGGGCAACAGAGAAGCTCGTCTAAGAGTACTGGAAACCCGTTACATTCTGGAGCTCGACACCAAGACACCGTATGGCCTCAATGCGACGGAAGATTTATACACTTGTCTGCAACTGTAATAACACCATAAGACAAGAGGTATGATTCTCCCATGAGATGCATAAGCCTATAATGAGATTCAGGGGTATAAAAGTCGTCAAACATATTACAACATCTAGCACTGCCAGGTTTTAAACATTATCAAATTAATCACAATTTTAAAGGGCAAACCACATAATTTCTTTTTAATGTGCAGGATTAACGCAAAAAAAAGTCCCAAGCAGTATAGTAGCAGTAATCTGAAAAATGACAATGCCCACTGGGGCAGTATTACCAAATCCTCTCATAATATCAAACTCCAAATTAAAATGAGTTCAGTAAACAACATGCACTTTATCTTGCCAACTTTGCACAAATTTTACCCCTTTGTATAAAAATTTATTTTTATAATATTTTAAAGGGTATGTGTACATAAAATAATGAATTATAAAAATTGCTGTTGGTATATATAAATGTTATAACTGACATTGCATATTTGCACATATTTATATATTTATATATTTATCTCATTTATTGTGAATTTTGCACTTATCTGTGGAGTATCAAGTTGAGAGGTAATTGTTAATAATGGAGACAGAAAAAAGAGGAAAAAAACAAATGTAAGTTGTTTTGAAAAAACCTTTGTAAGAAAGTTTGGATTAGGCTGAAATACTTTGTTTATTTCTATAGGCTTGGGAACATGTGACTTTTTCTGCACTACAAATCACGAGGTGAATTTCGACCATGTCATGTGATCAAGGGCTCCAGGGCCCGAAACGCGTCATGGCGGACAAGAGGGTGCACAAGAATAAATAAGCGCTGAAATCAACCCGATTGGGTCCGTTTCGTTATTCTGGTTCCAGTTTCCTTGGGGCGGCCAACGAAGTTCTGGGCATATATATATATATATATATATATATATATATATATATATATATATATATATTGATTGTCTACACAAGAAGTTACCCTGAAGTGCCACGCCGTAGGTAAAATTTGCTTTATTTATGAAGGCTGCAGACAGGCAGGATGGGCCAAAACATCCAAGTACAAGCCATACGCGTTTCGGGATGAACCCTCCGTCAGTGGCAGATGCAGACAAACAGAGCAGTGCACAGCGGTCCGTTATAAAACCTGTAACCCAACCCCCGTGGGCGTGGCCAAAGTCGCAGTAATAAAGTCCCTGTAACGTTTGTTTCATTAAGGGAATATATATATATATATATATATATATATATATATATATATATATATATATATATTGTAATCCAAAGTGCCCTGAAGCGTTTAGAAGGTCACACAACAGCGTCTCGCTATGCAGCTCCTAAATGCGGCCTGCCTTTGCTGCTTACATAATTTGCAGTTGCCAACGCGTTTCGAGGAACAACCTCTTCTTCTCGGGCTGCCAGTGATGAAAGCAATTGAGCCTCGCACTCTTTTTTTCTTAACAGCTTTATTTAATTTACGTCCCTGCCCCCAGTGGGCGTGTGCTCAATGGAAGTCTCTGGTGTATACTGGGATACATAGTTCATTAGTGCGAGCATTAATGTTCTTATTTAAGTAAATTCAATTTTTCATTACTCATTTCATGGCATATTTAAATCCTATAGTAGGTTAGAAGTATTTTCGGCAGACGTTCTCAGCATATTCAGGCGCTGTGCTAATGCAGTTTAGATTAGTGCCAAACCACAGCCTCACCCTTCTGGTATTCGGACTAAGCCTCCAGTTTTCGCGGTGATGGTGCTCCTTCTCACGGCCAGGCTGCCGTGTCAATGTTTTGTAATCCAAAGTGCCCTGAAGCGTTTAGAAGGTCACACAACAGCGTCTCGCTATGCAGCTCCTAAATGCGGCCTGCCTTTGCTGCTTACATAATTTGCAGTTGCCAACGCGTTTCGAGGAACAACCTCTTCTTCTCGGGCTGCCAGTGATGAAAGCAATTGAGCCTCGCACTCTTTTTTTCTTAACAGCTTTATTTAATTTACGTCCCTGCCCCCAGTGGGCGTGTGCTCAATGGAAGTCTCTGGTGTATACTGGGATACATAGTTCATTAGTGCGAGCATTAATGTTCTTATTTAAGTAAATTCAATTTTTCATTACTCATTTCATGGCATATTTAAATCCTATAGTAGGTTAGAAGCATTTTCGGCAGACGTTCTCAGCATATTCAGGCGCTGTGCTAATGCAGTTTAGATTAGTGCCAAACCACAGCCTCACCCTTCTGGTATTCGGACTAAGCCTCCAGTTTTCGCGGTGATGGTGCTCCTTCTCACGGCCAGGCTGCCGTGTCAATGTTTTGTAATCCAAAGTGCCCTGAAGCGTTTAGAAGGTCACACAACAGCGTCTCGAAATGAGTAATGAAAAATTGAATTTACTTAAATAAGAACATTAATGCTCGCACTAATGAACTCCGAGAAGAAGAGGTTGTTCCTCGAAACGCGTTGGCAACTGCAAATTATGTAAGCAGCAAAGGCAGGCCGCATTTAGGAGCTGCATAGCGAGACGCCTGGCCGTGAGAAGGAGCACCATCACCGCGAAAACTGGAGGCTTAGTCCGAATACCAGAAGGGTGAGGCTGTGGTTTGGCACTAATCTAAACTGCATTAGCACAGCGCCTGAATATGCTGAGAACGTCTGCCGAAAATGCTTCTAACCTACTATAGGATTTAAATATGCCATGAAATGAGTAATGAAAAATTGAATTTACTTAAATAAGAACATTAATGCTCGCACTAATGAACTATGTATCCCAGTATACACCAGAGACTTCCATTGAGCACACGCCCACTGGGGGCAGGGACGTAAATTAAATAAAGCTGTTAAGAAAAAAAGAGTGCGAGGCTCAATTGCTTTCATCACTGGCAGCCCGAGAAGAAGAGGTTGTTCCTCGAAACGCGTTGGCAACTGCAAATTATGTAAGCAGCAAAGGCAGGCCGCATTTAGGAGCTGCATAGCGAGACGCTGTTGTGTGACCTTCTAAACGCTTCAGGGCACTTTGGATTACAAAACATTGACACGGCAGCCTGGCCGTGAGAAGGAGCACCATCACCGCGAAAACTGGAGGCTTAGTCCGAATACCAGAAGGGTGAGGCTGTGGTTTGGCACTAATCTAAACTGCATTAGCACAGCGCCTGAATATGCTGAGAACGTCTGCCGAAAATGCTTCTAACCTACTATAGGATTTAAATATGCCATGAAATGAGTAATGAAAAATTGAATTTACTTAAATAAGAACATTAATGCTCGCACTAATGAACTATGTATCCCAGTATACACCAGAGACTTCCATTGAGCACACGCCCACTGGGGGCAGGGACGTAAATTAAATAAAGCTGTTAAGAAAAAAAGAGTGCGAGGCTCAATTGCTTTCATCACTGGCAGCCCGAGAAGAGGAGGTTGTTCCTCGAAACGCGTTGGCAACTGCAAATTATGTAAGCAGCAAAGGCAGGCCGCATTTAGGAGCTGCATAGCGAGACGCTGTTGTGTGACCTTCTAAACGCTTCAGGGCACTTTGGATTACAATATATATATATATATATATATTCACTGAGGAGAAAACGGTTACAGGGACATTATAGTTAGGCTAACATTTCACTCGCACAAAACCAGAGCACTTCAGCAATTAGAGTTAGCTGGGCTGATTATAACTCGTGCCCTGCAATGCACTGCTTATCACATATTGCATTACTCATAACATGGTCAGTGACATCATTGAGGACTTTTCAAATTACATCACTGATGACATCATCCAGTGAGTGTTTTTTTAAAAGTTTGAGTGTTAAATATATATACCAAGGTGTATTGGTGAATCAGTGGGTGTATGAGTGCCTGTATGGATGATTCAGTGGGTGAGTGACTAACTGTATATCTGAGTGATTAGGTGCCTCATTGAGTCTATGGGTCACTGACTGGGTTGTCTGAATATCAGATGGTGTCTAAGTGGCTCTATGGGTTGGTGAGTGAGTACACGAGTCGCTGTATGGGTGATTGATTAGTTGTCTGAGTACCTGTATGGGTGTATGAGTATATGTGTGGGTGGGTGAGAGGTTGTGTGAATGCCTGCATGGATTAGTGAGTGGGCATGTGAGTTAGTGAGTGTGTAAGATAAGGTCTTTATAAGTGACTGAGTGTGTGTATGGCTGAGTCAGTGAGTGAATGGATGTGTCAGTGTTATATGAGTGAGTAACTGCATATGTGAAAGACAGCATAGGTGAGTGGTGGAGTATATGAGTGACTGTATATGTGAGTGACTGATTGTGAGTGTGGCTGTATGGGTGAGTGTGTGCTTGTGTCAGTGACTGTAAAGGTGAGTGAATTGCTGTCTGGTTGACTATTTGAGATGTGAGTAGCTCTATGAGTGACTGGCTGTATGTGAGTCGCTGTATAAGTAGATATATCAGTGGTTGTATTACTGAGTGAGTTGGTGTATGAGTGGCTGTATGGGTAACTGAATGGATGTGTGTTTAGGCCTATGAATCATTGAGTGAGTGTATAAGTACTGGGATGGATGTGTCAATGGTTGTGTGCGCCATGCATCGACCTGGCCCCATCTACCTTGCCACTCTCGCCTGCTCTTCGCCAGCCTGTGAGCCGCAGACTGCGCTAATGTTGGGTGTGATCTGTCTAATTCCACATCTAACACTGAGTTAAAATCCCCTCCAAGCAAGACCGTGTTAGCTAAGACTGCCGCCAGTTTCCCCGATAATCGTGTAAAAAAGGCAGGCTGCTCTACATTCGGGGCGTAAACACTACAAAGTGTCAAATCCCTCCCATCCAGTCGGCCCTGCACAGCCACAAATCTCCCCTCAGGATCTACCACTGTCACCAAGGGCTGGAATGGAACCCCTGCTCTCACCCAGATTAAAACTCCCCTTTCAAAGGCCGAGTACGTGGTATAAAACAACTGGCCCCGCCACCTATGCTGCAAAGCCCGCCCCTCCGTCTGGTCAATATGTGTTTCCTGCAGGAAAGCTACTTGGATCCCCCTGCAAACAAGATAGTCATGCACTTTATGACGTTTCAGCATGGAGTTCAGTCCCCGTATATTCCAAGTTACACATTTCAGCTCAGGTAGGGTCCCCATTCAAAATAGCAGATACAGTTCTAGTTAGTGAAAAAGCTCCAGGCGCACTGACAGTACCCCAAAACCTGAGTCCCGAAACAACCCAACAAGCCCTCTTCCCACCCACCCCCAGAATAGGCACTAAACCGCAGAAACCCATCCAAATGCAGAATTCCCAATGAAAACAGCCTCTGGCAACTACCAGAGTCTCACAATAAGTGTGAGATCGGGGGGGGGGGGTCGGCACCACATCCCACGGATATCGTTTTAGCCAAGTATTCGCTGTGGCGGATCAAACACTGAGCGTCCGGCGAGCAGGCCTTAACAATCCTAGAGGCAGTCCTGGAGTCAGAGTGCTTGGGTTTATGTGAAATGGTGCTCTAGCATGAGCTGAGCCTGTCTGCAGATTTCGGAACCATGTCCTTATAGCTGTTCTAGGATATTGCCATACTAATATACTCTTAAGTGCATTATAATCCTCGCGGTTATTGCTAACTTTGGTTTGGCTTTATCAAAACATGTCGTGTAAGGTGTCATACGCTTTGGAATACTACCCCCTCGCCACTTCTGGTGACGGGGGTAGCATTCCACCCTTCTAGAGGGAGAAGACATGTTACTTCTATTAATCCCGGTTAAAGTTAACCAGAGCCTCAGCATCACAAAATGGATGTGGCTGCCACAGACACAAGTCTGACCTCCTGCTGCTGGAAGCTCTTCCAGCGAGGGAGGCTTGGACAATAGGTTTCCTGTCACAGGGAGGTGCTAGCACCACCCCAGACAGGAGTTAGTGGATTGGGGCAGGGAGGGCTGAATGAAATGAGACACTGCCTGGGGCACACAAGGTGTCCCATGCATAGTCCAGTTCAAACTGGTGCTGGGGCACTCCAGCCCCAGCTCTGGTGCGAAACTGGACAAAGGGAAAGGGGTGTAACCACCCCCTTCCTGGGTCCCACCCATAGGAGGGACCTAGCAGGTAATCCAGCCCCTTGATTTGGAATAAAAGTAGGAGCTGTGTCCTTAGACTTTAGATAATCCTGACTGAAACTCTGATACAAAACTCTGGACCCTTCGACATCCTACTCGACGTAGAAGACTGAAGAATCTCCCTTGTGGTCAAGGAGTGACCACCCTGTGCAAGCAGGCACCATCAAGTGCTCAACGGTTTGCTTTGTTGTTGCTCCCGCCGGAGCTCGAATGACAGAGACCAACAAGAACCAGACTTCCAGACATCCAACAGCCCGATCAACAGCCACAGCAAAGCTGAGACCCGTGGATGTGACGAGAGACGTGGGACCGGCCATCTTGGAAAGCAAGCGAAGTGCTTTCTGTGCAGCTCCTGAGGCACCCTCGAAGCTGTGCTTTGGGGATTGAGAAGCCCCAGCCCCGAGCATCCTTTACACTGAAGATCACTTCTCCACACTCACCAAGTGCTGCGTGGGGCCCTTTTGCATTTTCCTGCTCGACACGTCTGTCCGGTCACTTGCCCATTGGCTAGTGGCCTCTGTGACGACGAACCTTTGATTTTTTAATGCTGGTCTGGTTGCTCCAGACTGGTCCTTGCTCCCCTGAAAAGGAGCAGCCCTTCAGACCTTGCTGGTCTGATCCAGAAGCCATCTTCAAATCCTGCGTGGGTTGCATTTGCCAAGGCCTGTTGATTCCGAATCGAGAACCCACACCGCCATCAGCGAGAACCTTTGTGGGACAGTCCGTGCCCAGCTCCTGGTCATCGTCAACACCTCCTGGTCCACGTGGCAGCGGAGACAAGCTTCACGACATCACCTGATTGCAACCCGACATCGCCTGGTTCCTTCCTGGTTCCTTCCTGGTCACTGACTAGTGACCCAGACTCTGTCCCCTCTGCTTTCAGGTACTCTACATCTTCGATCCACCCTTGGATCCAACCGGACTCTTCTCTCCTGGTCGCCTGCAGCATCTTTTCTTCAAGGCTCCAAAGAACTCCACGACGAAACCCGACACACTTTGACATCTATGCACCCGCTTCTTGTGGGTGAGGTAACACGAGTACTGCAGTGCTCCTGTAGAGGTTTACATCCCTAGTGTCCTAGTTTTAAGTGGTTAAGTTCTGGTCCAGTCGGAAGACTTCCAAATCTGCAACTTTCTAACTTTACGCACCCATTGACTTCTATAGGTGCACGCGTGTGCATTTAGACACTGCACCCGCATCCTGTGGGCCTCCCACGTCCTAACTACTGTTAGTCCAGTGTAGCCCCAGCAATTCCCAAGGCCCTAGGCCTTACCATTGTTCGTGACGTGGTACTTATACCACTATTTTAGTATATGGTTTTACGGGCCACCAGGGCCTATCTATATTTGTGCAACTTTTGTATGTTATATTAAGTTCCTTGTTATACGCTTGTGCTCCTGTGCTCATAAAGAGTTAAGGGGATCTATTTAGAAATAAATACATATATATTTTGAATATATAACCTGTGTGGTGTCCTTTCATTTGGTATTAAAAGGTTTGCATATGGTAAAACAGCTGGCTTCACATGCCCTCTTGAGTTTAGCCTAACCCTGCTTTTGTCCATGCTACCACTAGGATAGCTGGTCTATAAGGTTGACTTTACAACCATCACCATAAGGGTTGTTTGGACTGGTGCAAGATGCTCACTAGAATAGTGAGCATCATATACCAGGCCAACTTCTCACACCGTACACTACACTACGACCACAACACTACCCTAAACCCTAAAACACTACCCCCAGCACGACACTGCCGCTACCCCATCCCTGTCCCTTCTCCAAAACACTACCCTCAAGACCCCAGACACTACCTAAACCCAAATACACTACTCTTCCCTACACAAACACAACTACACTACCCTTACACCAAAACGACTACCCCCTGCACGACCCTCCCCTACCCTAAACCCTTAAATACTACACAGCCCCTCTAACCTCTCTCTCCTCAGTACCTCGGTTCCTGTCTTCTCTGGATTCCTGCGTCGTCAGTGTTGCACGTCGTTGTAATGAAACGGAAGCGCATCCGTTTCCACACAACGATGTGGATAGCCTTTACTTCACGAGCGTTACAACGCATGCAATGTATCAAATTGCATAGTAAAGGCTACATGTTGTAACATCGCATGCGTTTACCCTCTCAACCACCATCTATCTCCACCTTTTAGTTTTGCACCCCAACAACCCCCGCACCCCCACCACTCCCTGCCCTCCCTCGCCAATTGCCCTCCCTCCTGTATCCATCGAGCCACCTAACAATCTGTGCTCAGCCCTACTCTCTCTTGAAAACAAATTAGGATTTTTCATATCCTCTGTTGCCCAACTTGAAGCTACCATCTCACTCTTAAGAACTCGGATATCCACCTTTTCAAACAACCCAATCCCCTTGGCAAATACTCACTTCCCCAAACTCCCGAGGAGTACCTTGCTCCCGCGCTCCAAAAAAGCCAATCACAAGCTGTCTTCTGCAGACATCGCTGACTTACTGGCTAGTTACAAGACTTCTAACGCCACCCCCTTCCACCTTCCTCTCAAAGTAAGTCTACTCTGTGCACTATTCCAACCATCTCTTCTGTCAGAACTAAACATCATGGTGAGTGACTGACGTCTGTAGCTATTTGGTGCCTGATAAAGTTTGCGTTCCACAGTTGTTTTTCTCACTATAGAATTGTATAAACAATACTTGATCTTTTCACCTTCTACACTGCACAGAGGCAATCTTTGGGTGACTTTTCTGTCCATTTCTTTTTTTTAAAGGGTTCTCATCCAGGTGTGTTCATTACACGTAATATACCATACCCCTGTCAACTTACAAGCTGTTGAGTGTATATATCACACCGTTGTATTTCTGACATGGTCAATAATGAGGGAATATTTGTTGTAGGTTTGCCCCTAAGGAAGGGACTCTCTTGTCCCGAAATGCATTAGGCAGCATTTGAAAAAAAGGATGAAGATTTGACCAGAAAGTCTTTGTTCTGTATTATTGTTTTGTTTATGCTGTCAGCAGAATTAAGATTGTATTGTTATGTACTTCATTGCATAGGAATTTATGTTTCTTGCAATTTGAACTTTGACTGTTATTTGACAAATTGGAATGTGTATTTTGAAAAACTATACATAAACACACAGATGACATATATTTCGTTTTTTGATCACTTCATTCAATTCTTAGGGGTTTTGTAAAAGAACCCAGTGAATAGTGCATGGTACCAGCGGGCCCTCCCGCTGCTTTCTTTTTTAGAACTAATCATAAGCCTCATTCTACCCTGGCACCCTCTTTCAAGAACATTATCTCTATCACCCCTAAAAGCCCTTACGCCCCTGTCATCAAAACAGTCTCGTCAGAGTTGCGCTGTTTGCTCCACAACTGCAGATCTGCAATTAAACACAAACTGGAAATTTCTGACACCATCATTCTCCACAACCTTGACATTCTCTTCCTCACTGAGACCTGGTTCAACGACACTTCTCATACTATGTTTGATCTTCTGTTACCCACCGACTATTCTACTTTTAGAAATGACAGAACAGACAAAGTTGGGGGAGGTGTTGCAATCATCTTCAGAAACTTCCTTCAACTTAAGGCTTTTCCTAACATCTCCTTCCGTACATTCGAATGCTTGTCTCTGGAGCTTCAAGTGCAACACTGCTTCCCCTTCAGATTTCATGGCAATTATCACCCACCTGGTGACTGCTCTTCTGTTTTGGAGGAACTCACCGACTTCATCAGCGACCAATACTCTCAAAGTGACAGACAGATTTTCCTGGTAGACTTTAATCTTCACTGTGGCTCTTGTGAAGCCTCTGCTGCCAATAGGCTTGCCACTTTTCTCTCAGCAAATTATGTTATCCAACACTGCACTGAAACAACACCCTCTAAAGGCTAAATTCTGGATCTTGTTATATCTAAAGCAGACACGCTTACTATTGCTACCCCTATTCAATTAGACTGGTCTGGCTACTTCCTCATTCCCTTCTCTCTTCACCTATCACACTCTATAACTCTTGGCCAACCTAAAATGACTACTACCTGGTTTCGTAACACCAACAACATTGACCTTGACACTCTTTGTGATTCTGCTATGCTATCACTTCCAAGGTTAGACCCTAACTTAGATGTTAACGATCTTACCTCCCAATGCCTCTCAGTCCTTGCAGTCAAAATTGATAATGTCGCTCCACTTCAAAGCAAAACAAAAAGGCCTATTCCTTGAGCACCATGGTTCAATAAATCCCTTTATGAAGAAAGGAAGAACCTGAGAACCCTAGAGAAACAATGGAGACAATCTCCATCTACCACTAATCTTTCTAGTCTACGTTCAGCAAGATCAAAATACCACAAACACATCTACCGTGAAAAAGCATCACACTTCAGAACCCTCCTCGACCCAGTCAAAAACCGCCCCAAAAACTATTTGACCTCATCAAAAATCCTAACTGCCCTCCCTCAACCATCAAGCCTGACGATTCTCCAAAGAAAGCAGCAGAATTTGCTATATTCTTTGATGAAAAAGTTAAATCACTGGTAAATCAGGTCATTCATCCTGTGCATTAGGTATTCAGCCGACCCCCTAGAGGAGCGAAAATCCCTGTCAGAACTTTAACATCATCTCTGAAGATGCCCTCCACGAATGCATCCTGGAAGGCACAGTGCTTAAATGATTTGCCTCATTCCTCTCGGACAGATCTCAAATGATCAAAATAGCGAACAGTCTTTCATCTTCATTGGCGGTAGGTCAAGGTGTCCCTCAAGGTTCTATCCTTGCACCCACTTTGTTCAATCTTTATTTGGAATGATTAGAAAATCTCCTAAGTAAATCTGGGATCCTTTACCATCTCTATGCGGATGACACTCAAATCTACCTTAAGGTGTCTTCCGCACACGATATCTCAATCCTCAACTCTATTCAAAACTGGATGTTAGCTCATCAATTCATTCTTAATCCTTCCAAAACTGAATTCCTCCTCATCTCTACCTCACTCTCTCCTCCTCCTGTTCAGTCTTGGATGGATCAGCTGAATTTACTCAACAATAAACCTATTGTTGTGGACAGCGCAGAATCCCTTGGTGTCATACTTGACAAAAGGCTCAATCTACTCTCCTACTTCAATTCCATTGCAAAGAATGCACAATACCAACTGTGCCTTCTCTGGGGGATTCAACGTTTCTTTCCGGAGCAAGAACTAAAAACCTTGGTCCAATCTCTGGTTCTCTCTAGATTAGACTATTGCAATTCTCTTCTTGCTTGCCTTCCCAAATCACACCTTTCCCCTCTTAAATCCGTTCTCCATTCAGCGGCTCGTTTTGTCTTTGGGGCCAAAAGAAGTGACCACACCACACCCATTTTGTCTTCTCTTCGATGGCTTCTCATTGAGGTAAGATCAATCTACAAGACTGCCTGTATCACCCACAAAGCCTAGCACACTTCCTCCCCTCGATACCTGGCGAATACACTTAACATCCCTGGAGGCTCTAGACCTTCTGGTAATGCGGAAAATGTACTGCTTGAGCCCCCACCTTCAAAAGGGAAAGATCTATGGCTCAATCCTTCTCAGGCAATGCGGTTAGAATCTGGAACTCGCTTCCTCCACTATTCCGTACCACCTCCTCTACCCGGACCTTCAAAACTGACCTCAAATCTCTTCTCTTCCAAAGACATTTCCGGAACTAATACATCCCTTTTCATGTCCCTCAAGGAAGTTCTTTCAATATTGTAACTTTGTAATCTATTCCTGTACGGTCTTCATCCTAATGTATTTTTTGTTTTTTTGGTTGTCTGCCATCTATTGTTTCATTTGACTTTTTCTTCTTTCTTGTTTATATCTGTAAAGTGTAAATATGTAAAATTCTCCTCATGTAACATACTTGGTTCTATTGTGAAGCGCTCTAACACCTTTGGGTAAAGTCTGCTATATAAAAATGCATTAAATAAATAAATAAAAATAAAAAGCATGGATTATGCCACCCATGAGAGGCCATGCAAAATGGAACTACAGGTCTGCCATTGCAGCCTGTGTAAGATGGTGCATGCACCACTTACTTTAGATATAGGTTTACTATAGCTATAGGTCACTACACTTAAAACCTATAAGTCACCCCTATAGCAGGCCTTAACAATCCTGAAGGCAGGGAGCTGGGTTGTACGTGAGAGGGTGCCCCTGCATGAGCAGAGCTCTTCTGCAGTCTTCAGAAATCATTCTCCCAGGTTGTTGGAGACGCAGCCAGACATATAGGTAGAGATGCATTATATGCTCGCGTAAAATGCTATCTCGAAAACGGCTGCAACAAAACATGTCCGGTTTGGTATCAAACACCTTGGAATCATACCTCCACACCTGTAACCAGTATGGGAGGTATGATTCTACCCTTCTGAAGCAAGCTTCATGGGGTCATTGGTCTTCCCGGTACCAGCCTTCTCGACCCGGGCAGTACAAAATAGTTGCTGCCGACCAGAGACATATTTCTGCCCTCCTGCTGCTGAGCCAAGCTCGAGCAGGGGAAGGCAGGACAATAGGCATCCTGTCACAGGGAGGTGTGACCACCTCCTAGACAGGATTTAGTGTATTAGGGCAGGGTGGGGGCACTTCCAAAGTGCCTGAAAGTCTGCATCTGGGGCACACTTGGTGTCCCTGTGCATAGTCTAGTTCAAACCGATCCTGGGACCTGTTGGCTCCAGCTCTGGCGCACAACTGAACAAAGGACTGGGGAGTATTCTCCCATCTGTCCTGACCCTCCCCTGGGATGGTCCCCTGAATCTGTCCACTTCTCGCCCATGGGTACAAAAGGGCTTACCTGGCTGTAGGACCCTAGATTCGACATGGACAAGATTCTGATCAAGAAACCACTGAACTTCGACCTTTTTGACACTCTGGACTTCGCTGGACTTTGACTGGGCCCGACTTCTACTCCCTCTCTGTCCGAAGCATCGTCTATGCCCATGCACCATACATGCTCCGTGCTGGACCTGTGGAGCATCAAGGACATCTGAAGTATCTCCCTTGGGGTGAAGGAGTCACTCCCCTGCATTTGCAGGCACGGTAACACAACTGACCGGTTGGCTGATCCTGAGCTCCTGCGGACTCTGAAGACTCCAGTAACACAGGAGGTGGTTTCCTAAGTTCCTTGAGGTCGAGCTGCCCTCTCACCAAGGTTGAGGCCAGTATCCCTCATGAGAACAGCAGAACCCGAACTCCTGTCCACTGCGTACCTTTGCAAGTGTATATGCTTGTTGGTGTTCCCCAACGTTGTGCATTTGGCTGACGATAGCCCCATCCTCTGCGCATATTTCGGACAAAGGACGTTGGCCTCCTCGCACTCTGTGTCCTGCAATCTGTGACTTGGTGAAACTGCTAGGTGTCTACTTGCGACTCCTGTGCCTTCGGCCTGTGGGTCCATTTGAGGGACAATCCTGGTTTTTTTGTGCTCCCCTGGTTGCTCCAGGCCTGCCCTGACTCCCCTTGCTGAGGTGAGTTCTCTGGTCTTTGCCGGGCCAGACAGTAACCTTCTTTGACCTTCTTTGTGTGTTGTTGTTGCCAAGGTTTGTTTGTGCTCCCGCCATACACAGACCCCTCAGCACTCGACATCCTTCGTGGGACAACTCGTATTCGGGTCCTGGTCGTCTTCGACATCTCCTGGTCCCCATGGCTGCAGAGTCAAGGTCTTCTTATTTGCACCTGAAGGACTCGACATCGGTGGGCATTCGTCTACCCAGCCACTGGTCACTCCTGAGTGACCCAGACTCTGTCTCCTCTGCTTTCAGGTTCCTTCCATCAAGAATCCATCTGTGGGTTCCACCGGACACTTTTCTTCTTTCCAGCAGTAGCATTTCTTTGAAGGCTCCCATTGAGAATGACAGAGGTTTCCAACGCCACTTCGACCCTATGCATCCAGCTTCCCTGAGATAGGTAACTCTGGTACTTCAGTATCCACAGGAGGGTTGGCTCTCCAACCTTCTAAGTTCTAAAGGGTTTCCTCGTAATCCACTGGGAAGGGTCCTTAAACACTAAAACTGCAACCACGACTCTCCCATTGAATTGTACAGAGCACGCGGTCATGTTCTCACACTGCACTGGTCCTCCATGGGGTCCCTCCTTACTCTCCTTGGGTGATTCCTTGGGATCCCAGTGATTCTACAACTTCTAGACACTATCTTTACTCGAGTTGTGGTTCTCATGCCACTATTTTAGTATATGGTTTGGTCTCCCCCTGGAACCCACTGTGTATTAGTGCTACTTACGTTTGTTTCTGTGCTATAGTATTGTGTGCTTTGTGTCTATCTGTGTGTAGCAGATACTGTGAGGTATTTGTGGTGTTATAATAATAAACATGTATTCTTATAACTACTATGTGGTTCTCCTTTCCTTTAACCAATACAGTAAGGTTGCATTCTGGTAAAACAAGCTGTTCATCATTCCTTCAAGACTAAGCCTGAAGGTTGTTCTCCACAGCTACCACTTGGATAGCTTTCTAAGGTTATCTTTGACCTCTTAAATCACCATAAGGGTTGTTTGGACTAGTGCAAGGTGCCCACTTTAATTAGTGGACAGCATATACCAGGCCAACTTCTCACAGGGACAAACCACGAACCAATGGAAATAGGCTCCATGCAAAGTTCCCTGACACAAGAGGAACAAGAGACAAGACGTAAGCAAAGTCTTTGTTTATACTGTGGCAAGAAAGGACACTACGGCAAAGACTGTCATGTAAAGCCAAAGTCTAATGAAAGTTGTTTTAGGAGAGTCGCAGCTGCCGCCGCCTCAGAAAAAAAAGTCTGAAAACTAAAAGGCTCGGGGAAGATAGACGGGGATCCTTTGAGCTCTGTAGTAATCCCTTTTATAAATAAGGTGGTGATGCAGCAGAAAGAACTATTCTATAACTGTTAGTTTATGGATTCAGAATGATTTTAGAGAAGGGCAGGCCATGGTGGATTCCGGAGCCACTGGGTGTTTTATTGACGAGTCACAGGCACTGCTGCTTGGGTTAGTACTGAAAGAAAAAATGGTCTCTGAAGAAGTACTGGCATTGGATGGGAACAGATTTGTCTCAGGTCCCATACATTTTACTACAGAGGAACTAGAGGTCTTGTATGACAGACAACACTTGGAGAAGTTATCCTTCAACGTTATCACAGCACCCCAATACGGAATCATCCTGGGATTACCCTGGCTACAGAAACACAATCCGAAAATCAATTGGACGGAAAAGGCAGTCAGCTTGGAATCTGATTACTCTACGCAACACTGCTCGTTCACGATAGGCTCCCCTCTAAGGGACTAGCACTCAAACATTGTATTGCCACAGCGGCAGAAAAAGATACCACCCTACCTGACCAATACCTCGATTACTCAGACGTGTTCAGCAAACAAAAAGTTGAAGTATTACCCCCTCATTGTCGATACGATTGTCAAATTGACCTTGTTCCAGGAGTGGTGTTTTCTTGTGGGAGGGTTTATGCATTAACAGAAACGGAAACCTAACACCTCTGCCAATACATAGATAAGTACCTGGCACTGGGATTTATTCGACATTCCAAATCTCCAGCCGCTTCTCCCCTGTTTTTCATCCCAAAGGCGAATGGGGAGCTCCGCCCTTGTATTGACTTTAGAGCCTTGAATACTATCACAGTCAAGAATAGGTACCCGACCTGCCATTAATCCCAGTATTGCCTGAACAAGTAAAAAAGGTAGCTATCTACACCAAGGGAGCTTACCAGGGCTGGAGATGAGTGGAAGACAGCTTTAAAAACCTGATTTGGATTATATGAATACCTTGTAATGCCGTTTGGGTTATGCAATGTACCAGCAGCATTTCAATTCTTCCTCAATTATGTGTTGCGGGAATACATGGATCGATATGTTGTGGTTTACATCGACAACATTCTTATATACTCCTCCAATGAACAGTCCCATGTACAACATGTGAGAATGGTACTAAAAACTCTACAAGAAAACCTGCTGTTTTGCAAATGCGAATTCCACATTACTACTGTGGAATTCCTAGGAGTAATGCTAACCCCTTCAGGACAAAAGTGGCCGAAAGGAAGGCCCTAGCTTTAAAAGAATGGCTGAGCCCACAGAACATCAGAGACGTGCAATGCTTTCTTGGGTTTGCCAACTTCTATCAGAGGTTTATCCACCACTTCTCAAAAACAGTGACTCCTATTACTAAGTTGTTGAGAAAGAACACCACCTTCCAATGGACTGAAGAGGCTCAACAAGGTTTTGATACCTTGAAACAGCAGTTTGTTTCCACTCCTATCTTAACGCATTCGAATCCCTATAAACCGTACTTAGTGGAAGCAGATGCCTCATACGATGCCATAGGAGCCGTGTAATCACAGCAACATGATACTACAGGTCAACTATATCCCATCGCCTACATGTCAAGAAAGCTGAACAAGGCTGAGATTAACTACACAATAGCTGAAAAAGAATTGCTGGTGATAAAAGACGCCTTTAAGAATGGCGACATTGGCTGTTGAGCGCTCTACATGTAGGTATAGTGTTTACGGATCATAGAAATCTGCAATTTATGAAGGCTGCTCGGCATTTAATGCCCTGACAACCTAGGTGGATGTTATTCTTTGCAAAAATACCACTTTGTGGTGACGTACAGACCGGGGAGTGAGAACAGGAAGGCCGATGCATTGACACACCAAGAATCACACAGAGAAGAAGAGGTCATAGTCAATAGAGCAATAATAGACCCATCCAAGGTGGTTTGTGTGTTATAAATGGACACTTTTTAAAAAAAAAGTGGCACATGGAATACAAACGTTTGAATGGAGGGACTGGCTGAAAAGGCATGGAGAATGGCAAGTAAAGAAAGGGATACCAGTGAATGGACAACAAATACTAGTCCCGACCAGGAATCTCAGAAAACAAGTGTTTCATTGGTGTCACGAGATCCCTAGCGCTGGGCATAACAGAGGAGTAAAAAACGTGGAACGAGCGCTACGCCAGTTTTGGTGGCTATCATTACAACATGTCGTTACATGGGTAAAGGAATGTGACATTTGCAGTCAGATGAAAACAAACAAAACAAAACCACAAGGAATGGTACAACCTCTACCCTTGCCATAGAAAACTTGGGACAATATATCTTTGGACTTTGTGGTAGGCTTACCTAATGATCATGGTTACATGGTAGTATTAGTGGTAGTAGACTATCTACCCAAGATGGGACATTTCGTAGCCTGCAAAAATGTATCCACAGCAGAACAATTGGCTCAACTTTTGTTAAAACACATAGTGAGGTTACATGGGCTCCCGAAAACTATAGTACCTGATAGAGAAACCCAGTTCAATGCACAGTTCTGGAAGGTTTGGCGCTCCTCATTGCAGATCTCTGCGGCCCCTTCCACAAGTTTTCATACCCAGACTGATGGACAAATGCCTAAACCAAACCCTGTAGCAATATTTAAGGTGTTATGTAAATAGAGACACAGACACATGTTTCATGACCGTGTCTGGGAATAAGCAGCGTGGCAGGCACAGGCACATTTTGCTCTATTCTTGGTTTTGCGGTATGTCTGGGAGCTGACTGCTGGGGGGAACTACATTTCCCAGCATCCAAGGGGCACGGTACAGGAAGCAGCAGTAGAAGTCAGCTGAGCGGGTAGGCGGTACTAAGCCTGATCCGCTCCGCTTCTCCGTGCTTGTCGTTCTTAGATTGCGGTCTGTTTGGCTTGCCACTTCATCTTTCCCTGGATTCTGTGTTTCCGACGAGGAACACACTCTGCTCCTTGTGGTGCGCTTCTCGATACTGGCCTTGGCAGACCTCTGGTTTTCTCAAATGACTATTCCTTCGTCACTGGCTGTTCCCTTGGAGGAGTCTGTTCTTTTGGGAGCCGGAACTCTTGCGGCTCGGACACGTGTCCAGAGCCATCATGTAATCACGACCTCTGCTCCTGTGAGGTAACAAGGAGCAAGATTCTTACTTTTTTTTTGCAGACATCACGGAGAGAGCTGGGTGTTTCCGTGTCTTCAATCTCAACAAGTGGCACCCCGTGTTGGATTTTGCTGTCTTCTCAACTGCAAGATAAGTGATCGGGGTGCTTGTGCTGGGGATCATACTTTGTTTAAATATATATATTACTTGCTGGCCTTCCTGGAGTACGTTTTTAAATCTGCTTCTTTTGACTTTGTGCTTGCATCACGTACCTGCTGTTTTCTTCTGGGTCTAAGGCCACCCACAAGAAATATTGACTTTGAGTTGCCCTGCTGCCTTAGTGGATGCTGGTGGATGTGAGTTGTGTGTTCTTTGTAATCAGTTTAGTGCGCAGTATATAGGTGAAGCTGTGTGTATGTGTTTATGCTCTCCTTTCGCTATCCTCTCTTGCATACAGGGTGTTCCTCCACAACACCAAGCGTAGATGCTCTGAGTGACGTCTCATTCATCCAGCGCAGTTTGTTATTTTATCCCATTCCCTTTTCCCTGATAACTGCTCAGAGGGTAATAGTTTCTTAACTCGCTCACTGTGTTAAGTGTTATGGGAATTGGGGAAAAGAGCTGCTTCCAATATCCCTGCTGGGCGTTCTCCCCGGATCAGTGCCTACACTGACATCGGAACTTGACATATGGGTGGAGAGATTGTGGCTGGCTGAAATAGCATATAACAGTGCTTCACATAGTTCTACTCGTTTTTCACCATTCTATAGTACGTTTCCACCCATGTTTCATCCTGTTAGAAAATCCGAATGAGACACAGAAACTTCCAGAGGTGTTGGACAGGGTCACTCACATCAAAACCACATTGAAGGCAGTAAAAGAATATCTAACTCAAGCTAAAACTAGATATAAAACATATGCTGATAAACACAGAAGGCCAAGCCCCCTATATAAACCAGGCAATAGGGTATGGTTATTCACTAAAAACATCCGCTTCAAGACATTCAGCATTTTTAACCCAAAATATTAAGGCCCCTACAAAGTTCTAAAGTGTATCAATCCGGTTACAGTAAAACTAGCATTATCTTCCACTTTATGTATTCACCCTGTTTTCCATGTTTGCCTCTCAAACCTGAATACTCGCCTGTTAAAAAGAGAACCATGCCTTTCTGGGTGGATAATGAAAAAGAATATGAGGTGAAAGGCATTCTTGATTCAAAATGTAGAGGGCAAAAACTCTGGTATATGGTAGCTTGGAAGGGGTATGGGCCAGAAGAGAACTCTTGGGAGCCGTCCACGGCAGTACACGCACCAAGGCTTGACGCTTCTTTCCATAAGCGGTGTAGGAGGGTGGATACCTGACTATGGTTACCCCAGTTTTTTGCCTTGTGTTTAGCTGGTTTTCGACTTAGTTGGCCTGGGATCCTGCTAATCAGGGTCCCAGGCTATCTGCTCTCTCTTTAAAATGGACTCTATGTACCCTAGGTGCATAACTAATTGGATTTTGGGTCACCTTATCAGCCCCTGTACAGTGTACTATAGGTACCCAGGGCATAGGTGCATCCAAGGCCTACCAGGGGCTGCAGCATATCTTTTTCCACCCCTGGCTGGCCATCCAACCTGACACAATTGACTGATCACTCAGCTGGGGCAAGGTTGTGTAATCACCCCTTGCTTAGATATAGTATACCTATGTCTAAACCTATATCTGGACACATATACACCTATAAGTCACTCCTATGGCAGACCTTAACAATCCTGGAGGAAGAGTGCTTGGTTTTATGTGAGATGGTGCTCTAGCATGAGCTGAGCCTGTGCAGCTTTCGGAACCATTTCCTTATAGCTGTTCCAGGGTATTGCCATACCATATACTCTTAAGTGCATTATAATCCTCGCGGTTATTGCTAACTTTGGTTTGGCTTTATCAAAACATGTCGTGTAAGGTGTCATACACTTTGGAATACTACCCCCTCGCCAGTTCTGGCGACGGGGGTAGCATTCCACCCTTCTAGAGGGAGAAGACATGTTACTTTACTTAAACGTGGTTAAATCTAACCAGAGCATCAGCATCACAAAATGGATGCTGCTGCCACAGACACGGGTCTGGCCTCCTGCTGCTGACCGAAACTCCGGCAGGGGAGGCCTGGACAAAAGGTTTCCTGTCACAGGAAGGTGTTACACCACCCCAGACAGGAGATAGTGGATTGAGGCAGGCAGGGCGAGTGAAACTAGACACTGCCTGGGGCGCACAAGGCTCCCCATGCATAGCCCAGTTCAAACCGGTGCTGGGGCACTCCAGCCCCAGCTCTGGCGCGAAACTGGACTAAGGGAAAGGGGTGTAACCACCCCCTTCATGGGTCCCACCCATAGGAGGGACCTAGTAGGTTATCCAGCCCCTTGATTTGGAATAAAGGTAGGAGCTGTGCCCATAGACTTTAGATAATCCTGCCTGAAACTTTGAAACGAAACTCTGGACCCTTCGACATCCCACTCGACGTAGAAGACTGAAGAATCTCCCTTGTGGTCAAGGAGTGACCACCCTGTGCAAACAGGCACCATCCAGCGCCCAACGGTTTGCTTTGTTGCAGCTCCCGCCGGAGGAATTGGGGAAAAGAGCTGCTTCCAATATCCCTGCTGGGCGTTCTCCCCGGATCAGTGCCTACACTGACATCGGAACTTGACATATGGGTGGAGAGATTGTGGCTGGCTGAAATAGCATATAACAGTGCTTCACATAGTTCTACTCGTTTTTCACCATTCTATAGTACGTTTCCACCCATGTTTCATCCTGTTAGAAAATCCGAATGAGACACAGAAACTTCCAGAGGTGTTGGACAGGGTCACTCACATCAAAACCACATTGAAGGCAGTAAAAGAATATCTAACTCAAGCTAAAACTAGATATAAAACATATGCTGATAAACACAGAAGGCCAAGCCCCCTATATAAACCAGGCAATAGGGTATGGTTATTCACTAAAAACATCCGCTTCAAGACATTCAGCATTTTTAACCCAAAATATTAAGGCCCCTACAAAGTTCTAAAGTGTATCAATCCGGTTACAGTAAAACTAGCATTATCTTCCACTTTATGTATTCACCCTGTTTTCCATGTTTGCCTCTCAAACCTGAATACTCGCCTGTTAAAAAGAGAACCATGCCTTTCTGGGTGGATAATGAAAAAGAATATGAGGTGAAAGGCATTCTTGATTCAAAATGTAGAGGGCAAAAACTCTGGTATATGGTAGCTTGGAAGGGGTATGGGCCAGAAGAGAACTCTTGGGAGCCGTCCACGGCAGTACACGCACCAAGGCTTGACGCTTCTTTCCATAAGCGGTGTAGGAGGGTGGATACCTGACTATGGTTACCCCAGTTTTTTGCCTTGTGTTTAGCTGGTTTTCGACTTAGTTGGCCTGGGATCTTGCTAATCAGGGTCCCAGGCTGTCTGCTCTCTCTTTAAAATGGACTCCATGTACCCTAGGTGCATAACTAATTGGATTTTGGGTCACCTTATCAGCCCCTGTACAGTGTACTATAGGTACCCAGGGCATAGGTGCATCCAAGGCCTACCAGGGGCTGCAGCATATATTTTGCCACCCCTGGCTGGCCATCCAACCTGACAGAATTGACTGATCACTCAGCTGGGGCAAGGTTGTGTAATAACCCCTTGCTTAGATATAGTATACCTATGTCTAAACCTATATCTGGACACATATACACCTATAAGTCACTCCTATGGCAGACCTTAACAATCCTGGAGGAAGAGTGCTTGGTTTTATGTGAGATGGTGCTCTAGCATGAGCTGAGCCTGTGCAGCTTTCGGAACCATTTCCTTATAGCTGTTCCAGGGTATTGCCATACCATATACTCTTAAATGCATTATAATCCTCGCGGTTATTGCTAACTTTGGTTTGGCTTTATCAAAACATGTCGTGTAAGGTGTCATACACTTTGGAATACTACCCCCTCGCCAGTTCTGGCGACGGGGGTAGCATTCCACCCTTCTAGAGGGAGAAGACATGTTACTTTACTTAAACGCGGTTAAATCTAACCAGAGCCTCAGCATCACAAAATGGATGCTGCTGCCACAGACACGGGTCTGGCCTCCTGCTGCTGACCGAAACTCCGGCAGGGGAGGCCTGGACAAAAGGTTTCCTGTCACAGGGAGGTGTTACACCACCCCAGACAGGAGATAGTAGATTGAGGCAGGCAGGGCGAGTGAAACTAGACACTGCCTGGGGCGCACAAGGCTCCCCATGCATAGCCCAGTTCAAACCGGTGCTGGGGCACTCCAGCCCCAGCTCTGGCGCGAAACTGGACTAAGGGAAAGGGGTGTAACCACCCCCTTCCTGTGTCCCACCCATAGGAGGGACCTAGTAGGTTATCCAGCCCCTTGATTTGGAATAAAGGTAGGAGCTGTGCCCATAGACTTTAGATAATCCTGCCTGAAACTTTGAAACGAAACTCTGGACCCTTCGACATCCCACTCGACGTAGAAGACTGAAGAATCTCCCTTGTGGTCAAGGAGTGACCACCCTGTGCAAACAGGCACCATCCAGCGCCCAACGGTTTGCTTTGTTGCAGCTCCCGCCGGAGCTCGAGCGACAGAGATCGACAAGAACCGGATTCCCAGACATCCAACAGCCCGATCCACAGCCACAGCAAAGCTTGAAAAGACTGCAAAGTGCTGACAGTGCAGCTCCCGAGGCACCCTCGAAGCTGTGCATTGGGGTTTGAGAAGCCCCAGCCCCGAGCAGCTCGTGCACCAAAGATCACCCCTCCACACTCACCGAGTGCTGCGTGGGGCCCTTTTGCATTTTCCTGCTCGACGCCTCTGTCCGGTCACTTGCCCGTTGGCTAGTGGCCTGTACGACGACGAAAAGGAGCAGTCTCTCTGACCTTGCTGGTCCGAGTAAGAAGCGATCTTCAAATCCTGCGTGGGTTGCATTTGCCAAGGCCTGTGGACTCCGATCCGGAAGCCGACACTGCCGACAGCGAGAGACTTCGTCGGACAGTCCGTGTTCCACTCCTGGTCATCGTCGATGCCCCCGAGTTCACGTGGCAGCGGAGACAAGCTTCTCGACAACCACCTGATTGCGCCCGACATCGCCTGGTTCCTTCCTGGTTCCATCCTTGTCACTGGCTAGTGACCCAGACTCTGTCCCCTCTGCTTTCAGGTACTCTACATCTTCGATCCACCCTTGGATCCAACCGGACTCTTCTCTCCTGGCCGCCTGCAGCAGCTTCATCTCCAGGCTCCATAGAACTCCACGACAAAACCCGACACACTTTGGCACCTATGCACCCGCTTCCTGTGGGTGAGGTAACGATACAACACCGGTGCTCCTGTAGTGGTTTACACCTCTAGTGTCCTAGTTTTAAGTGGCTAAGTTCTAGTCCAGTCGGAAGACTTCCAAAACAGTAACTTTGTAACTTTTACGCACCATTGACTTTGCATTGGTGCATGCGTGTGCTTTTAGCGCTGCACCCGAATCCTGCGGGCTACTCCCGTCCTAACCACAGTTAGTCCTGTGTAGTCCCAGCGATTCCCAAGGCCCTAGGCCTTACCATTGTTCGTGACGTGGTTCTTATACCACTATTTTAATATATGGTTTGAGTGGCCATCGGGCCTATCCATAATTGTGCAACTTTTATATGTTTAACTGTGCTTTTGTTTAAACGCTTGTGCCTCTGCCCTCATAAAGAGTACAGAGGATATTCTAGTAATAAATACATATATTTTTATAATATATAACTTGTGTGGTGTCCTTTCATTTGATATTACAGGATTGCATATGGTAAAACAGCTGGCTTCACATGCCCTCTTGAGTTAAGCCTAAGACTGCTTAGGCCTATGCTACCCCTTGGATAGCTTGTCTATAAGGTTGACTTACAACCACTAGAATAGTGAACATCATACATCAGGCCAACTTCTCACAAGCGGTATCCTAGAAAGCCTTGTCCCTGTCAGTGTTCTCCGGGGAAGGGATGTACTGTCACCATTCTCTAGTGCTGCAGAGAGATCGTGAACACTGCCAGACTGTGAAAACTGGTAGTTTTCGTTAATTCAGCAAAAGGACAATCCAGGGATCCGGGACCAGTGGAACTACCAGTTCCAGGCATTGACGCTAGAGAAAGGGGAGGCGGAGACTGCTGTCAAAAACGACTTTGCTATTTGCTGTATTGGCCTATGCTGCATCCATTTCAGTCCTTTCCTCAGCCTCTATCTTGTCCTTGGCACTCCACCTGCACATTGTCAGGGTATTCAGAAGTCTTACCTTTGACTTGTGAAGTTAACTTGCAGAGACGACATGAGCCACCACCACCGAACCCATCTTACCCCCAAGCTGGTGTACACAATTTAGGATGCGGATAGGCACGGGGAAGGAAGCCAGAAAGAGTGTTGGGATGTGCCGGTAAGGGACCTCCCTCCGTTCGGAACGCACCGCGTATAGGGGTCACTATGAAGGAGAAAGAAGAACCCTAGTTACAATAAACACAAGTACACTATCAAGCCCCTTCCTTATCCCTCCTTTGGCGTTCATGCAAGGGAAGTACCTGTGGAGGAAGTCATCAGATGGAAACCAAGAGTTTGTTCTCCTGCAGGAGTTTGGAGAATATGACGTACTGTGGCCCGGTGGGCGTAAAATTCATCTGGGCGCCATCTGGCATGGAAAAGTAAAACGTAAAAGTGCACTCCTTCTTGGTCTGGTTTGAACTAAACAAAATCAGCAAAGCGCCGTCCGGCGCGGAACAGGTAAACAAAACAGAACGCGCTCCTGCGCGTTTTGGCTCAGCACCACAAAATCAGTAAGCGCCCACTGGCGCGGAAAACAGAAAATGCAACCAAATGCGCTCCTGCGCGGTGTGTTTTCCCTACAAAATCAGCAAGCGCCCACTGGCGCAGAAAACAGAAAATACAACCAAATGCGCTCCTGCGCTGTGGGTTTTCGCTACAAAATCAGCAAGCGCCCACTGGCGCGGATAACAGAAAATACAACCAAATGCGCTCCTGCGCGGAGCAAACAGGGCGTAGCAGTGTGCCCCTGGAAGTACAGCAAGACGCCGACTGGCGTGTAGCAGAACCTGCTGTGCGTGTCTACACTTGAAGGGACGCGTGACAGCTGCTTGCCGGCAGCACGTCTCCTCTCCTGTGGCTGCAGTACAAGGGTTAGGAACGAAATGCGAGGTAACGCAAGACGTACCTGGGTTCCGAGGGCTTCTGAGGGAAAGGCAGGCAGGAAGATTCTCTCTCGGCGAGGGAACGCCGAATCCAGAATTCGAAGCTCTCAGCTGGCAGAAATCACAGGTGTTTAAGTGGTTTCCCCCGGAAGCGCTATCATTGCCGGCAGTCTTAGAACAGCTAGACTGCTGACCCCTGGTAGACCGGAAGTGGTTGAGAAGCCATCTTTGGAAAGTCATGGAGCGGCTTCTCTCGTCTCCCGGCCGGAACCGCAGCCCTCATCCTTCGAAATATGACAGCACCCCCCACCAAAACACAGACCCCTCTCCACCCGAACCTCAATCAGGCGTGGCAGGGCGAGGGCGGAGGGGATGGCTAAGATGAAAGGCTCTAAGAAAACGGGGGGCGTTCCGAACATGAGATAAGGGCTCCCAGGACCGCTCCTCCAGGCCATACCCCTTCCAGTCAACCAAATAGAAGAGCCTTCCCTGGGTACGGCGGGAATCGAGGATAGCCCCAACCTCGTACTCCAAATGGTCATCTCGGAGGACTGGAGCAGGAGGAGCGGTGGTGACACAGTCGGGGTGAACAACACGGAGAAGGGAGACATGGAATACCGGGTGTACCCTCATGTGCGAGAGTAGAGTGAGCCTCATGGAAACACGGTTAATCACTTTCTCAATGGGAAAATGGGCCACGAAGCGGGGCAGCAGCTTTTTGGGACCCTGCACGTTGAGATTGTGCAAAGAGAGCCACACCCTGTCCCCCACAGCATAGTCCGGTTCTGATGTACGGTGGCGATCTGCTTGGTGTTTGTAGGTTTCCTTGGCCTTTGCTAGTTCAAAGCGAGCTTGTTGCCAGAGGTTGCGGAGCATGGTGTGGTAACCGTGTATGGAGGGCCAGGAACAGGTCGACGTCTCCTCCCATGGGACTGTATGCGAATGCTTCCCTTGGAGACAAAAGAACGGAGCCATTCCTTTAGCGGAGTGGGAACTGTTATTGTAGGCGTATTCCACCATCCATAGTACCTCCGTCCATTCCTTCTCCGTTGTCAGTAGTATACAGCGCAGGTACTGCTCCATGGTGTGATTCGTTCTTTCTGCCTGACCGTCGGTCTGCGGGTGATAGGCCGATGACAGGCGGACGTCTATTTCCAGAGCTGCGCAGACCTCATTCTAGAACCGGGACACGAACTGAGGACCCCTATCCGTGATCAATACTGACGGTAGCCCATGGAGACGGACAACATTGTGCAGGAAAATGACAGCCAGTTCCACCGCGGAAGGCAACTTTCTCAACGGTACAAAGTGTGCCATCTTGGTGAGGTGATCAACAATGGTCAGGATCGTAGTGTAACCGGAAGCGGTAGAGGGCAGTTCCACCACGAAGTCGATAGAAAGGGTATGCCAAGGGTAGGGGGGAACCGGAATGGGATGTAGCAGACCCACAGAAGAACCGGGCATGTTCTTCCCCTGTGCACAGATGGCACAACGAGCGACGTATGAGCGTACGTCAGTCTCCAAGGCAGGCCACCAGAAGTGCCTTTGTAGCAAGTCCAGGGTTTTATGATAACCCGGTTGGTTGGACAAAGGATGATCATGACACCAGTACAGGGCTTGTTGATTGGTAACTCGTGGTAGGAAAAACCTATCTCCTTTGTACATGAGGCCGTTCCTTAGGGTGATTCCTTCATGCTCTTCCGCCAGGACAACAGGATCCGTCTTTCTGATGTCCTCTTTCAACTGGGCTAGGAAGGTGGACGTCAAGACCCCTCCTTGAAAGCATCCATCAGATATGATTGATACGGGTTAAGCCAGTGGTGTGGCATGTTCGTCCTCTTCCAAGCGGGACAAGGCATCTGCCTTGGCGTTCTCTCTGCCCGGCCGATAAGTGATGACGAAGTTGTATTCGTTGAAGAAGAGCATCCAGCGAAGCTGTCTGGCGGTCAATGCACGGGCTGAACGAAGAAACTGTAGATTCCGGTGGTCGGTATAGATGGTCACCGGATGTTTGGTGTCTTTCAAGTAGTGACGCCATACCTCGAACGCCGTCTTGATGGCCAGCAGTTTCCGGTCAGACACAGCGTAGTTCCTTTCAGCTGGTTGCAACTTCCTAGAGAAAAAGGCCACCGGATGGAGACCTGTGGCGACGTTTCTCTGTGAGAGCACACCACCCAGGGCATCTTGCGAGGCATCTGCTTCTACCACAAATGGCTGGTCGGAGTCGGGATGTACCAGGATCGGAGCCGTAGTGAACTTGTCCTTTAGTACCTGGAAGGCTTGTTCTGCAGTGGCATCCCAACAGAACCGGATTCCTTTCCTTAACAGACGGGTGATGGGGCTTACTATACGGGAAAAGCCTGTGATAAAACGACGGTAATAGTTCGAGAAGCCTAGGAACCTCTGGACCTGCTTCACCGTGGTAGGAGATGGCCAATGGATGATGGCTTCCACCTTCTTGTGGTCCATCTGGATGCCTGCGGGGGTGATGATGTGTCCCAAGAACTCAACTGCCGTGACATGGAAAACACTCTTCACTAGTTTCACGTATAGACCGTGCACTTCTAGTGGTTGTAGGATGGTTCTGACGTGTCGTACGTGTTGGGCTGTGGTCTGCGAATAGATCAGGATATCATCGATGTACACAATGCAGTATTGGTCGATATATTCCCTGAGTGCTTCATCGATGAAGAACTGGAACGCTGCTGGGGCGTTGCAGAGTCCGAAAGGCAAGACCTGGTACTCGAACAACCCATATTTGGTTCGGAATGCGGTCTTCCATTCATCACCCTTTCGGACTCTGACAAGATGGTAGGCTCCCCTTAGGTCCAGTTTGGTATATATGGTGGCGTTTTTCACCTGATCCAACAGGTTAGAGATCAAAGGAAGCGGGTACCTATTCTTTACCGTGATGGCGTTTATGGCCCTAAAGTCTATACAGGTCCTCAAGTCGCCCTCCTTTTTCTTCACAAAGAAGAGAGGAGAGGACACCGGTGATCTGGAGTGCCGTATGAAGCAGTTATGTAGATACTCATCCAGATAAGCACGGAGGTGATCGTTTTCCTTCTCAGTCAGGGAGTATATCCGACAGCACGGAAGCGTGGATCCAGGAATCAGGTCTATCCTGTAGTCGAAGGAGCGGTGAGGAGGAAGGGTGTTTGCTCCTTTCTTGTCGAATACTGCAGCAAGATCCAGGTACTCGTCAGGCACAACGCCATGTGATACTGTGCCGGTTCCTGGCAGGGGCAACGCACAAACCCGTACTGCTTGGTTTCTACATGACGTCGGTGGTGTATAACCAGAATCAGTGCATACCGCAGAGTCCAAGGACATGTTTCCCGATGCCCAATCAATCCGTGGGTTATGGTGTACCAGCCAAGGAAGGCCTAGGATCACCCAAAATTGGGGTACGTCTATAACATCAAAAGAGAAGTTCTCGAGGGAGTTGCATGACGGCAAGCAAGATGGCCGCATAGTCTCCCGGCTCCGCTGACCTCCGTCTTTCGCTCGCAGATCCTGTCATCTCTCCTGATTTCCTGCCCCATATCCGTGTATATGACCTACTCTGCAGTCCGATGGAGCGCTCCCAAGACTTTTTCGACATTGTGGAGTGGAGTAATGTCGAGGTTTGATTTGAGGCCTGACCCAGTCTGGACGCCGGGGTCTCGAGTGCTGGTCCAGCCGGGTCCTAGTTGAACAACAGCGGACAGGTGAGGGCAGCGGGGTCCGGTCCACGGCACTTTCGACATCTTTTGGATTGCTTTGCTGCCGATCTGCTGCCTGGTGCCGTATTGGAGGTGAGGGGACGTGTGACGCCCGAGGCGGTGTGGCGGGGGTCCCTGTCCCGGAGACCTAGCGTTTGCATCGCCGGTGCCTTTGGGTTGGGGACTTGGCGCGCACTAACACACGTTGACGCTCTGTCCCTCACTGTTCATTCCTGCTCCGACTACTCCGGGGAAGGCAACTCTCAGTGGGGATCACTATGCCTGATGTACTGCGGAACCCGGCGGAGCGGGCTACGTGCGGCCCGTCATTGCGGTCAGTGCTGGCAGCCCTCGAGGCACTTCAGGTGACTATGGAGGCCCAGGTTTGGAATCTGATGTCGGCAGCGGACAGAATTAGAGGGTCGGGACCGGACCCTGACTCGTTGCCCGGGACCCGGCGGCCGGCTCACCTCCCGACAGACACCCCGGCGGTGCATTCAGACCCGGTGCTTGGAGCTGCGCCTGCCCCTACAGAAGTGGAACTGTTTGAACATGCTGAGATCGGCGTTTCCGCTATAAGGTCGGAATCTTTGGTATCGCAGCCTGCGGACCGTTTAGCTGCTGTTTCCATTCTGGAAACTTTTGGTCGGAACTGTGAACTGTGTCGGATTGTGTCGCACCCCCTTCCCCGCTGGTCCATCAAGATGGCGGATGGGACAGTGCCTGGCCTTGGAGTCGGGGAGGGGCATCGTTGGAACCGGCCGTCTACTTTGGGATTTGCCATCCTTTCTCCATCTAACGGACCATCTTTCGGCAACCTCTATGTATATTTTGACGATGGGGCTCTACTTATCGGAGGGAATCAGCAAATTTAATCGATGGGGCCAAGGCTGAGACTGTTGTTTGGGGTTTCTCACTATGGTTTCATCGGTAACAGGATTGCTTTACTAGGTTAACGGAGACCGGGGCGGGGTTTATAGTTTCCTCCGGTGTACTTTTCTACTGTGGTCTGCTCGATTGTGTCAGCTTTGTGGGGGATTCTTTGTTAAGGCGGTGGGGAGTGACCGGGAATGCGTATGATATAGCCTTCCTCCATTTCTACTTTTAGGGTAGGGGTTTAGTTCTTCTTTCTTTCTCTTTGTTCTCCCTATATTTCGGGTTTCAGTTCTTTGGGGCGACAGGCACGCTGCTAGGGGGGTAGGCCGTAGTCATCTGCAGGGGTGCGGGGTGGGGGGTTGGGGAGGGGAATTTTGTTTTTCCTTATTGTTTCTATGGCCTTTTTTCTTTTTTCTTTTTCATGTCTTTCCCTGCCTTTTCTTTCGCTTCTTCCCTTTTCGGGTCAGCGTAGTGGGTCCATTCTTTTGTCAATTATTGAATATTTTATCTGTGCCTATCTTTCTCACGATATTCCGGTATCATTGGGCGGGCGCTTAACTGGTGCGCACTGTGATTGTATGCTTGTTTATCCTGCATTGTATGCCTTAGCGCCACTGTCTTAACTGAGATCGATTTAATTGTGGTAATCCTACTATTTTGCCCGCCCTTTATGCGACTTTGTGATATTGTGTGGCACCTGATCCTTCTATTTTTACTTTGTAAAATGGAGCCTTTAGGATCCTGTCCTTCGCATGGTATGTTCTGTAGCCAGTTTTAATTGAAGTCGTGGTACATTTGCTTCCTGGGAGGCCGAGTCTTGCCCTAACTGACTTGCTGTGATGAAACTGATTAGCAGCCGGCCCTGGTGGTTGAGGGCCCATATTTGTAACTGGTTGAAGTATTAATAAAGGTTTTCCAAAAAAAAAAAAAGAGATGTTCTCGGAGTGGTGGTTTTCAAAGGTAATAACCACTTCCTCGGTTTGGTATCGAATAAGGCCGGAGGTGAGATCCGTGCCATCCACTGCCTTGACGGTCTCGGGTTTGGCCTTTTGCACAGCACTCATTCCCAGATCCTTCATATACCGAGTGTCAATGAAATTGCCGGTTGCCCCCGAGTCCAATAGCGCGGTGACATGCCATTCTTGGCCGGTGCGTGCTCGCAGGACAACTTCCACTCCCAGGTGCTGAGTGCCCCGAAAATGGGCAGGGGTCACGGTCTCATCAAAGGAACAACCCAGTAGCTGAACCCCTTCGTCTACTGGGTTTCTTCGTTTCCCGACTTGGTTCCTCGAGATATGGGTAGTGCAAAAGGTCTCCTGCCTCTTGCTCGGCCTGGCTTTACTGGGCATTCTCTCACGAAATGACCGTTCTTACCACAGTAAAGGCACTGGTTCTGCTTTCTCCGTCTCTCCCTTTCTTCAGTGGTAAGAGGCCCTCTGATTTCGCCTATTTGCATGGGTTCTGGTGCGTCAGCGGTAGATGTCGGTTCTTCTTTGGGATTTTCTTTGTATGACAGAAACCGGTTGTCGCTTCCTTTTGCCTTCTCGGTTTTTCGTTCTTGCAGTCTGTAATTGACCTTCACAACTAGGTGAATGAAAGGCCCGATTTCGTCCGGTGGTTCAGGCATTTGTGCGATCA
The DNA here is from genome assembly GCF_964261635.1 of Lissotriton helveticus. NCBI lineage: Eukaryota > Metazoa > Chordata > Amphibia > Caudata > Salamandridae > Lissotriton > Lissotriton helveticus. The sequence continues at coordinate 1,464,061,813 of NC_136057.1, forward strand.
GGTCCTTCAGTTCATCGCGCAGTCCTCTGTAGAACACGGACACCTTCTTGGACTCCAGCCAATGTGCTTCAATGACTAGTCTGCTGAAGGTGGTGATGTAATGAAGGAGCTCCGTGTTACCCTGCTTGAGGTTGAGTAACTCGTTGTCTGCTGCCTGCACGAAGGTATGACGAGCGAACATTCGCCTCATCGTCTCTTTGAAGACAGTAAGGTTATACAACATGGGGTTGTCGTTCTCGACTAGTGAAATGGACCATTGAGCAGCGTCTCCTCCCATATAGGATAGTATAAACGCTACCTTAGAGGCGTCGTCAGGAAAGGCCGCTGCTCGGGCCATGAAGTGGAGGTGGCACTGGTGAAGGAAAACGCTGTACTTGGTGCTTTCGCCGTAGAAGCGTTCAGGTGGTGCCAACTGGACAGGGTGTGGTGCTATTACTTGAATGGTGTTGTCAGGGTTACCAGGGATGGAATCACCATCAAAGGTGAACGTAGGCGGACGGATCAGCCCCTCCTGCCTGGCTCTAGGAGTGGGAGGCCTACCCCAAGGGTTAGCAGCACCCGCCACCACCTGTCCTTGTAAGACTGCCATATCCTGTCGAAGGCTGAGGTTTTCTGCCTGAGTCCCCGCTAACAAAGCAGCTATGTCCTGCAGGGTGACCTCAGGGTCGCTCATGTCGCCCGGGCAAGATGATAAACTTGGGCTTCGAATTCTGTCAGGGTATTCACAAGTCTTCCCTGTGACTTGTGAAGTTAACTTGCAGAGACGACATGAGCCACCACCATCGAACCCATCTTACCCCCAAGCTGGTGTACACAATTTAGGATGCGGATAGGCACGGGGAAGGAAGCCAGAAAGAGTGTTGGGATGTGCCGGTAAGGGACCTCCCTCCGTTCGGAACGCATCGCGTATATGGGTCACTATGAAGGAGAAAGAAGAACCCTTGTTACAATAAACACAAGTACACTATCAAGCCCCTTCCTTATCCCTCCTTTGGCGTTCATGCAAGGGAAGTACCTGTGGAGGAAGTCATCAGGTGGAAACCAAGAATCTGTTCTCCTGCAGGAGTTTGGAGAATATGACGTACGGTGTCCCGGTGGGCGTAAAATTCATCTGGGCGCCATCTGGCGTGGAAAAGGAAAATGTAAAAGTGCACTCCTGTTTGGTCTGGTTTGAACTAAACAAAATCAGCAAAGCGCCGTCTGGCGCGGAACAGGTAAACAAAACAGAACGCGCTCCTGCGCGTTTTGGCTCAGCACCACAAAATCAGCAAGAGCCCACTGGCGCGGAAAACAAAAAATACAACCAAATGCGCTCCTGCGCGGTGAGTTTTCCCTACAAAATCAGCAAGCGCCCACTGGCGCGGAAAACAGAAAATACAACCAAATGCGCTCCTGCGTGGTGGGTTTTCCCTACAAAATCAGCAAGCGCCCAAAGGCGCGGAAAACAGAAAGTACAACCAAATGCGCTCCTGCGCGGAGCAAACAGGGCGTAGCAGTGTGCCCCTGGAAGTACAGCAAGATGCCGACTGGCGTGTAGCAGAACCTGCTGTGCGTGTCTGCACTTGAAGGGACACGTGACAGCAGCTTGCCGGCAGCGCATCTCCTCTCCTGTGGCTGCAGTCAAGGGTTAGGAACGGAATGCGAGGTAATGCAAGACGTACCTGGGTTCCGAGGGGTTCTGAGGGAAAGGCAGGCAGGAAGATTCTCTCTCGGCGAGGGAACGCCAAATCCAGAATTTGAAGCGCTCAGCTGGCGGAAACCACAGGTTTTTAAGTGGTTTCCCCCGGAAGCGCTATCATTGCCGGCAGTCTTAGAACAGCTAGACTGCTGACCCCTGGTAGACCGGAAGGGGTTGAGAAGCCGTCTTTGGAATGTCACGGAGCAGCTTCTCTCGTCTCCCGGCAGGAACCGCAGCCCTCATCCTTCGAAACATGACACACATTGTGTCAGGGACTGTCCGGGACTATGTGGGGAACACAGTCAGGGACTTGGACAAGGACTGTGAACTGGGTAGAAGACGTACACAGAAAGGAGGAGTACAGTGCTGCCCAGGATCATGCAGGGAGTCAGAGGAGAAAAAGGGATCAAAAGGGGAAGCCTGTACAAGTGAACAAGATGGGTAAGACTCAGAAAGGAAGGGCACTCACAAGGCAATTTAGCATACAGACTAACTACACCCAGGTCGGACGTGCAAGACATATATATAATACAACATTAACAATAAAGGGGGGTGTGGGGTAAAGCACTCAGGAGCTCCACATGGTAAGACTGAAGCTCAGTAAGTTTCTTACCCGCAATTGCTGTTACAGATACTGACTGCAAATACCCACATGTAGGATATGCATGCAAAGGCAGGGTCTGTGGAGCTTATACCTATAGTGATGTTATAAATGTAACTCAAAGACAAAACTTACAGTGAACAAGAAATACCACATAGGTAGTCAGCTGAGCCCACGGACCCTGGCGATCAAACAGGAACGCGCAAGTCAGTAACAGCAAAGGGGTAGAACTGAACACAAGCACAATAGACAAGGAGCTAGCAAGGAGGAGTGCTTAACAAGAAATGAAGGAAATCATAGGGCACACTTGGCAGAAAGCAGGTAACAAACATACAAGGTAACAGAAGTAATACAGCAGAATAGAAATGCAGCAAACTAGAACTGGAACCAAGGAAATGGGAAGCAAGGCAGGGACTGGAAACGGATATACAGAAGGGGAGGCTACAAGGGTATACTAGAATAGTGCAGGTTAAGGAATCAAGAAAACAAAGAAGCATAGAAGGCAGTGCTGGGGCAGGAACAAGAAGTGAGCTAAGGCTCAGGAGTCAAGGCAGCACTGCAGACAGTGCCAGTTCAGGAACAGGGAATTACCAAAGCTTCAGGAGTCAAGGTAGCACTGCAGGCAGTGCTAGTTCAGGAACAGGGAAATTACTAAAGCTTCAGGAGTCAAGGTAGCACTGCAGGTAGTACTGGTTCAAGGAAACAGGAAAGAGCTGCAGCTCAGGAAACAAGAAATGCTGGGACTCAGGAGCAGGAACTAGAATTGAGCTAAAGCTCAAGAATCAAGTTAGCCTCTGCAGGCAGTGCTATTTAAGGGACAAGGGAAACTGCTGCAGCACAGGAACTCTGGAAACAAGGATAGCAAAAGCTCAGGGAGCAATGGAAACAAGGATCAGTCTCACCGGATAAACAGCTACAATGACCAACCTTTGCCTGAAGGGAGCTGGGACTTAAAAGAGCTCACAGTAATCACATGTAGCTGGTGTGAGCAGGCTAGCAGCAGCCAGCCACAGGTGAGCTGAGTTCCTCCACCCATCCTTGGCCTGCAGGGGTGGAGACAAAGCAGTGAGCAGGGAATTCTGGGTAATGGAGTTTCAGACATGAGTAGGCTGGCTTTAAGTCTAAGCAGGCTGGCTTTCACAAAACCCGGCATGGATTGGGAATGGATGTCAATTCCCAAATAGTGTCCAAACGGCTGGAAGTCAAGATATGCATGCAGGGGAGTGTCAGGAAGCATATTAGAACACTGGAGAGTCCCACAGTTCAGCTCCCTGGTGGTGGGCACGAGAACACAGGGAGCGAATCGTGACACATTGTGTGCAAAGAAGTCAGATTGGAGCATTGCAAACATGTTTACGTGCAGAGCAGTACAAAAGAACAGCTTACGTCTGATCGAAGTTGCTTGTCAATGGTTAATCTATGACCTAGGGTGTAGATAGATAACTTATTTTGTTGTTGCAGATGCAGGGCTTAAAGTTGTTTAAACCACCAAGGCTGTTGGTCTTTGTATTGCTTCATTTTGTGACCTTCCCATTCTCTATTATCACCGTTGGGCGTAGTCTGTTTGTGGGTTCTCCCTATATAAACCCATGTAATCATTGTTCGGCACACTTCCTCCTTGAGTATCTCTTGGTGCTCGTTGGACAGAGCCCCCGCTCATGAGTGTGAATAAATTGTTTGATTAGAACTTCACTCAGTGTCGATTCTCCTTACTGGCTCGGACCCGTGGACAAGGGGTGACCCTGCACCAGTGTGTCTCACAGAGGGCATACTTCCACAAATTGGCACCCAAACGTAGGGCCCCATTGCAGGCCTGCATTTGGATTAGGGAGGAGATTGTGTCGGTAAGAGGAACTTCACTAAGGAGCACACCACCTGAGGAAACTAGTTCTCGTGGCCAAGGTGATTTTTCGGCTTCCCAATTCCAATCTTCCCGGTGGCTGCTGACCTCGACTGGGGCTCTCCGACAGGCTATTTGGAGCTGATCGTTTTGATCTTGAAGAATCGACAGGTGGGAGTTAAAGACTACGTGGGTAGGAAGATATTGAACTGCTTTGTATGTTTTGTCTGGGGGTTTGATTAACGTTTGCAAATGTTAATACGACAGGGAATGGGAGAGACTTCTCTTGTAATTTCTGTCTGAAAAGTTATTATTTATATATTATAACCATGCCTGTGTTTAGTAAACTATGGAAATATTGTCGCTGCTCCTATGACAAGCAACGTATTTTTTAACAAAGGCAGCCGGCGCCCCCAGAAGGTACGCCCAATTTTGAAATGTATGTTAAATATTGTCTTTGTTTCATCATGTACACTACGTTGTGGAACAAATATACGAGAACGGATCCAGAGTTAAAATGGCCACTAGAGGGAACCTTGAACCCTCATAAACTTGAACATTTGGAGAAAGAATTGTTTGCTAGGAAGTTCAGGCCGGACATGTTTGAAAGTATGCGTATGTGGAGGGAAGAAGTGAAAGAACAGCAATTAAAAGAGGAGAAACTTAGAAAGAAACAGGAAAGGAGAACGGTGTTCCAAAAGTACACAGAATTAAAGGGGAAAGAAGTGCAGAGCAACATGGAATGTTTAGATAGGGAACACAGATTAAGAACACTTAAAGAATATGCTGTTCGACCAGTTGCCACGGTGCAGGTGCACCGGAAGGATGATGACTAAGAGACAGAAATTATTGATCGAGCGATCCTCACCCCCATATGCCCTCTCCGCACCCCTTCCTCCTGCTCCTCCGAATATTGCACCTCCTACGCCTCTGCCCGCACCCCCTCTGCCCTTTGCCCCAAATCATCCAAACATTCCTTTGTCCCCTTATATCTGGACTGATCATGTCCTTACCTCTGCTCCCCGAGTTTTCCGTTCAACTGTATTACCGGAACGCAAGGACATGATACAATAATTAGTTCAGGAATGCCTTAATGATCCGGATATGGATGAAATAGAAATATTTGAACATATGTGAGGTTTTAATGAAGGGGAATTATTCTGTTTTATAAATAAACTTTTTTATCAGTTTCTAAATCAGTGGGAAATGGTAACTGGGAAAAATGGATTGCAAGATGTTGGGGACATTAGTCGACAGTGTCAAGTGGGTACATTCTTTGTGGGACTGGCTAATACCGCCGTCACCACTATAATGCGGCACTGGGATGAACTTTTTGCTTTTTCCCGCATGAGACCAATGAGGGAAGCTGTGCCCCAGTATGTCCCTGGAAGGGGGAATGCAGACAATGATGATCCTAACAGCCCTAATGCCAGAGCCCATTTCATGTATAGTTGGCTATATACACCCTGGAAAAGGACGGATGTCCTCACTCTTAAGGCCACTTTACCTGATATTCGAAAGAACCCCAGAGGTTTCTATGACGAAGTACAGGCAGCCATTGCCTCTTGTGTTATGACGTTAGCTGACATTGATATGTTCTTCGGCATGATCTTACCGCCGAATATGTGGCGACTCACTTGGAAACAGGATCATGTTGCCGAGCTAGGAGGAGATTGGACTGCATTAATAGCAGCTGAAGCTGATAGGAACCCTGGTAAAAAACCCGTTCAGCTTATACTGAACCTCCCTGGCAACATACTCACTTGTATAAAAACAATAATTCCCCACAGAAAATAGATTGGACATTCCTTACTGCTTGTAAACAAAGAAAGGACAAATCTGTCCCTGATTTCTTTACTCGCTTTGAGGAAGTTTTTCATGACTTTAGTGTCCAGGATAATCTACGCCTACAGGTTCCCATTTATTTGTAGACCGATTTGTTGGGAATTTTCTCCCTGAAATATCTGCTCGATTGAAGAGGTCTGAGAGTACATGGGCCACAGCCTCTCCAAAGGCTATATTGGATATGGCCCAATACTATCAGAACCAAGTGACGGATGAGCAGGAGAAGAAGGAAGGTAAAATGAAAGAGTTGAAAACAAAGGTTATGATGGTACAGGCCTACGGGCCCCAGGGCAGAGTCCGTGGTTGGGGCTAATATAACAACCTCAACACATCCCTTTCAGGCCCACCGCGTAGACAGACACCATTAGGACCGGATCAATGTGCCTATTGCAAAGAAATAGGACACTGGTGTTCTGAATGCCCCGTCTTGGCTTCTAGTGGGAGGGGCAGGGGACAAGCAAGTAATAACGGGGAGCTCCAGCCCCCTGACCGGCACACCAAAATTCAGGCAGAAATAGGTCAGATAATTATTTTGATCAAAGGAGTAATCAAATTCTTTGGATGACTATGAACCGGACGATGCCATAGGAATGCACTTTGGCTCGGACAGCGTAGGACAAGGAGGACCAGTCGAGATACCTGTAGATCAGTCAGAACCCTATATAACAGCTACCATACTTGGGCAGGATCAGAAATTCCTAGTAGATACAGGGGCGACATGTCGTGCGTTATCTCAATAACTAGTCCCTGGGACACCCTTGACTGGCCGGATAATAACATCAGTTCTATGGGACTTCAACCCCTAGCCCTGTGTCCCGAAAATGACAGTTACAGGTTAAACATGTTATTACGTCTGCACCCTTTTTGCTTCCCCCGCATGCTCCTGATAATTTGTTTGGACTTGATTTTTTGAAATATTTTCATGCTTCCATACATTGCTCCCCATCTGGAGTACGTCATCTTTAGGAGGAAAACGTTGCATAAACAATGTAACATTTCCCCAAGTTGGACCTTTATTCCATTCTCCCATGTGTCTGGGCTACTGCAGACACAGATGTAGGGAAAATTGACATTCCCCCAGTACACATACGGGTTCGGGAAGGTGCTTTCTTGTCAAGTGTCCCGCAATACAAAATATCAAAAGAAGGTGAAGATACGCTAATGCACATTATTGATGACATGATATTTATAGGGGTCATTGAGGAAGTCTCCTCTAATGTGTGTAATAGCCCTATTCGTCCTGTTCTTAAAAGACGGGATGGAATACAGGACAAAGTTTACCAATTTGTGATTGATCTGAGAGAAATTAACAAGATAGTAGTTCCTCTATATCCTGTTGTTTCTGATATTACCACTTGTTGACATTGGTCCCGCCCACAGCCATTGTGCTCTCTGTTACTGACCTTAAGAATGCCTTTTTCTCCATCCCAATACATCAGGATAGTAGATATCTTTTTGGATTTTCGCTTAGGGGTCGTTCATTTAGATTCTGTAGAGCCCCCAAAGGCTATACAGAAAGTCCTAGTATCTATAGCCAGGCACTCAAGCGGTAGTTGGATGAATTTTCTTTACCCACTGGAGTCACACTCATCCAATATGTTAATGACATCCTGCTCGCGGCCGATACAACTGAACATTGCCAAGAGGCTACCCTCTCCTTATTGCACCATCTTGCTGCTAAAGGACATACGGTCTCTAGGAATAAATTGCAGCATTGTCGACCAGAGGTCACCTATCTAGGTCATCTCTTGTTGAAGGGGGGACGTACTCTCACCAAGGATAGGATTCAAACTATCATACACACTCCTATTCCCCGTACACAAAAAGAGGTCCGAGCACTTATTGGTATCACCTCTTACTGTAGACAATGGAGCCCACATTTTTCACTCATCATTAAACCCCTTTTGTCCCTTGTTACCAAAGACACCCCCTTTCCTTTACCATGGTCATCTGAATGTCAAAATGCATATCAACAGCTTTGTGCATCCCTTTAGTCTGCTCCTGTGTTGGGTACCCCTGATTACACCAACTCCTTCACACTATATGTGCACGAGAGAGAAGGGTGTGCATTATCAGTCTTGACACAGCCACACGGCAGCAAACATCGCCCATGCGCTTACTTTTCAGCTGTATTGGACCCAGTGGACAGAGGACTCCCGGGTTGTCGTAGGGTGGTGGATGCTACGGCCATCTCCATACGGCAATCTGAAGGGATTGTACTGAGCAGCAAACTGATGGTTATGGTACCACATTCTGTAGATGCGCTGCTTAACCAAACCAAGACACAGCATCTGACTAGTGCTAGGCTCACAGGATATGAACTTATGCTTCTGGCACCTCATATTGCACTCAAGAGATGTTTGACATTGAATCCTGCCACATTGTTGACCTTACCAGCTGAACAGCCCCATGATTTGCATGATTGTATTTTTCTGACGGAGGAACAAACCAAGGGAAGAGTAGATAGCAGAGACAAAGCCTTGTTATATCCTGAAGGAGAACTATGGGTGGATGGCTCTCGTTTAAAATTACCTGATGGCACCACTTCTGCAGCCTATGCCATAACAACATTACAGACAGTATTAGAAACAGCTCGTATTCCTCAAAGATCAGCCCAAGCTGCTAAACTCTTCGCGCGATTGAACACGGGGAACTGGTAAATGGCCTCCTCACCACCCTGACATTACCAAAGAGCGTGGCCATCATCAAATGTAGTATCCACAAGAAAGTTACAGATAAGGTGGGACAAGGAAATGCTTTCGCAGATGAGGTAGCACAGGATACTGCAAGCACTCAAACAAGCAGAAAACATGTTCACAGAGGTTCAGGAGATATAACAGTCAGCTACTGAACAAGAAAAGGCAGAATGGAAAAAGAAAGGGGAGTTAGATGATGAGGGATGTTGGATGTCCAAAGATATGTCGGAATGGAAATTGCCCCGTGCCTATTTACTGCCCCTTTTGACCATGGCTCATGGGCCTGCCCATGTTAGTACTAAAACACCATCTCCCAACTAGAGCAGGTTTGGGACAATCCGGACAGTCATAAAATGGCTGAACATTTAGTAAACAATAATAAAGAGGCAGCTGGGATGCCCTTAGTAAACTAGCTAAATCAACTATACAATTACACTATGACAGTTATCCAAATCAACTACTTGCGTGCACCAGGTAGAAAGGCCCTGCGAAGCCTTTGTACTAACAGTAGAGGAATCTCCAGATCACTATCTGGAAAACCCAGTGCACTGTTCAATTCACTCAAAGGAGTGTAAAGTCTTTTAAACAATGTTTAACTTTTACAATAACATTTATGAGAGGAAATACAATATGTACACAAAACATTTATAAATGAAACCAAAATAACATCAGTTCAGAAGTTTTCCAACGTAGTTCCGATGCTTGTTTATTAATTGTTCATGGAGATTGTTGCCATAAATCACGAAATCCGAAACAATGGCATCACAAGTTCAACTTAGAAATCCCAATGCATTTCGGGCTTAACAACACGCCCTTCGTCAGGGGAATCTATGAGGTAATTTATACAAACCATTACTACGAGCATTATAACGAGTAGCGAAAATTCATAAGCTTACAATTACGGCTAGGAAAGCTATACAAGGTAACAAACAGTGAATTCATTCAGGGTCACAAGGTGCATAGATGCCAAACCTTCATGGGGAAAAAAGTTCAAAAAAAGAAAGAAGAACCATCGGAAAGAGAACGAGTAGAAGTATGTCCGAGTACTCCTAAAACCCAAAAGTGAAGAAAAAGAGGAGAAAAACAAAACGCTGGGAGACTAGTGAATAAAACCTCAAAAAGTAAGTAACTGAAAAAAAAACGGGGGAGAGGGGGGGGGATCCTTACCCTGTCAGGGTAACTGCACTCTACTCGAGCGCTAAATGTTCACCTCTGGTAGAACACAGTTGAACCGCAATCGGACCACGCCGGGGCGCGCCCACGTTATTGGTGGTGCAGGCTGTAGGGTGGTGAAAAAATTAATGAGACATACAACTGGAGTGAGCTTAACATAAGTAGTGGGATCAGGGGAGACTAAGTCTCAAGGGACTCACCCGCCAGTAGTATGAGAGGAACCTCGGCGTAATTCAGGAAATGTAGCGAATGGGTGTAGCCTGAGAAATAAAGACACACTGCTGAATCTGCTGGCTAACAAGTTACTATGGATAAGTGCTAAGGAGTGTACCGGCATACAGGACTCGCCAGTAGATGGTGAGGCTCAAAGCATCGCTGACCACCAAGGTCTCGGGAAGCGGAACGGGTTTCTCGGTCAAAACACGCTGCTGCCCGACGCCGTGGCCGGCGTTTAAGCAAGGGGACAAGAAAATCGAAAACGGACTGTCTGGGGTCGATAAAAAGAGGCGGTCATCTTAAACTCGGGAAAAATAGTAAAAGTAGAGGAAATGAAGAAAGTAAAGAGACTAGAAAACACCGAAATACATATAGTGAAAGTATTATTGACATAGGTTACCAAATGTAATGAGCACTGCAGGATGTTCCAGCATCAAGAAAAATGATTAAAAGCATAGTTGAGTGACAACATCGATGAAATACAAATGGCTGATAAAGTTTTCCATACAAAACATACCTAAACACAACCATTGTTAAAGTCAATAATGCATCTTAAAAAAATGGTGAATAAGACAAATGTGAGCGAAACAACTTGCTGTTACTGACAGTTTCAACTAGAGCAATATTTGTCATTATAAAAAACAAGCTAGTTCGAATTTGTCATTAAGCCCTGTTGGGGTCAGGGATTGCATGTAGAGCCCTATCCAACCAAAGATAATACTGCTTTGACAACGGCCAACAGGTTCTCTGAGGTCCTTCCTGGCATCTTTTTGGGGCCCACATACCTGCGATTAGCTGTCCACAGCACCACTGCCCTGCTGCCGGTCTCCTGAGTCTTCTCCCGCTGCCGCCGCCGCTGCAGCTCCCACCATCATGGCGCGGACACAGGGAGAGAGTCTACAATACCCAGGAGACATAGCGGCGGAAGCCGCCACCGCCCACATCGCGCCCGGAGGCGCTTAAATTTGAACGGAGCCCCGGTGGAGCGGGTTCTCTGAGGTCCTTCCTGGCATCTTTTTGGGGCCACATACCTGCGATTAGTTGTCCACAGCGCCACTGCCCTGCTGCCGGTCTCCTGAGTCTTCTCCCGCCGCCGCCGCAGCTCCCACCATCGCGGCGCGGCCACAGGGAGAGAGACTACAATACCCAGGAGACATAGCGGCGGAAGCCGCCACCGCCCACATCGCGCCCAGAGGTGCTTAAATTTGAACGGAGCCCCGGTGGAGCGGGTTCTCTGAGGCTCTTCCTGGCATCTTTTTGAGGCGCACATACCTGCGATTAGCTGTCCACAGCGCCACTGCCCTGCTGCCGGTCTCCTGAGTCTTCTCCCGCCGCCGCCGCCACCGCAGCTCCCACCATCGCGGCGCGGCCACAGGGAGAGAAACTACAATACCCAGGATACATAGCGGCGGAAGCCACCACCGCCCACATCGTGCCCGGAGGCGCTTAAATTTGAACGGAGCCCCGGTGGAGCGGGTTCTCTGAGGTCCTTCCTGGTATCTTTTTGGGGCCCACATACCTGCGATTAGCTGTCCACAGCACCACTGCCCTGCTGCCGGTCTCCTGAGTCTTCTCCCGCCGCCACCACAGCTCCCACCATCGCGGCGCGGCCACAGGGAAAGAGACTACAATAACCAGGAGACATAGCGGCGGAAGCCGCCACCACCCACATCGTGCCCGGAGGCGCTTAAATTTGAACGGAGCCCTGGTGGAGCGGGTTCTCTGAAGTCCTTCCTGGCATCTTTTTGGGGCCCACATACCTGCGATTAGCTGTCCACAGCGCCACTGCCCTGCTGACGGTCTCCTGAGTCTTCTGCCGCCGCCGCAGCTCCCACCATCGCGGCGCGGCCACAGGGAGAGAGACTACAATACCCAGGAGACATAGCGGCGGAAGCCGCCACTGCCCACATCGCGCCCGGAGGCGCTTAAATTTGAACGGAGCCCCGGTGGAGCGGGTTCTTTGAGGTCCTTCCTGGCATCTTTTTGGGGCCCACATACCTGCGATTAGCTGTCCACAGCTCCACTGCCCTGCTGCCGGTCTCCTGAGTCTTCTCCCGCGGCCGCCACCGCCGCAGCTCCCACCATCGCGGCGCGGCCACAGGGAGAGAGACTACAATACCCAGGAGACATAGCGGCGGAAGCTTGTCATTAGAACCCTTATACAACAGGCGTTCATCATTGGGCCCAATAACATTGGCAGTAACACCCGAGAACTTAGTCCCACAAATTCATCATGATTCTAACTCTCCATTATTAACGTGTGGGACTATTAACGAATGCAGTTCCACGTTAGAGATTAATGAATCAATTCTGTCTGACACAGGAATGGGATTGACACCACAGATACAAATAAAGTCTGGCCAAAATGAAAAAGTAAATCCAAGTTCAGGTTTACAGGCAAAAACTCAGGTGACATGCCGGGGGCAAAATGGCAAGAGGAAACGTGGAGGCAATCACCAGAATGGTAGATCATTGAAACAAATTAAAATAACTAAAAAAGCTGGAAAGCCGGTTACACGGCCCCAGTCATCATTTCTTAGCACTGCCCAAACCCCTTCTAACCCTATATTAATTCCCCCAATACTAACACCACAGCAAGTTTTGGAGTCTTGGCATCCAAACCCTGTGGCTTTTATGGGCCAAATTGAACAATTGGTAAAGTTCCTTATCTTACCCCTATTAGAAAGAATTAAAAATGTAACTGAAAAAATAGGGTGTTTGGAAAAAACAGCAATGGCTAATTGTGACTTACTGAGGAAAATAGATGCTAACTTCCATAATAGCACCGAAGTACCAAATGGCGCGGGGAAACTTACTACGGGAAAACTTCCTGTTGTATCGTGCAGCTTGACCAATACCATAACAGGGAACCATAAAGGGCCTTCTGTAGACAAGGCACTATTGGGGCACAGTGCCCAATCCCTAATTAAAACAGGAAAAAAAGAAATTGAAAGCTTGGTAACAAAAGATACTATCACGGGGGTGGACTATGGGAAAAATAGACACCAAGAAGATGGTAGGGTCACTAGTAACAAAAATAAGACCATATATCCTTGTATTGACCTGCCCCCGCAATCAGTACCATACACCGTGGTCCTGACCAGAGTGCCTGAGCTGAATAACGACCAAAGGGAAACCTACTCAGATCTAAAAAATAAAGTAACTTTCTGGCTCAACACTAATAGACCTCTTCCACCCCATTTACATGCTGAAATTCTACATGTCAGGAGAGTAGCCTGGGTGGGCCACAAACCAAAAGATCTACCAGGCGATTGTATATTAGTCAACTTTAGGGATAGACAAGTTGTGAGGTTTATCTGCAATTGGAGCGATTGCAGAGTTAATCATGGAATACAAACCCTAGATTTAAATTATTTCTATCTGCCCACATGCACAAACCAAATAAAAACAAATCAATGGCAGCAACGGGGGCTTTTCGATGGAGATGGTGATAGATTTAATATCCCTATGTTTAATCGCTATGAAATATTGCAGGGTTTGGATGAAGTCGATTGACTTAAAACTGAGGTCTGCCCTGTAAACTCGGGTCAAATCGTTAAAACTGTCACTAAAAATTGAATGTGCATGAAAGAAGGTGCAACTGAGAGTCAGATAAATACTGTGGTTAAGACATAGATATAAATGGGAATAAAGAGGGAATGCAGATGGAGCTAACTGAAGAGGTAAACGCAGTGATGAATCCCGAGCCAAATTGTATTACAGGTTTGACTGGTGGCGAGATCCCTAGGGCCAGCTGGTCTTTCTTGTATTGGAACATTGCAGGCCTAAAATCAAAACTGGGGAATGATCACTGGGTTAACCTAGTAAATATGTATGATTTTGTTAGCTTACAAGAATCGTGGTCGACTGTCCCACTTCATGTGAGTGGATTTAAAACTTTCTTTTCCCCAGCCATTGACTCTGTACACGGGAGGGCAAAAGGGGGTTTAACCACATATGTGTCCAATCTGTTTCATTGTTTGAAAAATGAGTTTCTTTTTAACAACTTGTATTATCACATAATCAGGATTACTATAGATAAAACATTGATTTTGGTAAATTTTTATAATAATGTTCCTCCAGAGCTGATGGAAGACATTCTTATAACCTTATGTAAAGATATAAAATCGACGTTATGTGGGAGATTTAAGGATGTCTGTGTAATCTGGGGCGGAGGATTTCAACTGTTTTATATGCCAAAGCGGTGAGAGAGGAACCTGCGGCATAATGCTGGAAAATGATGATAGTTTAAGCCATTTTGAGCATACTAAGTGTGGCGATCTTCTTAATTACATAATTTTTGGATGTGATATGGGTTTTGTGAATAAAATGGTTAGACATGAAAACCCCTTTGAACACACTTTTAATGGTAGAGGGGCAAACTCAACTATCGATTTCATATTGATGACGAGCAGACACGGGGGAAAGATCGAAGCTTTTAATGTCTTGGATAATCCGTTGAGCGACCATTTCCCATTTAGCCTAGAAATTCTAGGGAAACCCAAAGATCAGCACAAAAGTAACATCCTAAAACCGTGTGTGGATAATATTGCCATAGTTAGGAAAAATGGGTACGCTCTAAAATGGACCAGTGTGATTCCCGCAGATTTCCTCCATAGATTGATTAGGATTTGCGAGCCCCAATTCCACGCCTGCACAGATGAGAATATTAATGATTTTGATTTTTATTAAAAAAAAATTAGAAATTATTTCCCAAATAAAAAACAGCCTATGGGTTGAATTGAAAAATTACAAAAAGACTCAAACTGGCTGGTTTGACACCACTTGTACTAAGGCTTACTCTAAGCTAAAACATGCCCTAAATGCGCATGATAAGGACCGCACTTTAATCAAAGCCCTGAGAAATGATTATAAGAAGGCTTTGAAAAACAGAAAGAATACCCTAAAAAAGGAAGCGTTTGAATCATTGTGCGAGGCATCTTTAAACAGAGACTCAGCAGACTTTTGGCAAGTGGTAAATGCATCGCCAATTAACGACAATGCTCCCGCCGTGATAGAAATAGCGATTATTGAAAGGGAATGGGTGAACCATTACGCAGATTTGTATTCCGTGATGACCTCTGAGGGTGATTCCTCAGTAACGGATAACATCATGGAGGACCCCGACGGTACTCTGGTCACCCTCAACCCACCTATATCTGTAATGGAGGTGACTGCAAGTATAAATGCTAGTATGGCAGGGAAAGCACCCAGGCCCGACGGAGTACCACCAGATTTATATAAATATAATACTGGTCTGTGGGCCACCCTTCACACAAAGCTTTTTAACGTTACTTCGCGCAAAGGCCTTCTATCGTCCTGGTGTGAGTCTATAATAGTGCGGATATACAAGAAAGGCAATAGATCTTGCTGTCACTGCTATCGCCCAATATCGCTCCTGGACTCCACAATTAAGATTTTTGGCCGCGTGATTTTAAACAGACTTCAGTCCTGGGCGGAAGAAAATGCAATTGTTACCGACCTCCAATATGGTTTTAGAAAGGGATTGAGTACGATTGATCAGTGTCTTAATCTATATGCCCTTATTGAAAAATATACTAAAGTTAAGGGTGGCTGTATGTTTTTAACCTTCATCGATCTGACGTCAGCATTTGACTGCATCACTCATTGCAAACTATGGAGGGTCCTTGAGAACCTAGGAGTTGAGAACTCAATAGTTCAATTTCTTAGGGAACTTTACTCGGGGACAAGAGCAAGAGTCAGGTATGGGAAAAAGGGAATGTAGTGAAACTTTTGAAATCTCCAGGGGAGTACGACAAGGTTGTGTCCTTGCCCCTTTTCTCTTCGCACTATACATCAATGAGGTGGAGAGAAAATTATTACAGGAGTGCAAGGACATGCCGATGGTGGGTAAAAGATCAATCCCAGCGTTATTATACGCAGATGACGCTGTCCTTATGGCAAGAACACCAATGGCTATGCAAACCATAGTCACTTCCTTTACTGATTTTATGACCAAATTGGACTTAAGGATAAATTGCACTAAGACCGTCAGCATGAATTGTGACTATGGGGCAGCTAGAAAGAGAAGGACAATTTTTGTCTCCTCGAGTCCAGTTGACAGTACCTTAACTTTTCCGTACCTAGGCGTGTTATTCGACCACACCGGTCGATGGAATAACGCAATTAAAACAAGAAAGTTACTATTTAGTAAATCAATAATGGCATTACAAATTTTTAGTAAACGAATGGGTAGAAAACCAATTGGGGGGATGCTTACAATATATAGAGCGACCTGCGTAGCAACTGTCACATATGGTGCTGGACTGTGGGGGCATGTTAATGTGAGAACATTACAGGTGGTGGAAAACTCCTTTATGAAGTATCTTTTAACTGTCCCAGAAAGCGTATCTACATATGTTTGCCATACTGAACTTGGATAACCATATTTAGAAGACACAATAAAGGTCGCTCCAGTTCTGTTATGGCATAGGGACTGGACCACTGAAGAATGTAAATTAAACCATTCCATCTTGAATGACGTGATGAGGTTAGACAATGGTGGTAGGTTTGCTTGGTTAAGTTATGTAAGGAATTTTCTCACTGACTAAGGTTTGGAAAATCATTTCACTGAACCTCTGTCTATGTGTGACATTTCTAGAACAGATCTCAAGGAAAAGTGTATGAGCCATCTAGAAAAGTGTAGAATAACTAACGAGATGGTAAAACAAAGGGTGGTTGCTCATCAGTTGACAATAATTACAATAAAAATGCAGCCATATCTAAAGTTGCAAATGAGCGATCATGAGAGAATTTTTCTAACTCGTTTTAGATTAAATCTAATATTCAGGTCACTCAGCTTCCCCAATATGAATGACTGGACAAACATTTTACCTAAATGCCCATGTGATGAAATTTCCGAACAATCAGACATCCATATCCTTTTCTTTTGCAAATTTTATTCGATCCCAAGACGAAGATGGATTATTCCCCTGTTAAAGACTATGGAAATGAATCGTTGCCGTCCTGCCTTTTTGGCTGTTCAAAGTTTGGATAATATTTTAACTGTTGTATCTATTTCAACGTTTTTTTAAAATGTTTTTAGATCAAGAAAGTCTATTATATCCTGATTGGTGATGAAGTATCTGTATTTTATGATGAGATTCTGTAAATTGTGATTTTTAAAGTACTTTTATGGTTGTTCTATTTTAATAACCGAATAAAGATTTGATGATGACAACGGCCAAAATTTTGTTGAAAGAGTTCTTCCCTCGATTTGGAATTTGTAGGGTCCTATGAAGTTACAATGGCCCTCACTTCACTGTTCAGATAATAGAGTACCTAATGAAAGGTCATGGGGTAAAACAGAAGTTTCCTGCTGCCAATTACCCTCAGGCAGTGGGACTTGTAGAACGGTCCAATATCACACTGAAGCTTAAACTTGCTAAAATACAGGCATCAACGGGCCTTAAATGGCCAGATGCTTTGCCACTAGCCCTGTTATTGGTTTGTTCCATCCCACACAGTAAGACTGGTCTCTCCCCTTACGAGGTAGTGTTCGGAAGGCCTATGACTGTGTGGGGAATCCCGAGACCAAAAATAATAAAAGAAATACAGTACCCCGTCTTCAGTAATTATTTTAAAAACTTAACTGAAAAATTGTCTCTAATTCACCAACAGGTACATGAAGTCATACCTGACAATTCAGAAGGTCTAGCCCACCGTCTCCATCCTGGTGATTTTGTGTTAACAAAGAATTTCCAAAGCTCCAAGAACTTGGAACCCTGCTGGGAGAGCCCCGAACAAGCTCTGCTTGCAACTCGGACCGCTGTCCGCGTCACCAACAGGAAGAACTGGATCCATGCCTCCCATTGCAAGAGGATACCAGCAACTGTCCTCCAACCAGAAGGTAGAGGCGATTCTAGGACGATATTGCAAACAAAGAAGAACATCGCTACTACGCAATATGAAGTTCTGTTCCCAGATCAGACTACACCTGCGGTAACACGGTACAATTTGTGACCAAGAAGAAAAGGAGCAGATAGAGACACCAGAGAACCTGCTCCCAATTAATGGAATGGTTCAGCTGTAGCACGGTGAGATCTACGAATCAGCTGAACTAGGTTCAGTGCAGGTTGTGATACGTGCTCAGTGATACCTGGGTCTTTCTCCTACCTGTGGTTGTGCTAGTACCATCAAGGAAAATGAATAAATTAGTATCCAAATGTAGAACGAAGGACAAGACTATGTGCATGGTGGTCCTGATTATTCTGTTAGTAATATTGGCAGCAGCACTATGGATAGTGAAGGAGGTAGCCCCAGCTCGAAACTCACTGTCTACTACAACCACTCCTGCCCCGTGGAACATTATTACTTTACACTTTCTTATCGTGAGAGGAAGCATCGATTGGCATACAAAAAAACAACACGTTCATACGGATGTTACATTATACTCATAATGCTACAAATATTACTAACTGCTGGGTATGTGGGATGTTGCTGGCCCACCAGAGTAAGGTGGGAATGCCCCTCATTCCCCTACCATTTTCCCATAATGGCTCCTGTCGAGCCTGGATTGAACTGTGGGCCTCTGAGGTTAACAATGTTTCCACAGCTGATGTAGGGGGACTTAATGCACAATTGAATAAAGCGTGTTACCCCGATGATGACGGCAACCCGCAAGCTAAGGAGACCCTATGCGAAATGGAGGAATATGGTTAAGAAAATTCCACCACAGGGTACGTCTTTCCCAACACCCGTACAGCCAAGGGGAATGGGCCTCCTGTTATCACTGTGGCAATAGCGCAAGCCCGCCTTTGTGTAAGCAGTGTAGGCAGTGCCCCTGTGGGGAAAAGTGATTGCATTACAGTATTAAACATAACTGGAGCAAACAATAGCAGTTTTTTAGCATCCCATAATTCTTATTTCGTTTGTGGAAATAAAGGCTATTTTCATTTGCAAAGCGGATAGTCTGGAACATGTTATGTGACCTTCCTGCTTCCCCGCCGTGTTTGTGGCCCCTGCATCTTATCACAAAGACCAACAATTGTTTAATGATTCTTCCATAATTCGATCAAAAAGAACTATAGAAGTTGATGAGGTGGATCAAACTGACACTTCATTACAGCAGTATATTGACTTCAATTTGGGATTCTTTTTCTTTATCGGTCCGGTAGTAAACAGCAGGAAGATAAGATGCCTGACTCGAGTGGTGGAGGCAGTGATCAATCAAACAACGGCAGCCCTTGGAAACAACAAAGAGGAGCTCCAAGTTACTAGAGTTATGGCTTTACAAAACCAGACGGTTTTAGATGTGATATTGGCCGATCGGAGAGGGGCATGCCGCTTCATAGGAAGTAGATGTTGTGTTTATGTCCCTGATAATGCCCCTTCAGTGTATGATGCTATTTCCAAACTTCATAAAATAGCTGCAGAAATACACCAGGAAAAAGGAACAATGACTTAGTCAGAATGGTTTGGGGGCATGCTTTCCACTTGGGGTTGGAAAATATTGATAGTGATAGTGATAATAGGAGCCACCTTTCTTACTTGCTTTTGTCGTATTCAGTGAGCCCCTATGATATGTACAATTTGCATGTCTGCCTGCATCAATGTCAAGCTTCCCCCAGTTGATGTTCATGCATTAAATAAGCAAATGATGGTACAACAGGAAGTTAACGACCTCATGATGATTGGTATCCAGGACTAATATATGTGCTTTGAAAAGAAAAAATGGATTAGCATAGGCTAAAAGGAGGGTTGGTCGAAAAGGACTTTGCTATGTGTTGTATTGGCCTATGCGGCATCCATTTCTGTCCTTTCCTTCGCCTCTATCTTGTCCTGGGCACTTCACCTTAGAACTTCACTCCAGTGTCGATTCTCCTTACTGGCTCGGACCCGTGGACAAGGGGTGACCCTGCACCTGTCTGTCTCACAGAGGGCATACTTCCACACTGCCTTCATAGGCTCGCCCCAGTATTTTCTCGGGACGCAGAGCGAGGGACTGGCACTCTGGTTCGTTAAGGGTACTTCGAGCACCGTTGTATTTCTGACTCCTAACAGGGATTCTGACTGAATACGGATTCTGAATCTGTAAGAGCCATGTGGTAGGCATCCCTTCCAAAAATTGAATGGGTATCTTATGCATTCATGTTTTCCAACGTAAATCCGATCACAGAACATTGAGATTTTACCAACACCTCAGAGAAGATGACAATTCATTCACAAAGGGGGAAGGAATTCCCCTGGGATCGCTTCCCCGTTGGTAATGTAAATAAAAGTTGGTTGAGGAGTAGGCAGTGGTCAAGAGGACCACTGCCAACTCTTAAACATACACAAAAGTCAACATTTTGTTTTAAATGCAGTTCAGTTTCCTTAAGGGAAACGGGTTGCATTTAAACAAACAAAATGCCTTTATTAAAAGCAAACAAAGACCTGGTGGGGTGCTGATCCCAGCAGACCACCATTCTTGTGATTTCTGCCAATCATAGTGTCTGCCAATGTGCAACCTACCTCATCATTATTCATGAAGTAGGTCTGATTCTGACTCACTATGATATGCATTTTTAAGAATAGACCTATTAGTACATAGGTCCGTTTTTAAACATATTTACTGGTCACAAAAATACTGGTCGCAATTGGGGATAATATTTTATGGCCAGGTTTTGGTACATCTGGCCCCATTTGTCTTACATATTATATTTATTAGATAATTACACACACATGCATTTCTATTAAAATGTTGTGACTTGAACCCATTATTGTTTCTCTGAGGGAAAAATCAACATTCATTATAAGTCTTATAAATGTAATTCAGTGTTGTGCTGAATAAGAGGACTAGTTATCAAAAACCCAGTGAAAAAGCTGAGGAATGCTCCATGTGAATATATCAAGAAAGTGTTTAACCAATTATGAATATATAATAAAAAAGAATAGAGCATAGGTAAGTTTAATAACTAGGAATCCTCAAAAGAAGTTGCTTCAGATTTACAATCATTTCATCCTAAACTATGTGAAAAACATTAGTAAAGCTGTATTATTTCCAACCA
Organism: Lissotriton helveticus; assembly: GCF_964261635.1. Lineage (NCBI taxonomy): Eukaryota > Metazoa > Chordata > Amphibia > Caudata > Salamandridae > Lissotriton > Lissotriton helveticus. Next base: position 1,464,082,871 of record NC_136057.1, read on the forward strand.
ACAGTTCATTAAATGGCTTATGCAATGGGAAAATAGATCCAGAACACTCTCAGGAAAATGTGGGTAAAATCTAGCTTTTTATAATACTTAACAAAGGTTAAGGGGTCATCTTAATTGAAACGCTATTTAATTGCCAAAACAACGTGGCAATAAGGCTTCACAAAACAGATTAATGTTGCTAGGTAAGTGGAATATCCGGACATCAACAATAGACCATTATGTAGGCACTTACATATTCATAGCTTGTTCATGCTTTTCGAGTAGTTTAGTAGCCTTTTATATTGCTCCTTCATTGGTCCTTAACCTCTTATAAATCAACCATATTTTTTATGTTTTTTTCATATTTTACCTCGACAGTTAAAACCACTTTGCGTAATTTATTGTAATAATTTCCCTTAATGCTAATGCTCCTGCTTATCCTGAAAAGGAGCATTTTTTCAACTATCAGCATCGCTTACTGGCCTTAGGTATCCCAAACTGTACTGGTATGGCTGACTTAAGCCCAACATGTGTCTAACCAAAGGAAAATGGACCATCTTCATTTGGCTGCATTCCTTTCTCTGCTGCTTATTTGGCAGTGCACCTTCTCAGATGCTTCTGGGGTCGATACACCACGTAACCCTGCAATGTTGTGTAAGAAGCTGGCCTGGTATATGATGTCCACTAATGTAAGTGGGCACCCTGCACCAGTCCAGACAACCCTTATGGTGATTTAAGAGGTCTTAGACAACCTTAGAAAGCTCTCTAAGTGGTAGCTGTGGAGAACAGCCTTTAGGTTTAGTCCAGAAGGAGTGTAAAGCAGCTTGTTTCACCAGAATGCAATTGTATAGTATAGATTAAGTGAAAGTGAACCACACAAGGTATTTATTAAAATGTGTATTTATTATATAACAATCTCTAACACATAGAAATATCTCCTAGCCAGAGATATGTACAATGCACACAATACTTTAGCAAAGAAACACAGTAAATAGCATGCAATACACAGTGAGCCCCAGAGAGGGACCAAACCATATACTAAGAAAGTGGTATAAGAACCATGACTCGGGTCAAGACAATGTCGAGAGGACGTAGAAGGGCTGGGGACCCAAAGAACCACCCAAGGTGAGTAGATCGGGAGAACGTGTGCAGTGTGGGAACACAACTGCGTGCTCCGTACAACTCTACGGGTAAGTCGCGGTTGGATTTTTAAAGATTAAGGACACTCTCTAGTGGAGCCTGAAGAAACCCCATGGAGAGGTACCCCACCCATGGATACCCCAGTACCCACGTTACCTACACCAGGGAAGCCAGGTGTATACGTGTGAAGTGGTGTCACAAACTGCCGTCAAACCCAATTCAGGAAAGTTCCGCTGCTGGAAGAGGAGAAAGTGTCCAGTGGAATCCGAAGGTAGATTCAAGATGAGAGGTACCTGCACGCAGAGGGTACAGAGCCTATGTCACTCAGGAATGACCAGGAGACTTGGAAGACGAATGCCCTCTGATGTTGGATGTTGCAGGATGGGTGACAATGACCTTGACTCTGCAGCTGTGAGGACCAGACAACACTGAGGAAGACCAGGAGCCGTGCACGAGCTGTCCCACAGGGGATGTTGCATGCTATGGGGTCGGTGTCCGGAGCACCAACAAGCCTGGGCAAATGCAACCAATGCAGGAATTGAAGAAGGAGCAACGTCGGGACCAGCAAGGTCTAGGGGACTCACCACAAGCAGGGGAGTCAGGGCAGGCCCGAGCAATCAGGGAAGCCCAAAAGAAACAACGGTGACCCTCAAATGTACCCACAGGCCGGAGGCACTGGAGTCGCAAGAGGACCTCAAGCAGCTCACCAAAAGATTCAGGACACTATACAGTGTGGCTGAAGATAGTGGTCACTGGAGGTGATAGAGGTTGGAGCTGCTTGGAGCCCGAAGATCTTCTTGGAAGGAAGCCAACAAGTCTTTACAACTACACGTTGACGCGGTGCACATGGGTCTGGTTATTGCAACCCCAACAAGGGATTCAGGCCTCAAACATGATGAGAGGGCAGGGCTAGCATCAGGAGCTGTTGGAAACTACCACCTGTGTTGCAGAACCTTATGGAGTCAGGAGGAACTCAGGATCAGCAGACCAGTCGACTTAGTTGCTGTGCCTGCGAATGCAGGAGAGTGACTCGTTCACTCCAAGGGAGATTTCTTCAGGTGTCTTTGAGGCCCACAGGTCTTGAGAGGTTCCTGTATAGTGCACAGGCACAGACGATGCAGCAGCTTGGAAGAGGGATGAAGTCAAGCCCAAACGTAGTCCAGCGAAGTCCAGAGTGCCCGATGGTGGAAGAAGAAGTGGTGTCTGATCTGAATCTTATTCCACAACGAATCTAGGAACCTACACCCAGGTAAGCCCTTAGGTACCCTAGGGAAAGGGTTCGGATGATTCAGGGGACCCTCCCAGGGGGGAGTCTGGACAGGGGGGAGGTTACTCCCATGTCCTCTTTGTCCAGTTTCGTCCTAGAACAGGAGCCAACAGCTCCCAGAACTGGTTTGAGCTGGACTATGCACGGGAACACCAAATGTGCCCCTCATGCAGACTTAGTGGCGCTGGCAAGCACATCCACGTAGCCCTAATACACTAAATCCTGCCTGGGAGGTGGTTACACCTCCCTATGACAGGATGCCTATGGTTCTGCCTTCCCCTGCTCGAGCTTGGCTCAGCAGTAGGAGGGCAGAATTGTGGCTCTGGTCGGCAGCAACCATTTTTGTGCGGTCCAGGTCTAGAAGGTTGGCACTGGGAACACTGAGAGCATAACGGTGGGCTCTTCCAGTACTAAAATCATACCTCCCACACTGTTTACAGTGTGGGGGGTATGATTCCAACAGGTCTGATACTAAACATGATAGGATTCGTTACACCAGTTTTCAAGATGGATTAATTATGTGGTGCCCCTCTATATGGCTGCTTCACTGACAACCCAGGGGAATTACTCTGTAGGCTGTAGGGTGCCCTGCTCATGCAGGAGCACCCTCTCACTTAGAACCAAGCACCCTGCCTTCAGGATTGCAAAGGCCCGCTATAAGGGTGACTTATAGGTTTTAAGTGCAGTGACCCAAGATATAGGAAACTATATCTTTAGTAAGTAGTGCTAGCACCAACTTACATAGGCAGCAATGACAGGCCTATAGTTCCATTTTGCATGGTCTCCCATGGGTGGCATAATGCATGCTTCAGCCCATGGGGGACCTCTTGGGGAACCTATGCCCTGGGTACCTTAGTACCATATACAAGCGACTTATAAGGGTACCCCAGTATCCAATCTGGGATGTAACCTACCAAACCAAGGTAAGGGGGAAAGCAGATATACTGGGGTCCTGATTAGCAGGATCCCAGCCAGACTAGTCAGTTACAGCTTAGCACCAGGCAAAAAGTGGGGGTAACCATAAAAGCAAATCCTACTTTCCTACATGCTGCATCCTAAGCAGGCAGAGAAAATTACCCTGCATGCTCACCCATCTCTTTGCCATACAAATTTAAGCCACTCAGACTATGGCCCATTTCCACAGCAGCCTCTAGCTGGAAGAATCAGCAACAGAGTCAGACAAGCAACTGCAGCTAAAGAAATGATGTCACATGCCTGCCATAATCTATCAGATCCGTTTTATGGCCTAAGGCCAAAGGTATGATTTAACATGCATGCAGGATAATCATTTTGAGCAGTGGAAAAGCCATTTCTGGTGGTCTTGTGAAAACAGAAGTACCATCCTGCCTCTTCTTTCTGTAAGGATTACTGAAACGTAAGATAGGAAAACTGCAGAAGCTTATGGCAGGGGAAGGCACTTGCAGAGTTTACCTTTACACATTTCCTATTGTGTGAAGGCTCTTGTGTATCTCTCTCATTAAAAGATCATATTCTCTTTATATTGAATTCATGTCGTGGATAGTGTTGTTCCTTGTCGTAAGCCTCCTTAGGGTCTTGCCCCTGTACGAGTTTCTTCAAAACTTCAGCCAATTTATCATGTGATTCATGTTCTGTAAAATGCTGCTATCCTCTGACAAACTGTGCACCACAAAGCGCAACTAAACCCCCCATATCCTCTGACAACCTTACACTTATTTACAAGACTCATGAAAGGAGAAATTACTTTATTTTCGCTCCCATGATGATCGGGTTAAGATCTTGGTGTGTAATATTTATCCTAGGCTCTCGTTTTCTATTTACCAGACATTTTTATTTCCAGTATTGTTTATGTCTACCATAAACTATATATGCCTAAATTCTTGGAAACTAATTGCTGGCATTGTGAATCCAAAATAGATACTTTAAAAGGTACACATTTTAAATAAAGTCGATGCCAGGAACATTGAAGGTGGTTAGGAAAAGAAGTTGGATTGATCTTTCCAATTAATGAGTGAGTTTTCTAGAAAATGATGCTTTAGTTTATTTCATTGGAATTTAGTAAAACTATGTAAGTATTCCAAACAGCAAATAGTCATTGAAACCTAACATATTACAAAATGTATTAAAAGGTAAAACCATACCTAGGTCCAGCACCAATAATGAACTAGTTATGAAGACATGGTCAATTTGCCAGATAATAATTAATCATCATATAAAATCTATTTTAAACAAATACGTAATTTCTAGATGTCCATCGGAACTAATTCAGTATCACTAATTGTGGGGGTACTAAATAGTTTCATTGAATCTTTGGTGGGTTTTAATATGGATTAACAGCCAAAGATGAAATGTTTCTGTTATTTTACTCCCCCTCCCAAAACAATCATCCTGAAATTTAGACCCCAATTATATACTTACCTGCAATCATTGGATACCTCCACCCTTGAATTATATGCATTTTGATATGTGGATATCTGTTTATTTATTGGAATAACTACATGGATTATTTATTGACTAATCAATGTCTAAATAGCCTCACTTGTGAGGTTCCTGGGAAGTAAGTGGTTATTGAGTAGTGTCTTGTGTACGGCTTGCCATTTACCACTGGTGTCTCAGACTGACCACTACTACTGCAAACAAATTAGCCAGGTTGCTTCCTTTACCTACTCGACTCAGCAGAGGCAGTTGTGACCTACAATTGTAAAACGAGGGGAGTAGAAAGTCAGACACAGCACGATAGAGTAAATAACACTCAGTAAGCTCAAGGTTCCGCAAGTGCTATGCCTTCAAGGAAGACTAGAGGCCAGATGTAGGTAATCCCAATTTACCTATTCTTAAATACCGAATTTTACCGATTCGGTATTTAGGAATAGGTAAAGGGGATGTAGGATTCGGTATTTACCGATTCGGTACTTGCCATTCATGAATGGCAATTACCGAATCGGTAAATACAGATTCGGTAAAATGGGGGAAACATCCAAGGGTGCCAGGGTGTCACTTTGACACCCTGATGCACCCCTGAATCGTGCACTTCATATCTATTTTGTATACATAATGTATATATATGTGTTGTAGAATTGTTTTGTATATATGTGTAAATTGTGTAGAATGTACAGTGTTTTTCTCACACATGAAAGATAAAAATAATGGAATAAAAAAATATTAAAGGGTAAGAATAAAGGATACCCAACAAACTCAAGATTAATATTGGTTTGTTACTTACAATTTAGAGAAAAGAAAGAAATGTGGAGTTGGTAATCTTTATATATTTGAGAATTGGATGGTCCAACCAACTTCACGTCCCAGGACCTAACTCCTTATCGTAACAATGTGTGCAAATGTGGCACACATACATGCCCTAAGGGCATGTATTTCTGCCACTTGGCACAGTTGAAAATGCACAGATTTGCATTTTTAAAGGTATTCCTTATTTACCACCAACTTATATGTGGTAAATAACGAATCCTAAAATGGGAAAAGCACTCATTTGAGTGCTCCCTACATTGCAAATTCGGTAATTTACCGATTCGGTATTTTGAGGAATCGGTAATTTACCGATTCCTTAAAATACTGAATCGGTAAATTACTGAATTTGCAATTTAGGCCACCAACATCCCAAATGCCCAATACCGGTCGGTAACGGACGAAATTCTGTAATTTCGTCCATTACCGACCGGTATTGGGCCACCTACATCTGGCCCTAGGACTTCTATTTACAGTAAACATGGCAACCCTCCCGATTCAGGTGGGAGACTACCGATTTCAAGGCTAGTCTCCCGCTTCCCGATTCCTGCTTTCAAAAACCCGATTCCTCTGAGTGCTTCATGGGACTGGTCTAGTGAGACTCGTAGTATTCACTGGCAGTAACCTCCTCCTACAGGCCAGTGCACAACATGTTTGCCATGCAATATAGTGCTTTCTCCGAGCTCCTGACAGGTAAGGGGAAAAAAACATGTATCTGCAATTCTGATATCCGATCCTGCAGGAGCACACTTTCAAGTCCCATAAATGACAATAGACCTGATACAGGCCTCGATAGAAGTCAGTAGGAGAAAAACAATCTCTCAGTTATTTTTCTAAAATCTCACACTTACCTCTTCTAAAGTGTTGGCATGTAGGTTACAGGTAAGTTAAAAGAATAGTTGAAAGTATGATGCACAGAGGTACTACAATCTTTTGTGGCTGAAATACGATCCCAAATATTTAAAAAATATTACACCATAAAAGCAAGATTTCTATGACATGTGGCCTTATAGGCAATGCATTTTATAGGCAAAAACATTGGGGATTCTTTGTTGCTTTTGGTAATCCTCAGGTTATCTATTTTCTGTTTAGGTACAGCCAGCTGATGCAGCATAGACATAGAGGAACAGTGTATCAAATTAGGAAGAATGCCAGACATTTGCCCAATTTCACTGTAATACTAGGTGCAGAGTGAGACACGTATGGCTGCGTTTCACCACAAAACAGTAAAAAAAATGCAAAACATAAAAAAAAAAAAAACATTGACCAAACTGGAGCAGGTTCACACGCAGCCTCCAAAGGAGTTCATAATATTAAAGGAAAGGTCACAAAACTGTTGGTGTCCAGGTTTAAAGAGCTATCAAAAAATAGATATTTAGAAATTCCTTTGTGCCGGTAACAAGCACTAGAAGGGGGGACCAGTTAGAGCTCCAATTGGCGGGGTAGTGGCTTGGCGCCCGAGGCGGATGGAGGCTGCCGTGTGACGCTCCGGGAACCATCCGGGAGAACTGCTCTTAATCATCGTCTTTTTCCTGGAATGAGGCCATTTACAGTCGTCGGAAGCTGTCCAGAATGATTTATGAGGACTAATCCTTCCCTTGGCAGTGATAAAACCAACGCAGTGAGTTTCTTCGCGACTCCGTTTTTGTAACGCCATTTTGTATCGCTCGCGCGATGCGGTTTTTGCTTTAAGCTTCCCCTCTTGTATTTTATACAGGGCACACTCGTTTTCCTTTGCTCCCAGGATGCTACAAAAAGATTTCATAGCCCACGTTTAAGACCTGGAGAGTTTGTTTATACTTAAATTGCCATATTCAATGCTTACATTAACCTCTGAGGAGCGGCCATTTTAGGAGCTTCCTTTCTCCCTCATCAACCTCATGTTTGCTTATGCTGTTCATGGGTCTAATATCCTGGCATTTCTGCATGATATGACTTTCTATGAGTTCTATTTTCGATTTCCTGCAAGTGGGCCTTTCTATCCTTATTGTTGCATGATATCTTTAGAAATTTACCTCGGCATTGATGACGCACATTTTGTAACAGCCATATTCGCCTTATCCAAGCCTTACTTCACACGCATGTTGCGCGTCCATTCTTTTGTTTGTCATCATGCCATGTTTTTCGAGATGATATTTCAAGGCCTCCTGTTGTTCGCTTCAGTTGAATGAATACTGTATTTTTGCCTTTAAGAGCCGCTTGCCAACATTTCTGCTCCATGTTTCTCTCATGAAATTATTCTTATACCGTGCTCTTCATCGCTTTAATGTCTGTCAGGAGTATGTGTGAATAGTTCTATGGGCAGATTGAAGACATCACACCCTCCACCCTCTAAACCACGGCACATTTATATAAAAAATTCAAAGATTTTTTCTGAATTTTCTAAACTTGAGGACTCTTTTACTCTATCTGAGCAAGTTTTAGAATCCACAATGGAAACTCCTATTACCTCAGGGAAATCTAATACTAAGCGATTGAAAAAAGATCCTCCTTCGCCTCCTAAACAAACATCGCTTGTTTCCATGGAGTTGTTACTAGAGGAAATTAGAGCTCTCCGCCCTTTTATGGAAGAGACTAACACTAAACTCAAAGTCCTGACGGATAATTGGTCACAACTTGAGACAAGAGTTTCTTCAGTGGAGCAATCAATCACTTCTTTAAAGGAATCTAGTGTCACTGTCTCTCATCTTCACTCTCAAGTTTCGACGCTCCAAAGGCAGGTCGAAGACTTAGAAAATCGCAACAGAAGGAACAACTTACGTATTTACGGATTAGGAGAAGGACTTGAAGGAACTGACTCCCTTGCCTTTTTTAAAACCTTCCTTCCTAAAGTTCAGTTCTTAATATTCAAAGAGCACACCGGCTTGGTCATCTACCATCTTTCGCATCATCTTCACAAAGACCGAGAGGAGTCATCCTGTATTTTCTAGAATATACGGATTTATTGAAAGTACTGGCAACTGTCAAATCTTCTCCGAAAATCACATGGTCAGGTTCCTCTTTGTTTTTTGCCCACGATTATGCTAAAGCCACAGCCAATCGATGTAAGGCCTTTCTAAACATGAGAGCTGAACTTCGTTCGATGGGAGCCAGATATGGCCTTTTCACCCATGTTTATTTAAAGTTACCTACAATAACAGAACGACTACATATGAAGATCCATTGCGCCTTCAAAGCTTCATAAATTCTTGCAAAACGTCTACCATTGATTCCTCTGGTCCTTCCTCTTCATTCACTGGCTGACTTTAATTGCTATATTTTTCTAAAATGTTGCATGGTTTCTTTGGTTTACTGTATTTAGCATTGTATTCTTAAGATATACTGTTCACGGTTTTTATCTCTCTTCATTTGTTACTTATTGTTCCCATCTTTACTCACTGTTCGTTTCAACTGTATTATCCTAACTTTATTTATTTATTTCATATTTACAGGTTCCCTACCACTGTTACATGATGTCTCCTTGGTTTATCCCGGTCAGTCGTCCCCGGATGTGTCGTCCATCCCATGTGGTTTCATCCCCCCTCCTCGTTTTCATGTTCTTCCCTCATGTAGGTGCGTCTTCCTCCAAAGTTTCAACTTTCTTTTTCTTCCTAGCTCATCTTTTCTTTTTCCTCCTAATTCATACCTCCATTTTTTCTTCAGGTGTTGCTGTTCTCTTCTTTATTTTGTGTGTTGTTTTTTATTATACTAACTCATTTCATTTACTTAAACTTGTCATTGATGATGCCATTTACTCTTGTGTCTTTGCTACTCTTTTTCTATTTCTTTTTCTTCAAATTGTCAAAGCCATTACTTTCTTTTTATTCCTATCTTTACTGTTCATTATTCTTCATTCTTCCTGGATTTATTACTATACGTTATCTCTTTTAACAGCTCTTGATATGGCTCTGACTACTTTAACTTCTTATAAATGATGGTATTGTTGAAGTTAATTTCTTGGAATGTTAGAGGTCTCAATTCTCCTATTAAACGGCAGAGAGTGTTAACTCATCTAGCTAAATTTAATGCTGACATAGTATTTTTACAAGAGACTCATCTTACAGATGAAGAGTCACTGAAGTTAAAAAAGAGTTGGATAGGAGATGTATTTTATTCCAGCAGGGATGGTAAACGTAATGGTGTTCTGATGTTATGTCGTAAATCCCTGTCCTTTTTGTTTATTTCACAAGATTCAGATTCAGATGGTTGTTGGCTTAATGTTAATTGATGTTCAAGGATGTCCCAGTCTCTTTTTTCAATGTTTACGCTCCCACAGGTGGTGACGCATCCTTTTGGCGCACGTTGGCCAAACAAATCACTCTCCACATGGAAGATAATTTTATTTTAGCGGGAGATTGCAATCAAATTTTTTACCCTTTTATTGATCGACACTCTAAACTTTCCTCACACGATTACACAACATAAACTTTTGGATGCCTGGAGATTATGTAATCCTACTACAAGGGAATACACTTTTTATTCCCCAGTGCATCATTCCCAATCACGACTTAATTATTTTTTTGTATGACATAATATCTCACAAGCTCTTACCCATGCAGAAATAGGCCCTATCTTAATATCTGATCACGCTCCTGTCACGATTGATGTAGACATTTTACCCAGACTTGATGCCCCCAAAAGATGGCGTTTTAATAATGCCTTGCTTTCAGACCGTTTTCTCTTCTTCCTTTACAAGTTTTTTCAATGAATATTTTTCCCTATATTATTCTGATTCCCTACCGTTCTCAACTATGTGGGATGCTTTCAAAGCTTCCGCTAGAGATTTTATTATATCATAAGTTTCAAAGAAACGTGCTATTGCCCGTAATTATACCTGTTCTTTGTTTCAAGAAATAAAGAGACTGGAGCATTCTTTTTATACTTCTAATTCTAGTGATGTTCTTACCAATCTTATTAATGCCAAATTACAGTTTAATAAGGAGACAACAGACAATGCTTTCTTATATTTGTTGAAATCTAGCGAAAAATTTTATGGCGGCAGAAAATAAAGCAGAGAAACTTTTAGCAAATTATTTAAAAGCAAAACTAAACAAAGTGAGTATTGATGCTATTTTTGATGATGATTCTAATTTGAAGTTTAAGGATTAGGAAATTTTAAGAAGAATTTTCCTTGTTTTATAAGAAACTTTATTCATCTGAAACAAACTCTACAGAACACTCACTCTCAAAGTTCTTTTCACTCATCCATCATCCCTAACAGCCTGTAGGCGATTTTTCACTTTTGGAAAATCCGATAACGCAACCAGAACTTTTAATTGCTCTCCAGCATCTGAAAAAAGATAAAGCTCCTGGACCAGACGGATTTACTGTTGAGTTTTTTCTTCATTTTTCCAATTTATTATTGCCCAAATTACACCTTTTACTTCAGTTTTTTCAATCCTTAGGAAAGTCAAATGGTACTTTTTCCGATGCCCATATATGTGTCATCCCCAAAGATGGAAAGGACCCGAAATACTGTAAGAATTTTAGGCCCATTTCACTTGTTAATATTGACTATAAGATTTTTTCCAAATCATTAGCCCTTCGCTTAGATTCCTAACTTACTAAGATTTTGGGTAAAGAACAGTCTGGCTTTGTAAAAGGCCGTGTTATACAGGATAATACCAGACTTTTCTTTAATATCCTCTCTAAGGCTTCGCATTTAAAACACCCCCTAGCGGCAATTGCACTGGACGCTGAAAAAGCATTTGATAGGGTGGAATGGCGTTATTTATTTTACACCCTTAAATGGTTTGGTTTTGGTCCCAATTTCATCTCCCTAATTTCTCTATTATATTCTGGTCCGCGTGCTGCTGTTTGTGCTAATGGGTTGGTGTCCTCTTTCTTTGACCTTGGTAGAGGCGTATGCCAAGGTTGTCCTTTATCTCCTTTTCTTCCTTTCCAGAATTCGTCAAAACGTACACATACAAGGTTTTCAAACCCCCACAACTAATGTCAAAATTGCAGCATATGCTGATGACATTTTACTCTTTATTTCCAATCCTTCTGATTCGATTCCAGCTTTTTTAAATGAAGTACACTCCTTCTCATTAGTATCAGGATACAAATTAAATAATGACAAATGTGAGATATTGCCCCTAACTAAATACACGTTTAAGACTGATTTTACCTCAACTAATTTTACATGGAAAACATCGTCCATTAAATATCTTGGCTTAAACTTTACACCGACAATAAAAGAAACAGTTATACTATGCTTAAATAATTGCATCCAAAAGCTCACAGATCTTACTAATAAATGGCATCCTTTTTATTTATCCCGTTGGGCTCGCTTGGATACTATTTAGATGATGCTTTCCCCTATAGTTTTATTTACTATTTCTAATATCCCAGTTTCCATATCTACTAAATTTTTTAAATCCATTAATTCAGTGCTTTCTTCCTTTTTATGGAATAAGAAGAGATCACGTATGTCCCTTTCAAAGCTCTCACGTCCTAAAGATGAAGGTGGAGTAAATTTCCCGAATTTTAATGATTACCATAAAGCCTTTCTTTTGCGACAGGCTTCATACTGGTTACTTGACTCTATGGAGGAATGTCCTCTTTGGACGTCAGTGGAACTCTCATTTCTTCCTCCCTTTTCCTTTCAAGAATATCTCTTATTTTCTCGTAAACCGCAAAAACTTTCTACTCCATTAATTAAGTTCACCCCCAAATTATTAAACCCTGTTTTTCCTCTGCTTTCTGATACTTTAGAGTCCTTTATAGATTCCCCCATATGGCATAATAAATCGTTGTTAATACGTAATAAACCTTTTTATTGGAATTCATGGAAACAATGTGGTATATTTTGGGTACATCAGTTGTTCTCAAATGCAGAATCTCTCCCCTTTCATTCGCTTCAACAGTTATATGCTCTACCCAACTCTTTTTCCCCCAAATATCAGCTCCTTCGTAAAGCTGTCCTTGATGTTTATACATCATTATCCAATAACATTATTTCCAATCCCACCACTGATGTACATACAGATCTTTCCGATCTCTTACACACTCGACCCAAGGCTTCCAAATTATACTCCTTTTTACAGAGCACTAGGACGTTACGACAGAAAACGAGTATTGAACTGGCATGGGAAAAAGATTTCAATATAGAATGGTCTCTTAATTTGTGGAATAAATTATGGACCAAAATGCGCAAGTCCTCTAGATCAGCCAGTTTAACGCAAACATTGTTTTTTGTGTATAACAGACTCTTATTTTCTCCACAACTTCTACACAAGAGATTTGCTAACACTCCAGATATATGTTGGACATGCCTTTCTCCAAATGCAGATCTCTTTCACCTTTTATTCTCTTGCTCTCCAGTCAATGATTTTTGATAACAGGTCTGGCGTCAACTTAACTTAATTTTTAACACACATATTTCTTTCTCCACGGCACATATTTTCTTAGGTAGCCTTTCTTCAGTTTGGATTGATATCGCAACCAATTTTAAAATAGTCGATTTATTAATTGCTGTTGCCTTTCAGCAAAGCACTAGGAATTGGAAGAACTTTGCGAACATCTCGTACAAAGCATGGTGGTACGATGTTTGCCATAACCATAGACTGGACACTTTTTCCAATTTACCTTCACCCATTGTTTTTAAAAGACTCAAATTGTGGTTACCAGTTACGTACGACATTCTTTGACACCAGTGGCAAGAATCACTCTTTGCTGCAACCTTCTCAACAAGAAGTACTCAAAACTCCATGATTCTCTAACTTCCTCCTTTTTCTTTTATTACTTATTTATTATATATTTTTATTTTTTTACTTTCTTTTTATCTCAGTGGATATTATTACACCCTGTTTTATTCAAAGATGTATGCTGGAATATCATTGTTTTGTAATATTTGATGCTTACTGTTAAATGTGTCATTGATTTTATTGTTCAATGGCACACCTTTATGCTTCAATAAAATCTTTTTTAAACCTGAGAGCTCGAACTGGCCAAGATGTTTGAAAAGAAATTGGGTGCAGCTTGTGGGTGCTCAAATAACAGTTCCATGTGATATCGAAATGCAAGTGCCCAAATCTTGCAGTTGACCTACCACAGTCACCATGTGTGGTTTGCAGGGGGTTTGACATGGGCTCCTCACTCACTATCTGCAAAGGCTCAAACAGTCCTAGCTAAGAAATAGAATTTGGGATCAGAGGCCACTTGCGACTTCAATCATACATATCTAAGAACAGCTAGAGGTAGGACGACCATTCTATGAAGAAAGCTGGCTACAGCCCGCGTGCCACTATCCAAAGACCTGGGGAGAACTATAAAAACCATCCTATCCCTCTGAGGGTGGATGGGATGTATGTCGTTACAACGCATGCTTTTTCCACGCATGCCTTTACAACGCATGTTTTACAACGCAGGTTTTACAACGCAAGTCGTTACAACGACTTGCGTTGGGGGGCGCTAGATAGTGGAATAGTTTAATTTACTATTCCAACTCCAGTCCCCGTGGATAGTAGGGAAGGTTTTGGATAGTAAATTAAACTATTCCCTATCCTACAGTGCCCTCCAGCACAAGTCGTTGTAACGACTTGCGTTGTAATACCTGCGTTGTAAAGGTACTGCGTGGAAAAAGTTTTGTTGTAAAGGATGTTTCCCGGGTGGATGTGAACTGATAAGTACACCATAGTGGGAAAGACAAGTTGGGACCAGACAAGTCAAGAACAATGCAGGCTCACAACATTTCCAGTTTTGGAATTTGTCTATGCAGCGCTTCAACCTCTGTTGCAGCATTCTTCTTAGGGTGGGTCTGACTTGCTTGTCATCAAAATCCTTGTGGCTTCTTGATGATTCGGTTCATTACGGAGTATTAGATGCAAGCTTTTGTCTGGACAGCCTTTTTGTCTTTTAGGTGAGAGGTTTGCACTTCTCTTTCAGGGCATTTCAGCTACCTCTTTTTACAAGTTAGAGAACTACAGTACAGTTTATAATAGATGCTGGGGCTTGTTCCCAGATCATGTACAGGCCAAATTTATTTTCCTAATAAACAGTCTGTATGGTCTGATGCAGGAAATATTTCCTTGAATCAAATTCAAAATTGCAGATTCAGGAGGCTTTTTTTAACCTAAGATCAGTGGTACTGCTGGGCAGCCACAGCCGATGAATCGTCATTCAAAAATCAATTACTCTTACAATCAATGGGAGTGCCTTCGCTAGCCTTTTTCACATACTTGCCAGCCTTCCTGGACAGCAGGCAGAGGCTGGGATTGTGCTCAGGGTGATATGTGGATGTTCCCAAACAGCCTCAGTCAAGCTGGTAGCCTAGGCTATGCAAAGCAACGGACAAAACAAAAAAGAGAGCAGGTGTGAGTTATAGATGCACCCTCTATGGACATAACATTCTGGTAGGATATCTCATGTTCTTCGCCCAAACCCACCAGATAGGAGAACAAGGGGAACATATGAGATGCGGGTTATCACATTCATAGAGGATGAAGGCAACTGACAGAAAAAACACACAACTCTGCGTAGACCCTCGTACTGTAAATGAAAATGGCTCACTCTGCACACAATCTCTTGATCTCTCTCACACCAAACACATGTAACACTGCATACTCCAAGTATAAGGGACTTAGGGCCAGAGGCAGGTAATTCCCATTTACCGATTCTAAAATACCGAATTTTACCGATTCGGTATTTCAGAATCGGTAAATGGGATGTAGATAAAGATTTGGTACATTTTACTGAATCGGTAATATTCGGTACTACCGATTTTACCGATTCGGTATTTACCGAATCGGTAATAGGGGGACCATTTACAAGGGTGGCAGGGTGTCACATTGACACCTTGTTGCACCCCTGAAAAGTGCATGGGTGCACATGTGGCACACATACATGCCCTAAGGGCATGTATGTCTGCCACATGGCACTTTAAAAAAAGCAAATAATTGCTTTTTTAAAGGTATTCGGTATTTACCACCAACTTCTAGTTGGTGGTAAATAACGAATCCTTAAATGACAAATGCACTCACTTGAGTGCTCCCTACATTAAGGATTCGGTAATTTACCGAATCAGTATTTTAAGAATTCGGGGGCATATGTAGGTAGGCGTTTGCGGTTCGCAAACGCCGAAATTTGTCGAATTTCGTCGTTTGCGAATCGCAAACGGTGTTTTGATATGTAGGTGCCACTTAGCAAAATAAGGAATCGCAAAAATTGCGTTTCTTAATTTGCTCAAGCATTTAAGGAATCGGAATTTTGCGATTCCTTAAATGCTATGTAGGAGTGCATTTTAAAATGCGATTTTGGCTTGATGAAATCGCAAAATACCACCTACGCCAAGTTGATGGTATTTAGCGATTTCCTTTCAAAATGCATTTTTTTTTTTATTCAAAGTGCCAAGTGGCGCACAGACATAGGGCATGTATGTGCGCCACATGTACTTAGAGGCACATTCCAGGGGTGCAACAGGTGTCCTTTGGACACCCTGGCACCCTTGGAATTGCGATTCTCAAATTGCGATTTTCTCATAGAAAATCGCAATTTGAGAATGTATCCCCATTCATTCCTATGGGCCTCTTAGCCCATAGGAATGAATTGGACACTCATTCCTTAATTGCGGTTCGCAATTTGCGAATCGCAATTAAAGAATGCTAGAGATTCGCAAAAAATGGCGAATTTTTACCTACATTCCATTTTGCTATTCTCAAATAGCGATTCCTTAAAAATCGCTATTTGGGAATCGCAAAATGGAAATTACCTACATATGCCCCTCGGTAATTTACCGATTCCTTAAATCACCGATTCGGTAAATTACCGAATACTTAAATATGGCCCCTACATCTCAGATGCCTAATACCGGTCGGTAACGTCCGAAATTCGGTAATTTCGGCCGTTACCGAGCTGTATTGGCCTACCTACATCTGGCCCTTAGTGATTTTACAGGAGTGTTAGAGAAAAGAGAGAGAGAGAGAAGGGGAGAGGTAGAGAGAGAAGGGGGAGGTAATTTCCCCTTCAGACGTGCAAATAGAAAGGCCTGTGCCACTTCCACTAGAAGTAGCATCCATCAACTGCCAATCATCCCATAGTCTTGTATGAGGGAACGATAGCTATCGTCGACCATGGGTGGTGAACACATTGGGTGCACCCCTTAAAAGTAGCGTCTAAGCTATACTGTTGAACACCACCACAATCGTGAAGCACCTGCAGTGAAGTGAACTTTCAAATTTTCAAAACCACTGGGAGGAAACTTAAGGGAGGCTAGAAACAACAAAAGGACATGGCAGAACAGCTTCACAAAGCCATGCTAGGATTCTGTCCCAACGTACTTTTGAACATAATGCTTCTTGGCATATTAATTGTACTGGATAAATTGGTAATTTACATTAGCTCTCTGCTATACAAGATGTTTATATTTCTTTTACTACTGCGATGAAAAATGTAATTATCAGTTGAGTATTATTTTACATCAAATTGTACAAGACTATGATGATGTACAGCTCAATATCTATAATTACTGTTCTGTATATGTTTTATATTATTTTTGCTTAAAATAGACTATCATTTTGTTACCATAAAACAAATAGGAGGCAATGCTGAGAGAGGCTGTGGCTAAAGGTCCTTGGGTAACAGGTGAGCAGGGGGAAGTAAGGTCCCCCTGGAGCATGGCTGAAAGAGTGCCCTTCATAGAAGGCACCTTGAGAACCTTGAATGGCAAGAGCGCCAAAAGCAGGCGCTTGGAGGGGCCCTGCACAAGGTCACTCAGCAATCAGTACTGCAGGAGACAGTGCTGAGAGTAAATCCAGGTAAAGACGCCCAGAAGCCATTGGAAAGGAGGCACCAGAGAAGCCTCACTTGAAAGCAGGTGCTGAGAGGTGCTCTAGTTAAGATGCTTTGGAGGCAGTGGTGAGCGAAGCCCAGATAGTGAGAATCGTAACCCATTGTCCTCAGTGCCCTGTGCTGTGATTAGGGAGCGCTGTGCCTAGTGTCCCTTCAGTTTCAGGGCTTCAAGGTGGTGGTGTTGGGCTCGGCATCCTTGCAGTCCCTGTGCTCAAACACTTGGGGGCTATTGGACATGGAGTCCTAAACTCACATGATGGTTGCAGGGCAAAGTGGGGTCCAAACAGGTACTTGGCTGTCAACAGGTGGTGCCGGGCTTAGTCCTAAAGTCTGGGGGATCTCCTGAGGGGGCCAATAGATCTACTATCTGTGCTGTGAAATGGCTCTCCTGCAGGCTGGTGTGGGGGGTGCATGGGCTCCCTGCAAACCCTGGCCTTTCCTGAAATACAGCTCTGCCTGGCATCTCGCCAGTCACAGGACTTGCATGATGGGCTCTTGCCTAGTCTTGCCGCAGCCCCTTAGGTCTGCTGAAGAGGTGCAGAGTCTGGTGTCCCTATAGTCAACAGAATCTACTGAGAGTGCATCGCACCTGTGACCCTGCATTTCATGGTCTCTAATGGGATGTCCTGATTCTCGTGCAGCCTGGTGTACTGATGGAGTGCAATAAGCCCGTTTTCCGGACGCTCTGGGTTCCCTGGAGGAGTTTGATGGGCTGGTGCCCTGCAGTCACTGTGTTGTTTTTGAAAAGGCAACTGGCTTGGAGTCTCCGCAGTTCCTATACTCTCTGGGGAAAATAAATGGGGCTGGTGTCTGTATCCTGCTATGTCTTAGCTCCGAAGTAGGTGCTAGGCCTGCTTTCATGCAGGTCCATGGGTTCTCCCAGAGGGGAGTTTTGCTTGTTGTTCTGTCCTGAGGTGCTGCTATTCTGGTGTCCATGTAGCTCATCAGGGAACACTGTTCTGGTTGCCGGACTTAATTTTCTGAAGTCCTGTGGTTACCCTGAGGGGAGCTGGGCATGGTCTTCCCTTGTACTGTTCTTAGGAGGCACAGTGCTTGTCCTGTTAAAATGTACAGGATTTCCATATGAAATGAAGGGATACTGGGCCTTGCGCCGTGCAGTGCGTGGAATATGTACTGAAAGGGTTCTGGTCCTAGTCTCCTGCACTACTTGGACACCCCAACGTGGCACTGGACCTGGCTCTCGTGCAATTGGATGTGCTCCTTAGGGTGAGCTGGTTTCTAGGGATTTCCAGGGCACACTTTTGAGAGCTGTTTGGCCTGAATCACAGAGGGATCCTTTGTCTAATAAGATAGATTCTACATCATATACCTGATCTGCCTGGTGGCCCTGAAGGCCTCTAGACCTGGTGAACTGCTACTTATGGAGGTCTGCTAGGTGTTGCTCTACGCCAGGCGCGCAATGCCCATTGGGCTCAAAGGGCTTCAGCACCCCCGTCGTGAGGCAGCCCGGGCTGTCAGCTTCCCGGGTACACACAAAGCCGCACCCGAGTACTTCACAGGTCTTTAAAAGACCATTTGCTAGTTAATGATGCTTTGTTGGGTTTTTCATACCTTCCTAGAGCGCCTGCATCCCCACTCGGCCTATTGCTGGAAGAATTAGCCCCCCCCCCCAAAACAAAATTCTTAGCCCCTGTGAGAAGTTGGCCTGGTATATGATGTTCACTATTCTAGTGAACACCTTGCACCAGTCCAAACAACCCTTACAGTGATGGTTGTAAGTCAACCTTATAGACCAGCTATCCTAGTGGTAGCGTGGACAGAACAGTCTTAGGCTAAAAGACTCTTGAGGGCGTGTAAAGCCAGCTGTTTTGCCATATGTAACCCCTTGAATATCAAATGAAAGGACACCACACAGGATATATATAAAATATATATGTATTTATTTACTAACACACTCTTCTGAACTCTTTATGAGATCAGAGGCCACAGCACATAACAAGATACTTAGTCAGAATACGTTATAGTTGTTTATATCAAAAGGGAGGGAAGAGGATTCAACGTCCATTCGGTTCCCCTGGTTCAATACTAAATTAATCAAAAATAGGAATGGACACTAGTGTCTACTTAACCGTAGGCTAAGCTGTTGACAACCCTCATAGACTGCCTGGTTCAGTTCGTTGCGGTATATCTTTTTTCCGCCCCGCCAGGAGTCATGGCATAGTCATAGGGTTGCCAAATAACGTGCGGTATGCCTGCCTCACCCGAGGCTACCTCTGGTTCAGCTAGAAGTGTCCAGAAATCATAGGAAGGGAAAAGCGTTTTATATTAAAACAGTGTGTCGCCTTAAAAATTTCTTTAATGAAAAAGGTTGACACTGTATTAAAAATTGTCGATATACGAGGTGTAATCGGGTAACTAGATTACCATATATCTGTATGTATATGGATACGTCAACATGTTTCAGCTCTTTTGGCCCAGCCGGGTCTGGAGAGCTTTCGTCAGGACAAATAAAAACAAACAACATATAAAGGTACTCACACAACTAGTGTTGGGTCCTATTAGCTATTTTAGCTTTTCTTATTTTGTCACCTATAATGTGGGGACACAAAATACTGCATTAAAGTATATCAATATTGGTGATTAGGCATAGTACAATTTTAGTAAAAGCGCACCTCCTAGAAATTACTAGTACAGAAATCTCTAAGCACCTAATTAGAGATACATAAATTACACAGGGTAGGAAGAGACTGGAGACTTGGTTTAAATGCAGGTAGGAGCAGTATGTACACCGCATTTTTAGGAAAAATGGAGGGAGGAGGGGAGTTTGTTATGTAGAGTAAAAGTTCTATTGCAGGTCTTAGACAGAACGTTATTGATTAACTTTATCTCAAAAACAGCAAGAGCCCAAAAACAATATTTTTGTGCGCATTGGGGCTTCGAGTAAAAGTCACAAACAAACAAACATACACGCAATGCGAAATACCTTGTTAGGTTTAGCTTGACAGCGTCAGCAGGAGTGGAGAGTCGCTGTACGCGGTCTTTGCTGAAAGATTATTCACGCAATTAGACAGAGATCACTCGGACTTGAAGTGAAGTGAAGTGAAGGGGGTCTTATCATGCGCAAACTTAGCCCGATGGGCGTCAAGGCGCCTAATTCCAAATCCAGCTCATAACAAAAAACCCTGCAGCTCAACCTGTGTAAGCTCTGGAAAAGCACCACGTTTTTAAGGCCTTTTTAAAGAGCGATAGAGAGGGTAAAATCTTCAACTCCATCGGCACGATGTTCCAGAGCTGTGGCGCAACGACGGAGAAGGCCCTGGCTCCCCATCTGGTGAGCTTAAAGCGGGGGACAACAAGTTGGAATAGTCCCGAAGAGCGCAAACACCGTGTAGGGTGATAGCGGGTGAGCAGGGAGCTGATAGCGCCGTTAGATCCATCCTCGAGAGCTCTATAGGTCAGACACAGAATTTTAAAATATATTCTGTGCTGAATAGGCAGCCAATGGAGGTCTCTCCTCGCAGCAGTAGCAGAAGAGGCTCTGGGAAGATCCAGGACAAAACGTGCAGCAGCATTCTGCACGATTTGCAGTTGATGTATAAGGCCCTTGTTGGATTCCATGCAGAGAGAGTTGCAATAGTCTAGCCTGGAACCAACAAGGGCGACTGCAATCTGCTTGCGTGCTTGAAGAGACAGATAGCTGCGAATTCTATTGAGCGTCCTGATCACACCCCAGCAGGTCGAAACGGTCCGATTCACCTGTAGGGACATCGAGAGTGAAGTATCGAACACCACACCCAGATTTCTGGCAGATTGCGAGGGAGTGGGGCAGATGACAAGAGAGGAGGGCCACCAATCACTCGACCAGATATCATGGTCCTTCCCAAAGACCAGGACCTCAGTCTTGTCACCATTTAGCTTCAGGGAGTTGGCAACCATCCAATCTGCAACATGTTGCATACAGGACCTGAAGCTAGAGGCAGATGTTATGACAGAGGACTGAGTAAGTGAAACCATGATCTGGGTGTCATCGGCATATGATACCACCTCCATCCCCTGCGATCTTACAAGCCTGGCAAGGGGGGCCACGTAGATGTTGAACAGGGTCGGACTTAATGCCGACCCCTGTGGCACCCCACATTGCAAAGACTTTGCTGGGGAGAGGTGGTTACCGAGCATCACTCTCTGTTCCCTATCAAGGAGAAAGGAGTTGAGGAGACTCAGGGCCGCGCCAGTGACACCTGCCTCCCTAAGCCGAGATGTTAGAATGGCAGGAGACAGAGTGTCAAATGCGGCCGTGAGGTCCAATAGCACAAGAACCGTAGTTTGTCCAGCGTCAACCTTGCGTCGGATGTTATCGACTACAAAGGTGAGAGCAGATTCTGTGCTGTGATGTTTTCGAAATCCATGCTGGGTGATATCAAGATACTCCGAGGCTTCAAGGAAAGAAGATAAGTGGCGATTCAGGTGTGCTTCTAAAATTTTAGCCGGTGCAGGGAGCAGGGAAATGGGTCTGAAATTTTTCAAAAGACCAGGATCGAGTGAGGGCTTCTTAAGGAGCGGCCTCACAATGGCCTTCTTCCATATTGATGGAAAGGTGCCTTGGACTATGACCTTATTCATCACCTCAAGCAAGGGAGGAAGGAGGCTGTTCCTACACTCTTTTAGCTTTTTAAGAGGCAGTGGATCTAATGGAGAGGAAGACTTCGTCTTGTCCAGAAGAAGATTCAGTCCCTCCAAAGACATAGAAGGAAAATCGGAGAGGAGGCTGGAAGGAGCTATATCCAATGCCTCAAAAGAGCGTATGCCTGGAAGATGATTTTCAGCCAAGGAGAGGCGTTGTACTTCTAGGGAAGTATGAATATCAAAGATTTTTTTATGAAAAAAGTCTGCAATGTCGTCACAGAGACGTTGAGAGCTAACTACGGGGTCTGGAAGTTGGAGGGAGCATAGTGAGTCCGCAATTTTGAACAGCTCCCTGGCGGAAGTGAGTGAGCTAGTCAGGTTGGAGAAGTATTCCTGCTTCTCCATTATCACTTTCAGCTTATACTCCCGTAGAGCAGACTTATGAGCCTCCCTATCCATGGGGTCCCAGGATTTCCTCCATCTCCCCTCACTGCTTCTGCAACCCTGTCTTAGAAGTCTAAGATGGTCCGAAAACCATGGCGCTGATGGTTTCCGCCGGGCTACATATCGCAGGGATGCGGGGGCAAGTTTTTCTACTGCATTAATGATGGAATCCTGCAGAACTTGTGCTGCCTCATCCGCGTCTTTTAGGGAGAGAGCCTCTGGTGTAGGAACAAAAGGGACAAAAGCCTCATTCGTAAGGTTTCTAAGATTTCTTCTAGAAACGAAAGGGGTGGTCCCCTTCTTAGTAGAATTGGAAGTGGAGAAGGCTAAATAGAGAGGAACCGCAAAGTGATCAGTCCACACCAATGGTAAAGGTGTGCCGCTAGAGAGTTTAAGATCATTAGAGAAAACTCCGTCAAGGATGTGACCTGCTGTATGAGTGGCTTTAGTAACAAGCTGAATAAGATCACAAGCTCCGAGAGATTCAATCAATGATAGAGTATCCTTAGGATGGACCTCATCAAGATGGAAATTGAGGTCACCTAAAATGGTGAAAGAGGGCTTTTCAAAGTATGGCTCAAGGATCCTAAGTAAGTCCGAGGCAAAGTTAGCTCTATGACCAGGCGGCCTGTAGATCAATATACCCGTAAAGGAAACTGAAGGGGCACATACAATACAGAAGTACAGGGCTTCAAAGTGGTCTTGGGGCGAGGAAAGTGGATTAACCGTACATAGTAGGGAGGATTTACAAAGAATCGCAATCCCTCCTCCTCTACGTTTAGGTCTGTCGAGTCTATGTAAAGAATAACCCTCAGGGATGGCTAGAAGGAGGTCATGACCAGAGGAGTCAGTGGCCCAGGTCTCAGTAATAAATACCCAGTCAGGCTGCCTTTCATCCACAAAATCGTGAAAGGCAAGATTATGTTTGATTAGCGAGCGCGCATTTAATAGAAACCCCGTGTTGCGAGAGACAGTGCACCTAGGGGAGGAAGGACAAGGGCTAATACAACGGGTGGCAAGGGGGTGGAAAGAGGAGGAACAGGCCATACAGCAGCGAGAATGTAATAGCCCTAGCGGAGTAAAACGATGTAAAGAGGGGCATGCGGGAGGTCTAAGAGCCAGAAGCGAAGATGAAGCATAGCGAATGAAAGTCTTACCGGGGAGCAAAGGAGCGGAGACCAGGTCCAGCCCGACCTGCAGCCCGTCCTCAGCGCGGACGGGCGCAGACGGGCTGAACTCTGGCGTAACTCCGGCGTCAATCTGGCGTCCCCGCAGCGCGTGACCGCTGCGCGTAAGCATGGCTCAGTTTATGCACTGCTCGCCTCCTAGAGAGAGGACTAGAGCGTGCAAGCAACCCCCCAACCTAAGATGGCCGCCAATCAAGACGTGGACGCGGGACCCGCCAAGTGCGGTGAATCAACAATTATAGTGCGGGAGAGAGGGGCTGAAATGCAGGTAAGCGTGGCCGGCGAATTTAAAAGCAGGGTAAAGGCTTCAAAACAAATTAAAATAAAATGACCAAAAACGGGATTTTAAAATTACTAGTAGCTGCTGGCAGGTCGCGCTGCGAGTAGAGCGCTGCTGATAGTGCGCTAAGCTGTAAAGAGCGAGCTGCCAGGGTTTGCCTCAATTTATGCACTGCTCGCCTCCTAGAGAGAGGACTAGAGCGTGCAAGCAACCCCCCAACCTAAGATGGCCGCCAATCAAGACGTGGACGCGGGACCCGCCAAGTGCGGTGAATCAACAATTATAGTGCGGGAGAGAGGGGCTGAAATGCAGGTAAGCGTGGCCGGCGAATTTAAAAGCAGGGTAAAGGCTTCAAAACAAATTAAAATAAAATGACCAAAAACGGGATTTTAAAATTACTAGTAGCTGCTGGCAGGTCGCGCTGCGAGTAGAGCGCTGCTGATAGTGCGCTAAGCTGTAAAGAGCGAGCTGCCAGGTATCAGGTCTGCATACATGGGAAGTTCTTACCCGCGTGGACCGGCTTTGAGTCCCTGTGCTGACTCTGCTCCTGGTTACAGGTGGAGCTCAGTTTCCCGGGCTTAAGACTGGAGTCCCAGACACTAAGAAAGGACTAGAGTATCAACTCATAACATACTACAAGATGGCTCTCACCACGAATTCCATCGCAATGTTTTTTGCAGGTGTTCGAGAATGTATCTTATGTATGGTACAACATTAGATCAAACCCCGGGCATAGTTCTAATTATCTAGTGAAATGTCCATAACTGAAGAGTGTTAGTTATTTTGAGTGTCTCACTTATTACTGTAATTTATAATGTGAATTTCATAATAGTCACCAGGTGAACAGATACCTGCTAAACAGATATTAATCTAGTTGAGTAAAAAATGTTATCATCATCTAGATGGTTCGTGAGTGTAATGATATTTAATAAAACTGATTCCAGGGAATATCGCCGTTCATTCCTAGTATATGGGTGCCAAGACGGTCCACCCACCTTTGTTCCTTTTCGAAAAGAACTTGCTCAGCGTTGTTATTCTTGTTTTGTAGTGTTTCAAGTACTGTCCAACGTAGCTCATCACAGGTGTGTCCTGCTTCCACGAAGTGTGTACAGAGCTTGGTGTTGTTTTTCTTCGTTGTGATATTGCTCCTATGTTCCCCAATTCTCAACTTGATTTTTCTGCAGGTCATGCCTATATATTGGCATTCACAAGGGCAGGTGACCATATAAATTACATGCGTTGAGTTGCAATTGGTGTGTTGCTTTTGGGTCCATTTTAGGGTTGCTGTCAATTGTAGAGTTTTTGTTGGTTTTGTCAATTTGCATACTCCACAGGTACCACATGGGTAATGTCCTACTACAGGTTCCATCCTGATATCTCTGGTGACAGGAATGATTTGTTTTGTCTTTGGTCTCGTATGGACCAGAACATCTCTGATGTTTTTAGTTCTTCTGTTGGCAAATCTGGGTTAGGGCCAGTCCAATTGTCCAGATGTAATTATCTGCCAGTTCTTTCTGATGAGCTTCTGTACATCATTAGTCGCCGGACAGTAGGTGGTTACACAAGTTACCAAGTCTTTTATAGGTTCCTTTTTGTTGGTTTGCAAAAGGCATTCACGTGGTTGATGTCTGGCCCTTTTCATGCATTTCTTGATCACAGGAGGAGTGTAATCCCTCATTTGTAGTTTTTGAATTAAGTCCTGTGCTTGAATTAAATAATCGCTGTTTTTACTGCAATTCCTTTTGTGACGGAGAAATTGGCTAAAGGGAAGATTGTCCCGCAATGGTCTTGGATGGTAACTGCGATAGGAGAGCAAGCTGTTCTTTGCTGTTGGTTTTGTAAAAGTTCTGGTCTCCAATTTTCCTTTGTCATGGAAAATGGTCAGGTCGAGAAAGTCTATACTTTGGTTGCTGGCAGCGAAGGTGAACTTGAGCCACCGGTCTCTTCTATTCAGCCATTCCATGAATTTTTGAAGGTCTCCTTTTGTGTCCCAAATTAGCAACACATCGTCTATATAACGTTTCCAGTATATGATACTGGAAACGTAAGGGTTTGTCGTATTCAGCACAGAATCTTGTTCAAGTTGGCTTACATAGAGCCCTGCCACCGAGGGTGCACAGGCACTCCCCATGGAAGTTCCATGACTTTGTAGAAACAATTGTCCGTTGTACTCGAAGTAGTTTTCTTTTAGGACCAAACGACAACATTCTAGAATAAAATGGCGAGGAGTTTTGTGGAGCCATTCTTGATGGAAGAGAAGGTCTTCTAACATTTGTAATGTGTCTTCCTGGGGTAAACTTGTGTATAAGGCTTCAACATCGAGCCCTACCAACAGCATTGTGTTGGGATTGAATTCTAAGTCAGCAATTTGAATCAGTAAGTCTCTGGTGTCTTTTAGGTATGTTGGAGTTTTTTGAACCAGCTCTTTCAAGTACTCATCTGCAAATTTCGAGAGGGGCTCCAACAGCGACCCTATACCCGAGACAATTGGGCGTCCCGGTGGGGGTGATTTGTTTTTGTGCGTTTTCGGTAGTGAATAAAAGAATGGTATTTTGGGGCTTTTTGGTGTCAAATACTCTGCTTCTTTTTTCGAGATCCATCCACTGACTTCAGCTTCATGTACCATTATTGCTATGGTGTTCGTCAGTCTATCAGTGGGGTCTTCTTCAAGTTTTTTGTAAAAATTCTCATCAGACAGAAGAGACAGGCATTGTTGATCGTATCCATCCTTTGACAAAATTACTACCCCTCCCCCCTTGTCTGCTGGTTTTATGACGATTTTCTCATTTTCCTTCAACTCGGTCAGTGCAAGGCGTTCCTTTTTGTTCAGATTTTGATACGTTTTTTTGTTGGAACCCAACTTATCAATTCCTTTCATGATTGCCTGCTCAAATGTTTGTATCTCGATGGGTACTGTGGCCGTTGGAGGACAGAACTTGGATTTTCTTTTCAAATTGGTATCCCCTTCGTTATAGGAACTTGTGGATTCATTAAAAAAGGCTTTGAGTTTCAGAGTCCGACAAAATTCAGAAACTTCGCATTTGAGTCTGAAACGGTCTAAAGGAGGGGTAGGTACAAAGCCTAATCCTTTATTGAGGACCGACAGCTGATCATTGGTTAGACTAATATCTGATAGGTTGACGACTAGAGAGTCTTCTTGCTGGGACCTGGTTGAGCTGACGACATACTGCGTGTCTGTACATTTGGTTGCTGGTCTTGCCACGTCAAGTTTTTCTTTCTGCCTCGCACTTGGTTTTGGCCTCTCCCTAAACAAGCATTTACAATGCAACGGTTTCGCCTTTGGAAATGTTAAAGCTATTTGCAATGTAAATGACAATGCCATTTATTTATCTGTTTTCAAAACCAACACATAAATACAAATGTTGTAATTTACAATGCCAATAGCTCAAACTTTTCCAAAGGCGAAACCGTTGCATTGTAAATGCTTGTTTTTTTAAGTTAATGGACTTGGGACAATGGAGGCCAGAATTTGCCAAAGGGTCACCCGTTTCAACAAGAAGAGGAAACCTACAATAAAATGTAGGGCTTGTTCCAATTCTGAAAATGTACCCCCTAAATTACATTTTGGGGGACGATATACATGAGTGAAACTTATGGCTTCTGAAGATAAATTGCACCCTGTTGGGGGAGTTCTTAAAAAAGTTCATATTTTGGGCTTGTTTTAAGCATCATGCCCATTAAGACGCGCTCCCACTACTTGATAAAGTGTTTGCCTTAATTGACAGAATTGCGCTTGCAATTTAAAACTGGGTAGTAAAATAGTTCCCACTACTCGCAATATTTGGTCAAAGAAGAAACAGCTGCAAAGGGATTTCAGGTTGCTCAATTGATGAGAATAAGTTAAAACTCTCTTGCAGTTCCAATGCTTTTTAAGAAGGCCGGGTTGGCTGAACAGGGAAAGGGTGCAAAATAATAGGGCAGTTTTCGTGGATAGATCTTGCAATTTGCCAGTTGCAAAAAGCATTTGGCATGTTACAACTTGCTTTCAATTACGGGAAAAGTGGGGCCTGTTTCGGTTCTGCTATGCAGGTTTGTTGAAGATCACACATTTGGTCAACTAAGAAAACCGTAATTAGAACACAGCTCTTCCGGTTCATCTGTTGACAATGTGACATCTTTGGGCGTGGCTGCCAGCAAGTATGGGAACTGTATGCCTTGAGGAAATCGCCATCCTGCTCGATATTAGATGTGTTTAGCCTGTCTCAAAGCACTCCTATTTAAAAAAAGATGTGGATACTGAAGCAATGGTGCAAAGGGGCGATTTGTCTAATTTAGACGGACTGGCAACATTTACATGTGATGACGTCGTGGGGGAGTGCTGGCATATAAACATGCTGGGTTACGCTCCCTTGAGACCCGACGTGCTCCCACCCTCCGCCTAACAAGGGCTGCAGATGACGTCTAAAGGCAATCTTGTTCACATTGTTTGCATTTTATAACTAAACTACAAGTCCCCAAAAACTACCAGAAAGGCTCAAATGCCATAAACTCCATCCACTCGGAGGTTCACTATTGGCTGAATGCATGCTCAATCACTCATTCACTGTACTAGTATTGTTTAAAAAAAAAAGGGCGGAAATTTAAGAGTTTTACGGTATGGAATTTATGAGTGTAACAAATTATAAAAATTCACAATGGAATATTGCATAGGGCTGTATGTATTTTTCTTTTAATATGAATGCCAACTTGTTTGTGGCACCCCTGGTGCAACCCCTTGTTCTTCATACGTTACACTGCTCAAAGAACACCAAACAAATTCACCTGCCTCTTCGATGCAACCTCGCTTGGCAGACAAGCCTGGTTGTGCAATTACACGATCGATTTTTAAGTGTGGTGGAGAGGCGCGTGCCATTTACTCCACACTGCAAAGACGCTGATCAATAGTTCGTGTACTGACGACCTCTGTATTGGGCGGCAAGGCATTCCCAGGATGGCATGATATCTATTTATACATGTGACCACCTCCAGCCCAGCATGTCACTAGCCACTAAATTCGAGGATTTAATAAATGCGCAGACTGCGGCTGAAGGGTGGGGGCGCCAAAAGACATTGAGATGAAAGCTGGGCTGCACTGGAAGCCTGTGTTGCGTCAACAGGTGCTCCCAGGTAGGAAGCAGCGCTAACAGGTGACTAGGCACACTCGAGCCTCACACAGACAGGTGCGTTCAAGGCCCACCCCTCCCGCCCATGCCCAGAAGTGGTTTACCTTCAGGATGAGGTCCGTGTGGTGCTGGTCCAGCATGTTGGCCCTTCTGGAGGAGGTGATGATGACCCGGCCGTACCTCCCCGGCGTCCGCAGGTCGGAGTACAGGCGGTGCTTGGAGCGGTTCACCGGGAAGAGGCTGTCCACCAGGTTGCGCTCGATCTTGGCCAGGCTGTGCTGCGGGGCTAGCAGGTACTCCACGTTGTCCTCTATCCGGTAGCGGCTGAAGCTGGCGCCCAGCAGGATGGAGATGAGAACCGGAGCCGAGGCGAAGAACACCGGGTGGCTGGCGATGAAGTGGCCGAGTCTGGAGAAAGACGTCCTTAGTCCCCTGTGCAGAACCTGCCGCAACATCCTAGTGCAAAGGGAGCTCAGGAGAAGGAGGCGCGCTTGCGGGGATCCCGCCAGGCTCGGATATCCGCTCATAGACCTCGAGGCGACACCCCGTGAACGCGCGCACCGGGGCTCTGGGGTGGCTCCCAAGGCCGCTCTCCTGGGGAGGGGGCGGTGGGGAGAGGCTCGGTAGCGCCGGGCCGGCTAAAATAGAGTGTAAATGATAGCAAAAGATCACGAGAGGACTGGAGAAATCAATACCAAGTGTATAAGATGAAGGAAAACAATGAGCGCCCGTTCTGTGAAACAAGTCAGGTCCCGGGCCGTGCTGTGATTGGCTGACGTCACGGGGGTGTCCCGGGACGGCAGCCAATCACAGCGCGGCCCGGGAATGACGTCACGGGGGTGTCCCGGGCCGGCAGCCAATCGCAGCGCGGCCCGGGACAAAGGGGCGGGGCTTAAAAAAGCACCAGAAACGCCCCCGAATCGCGTTTTCAAGAGAAAGCGCGATTGACAGACTCTGTCTCCCAATGGCTAGCCTCCATTTATGGAGCTAGCCAATGATAGACAGAGGCGGGTCATCACCCGACATAGAACTCAAGAGGTTTTGCTAGCGCATGCGTACTTCGTACGCATTGCTAGGCAAAACCTAAAAAGGCTGTTGTTGTTGGCTCGTGGCATTAGACATTGCATGGTTATCCATTTGTTGTTGAGGATGGATATTTGGGTTGTATGGATCCATCCAACCTGCAAATGGAGGCATAAACGGTTGATAGTATGGTATTTGATTCCCATGGAAATATGATGGACGTTGCCACCTGTTGCCTCTTCGGGGGCGAAAGGATCTAAAATTATTACGGCCCCTTCTTGGTGTCGATTCGTCTGAGCTCACATCTGAACCAATAGACCCTGTGTCAGAGCCATTTTCTGTTGCTACATAATCTTCTTTTGTGTAGGGATGCATCTTCACTTGACTGAATTTTTTTAGATCTTTTCCCAGTTTTTGTAGTTT
Source organism: Lissotriton helveticus (assembly GCF_964261635.1). Classification (NCBI taxonomy): domain Eukaryota; kingdom Metazoa; phylum Chordata; class Amphibia; order Caudata; family Salamandridae; genus Lissotriton; species Lissotriton helveticus. Next base: position 1,464,113,312 of record NC_136057.1, read on the forward strand.
GTTCTGCATTAAATATTCTTGTGACTCATCCATTTCTTTCATAATTTCATCTATGCGTTTTTTGTATATCAAGGGATTGATGTTTTTCTTCATTTCATTCTCGCAGTCTTGTATTTCTACTAGTAGCGCATCAGACAGTCGTTTTGCTGTCTTTACTATCAGCACTAGGTAGTCAAGAGTGCATTTCCAAGATATGGACGACCAATCACATCTAAATGCAAGGTCATGTAGAAAAATTCTTGGTGCATTAGAAACCCACAGTCCCTTCGGGCTGTTTTCGACCTCAAATATTCCGTCATTATTATACCATGCATGGCAGTACGTATTTGTTCCCTTTTTTTGTTAGTCAATGTGTCCCAGTCATCGGTTTGAGCTATGACCTGGATCAGTTCTGAATTTTGTAGCAGTAGTTGAGCTGCTAATATTGCATCAATATCATCTCCTGTGAAGCTTAAACCAGTATTGTTCTCCATTCTTTCTTCCTTGCTGTGCGTGAGAATTAATATGCACCACAAACCCAAAAATGTATAGGTAGGGTGTAAATTTCCCGCAGCTGCACGCTGCTTAAAGGCTTATATCAAAAGGGAGGGAAGAGGATTCAACGTCCATTCGGTTCCCCTGGTTCAATACTAAATTAATCAAAAATAGGAATGGACACTAGTGTCTACTTAACCGTAGGCTAAGCTGTTGACAACCCTCATAGACTGCCTGGTTCAGTTCGTTGCGGTATATCTTTTTTCCGCCCCGCCAGGAGTCATGGCATAGTCATAGGGTTGCCAAATAACGTGCGGTATGCCTGCCTCACCCGAGGCTACCTCTGGTTCAGGTAGAAGTGTCCAGAAATCATAGGAAGGGAAAAGCGTTTTATATTAAAACAGTGTGTCGCCTTAAAAATTTCTTTAATGAAAAAGGTTGACACTGTATTAAAAATTGTCGATATACGAGGTGTAATCGGGTAACTAGATTACCATATATCTGTATGTATATGGATACGTCAACATGTTTCAGCTCTTTTGGCCCAGCCGGGTCTGGAGAGCTTTCGTCAGGACAAATAAAAACAAACAACATATAAAGGTACTCACACAACTAGTGTTGGGTCCTATTAGCTATTTTAGCTTTTCTTATTTTGTCACCTATAATGTGGGGACACAAAATACTGCATTAAAGTATATCAATATTGGTGATTAGGCATAGTACAATTTTAGTAAAAGCGCACCTCCTAGAAATTACTAGTACAGAAATCTCTATGCACCTAATTAGAGATACATAAATTACACAGGGTAGGAAGAGACTGGAGACTTGGTTTAAATGCAGGTAGGAGCATTATGTACACCGCATTCTTAGGAAAAATGGAGGGAGGAGGGGAGTTTGTTATGTAGAGTAAAAGTTCTATTGCAGGTCTTAGACAGAACGTTATTGATTAACTTTATCTCAAAAACAGCAAGAGCCCAAAAACGATATTTTTGTGCGCATTGGGGCTTCGAGTAAAAGTCACAAACAAACAAACATACACGCAATGCGAAATACCTTGTTAGGTTTAGCTTGACAGCGTCAGCAGGAGTGGAGAGTCGCTGTACGCGGTCTTTGCTGAAAGATTATTCACGCAATTAGACAGAGATCACTCGGACTTCTTACCGGTATCAGGTCTGCATACATGGGAAGTTCTTACCCGCGTGGACCAGCTTTGAGTCCCTGTGCTGACTCTGCTCCTGGTTACAGGCGGAGCTCAGTTTCCCGGGCTTAAGACTGGAGTCCCAGACACTAAGAAAGGACTAGAGTATCAACTCATAACATACTACAAGATGGCTCTCACCACGAATTCCATCGCAATGTTTTTTGCAGGTGTTCGAGAATGTATCTTATGTATGGTACAACATTAGATCAAACCCCAGGCATAGTTCTAATTATCTAGTGAAATGTCCATAACTGAAGAGTGTTAGTTATTTTGAGTGTCTCACTTATTACTTTAATTTATAATGTGAATTTCATAATAGTCACCAGGTGAACAGATACCTGCTAAACAGATATTAATCTAGTTGAGTAAAAAATGTTATCATCATCTAGATGGTTCGTGAGTGTAATGATATTTAATAAAACTGATTCCAGGGAATATCGTCGTTCATTCCTAGTATATGGGTGCCAAGACGGTCCACCCACCTTTGTTCCTTTTCGAAAAGAACTTGCTCAGCGTTGTTATTCTTGTTTTGTAGTGTTTCAAGTACTGTCCAACGTAGCTCATCACAGGTGTGTCCTGCTTCCACGAAGTGTGTACAGAGCTTGGTGTTGTTTTTCTTCGTTCTGATATTGCTCCTATGTTCCCCAATTCTCAACTTGATTTTTCTGCAGGTCATGCCTATATATTGGCGTTCACAAGGGCAGGTGACCATATAAATTACATGCGTTGAGTTGCAATTGGTGTGTTGCTTTTGGGTCCATTTTAGGGTTGCTGTCAATTGTAGAGTTTTTGTTGGTTTTGTCAATTTGCATACTCCACAGGTACCACATGGGTAATGTCCTACTACAGGTTCCATCCTGATATCTCTGGTGACAGGAATGATTTGTTTTGTCTTTGGTCTCGTATGGACCAGAACATCTCTGATGTTTTTAGTTCTTCTGTTGGCAAATCTGGGTTTTGGCCAGTCCAATTGTCCAGATGTAATTATCTGCCAGTTCTTTCTGATGAGCTTCTGTACATCATTAGTCGCCGGACAGTAGGTGGTTACACAAGTTACCAAGTCTTTTATAGGTTCCTTTTTGTTGGTTTGCAAAAGGCATTCACGTGGTTGATGTCTGGCCCTTTTCATGCATTTCTTGATCACAGGAGGAGTGTAATCCCTCATTTGTAGTTTTTGACTTAAGTCCTGTGCTTGAATTAAATAATCGATGTTTTTACTGCAATTCCTTTTGTGACGGAGAAATTGGCTAAAGGGAAGATTGTCCCGCAATGGTCTTGGATGGTAACTGCGATAGGAGAGCAAGCTGTTCTTTGCTGTTGGTTTTGTAAAAGTTCTGGTCTCCAATTTTCCTTTGTCATGGAAAATGGTCAGGTCGAGAAAGTCTATACTTTGGTTGCTGGCAGCGATGGTGAACTTGAGCCACCGGTCTCTTCTATTCAGCCATTCCATGAATTTTTGAAGGTCTCCTTTTGTGTCCCAAATTAGCAACACATCGTCTATATAACGTTTCCAGTATATGATACTGGAAACGTAAGGGTTTGTCGTATTCAGCACAGAATCTTGTTCAAGTTGGCTTACATAGAGCCCTGCCACCGAGGGTGCACAGGCACTCCCCATGGAAGTTCCATGACTTTGTAGAAACAATTGTCCGTTGTACTCGAAGTAGTTTTCTTTTAGGACCAAACGACAACATTCTAGAATAAAATGGCGAGGAGTTTTGTGGAGCCATTCTTGATGGAAGAGAAGGTCTTCTAACATTTGTAATGTGTCTTCCTGGGGTAAACTTGTGTATAAGGCTTCAACATCGAGCCCTACCAACAGCATTGTGTTGGGATTGAATTCTAAGTCAGCAATTTGAATCAGTAAATCTCTGGTGTCTTTTAGGTATGTTGAAGTTTTTTGAACCAGCTCTTTCAAGTACTCATCTGCAAATTTCGAGAGGGGCTCCAACAGCGACCCTATACCCGAGACAATTGGGCGTCCCGGTGGGGGTGATTTGTTTTTGTGCGTTTTCTGTAGTGAATAAAAGAATGGTATTTTGGGGTTTTTTTTTTTCACAACTGCGTTTATTAAGGGTTCAGGCAAATCATACGCACAGTACTCCATAGCCAGGAGGACACTGTCAGTGGAAAACACATAATAGATTGCATGAACAGCCTAGACGTTCAACTATCCCCTCACCCACGCTCCTGCCCCCCACCAACAACCCCAAAACCCCAACTACCCACCCCTTATCCCACCCTAACCCGGTGCACGCGATCACTATCAGCTGCAGTATACAGTGTAAAGCACAGTAGGCGTCCCGGAGCCACCTAGGCCCCGAGGTCACTGCTGGTAGGCAGTCCATCTTCCAGGTCGACGGGAGGCTCCAATGGCAAGTCTCTGTATTCCGCCCACCGCTTCCAGATCTTGTAATGTTTGCGGGGGCAGCCCCTGGCCTCAAACACTGGCAATTCCAATCCCATAAGAAAATCCAGTCCCGCCCTCCAGGCGCTGAGTGGGGGGGCGCGGTCGCTCTTCCACGCCCTTGCCAAATCCCGTTTGGCCACAGTCAGACCCAACAGAAGGAGGTGACGCTTATAAATGTTACCCCCCACTTGATCCAGGATATGCAAAAGACCTAGTCTGGGCGTGCGAGGAAGGTCCCATTGCAGTACTTCTGACATGCTAGTCCAAACCCCATTCCAGAACCGGGTCAGACCCACACACGACCACACAGTATGTAACAGCGTACCGCTCACAGTCCCACAACGCAGGCATACAGGGGTAGCAATGAGGCCAGCCTTCCACAGTCTCTCTCTGGTGTAATAGGCCCGATGTAGGTACTTAAACTGTATAAACCGGAGTCTCACAGCTATTGCCGCCCCACGAGGGAACTCCAGGGCCTCTCTCCAGTCATCCTCATCCAAGGGGCCAATATCCACCTCCCAGGAGGCCTTCAACGACAGAAGGGAAGAGGAGCAGTGAGTAATTAAGGTTTGATAAATTTTGGAGACTTTTTTATCCCCCAGATCCCCCATGAAAAGTTTAGCTTCAACGGGGCTAAACTCAGGAAGTTGGTCCAACCCCATTAGACTCAGCGCAAGAGCATGACGAAGTTGTAGGTATTTAAAAAATTGGGTCTTGGGCATGTCGAATTCGGCGCTAAGGGCTTGAAAGGTTTTAAGGGTAGTCCCAGTAAGAACATGGCCAAGTGTCGAGATCCCAATGGAGTCCCAGCCACTAAACCCCTGTAGTGAGGCGAGTGCAGGGAGCTGGCCATTGTTCCAAAGTGGAGTTTCCGCTGTTAGGCGACCCCACCAGCCCATACGCCGCAGCACCTGTCTCCAAATCATGAAAACCACCTGAGTAGCCTGCGGCAGCTTCTTCCGTCGGCTGGCCGAGTATAGCAGCGTATGAAGCGTGGCTTCACCCATCAGAAAGCGTTCCAGGGCGTATGCCGGGTCATCGCGTCCACCGTACCACCACTCATTCAGAACCAACAAATGAGAGGCTTGGTAGTAGGATAGAATGTCCGATGTAGCTAGACCACCACAGTACGTGGATAGGAAACAAGTCCGCAGTGCCACTCTGGAGGCACCCCCTGCCCACAGGAAACGTCCCAGTACAGAATGTACGCGACGGAACCATTGCGGGTCAACCTTATATGGGTAGTTCTGCAGCTGGTACAGGAGTCTAGGGAGGGCGACCATCTTAAAGATTGCTGATCTGCCATAGATGTTAAGGGGCATGCGAGACCAGGTCTTGACGTCCGATTGGACTCTGTCCCAAACCGGCTGCACGTTGCGCTCCCATGCAATTGCGGCAGATTCAGACAGGAAGACTCCCAGATATTTTAGACCACCAACCGCGACCTGTAAGGCCGAGGCCCAAGGGAACGCCTCCGACCTTCCACCTAGTATCCATAAAGTCGATTTACGCGGGTTGAGGAAGAGTCCTGACACTTCTCCAAAAATACGCATTATGGCCAGGATCCGCGGGCCAGAACGATGAAGGTCGGTCAGAAAGAAGAGGACATCGTCTGCGTATAACGCAATCCTGTCCGAGAGTCCCGCTCCCCACACAAAGCCCCGAAGCTGCGCATCAATGCGCACCCACGCGGCCAGCGGTTCCATGACCAATGCAAAAAGGTACGGGGAGAGGGGGCACCCCTGGCGGGTCCCCCTGGCGACTGGGAACTTCTCCGATATAGCCCCCGAAACACGCACCGAGGCGGTGATGTTCGTGTATAGAAGCCGGACATACGAGACAAAAACTGGACCTAGGTTGAGCCGCGGCAAAAGAGCGAAGAGGTAAGTCCAACTGACCGAATCGAACGCCCTATCGATGTCTGCCAGTAGAAGCGCCGCCTGTTCTCCCGTCGCTCCCATCGCATCCACGGCCGCCTGTGCGCGCCTGATATTGTGTTGCGTCGCCCTACCGGGCATAAAGCCCGCTTGATCCGGGTGGACTAGGTCTGCTATATACGGGAGGAGGCGGTTCGCCAATGCCTTGGCCAACAATTTGGCTTCAAAGTTGATCAGGGCTATGGGGCGATATGACTCGTGTCTGTCGGGTGGCCTGCCTGGCTTCTGAAAAACTACGATTTCAGCCTGACGCCAGTCCACCGGTAAGCTACCACATTCCCGCGCCGCCTCCAGTGCCCGCCTATAATGCGGCCCCAGCTGCAAGTGGAATTTCTTATAGAATTCGCTGGGAAATCCGCTCGGTCCGGGCGCCTTACCAGTGTTGAGTTGTCCCAATGCATCGCCTAGTTCCTCCGCCGTCAAGGGGAGATCAAGGGCAGTCTTGGCTTCGTCTGTTATCGCACGAGGGGGAAGGTCAGCGATGAACTTGGCAATAGCCTCCGGCGGGAGACTGTCTCGAGGAGCGTATTGCATCGCATAATAGCGAGCAAAGCTCGCCGCAATGGCAGCCGGATCCGTCATGGCAATCCCTTCTTCGTCCACGAGGCCCGGTAAAGTAACCGGTTGCAGTGTTTGTTGACACAGTCTATGGAGCATGGTGCAGGACTTGTCACCCCACTGGTAGACCCTGCACCGCGTAGCCAGCCAGGCCTGTCGCGCCTCGTCAAGTAAAACTGAGGCGTAGGATTGCTGCGCCTGCAGGAGCAGTCTGAGTGCTACACCATTACCGTCGTTCCGACACCGAGCTTCCAATACCCCTACTCTAGCCGACGCCGCTACTATAGCCTCCTGACGACGTCGACGGGCGGCAGCGCACCAAGCTATGTCGATACCTCGCAACGTGGGCTTCATGGCCTCCCAGACCGTCACTCCATCAATCTCCTCAGTCAGGTTCTCTTGCCAGTAGTGGGCAATCGCTCCGCGCATGTGATTTGTATAGTCTGCTTGCTGGAGATGCCACGAGGACATCCGCCACCGAAATGGCTGGTGCGACCTGCGCAGTGCAATCCGTACTACGACTGGGGAGTGGTCGGACAGCCCACGAGGCTGAATCACGGCCTGCTTCACTCTGTCAAGAAAGGCCCCCGGCACAAACACACAGTCCAGTTGGGAGAAGGAGCCATGCACGGCAGATACATACGTGTACTCGCGCGACTTGGCATGCAAATGCCTCCAGACATCCACCCAGCCCAGCCCATCAACCATCGCCTTCAAGCGTGTAGGGGAGGTCGCCACCGCGGTCTCTTGCAGCCTCTTCCGATCCAGGCACACATCCACCACATCGTTCCAGTCACCACCTATCACAGCCAAATGTAAATGTATAGGCATTTATATAGCGCACTACTTACCCGTAGGGTCCCAAGGCGCTTCGACCGCTGCGAAACCCTTCCTGGCTTCCCTGAGAGATGGTCCCTTAATGGGTATCTCCATGGTGAGACCAGGCATCCCCGGCGGTCTGGTGGGGCCGTTAGTGAAGATGAGGCAAGCTAATGCCCAGAGTTGCCGAGTGTGAACGCTGATCAGAGTGGGCACCGAGGCGAGAGAATTATCGAGTCCGCTGACCCTGGTCCAGAAACCTGCCGCGCCGGGAATCGAACCCTGGTCCCGGGCCGTCCTCTGCTCTCGGGTCTGCCGCCTCTAACCAGTGAGCCACACTACTTCACTGAAGAGTCCGGGATCTCAGCCCACAATGCAAAGAGGCGCTCAGCCAGGGACCATTGTAAAGGAGGAGGGGCATACACACAGCCAAACACCACCGGCTCCGTACCAATCATACCTTTGACAAAGACATACCGTCCTTGGGGATCTAGCCAATGACGCTCGTGGGTATATGACAGTCTTCTGTGTATAAGGATGGCCACCCCCCTCGAGCCTCTAGAAAATCCTGCATGAAACACTTGAGTATAGCCAAAGCGCTGTAAGCTTAGTACCTTTGTTCCCAACATATGCGTCTCCTGCAATAGCATGACATCAGCTGAATCTCTCTTGCCCCAGCGCAACACTGCCCCTCGCTTAATTTTGTCCAACATCCCCCTCACATTCCAACTTAAAATTCTCATAGATCCACTGGCAAGTGTCATCTGTGTGGGATCAGCCATAGTCTCGATGGGAAAGTCTCAGAAAGCCCCAGGACCCAGCCCAGGCACCTAGCAGCATGCATATCACTGTAGCCAAAATCACGTGCGTCTCGTCCAAAACCCCCCCAACCCCCCCAGCTCTTCCTACTAACACTACCCCAAAAACTGCCCAACTCCCAACACCCCTCCTCCCCCCACCCCTATACCTCATTAAACCCTGAAGTATCTGTCGCGGCATGGGGAGCTTCGGGCCCAAAACATAGTGCCCAAAACCACCCATACCAATGGATCCCACTACACCCCCCAACTAACGGGATCTACCCTTCGGGGCCGCCTCCCAACGTGAGAGGACAAGGCCGCCCACACGTCAACACCCCGAGCCCCAATGAACCACAAGTGACCTGTAACTCGGTCAGGGCGAGGCAATCAGGCCTCACCAACAGCGCCCCTCCTGGGACAAGCCAATGTCCAGGTCTCACCACCCCTGGCGTTAGTCTCTCGACCATCGCGGCAGCAGCTCCGGGCCTCTCGGATAGTCCAATGAGGAAGAGAGATCAGATATAGGAGATGGAGGTCCCATGGTCTTTAAAGCCCTTTCCCGGACTGATCAGTGTCGGACTGCACACCATCCCGCGGGGCGCCCCCGGATCGGGAGCGTCTCCGCGACCGACATTTCCTGTGTCTTTTACCCCTAACGGAGGAGTCACTCCTTTCCTGCGACGATCCACGCGATGGTCCGGGGTTCAGGCCCGGCTGGGCGTTCGGCCGGAGCCGGATTGTCTCATCGGTCCAACCATACACTGCCTCCGGAGTATCAAAAAAATGAGTCTTGGACTGGAAGACGACTCGAAGACGAGCCGGGTAGAGCAGCGAATACGGAATCTTCAAACCTCGGAGCTTGGCTTTCGCATCTTGGAAGGAGCGACGCTGCTGCTGCACCTGTTTGGTATAGTCTGGGAAAATCATAATCTTGTGATTATCGAACAGCAACGCGTCTTTGGCCCGTGCTTCGCGAAGTATAGTATCCCTATCGTGGAAGTTGAGGATTTTAGCGATGACAGGGCGCGGTCGCTCTCCCACTGGCGGCTTCTGCATCAGAGCTCTGTGGGCGCGTTCCACTACAAAACAGCGCGAAAGGACGTCTGGAGGGAGCCAACTTTCTAGCCAACGTGTCAAGAACGCATCCATGGGCCCATTCTCGCAATCCTCCGGAAAACCAATGAAGCGTAGATTATTCCTGCGCGCTCGCCCTTCTGCGTCCTCAACGCGGAGTGCCAGTCCCTTTTGGATCTTGTCCATCTCTGCCACTTTCTTTTTCAGGGCACCCACATCATCCTCTACCCCCGTGATCCTGGTTTCGGCCTCCGTGATGCGAGCAACAGCGTTGCGAAGGTCCTGGCGCAGGAGCATGACATCGGCTCCCACTGCCCCGATCTTGGCGTCCAGTGAGTCTCTGGATTGCGTGATGGCAGCCATCAGGGCCGCGTTGTCAGGTCCCGTGTTCTGACCGCCTCCTGAGGCCCCCGACCCCCCGCTGGGTCCGGTAAACTTGTCGATCGGACCTTGCTTGTTGGGTCCAGCGCCGCCCCCACCTCTTGTCATGATTAGGGGGAGTTGGGCGAACCACTCCGCACCCTCAGTAATACAGAAGTAGAATTCACTCGGGGCCGAGCTTCACACTGCAGGTGGACACACCAAAGCGGGGGGTACTCACAGTTCTCCGTGTACCGCAGTTGGATCAGGCCTCGGTCCACTCCAGGGCAGCAGGCGCAATCCCCAAGGTTTCGGGGATAGGTCTCACTGGACGCTATATGCTACCGATCCACTGCCCAGCCAGCACAGCCGCAGGATTTGCAGCGGTCCAACCCCAAAGGGGCCCCCGACCCCACGGGCCTCCGACCACACAGCGTCTGCTCCCCCGTCAGAGAGCCAAAGATGATTGTGCCAGGCGGGGACCGCCAAACTCAAGGTCCCGGCTGCTCAAAGGCCCGGCAGGTCGCAGCACCACTTCAGCGACCCCGGGGCGCCAGGTCCCTCCGCCGCCACAGCAAAGTCTGTCAGGGGACTCCTCCGTCTCGTCCCCGGGCACAGGCAGCCCCGGACCCCGGCAAGGGAATTGCGCCGCCGGACCCCACGCCACCAGAGGAGTCCAGCCCACAATGTAGACGGGCCGTAGTCGCGAGGTGTCTCCCTTGGCACCCCCTCCACACGACGGATAATGTCTCTTGGCAAGGCCACGGTCCCACCAACACCAGGGACACCCAGCGCCGACTCACCACCGTCCAGACGCGGGCCAGCTCAGTGTCACGAAACTCGAGGCCCCGGCTGCTCGGGGTCTGCACAGGCCGCAGCGGTTCCGTAACATCTAGGGGCTACCCCGGCGTGGGAGTCCGCTCCACCGGACACTGCAGTAACCCCTTCCACCTCCGGCGCCGCAGGCTCCGATCCGGGAGGCGTCCGACCGGTCTGACCAGCGGCCGCTGGCCGATGACTCGAAAATTGAGGTCCCGGCTCCGTCTGCCGGCCCCAGGCCGCACCTCGCCACAGACGATTTCAGCTCACCAGAGCGGCCGGGGGGATAGCGTGCCACACCGGACAGATCGAGATGCTGCCAGGAACAATCGCCACTCAGGTAGGGCAGTTAGCGGGCTCGGGGGTCAGGATAAATGAAAGAATTATGTCAGGGCAGGCGGGAGCTCTACAACGCTGCGACCGCCATCTTCGCCCGCCAAGCCACGCCCCGCCATTTTGGGGCTTTTTGGTGTCAAATACTCTGCTTCTTTTTTCGAGATCCATCCACTGACTTCGGCTTCATGTACCATTATTGCTATGGTGTTCGTCAGTCTATCAGTGGGGTCTTCTTCAAGTTTTTTGTAAAAATTCTCATCAGACAGAAGAGACAGGCATTGTTGATCGTATCCATCCTTTGACAAAATTACTACCCCTCCCCCCTTGTCTGCTGGTTTTATGACGATTTTCTCATTTTCCTTCAACTCGGTCAGTGCAAGGCGTTCCTTTTTGTTCAGATTTTGATACGTTTTTTTGTTGGAACCCAACTTATCAATTCCTTTCATGATTGCCTGCTCAAATGTTTGTATCTCGATGGGTACTGTGGCCGTTGGAGGACAGAACTTGGATTTTCTTTTCAAATTGGTATCCCAATTGGTATCCCCTTCGTTATAGGAACTTGTGGATTCATTAAAAAAGGCTTTGAGTTTCAGAGTCCGACAAAATTCAGAAACTTAGCATTTGAGTCTGAAACGGTCTAAAGGAGGGGTAGGTACAAAGCCTAATCCTTTATTGAGGACCGACAGCTGATCATTGGTTAGACTAATATCTGATAGGTTGACGACTAGAGAGTCTTCTTGCTGGGACCTGGTTGAGCTGACGACATACTGCGTGTCTGGTTATTGTTGTAACTTGTCACTTGGTTCCTTCCTCTTTACCCTGTTTCCCCCCTCCCGCTTCTCTCCCCTTGGTATGACCCATGCTGTCACTTGAAGGCAGCTGTGGAATGTTGGTTTGTAATGATCCTGTCAAGCAGGGAGCACCTATGGTGAATTGAACCTAATAAATGTCCTGAACTCTACAACGTGTGGACCTCGTTACTACATTTTGGCGACGACGGAAACGGAGCTGAGCCAGGGTCAGCGTCAAGTCAAGTCAAGTCAGATGATTTGTATAGCGCGCTACATACCCAGAGGGTCTCAAGGCGCTTGAAGAAGGGTGGGGAGTTACTTGTCGAATATCCACGTTTTGAGTTGCTTTCTGAATGCTAGGTGGTTCTGAGTAAGGCGAAGGTGAGTGGGAAGTGAGTTCCAAGTTTTAGCTGCTAGGTAGGAGAAGGATCTACCTCCCATGGTGGTTTTGTTGATGCGAGGTACAGTGGCAAGGGCTTGGTTGGAGGATCGTAGCTGGCGGGAGGGGGTGTAGAAGGATAGTCGTGTGTTGAGGCATTCGGGTCCGATTTCGTAGAGTGCTTTGTGTGCGTGGGTTAGGAGCCGGAAAGTGATCCTCTTATTGACGGGGAGCCAGTGGAGGTTTTTCAGGTGATCAGAGATGTGTTCTCTACGCGGGATGTCTAATATGAGCCTGGCTGAGGCGTTCTGGATGCGTTGTAGTTTTTTCTGGAGTTTTGCGGTGGTGCCGGCGTAGAGGGTGTTTCCGTAGTCCAGTCGGCTCGTGACCAGAGCGTGGGTGACTGTTTTTCTAGTTTCGGTAGGGATCCAGCGAAATGTTTTTTTGAGCATGCGAAGAATGTTGAAGCAAGATGAAGAAACGGCGTTGACTTGTCTGTTCATCGAGAGTGAGGAATCCAGGATGACGCCCAGGTTCCGTGCGTGGTCCGTCGGGATGGGTGCTTTTCCAAGGGCCTCTGGCCACCAAGAGTCGTCCCAGGCGGAGGGGGAGGTACCTAAGATGAGGACTTCTGTTTTGTCTGAGTTCAGTTTCAGACGGCTGTGCTTCATCCATTCGGCTACTTCTTTCATTCCTTCGTGTAGGTTGGTTTTGGCCGTGTTAGGGTCTCTGGTGAGTGATAGGATCAGTTGAGTGTCGTCGGCGTAGGAGATGATGTTGAGGTTATGTTGGCGTGCGATGGCCGCGAGGTGCTCTCCCCTGGAATTTTTGAGCTTGAACAAGGACAAAGAAATTATTTGATGATTTACATCGGGCGCTCTTGTATTTGAGATTGGAAAGAGGTGTAAGACCCGAGTTCTTGAGCTTTGAAGAGGCTAATGTTCGTGAATTGAGCAGCTTAAGCTCAGGAGGAGAGCTCGTTGTCACCGCATTATGAAGTTGAAAATATGAGCATTGGTGACTGAATTGAAAAAACGAGCTCTGGGAAGAGGTGAAAGTCCGAGTGAAAATGAAATGGTGAGAGGAGCAAAACTCAAGTATATGGTGAAAGTTCGCGAGGTGAGCAGTTTCAGCCTAGTGAGGAGAGCTGAGTTGAGCGGTGAACGGTTTTGGAATCGTGGATGCCGTGTTGTGAACTTTATAATGGAGCCTTGGTGACTGAGTTGAAATATGAGCGTGGCATATGTACCAAGTGCCCTCTGTTCCCGCAAGTGATATTGAGGTGGATCTGCGCAATTCACGCTCGAAATTTAACCCTCCTCAGTTTCCGTTATTGCAGCCAAAGTTCTGTCACATTTTTACGAAATTCCCCTCAAATCTACAGTGTAAACCTCATACCTATCTGGGAAGGCACTGTCACCTGGTGGCCATTTGAAGCATTTAAGCGAGTCAAAATCCCCAGAAAGAACACTTCAGCGCATGACAATTACAGCGTTAAGGGAAAGTGAAGCTCAGTTCAGAGGCTGTTTCCCTCGTTTGTGTAAAATGCCGTAATGAAAGAAGTGTACTCTCCTCAGTGCTATGTGTAGGAATTTAACTACACCGTGGCAGTAAAGCAGCATCTGAGAGTATCGACTGAAGGGAATATGAAGACCTGGAGATTTCGCACACTAGTATCTACGAAAGGTTTATTGGTGAGTCATTGAGGCTGGGAGGAGGTGAAGTGAGCGAGGCAGGGAGCGGTTTACTCTCCGAAACTGCATTTTGAATTTTTGTGAGGCACGGCTGAGAGCGTGGGGGAGTCACCCTATGGAGAACTTAAAGATTACAAGGGCTGATTTGAAACAAGTATAGAATCAACCAGTGGCGTAGTAGAGCGTGTGCTGGTAAAGTTACTAAGCGCAGCCTACACTTTAACACGCAGCGTGAGGGCAATACGCATGAAATAATTAATTTAAAAGCTGTGCATAATTGGTGTCATATCAGACGTTTTTTTTTTCCCTTGAGATTTCAACTGAACAAGAGTGAGAAGGTGCTTGATAAGAAAATAATAGAGGCTTCAAATAATAACGCGTCGAAGTCGAGCAACAAAAAAGAGACTTTAAGGTGTAATTTTCGAAAGTAAGGGAAGGAAGGGTGTGAAGTAACATCTCTAGAGTGTCAATTGAGTTTCCCCTCTTATCTCCAGCGTTCAGTCAAGATCAAACGTCATAGCGAAATTGCGCCTAACGGCCATTTTGAGTGAGTAAGTCACCTTTTGGGTTTGCTAATTAATAGCGCGTGTTATGTCCTGAAGTGAATATAATCTCAAATTGCACCATCTGAGTACAACAAGACTATAAGGCTATACAGTATTGAGTAAAACGATCAGTAATTACAAGGTCAATGTAAAGTAGGAATTTATGGAAACAAGTATTTTCGTAAAACTTCAAAGGAAAACGGAATAATACAGGGAGTTGAAAAAAGAAAATATATACATTAAAACAAAAGCTGTGGTAGGCACTAGCAATAAATCGTGTTCTATCTTTGGAAGTAAGATTTTTATTTTTGGAGCTACTAAAGGTAATTGACAACTGTGCTCCGGAGCAAACACGCCTTCGCGCTGGGTGGAATTAAGAGAATTTAGCTTACCTACACTTTTCAACTTTTACGTGCATCGCTAGTAATATAGTACCCAGAGAAACTTACTGGTCGTGTTCTATTCATCTGGTTTTACAGCAAAATTAACATGGAAATAAACAAAAGGTATAATCTAGCTCCACTGGAGCCATTCTTTGGAAGAGATGGTATTACTACTAATACAAAGGAAAAGTGGAAGGAATATTTTCATAATGGGGTAGCTATTATAGTAAATGAGGAACAACCATTAATACCCAATGATAAGGTGGAAATATTGTTGAATAGATTAGGAGCAGGAAGAGAAGAAGTCTACATTAACATTGAAAAGAAGGACCAAGAGGGAGTTGAAAGGAACGTCGGTGAAGAAGTTATGGAAGATATTAGGGATCATTATATGCAAACGATGTCTCGTGATGTACAAAGTTATGAAGTTATCAGGGTTGACAAGGATGACAAAGTGGAAATGAACATGAGTATAAGTAACCCTGTGCGTACTATCAACTTTGGAGGAAGCGAAATTAGTCTTGTCGCTGATTCTGTGTCACATTATTCAACGGTGAGCACAGTTTTGTGGAAAAGTATGTTAACTGAAGCTTTTGGATTTGAATGCAAAGTGACCAACAAATACCTTGAAATATACATAGATGTTGACCATAACATTATAGGGGGCAAGGAGTGGGAAGTGAGATACAGGAAAAGAAGTACAAAGAAAAAGATTTATAACACAAAAAATGAACCCTCCCATCTGAGAGGGGTCGAACAAAAGATATTAAGATTGATGATATATCTAGAAAGCAATGAACTCTGGAGTGATCTGGTGAAAATCAACAGCACACAAGTAGCTTGGTTTGAGCAGTTAAAAGAGAGGAAACTATCATATAAGGGTGAGGTGGCATGGAAAGGAACTGCTTGGAGAGAGTGGAATGAAAAAAAAAAACAGTTATGGACAAACACAAAGAAAAACATGGTATATACAAAGGACTTGAAGGGAGGAAAAATATAAGCATGGAATCTGTGAAGGAAGAAAGTGCAGAAGTTAGAAAAAATGAAAATGAGCTTGTTAGTGAAGGAAAATGTAAGGTTACTCCAACTAAAAGACTAAAGGAGGAAAAGAATAAGCCTATTCGACACAATTTTGGGAGAGAGTGGCATGAAGTTACCTGGTGTGAACCCATTATCAGAGGATCAGGTGCTGAGTACGGAAAGAGATCCGAAGGAGGAGGATGGTCTAGACCAGACAACTATTATGATAAGGTGTATGAGGTCTGTGTGGTTACAAGGCGCAGACGTAGTGCGGTCTGGTCCAGGAAACTACCCAAGGAGAAGATCTTAAAGTGGGGATCTCTCACCTGCATGGAGGTGAAGATACGTTGGAGAGTATCCTGGAGCATAATTGTAAAGAATTCACAGGTGTTCAGAGGAGACAGCGAAGGAGGGTAAAGAGGCACACCATCTGGTGCAACGCTCCTCCTCGAGGTAAACTTAGGAACAGACTGGTGACTGTCTGGCTTAGCAGAAAAGCAGGAGTTCCAGTTATCATTTACTCTGCAGCATCCGTCAGGGAGATCTGTTTTTTTTTCGTTGGATTAAGGCCAGGACTTTTGGTTGGCCATCACAGAACTGATAACTCTCTTTAACTGTAATACCTCCTGGGAAATTTTGGATCTGAGGATTGATATTAACTTTGACTTTGGGTTGGCCATCTCAGAACTAATAACCCTTGTTTACAGTAGTACTACATGTGAAATTTTAACAGAGTTCTAGTAGAAGCCTGAATTGTTGGCCCGCTGGGTCATGATGATGGGGTAGTTATTTCCTACCAGTGTCTACATTGTTTCCTTGTGGACAGACACATATACTATTAGTAGCATTATTTCCCACAATCACTTGTTAGTATTTTAGGGGCTCGGGTGGATGGGAATTTGGGGTGTCCATTCCAAGTTTTATCCTTCTCTCTCATATTCGGGAGACTAAGGGGACTCAAAGCCATCCCACGGTTTATGGTAAAGGGAGGGGAAGTGTAGATAGAGGCGCAGGTACCTCCCCGTTTCTGGATTTCTCCACCCCGTCCTCTCACAGACTGTTTTCTGGTTTAAAGTGGCTCTCTGCCAAAGTTTTGTTAGATGCCTTGGGTTCTTCTTCCCCGAGGTCCTAGGTTCTTGCAGGGGCTGAGGTCTTACTTGTAGGACCCGCTTTCTCGCCTGTTAGGTTGTTTCAGTTTTCTTCTCTCTCCATGCTTCGGTCTTTTTCATTCTTTCTTTCTTTCTTTCTTTCTCTCTCTCTCTCTCTCTCTTTTTGCCACTCCGCTCCCCTTACAGCTGTCCCCTGCTTATCCCCTTTTGTTTCCCTAGGGAGGATGATGTGTTGTAACTTGTCACTTGGTTCCTTCCTCTTTACCCTGTTTCCCCCCTCCCGCTTCTCTCCCCTTGGTATGACCCGTGCTGTCACTTGAAGGCAGCTGTGGAATGTTGGTTTGTAATGATCCTGTCAAGCAGGGAGCACCTATGGTGAATTGAACCTAATAAATGTCCTGAACTCTACAACGTGTGGACCTCGTTACTACAGTTATGTTGCACAATTTACCGTTAGGCCCTAGGGGCGAAGCAAACCATATATTAAGAAAGTGGTATAAGTACCACGTCACGAGAAAAGGAAAGGCCTAGGGCCTAGGGAATCGCTGGGGCTACACTATCTGAACCTTAGTTTAGAAGTAGGAGGCCCACAGGCGGCGCGTGCAGTGTCTTTACACACACGCGTGAGTCAATGCAAAGTCAATGGGAACTTAGAAGTTAGATTTAGAAGGATTTAGGACACTTCCGGTTTAGCTAGGAGGAAACAACTAAAAACCTAGACACTTGGATAGTCAATACCCTTGGGAGCACCGAAGTACTCGAGTCACCTCACCCACGGACGGCGGGTGCATAGGTGTGAAGATGTGTCAGGTTTCGCCGTAGAGTCCTATGGAGCCTTTGAAGAAAGATGCTGCAGGCGACCAGGAGGAAGATGTCCGGGTGGATCCAAGGGTGGATCGAAGATGAAGAGGACCTGAAAGCAGAGGGGACAGAGTCTGGGTCACTAGCCAGTGACCAGGTGGAACCAGGAAGGAACCAGACGACGTCGAGGAGCAATCAGGTGCTGTCTTGAAGCTTGTCTTTGCAGCCACATGGACCAGGAGGGGTCGAGGACGACCAGGTGCTGGAGAGGAGCTGTCCCACGAAGGTTCTCACAGATGGAGGGGTTGACTGCCGGATTGGAGTCAACAGGCCTTGGCAAAGGTAATCCACGCAGGATACAACAAAGGCTTCTGGTGCAGACCAGCAAGGTCTGGGGTGCTTCTCCTTTGCAGGGAAGCAAGGGCCAGTCTGGAGCAACCAGACCAGAGATGAAGATCAAAAGGATTGTCGTCACAGAGGCTACTAGCCAACGTGCCAGCAACCGGACATCGCGTCGAGCAGAACACAAGCAATAGGGCCCCACGCAGAACTCGTGGAGTATGGAGGGCTGATCATCGGTGCAGGTGGAGCTCGGGTTAGGGGTTTCTCAGTCCCCAGTGCACAGCTTTAGGATGCCTCAGGAGCTGCACAGTTAGCAAGTTGCAGGCTTTCCAAGATGTCCGGTCCCACGGGTCTCGTCGCCTCCACGGATCTCAGCTATGCTCCAGTCGTGAAGAGAGGGTCTGAGAGTTCTGGAAGTCTGGGTCTTGTCAGGCTCTGTGCTCAGGTTCCGGCGGGAACGTCGACAAAGCAAGCCTTTGATTTGCTGGATGGTGCCTGGTTGCCCAGGGTGGTCACTCCTTGGCCACAAGGGAGATTCTTCAGTCTTCAGCTTCAGCAGAATGTCGAAGGTCCAGAGTTTCGTGTCAAGTTTCGGTTCAGGATTAATCTAAAGTCTCAGGACTCAGCTCCTAACTTTATACAACTAAAAGGGGCTGGATTACTTTCTAGGTCTCTCCTATGGGTGGGACCAGGAAGAGGGGTGGTTACACCCCCTTTCCTTTGCCCAGTTTCGCGCCAGAGCTGGGGCTGGAGTGCCCCAGCAACCGGTTTGAACCGGGGTATGCATGGAGCACCTAGGGTGCTCCAGGCAGTGTCTCAATCTATTCAGCCCTCCCTGTCCCAATACACAAACTCCTGTCTGGGGTGGTGCTCGCACCTCTCCAGGCAGGAAACCTATTGTCCAAACCTCAGTGACCGGAAGGACTCCCAGCAGCAGGAGGTCAGACTTGTGTCGGTGGCAGCAGCGTCCATTTTGTGACGCTAGGGCTCTGGTTAACTTTAACCGGGATAGTCAGCAGCAACATGTCTTCTCCCTCTAGAAGGGTGGAATGCTACCCCCGTCGCCAGAATTTGCGAGGGGGTAGTATTCCAAAGCATATGACACCTTACACAACATGTTTGGATAAAGCCAAACCAAAGTTAGCATTTAACCGCGAGGTTCGTAATGCACTTAAGAGTATATGGTATGGCAATATCATAGAACAGCTATAAGGACATGGTTCCGAAAGCTGCAGAAAGGCTCAGCTCATGCTAGAGCACCATCTCACACATAACCAAGCACTATGCCTCCAGGATTGTTAAGGCCTGCCATAGAGTGACTTATAGGTTACCATGTGTCTATATATAAGTAGGTATAGGAATACTACACCTAAGCAAGGGGTGATTACACGACCTTGCCCCAGCTGAGTGATCAGCCAGTTGTGTCTATTTGAGTGGCCAGCCAGGGGTGGCATAATACATGCTACAGCCCCTGGTAGGCCTTGGTTACACCTATGCGCTGAGTACCTAGGGTACACTTCTACAGGGGCTGACAAGGTGAAACAATTCCCAATTGTGTATGTACCTAGAGTACATGGTGTAAATTTAGAAAGAGAGTGCATCTGGGCTGTGGGTCTGATTAGCAGGCCCACAGCCACATCTAAGCCGAAAACCAGTAAACCAAAAGCGAAACGTGGGGGTGACAATAGGAAGCAGACCCTACTCTCCTACACAACCCCCCCCCCCAAACTTAGGGACATTAAACTAACCTTGACCAGTTGAGTCTTCATGTTCTAAGTGGAAATATCTGGAGAGTCCATCTGCATTTGCGTGGTCAGTCCCAGGTCTATGTTCCACTGTAAAGTCCATCCCCTACAGTACCTGGGCTCTCCTGTGGAGGCACCAGGCCTTGTCCCAAAAAACCTTTATTAGCAAGACAGACAAGTGTTGCCAAATTGTGTACAGAAGTGGTACATAATCGACAAATATGAGCATTGCCTGTCCAGGCTATTTACTGTGAATTTTTTATAATTTCTGTTTTGTCATGAACAGAAGTACTGTTTGTCATCTACGCTTTTCTATTAATTTCGCTAAGAATAGGAAATTATCATGCCTTTTCTATTTTTTTAATAGGTTGAGTCTTCATGTTCTAAGTGGAAATATCTGGAGAGTCCATCTGCATTTGCGTGGTCAGTCCCAGGTCTATGTTCCACTGTAAAGTCCATCCCCTACAATACCTGGGCTCTCCTGTGGAGGCACCAGGCCTTGTCCCAAAAAACCTTTATTAGCAAGACAGACAAGTGTTGCCAAATTGTGTACAGAAGTGGTACATAATCGACAAATATGAGCATTGCCTAAGGCTATTTACTGTGAATTTTTTATAATTTCTGTTTTGTCATGAACAGAAGTACTGTTTGTCATCTACGCTTTTCTATTAATTTCGCTAAGAATAAGAAATTATCATGCCTTTTCTATTTTTTTAATAGGAAGTCTACAATTTCATCACAGAAAGTGATGACATAAGCGTCCTTGATTACTTTATATGCAAGACAGGAGAATATGTCTTTTGGTCGCTTCTTCTCTCTGGTCACACTCTGTTGTACTGACAGACCTTGGCGTCTCTCGGTTTCTTCTATGATTGGTGCAGGGCAGTATGATGGCCCCCTGGGGAAGTAGGTTCGCAGGCCAGTCTTCCCTCGGGGACTTTCGAGCAGGAAGGACAAAGCTGGGGTTAAATGTGGAGTTGGGAAGCGGTACAAGGGTACAGGGAGGTAGGAACTTCCTCTTCCTGTATCCAGCACCATCGGGAAGAGTAGGAAGTTTATGTTGGAGAGTAGTAATTTTAGTAGTGCGGGCCTAGAGTTTAGGTGGCAGCCAGTTGGAAAATTGGTCGCTATTTTGGGGCGTGACTGTGGTTTTCGCAGCAGAGGCCTGCTTTACCGTGACGATGTCGGCTGAAGAAGCGGAGGCGGTGTGTTAGACCCTGCGCGTGCTGGGTCGCGCCGCCCGGGAAGACCTTCTTCAGCCCGATGTTTTTGAGCAGGCGTGGGTCGGGATGTCCTGGACCCCATGGTCTGAATTGGCGGGCGTGGCAGCAGCGGTGGTGGTGGCTTGCATGGAGGAGCCACCACCGGTCTCTCGAGGTACGGCAGGCCAGGGCCAGGGCGCGTTACAAAAAGGAGTCAGCGAAGCGCGGAGGCAGGCGTTGGAGCCTGACTGTGCGGCTGAGAAAACAGCTGGGCCCAGTTCTCAGTTGACCTTTCTGGGCATCGAATTGGACACGGTCCATCGGATGGCCCGGTTACCCGCAGGGAAGGTGGTGAAGATACAGACTTGCCTCCTTGATTTGAGGGCGGTGCAACAACTCCGGGGTTTCCTGAATATTGCTTGCCGGGTGGTGAGAGCGAGACGGACGTTCTGCAGGTGCCTCGGCATGGCCATGTCGGCGGCGGAACTACCACACCACAGAATCCGGATCTCGATGGAGGTTTGGGTGGATTTGAGAATATGGCTGACATTCTTGGCGGATTTCAATGGGGTGTCCTTGGATTTTGTTGAAGACAGAACGATTTGGTAGGTGCAAATTTTCTCAGATGCGGCTGGTGTAGGAGAGTAGGGTCTGCTTTCCTACGGTCACCTCATTTTTTGCTTTTTGCTTCACTGGTTTTCGACTTAATGTGGCTGTGGGCCTGCTAATCAGACCCACAGCCCTGCTGTTCTCTCTCTAAATTCACACAATGTACTTTAGGTACATCACCAATTGGGATTTGGGTCACTCTTATGAGTCCCTGTACAGTGTACTATAGGTACCCAGGGCATAGGTGCACCCAAGGCCTACCAGGGGCTGCAGCCTATCTTTTGCCCCCCCTGGCTGGCCATCCAAACTGACACAACTGGCTGATCACTCAGCTGGGTCACGGTTGTGTAATCACCCCTTGCTTAGGTATAGTATTCCTATGTCTAACCTTATATCTAGACACATATACACCTATAGGTCACTCCCATGGCAGGCCTTAACAATCCTGAAGGCAGAGTGCTTGGTTTTATGTGAGATGGTGCTCTAGCATGAGCTGAGCCTGTCTGCAGCTTTCGAAACCATGTCCTTATAGCTGTTCTAGGCTAATGCCATACCATATACTCTTAAGTGCATTATGCATTAAATGCTATCTTTGGTTTGGCTTTATCAAAACATGTCGTGTAAGGTGTCATATGCTTTGGAATACTACCGCCTCGCCAGTTCTGGCGACGGAGGTAGCATTCCACCCTTCTAGAGGGAGAAGACATGTTACTTCCATTATTCCCGGTTAAAGTTAACCAGAGCCTCAGCATCACAAAATGGATGCTGCTGCCACAGACACAAGTCTGACCTCCAGCTGCTGGGAGTCCTTCCAGCGAGGGAGGCTTGGACAATAGGTTTCCTGTCACAGGGAGGTGCTAGCACCACCCCAGACAGGCTATAGTGTATTGGGGCAGGGAGGGCTGAATGAAATGAGACACTGCCTGGGGCACACAAGGTGTCCCATGCATAGTCCAGTTCAAACCGGTGCTGGGGCACTCCAGCCCCAGCTCTGGCGTGAAACTGGACAAAGGGAAAGGGGTGTAACCACCCCCTTCCTGGGTCCCACCCATAGGAGGGACCTACTAGGTAATCAAGGGCCAGATGTAGGTAATCTGAATTTACCGATTCTTAAATACCGAATTTTACCGATTCGGTATTCAAAAATCGGTAAATGAGATGTAGGGAAAGAAATCTGTATTTTTTACCGAATCGGTAAAAATCGGTATCGGACTTTCGGAATTTACCGATTCGGTATTTACCGATTCGGTATTTACCGAATCGGTATTTCCCATTCATCCCTATGGGCCAAAAGGCCCATAGGAATGCATTGGAAATACCGATTCGGTAAATACCGAATCGGTAAATTCCGATTCGGAAAGCAAGCAAAAGTGAAACTAATGAAAACAGCCAATCAGGTGCTACCACCCTCCCCCTCCCTACCAGGAAGTGGCTACCCAGGCAGCTGCAACTCATTAGAAGGTTCTGGAGAGGCAGTCAGAGCTGAGCAGAGACACAGAGCAGCAGGGAGTGATTTTTGGGAGTTTACCACAGGGAAAATGGCAAGCAGCAGTGAGAGTCGGAAGGCAGAGAGGAAAAGGAAAATTAAGTTCAGCAGCATGGAGCTGCAGGTACTGGTGGAGGAGGTGGTGAGAGTCCACAAGCCACTATTTGGCAGGCACTCCCTCACTGTACCTGAGTCTGCAAAACGTAAGATGTGGCTTGCAATTGGAGAAAAGGTCAATGCAGTGGGAGTCACAAGCAGGAGCATTGAGGATCTGAAGAAACGCTTCTATGACATCAGGAGCCTCACGAAAAAGAAGATGTCAGAACTACATAAGCAGGCTGGTCTCACCGGTGGAGGCAGGAACCCAGCGCCCCCCCTGACTGACCTGGAGGAGTTGGTGGCCTCAACCATCGAGCCAGACAGTGTTGTGGGACTTGGAGATGTGGACAGCTCAGCCAGAGCTACAGGAAAAGGTAAGACGCATGCGCAGCATGACACCCCATACCAACCTGCTTCCCTTTACCCTTTGTGGACAGGCCAACCCCAGTCCAGTACTGCTAGCACTATACAGAAGCAATGCATTATGGGAAATGTAGTCAGCTAATGTAAGACCATGTGTAACTGCACAGACATCAGCAAGGCACTGAAAGTAATGCAGAAAAATGAAAGTTAAATGTGTAAAGCATTTATTGTAGTGACTGTGACACAGTAGCACTCAGTTGACATACGCTTATTTATACCTAGGGGCAACATCAGGCAGTCGAGCCACAGCAACAGAAGGGACTGCACCAGCGAGGGAGGAGAGTGACGAGGCAGGGCCAAGCCATGTACAAGCCTCGCAGGAGGAAGAAGACACGACTGCCATCACCCAGGCAGATGAGACAGTACAGACCCCCGAGTTTCCCCACTCCCTACACCTTTCACAATCCCCTCCATTCGTTTTCTCTCCAGAAACCTCCCCATCACTGTTCCTGTCTGCACCTGCAACCTCACCAGCCAGGAGGCGAGTCGTGGCCCCACTGCCAGTGATGGAGGCAGCAGAGGGTGTGGCTCAAGCCAGTGTACCTGTGAGTCCTGCTGCACTGCAGCCCACCAATGAGTCTTTCACCTCGCGCAGACGGCAACGCAGGCCCAGCAGTGCAAGTGGACCTGGAGATGGCACTGTGTTCCGTGGGCTGGAGGGGAGCATGGTGCGCATACAACGGATGCAGGGAAAATCCATACAGGCCTGCCACCGCCAATTTCGGGTCCTAAATGAACAAATAGGAGACATGGGGAAGGGGATCAGAGACATTGTAGAAACTAATAGGGAGGTAGCAAAATCAAATGCTGTGCTTGCAGCAGGAATGCAGCAAATGAGCAATTCCATCACCCAGCTCTGCTCTAAACTGGACAGCCTGGAACACACAAGGCGCAGGGACGCCCGTGTCCACAATAGGGCCATGAATCGTCTGGCCACTGCCACATCCCCGCTATGCCGTAGAGGCATTAATATGCAGGAGAGCCTCACACAGAACACGGCCGAGGTCACGAGGGGCATGGCCAGGATCACTAGTGCCCTAGAGGCTATGATCATATCACACACTGCACTGAATCCTGCCCTGGATGTGGCAGAGGGAGACGACAGCAGTAGCCGCAGCAGCTTGGCAAGCGCTGTAGTTGAGCCACGTAGAAGCAGCAGGCGCCCATCTGAGGCTGCAGGCCATGCGGAAAGCAGTGACCAACATCCCAGTGGCTCTGGGAAGCGCGGGCGCAAGTGACATTGCCGGTGTGGGTGAAGTAACCCGGGACATGCAGTCCCCACGTTTATTATGTTTAATTTGTTGCCCTTCAGTGCATGAACGTTGTGGCAACATTAAATTACCTTCTTCTCATTCACAACCTGTCTGTGTCTCATTACTTACTCAGAAATAGTTGCGTGTAATCTCCTCACGTCTGTATCTGCCATCCCTTGGTGTTGTCACTCCAGCAGGTTGTGTTTCAGGCACAGCAATGTCGTTGTCATGATCCTCGTAGTCAGACAACTCCACCTCAGTACCCTTCATCACAGCAAGGTTGTGCAACATGGCACAGGCAGCAATTATCTTACAGCAGGTGATGGGGGTATACTGCCTTGCACCTCCACTCTTGTGCAAGCATCTGAATCTGCTTTTCCAGATACCAAAGGTCCGTTCAACAACATTCCGTGTGCTTTTGTGGGCCCGGTTATATCTCCTTTGGCTGGGTGTTGAGGGGTTGAGGTAGGGGGTGAGTATAAAAGAGCGGAGGGCATATGCACTGTCTCCTAAAAGGAAAAGGGAATACATTACTCACATGCATACATGTACTTCTTACTGCAATAGGTATTATGGGGGTCAGACACTGTGTCTTACCTAGGAGGTATCCTTCACCAAATTCCCCTGCAGTCAGCCGTGCATAGATGCCACTGTTTTGAAAAATATAGGAGTCGTGGGTACTCCCAGGGAATTTTGCCACAATGTCAGTGATGGCGCACTTTGCATTGCAAATCACCTGCACATTGATGGTGTGGGTTGACTTCCTATTCCTGTAGATATATTCTGTGGCAGCAGGGGGACAAATGGGGATCTGTGTGCCATCTATGCAGCCAATTATATTGGGAAATCGAGCCATCTGGTAAAAGTCTGATTTTGTTTGCACCAGTTCAGCATGGGTAGCAGGAAAAGATATGTAATGCTCCATCCTGTGTAACATGGCGTCAAGGAATTTGTGGAAAAACCTTGACAGGCTGCTCTGTGTCACCCCACCTACCGCAGCAACCACGCTCTGGTAGCTCCCAGACGCAAGCAGGTGGAGGCTGCACAGCACCTGCACATGTGGTGGAATTGCATGTGCCCTTGGGGTAGTGTGCTGCAACAGTGGTTGGAGGTCCCTGATGAGCTCCAAGATGGTGTCTGGGGCCAACCTGTACCTCTGCAGTATCTCTGCCTCTGTGAGCATGAACAAGGTGACCCTCTGCCTGTACACCTGCTCCTCTCTCTGCCATTCCCTCTCTCCTTCCTCCTGTAGCCATAGCCGTCTTGCAATGACATAAAATGCCGCCATTGTGCAAACAGAATTGCATTTTGGGTCAATTTTTATAGGTTGCACCTGGTTACCACCTGATTCCAATCCATGGTACATACCGACTCTTAACTACCAAATTTCAAGCAAATTCGGTATTTCAGAGCTTCCCTACATCTCAATATCCATTTTTACCACTTCTTATTTACCGAATCGGTAACTTTACCAAATCGGTAAATGTACCGATTTGGTAAATTTACCGAATCGCAAACCGTTGCGATTCGGTAAATTTACCGAATCGGTAACTTTACCGATTCGGTAAATTTACCGAATCGGACGATTTTCGGTCTCCTACATCCCGAAAGCTCAATACCGGTCGGTAACGGCCGAAAATACCGATAAAGGGCTTCCTACATCTGGCCCCCAGTCCCTAGATTTGGTATATAGGTAGGAGCTGAGTCCCAAGACTTTAGATTTATCCTGACTGAAACTCTGATATGAAACTCTGGACCTTCGACATCCTACCCGACGTAGAAGACTGAAGAATCTCCCTTGTGGTCAGGGAGTGACCACCCTGCACAAGCAGGCACCATCAATCGATCAACAGTTTGCTTTGTCGACGCTCCCGCTGGAGCCCGAGCACAGAGCCTGACAAGACCCGAACTTCCAGACTTCCTTCAGCCCGATCCACAGCCACAGCAAAGCTGAGACCCGTGGAGGCGACGCGAGACGTGGGACCGGCCATCTTGGAAAGCCAGAGAATTGCTTTCCGTGCAATTTCTGAGGTACCCTCGAAGTTGTGCATTGGGGATTGAGAAGCCCCAGCCCCGAGCACCAACTGCAACGAAGATCAGCCCTCCACACTCCATGAGTTCTGCATGGGGCCCTTCTGCATTTTCCTGCTCGACGCGTCTGTCCGGTCACTTGCCCGTTGGATAGTGGCCTCTGTGACGACGAAACCTTGAATTTCCAATGCTGGTCTGGTTGCTCCAGACTGGCCCTTGCTCCCCTGAAAAGGAGCAGCCCATCAGAACTTGCTGGTCTGATCCAGAAGCCATCTTCTATTCCTGTGTGGGTTGCATTCGACAAGGCCTGTTGATTCCGAATCGAGAACCGACACCGCCAACAGTGAGAGCCTTCGTGGGACAGTCCGTGCCCAGCTCCTGGTCATCGTCGACACCTCCTGGTCCACGTGGCTAGTGACCCAGACTCTGTCCCCTCTGCTTTCAGGTACTCTTCATCCTCGATCCGCCCTTGGATCCAACAGGACTCTTCTCTCCTGGTCGCCTGCAGCATCTTTTCTCCAAGGCTCCATAGAACTCCATGAAGAAACCGACACACTTTGGGACCTATGTACCCGCTTCCTGTGGGTGAGGTAACGCGAGTACTGCGGTGCTCCTGTGAAGATTAACTCTCCTAGTGTCCTAGTTTCAAGTGGTTAGTTCCTAGTCCAGTCGGAAGACTCCTAACTCTTTACCTTTCTAACTTTACGCACCCATTGACTTCTATGTGTGCACGAGTGTGCATTTACACTCTGCACCCGCATCCCGTGGGCCTCCTGCTTCCTAACTACTGTTAGTCCAGTGTAGTCCCAGCGATTCCCAAGGCCCTAGGCCTTTCAACTGTTTGTGACGTGGTTCTTATACCACTATTTTAGTATATGGTTTAGCTGGCCACCAGGGCCTATCCATATTTGTGCAACTTATTGTATGTTATATTAAGTTACTTGTTATGCGCTTGTGCCTCTGCCCACATAAAGAGTTCAGAGGATTGATTTAGAAATAAACACATATATATTTTGAATATATAACCGGTGTGGTGTCCTTTCATTTGGTATTAAAGGGATTACATATGGTAAAACAGCTGGCTTCACATGCCCTCTTGAGTTTAGCATAAGACTGCTTTTGTCCATGCTACCACTAGGTTAGCTGGTCTATAAGGTTCACTTTACAACCATCACCATAAGGGTTGTTTGGACTGGTGCAAGGTGCTCACTAGAATAGTGAACATCATATACCAGGCCAACTTCTCACATTGGTGTGCAGCGGTTGGGATTTGAGCTTGCTGTTGTTTTACCAATTGTAATCTTTGAGATATCATTTGAAAGATCACATTATGTACCATAGGTACATATAACAAGACTTAGAATACATAAGTTCTACTGAACTTAGTTATTGTAGACCAAAGGGCCTAGCACACCCTGACTACAACTCCTAGAGAGGTTCTAGTAGGAAATACATAGTGTAGGTAGGTGCACACACCACACCTCACTAGAATCATGCCTACCACAGGTGAGCCAAGTATGACTCTTCCTGTGGGGGGTGATCCTCCCAGGGCACCCTCTAGATATGAAATTCTCAATTTCCAAGAGATTAGACACTTGTGTACCTCAAGGAGATTGAAACAGGGTTCCAATCCTACCATTTCCCACCTGATAGAGCTCTTAGAGAGGGCTGATGCTGAGAAGGCCTCTAAACAAGGTCCCTCAGTTCATGCAGAAGAGGTCCTACCCTCTACAGATGATGCATCAGATCCCACTATCATAGGTGAAGAAGGAGATGAACCAGAGGAAGAATCTGAAGAAGAGGTTTTCCAAGACAGCCAGGTCCAAGTTGGGAGACTTAGCCAGGCTAACCTAAGCCTACATGGGGCTGAGAATGGGCTAGCCCCATACAGACCTATTAGTAGACTTAACCAGGGGTGTGAGAAGAGAAGGCCTCACTCAGGTGAGTCCCTCCACTCTAATGCCTCTAGGGGATCCAATAACCTTGCTCAGAGAAGGATGTCCTCTACTGAAAGGAGAGAGCATCAGGCTAGGATGAGGGGAGCTAATCTGAGGATTGAGAGGCAAGAACTAGAAGTTACCCTTGCCAAAGAGAAGCTTGCCCTAGCTAGGGAGCAGAAGTTGAGTGGGTCACTTCCCAATGGTGGCAGCAATATCCCTAAGGATAAAGACAGGTCCCATGAGAATACTAGACATCTGAGTAAGATAGTGCCCCCCTACAAAGTTGGGGATGACATCCACAAATGGATAACTGCTTTGGAAAGGGCCTGCAAAGTCCAGCAGGTCCCCCAGAGTCAGTGTGCAGCTATCTTGTGGCTCTCCTTTGAAGAAAACGGCAGAGATAAGCTCCTCACAGTTAGTGATGCGAATGCTAATAACTACCCTGTCCTGAAGAGTGCTCTAATTGATGGGTTTGGCCTACCCACTGAACAGTACAGGTTGATGTTCAGAGATACCCAGAAGACACAGACTCAGGACTGGACTGATTTTGTTGATTGTGCCACTAAGGCTCTGGAAGGTTGGTTACTGGGAAGTAAAGTTAAGGACTATACAGGATTGTATAATTTGATCACGAGAGAGCAAATCCTTAATAATTGTCAGAACCAGTTGTTGCACCAACACCTGATTGACTCAGATCTGACCTCTCCCCAAGAATTGGGAAAGAAGACAGACAAATGGGTCAGAACCAGGGTTAAGCAGAAGCCCCAGAACCAAGGTGGTGATCAGAAAAAGGCAGACCGAAAAGGTGGGGATCAGAAACAAAAAGACCAGAAGTCTTCATCAGGCCCCCAAAATTCTAATGAAGGGGGTCCCAAACTTCTGAGAAGAAGAAGAAAGAAGGTCCAAAGAAACCTTGGTGTAATTACTGTAAATCTGCCTCTCACTGGTTTAGTGAGTGCACCAAGAAAGGTATAGCCCCTACCACTGCAGCCCCTAAGGCAACTGCACCCCCTAGTACAGTCAGCAGTGGTAGTTCCCAACCCAAGGCTATAGTGGGGTTAACCATGGATACTGAGGTGGATTCTGGCCTAGTCAGGATTCCTACTCAGGCTGTTCTGATCTGTGATGTGGACATGGCTATGTCCACTACTGTGAGTCCCAATACTTTGGGCAAGTACAGACAGACACCTTTGATTAATGGCGACACCTAACTTTGTGGACCCTGGACAGATTGTACTGGGTGATAATTACCTGGTGACCAATGCTAGCAATGTCACTACTACACATAGTGTGGCAGTTGTTAATTTCTCATGGGGAGGGGTAACTGGCCTCTAAAGAGTTGTGGTAAGTGCAGACCTCCCAGTTGAGTGTCTTTTGGGCAATGATCTTGAAAACTCAGTATGGTCAGAAGTGGAGTATAGGACTCATGCAGAGATGTTAGGCATATCAGCTCATATCCTTGCTGTGACCAAGTCACAGGCCAAAAAGTGCCAAACTGAACAGGCCTTGGATCCTGAAACTATGGACCAAGTGCCATCCAAGAGAAAGAGCAGTAGGGTTAAGGCAGTGCCTTCCCCCCTGACCTCGAGTGAGGATCAGCCTTCTCAGGAAGCTGATTCTGAGACTCCTGAAGGAACTGTCCTGGAAGAGCTTGAACCTGAACAGGTTGAGTTTCTGGGGACAAGGGGACCTTCAAGGGCAGACTTGAGGCAGGCTCAGCTAGACTGCCCCTCTCTTGAACCCCTCAGACTGCAAGCTGCTTCTGAGGCTGCTGGGAATGCTCAAGGTACCCATAAAGTGTATTGGGATGATGGGCCCCTTTATTCAGTGGCTAGAGACCCCAAGCCTGGTGCTTCCAGGTGGTTGGTTATACCTCTGCATTTTAGGGGCTTCCTTCTTACCTTGGCCCATGATATTCCCTTAGCAGGACATCTAGGCCAGAACAAGACTTGGGACAGGCTTGTTCCTCACTTTCACTGGCCCCATATGTCAGAAGATACCAAGGAGTTTTGTCGCTCCTGTGTGACCTGCCAAGCCAGTGGCAAATCAGGTGGCACAACAAAGGCCCCCCTCATACCACTACCTGTGGTGAGGGTACCCTTTGAAAGAGTTGGGATTGACATTGTTGGACCAATGGATCCCCAAACAGCCTCTGAGCACAGATTTATACTGGTGGTAGTGGATCATGCCACCAGGTATCCAGAAGCTATTCCCCTAAGGACCACAACAGCACCTGTTGTGGCAAGAGCCCTCCTGGGAGTTTTCTCAAGAGTGGGCTTTCCAAAGGAGGTTGTCTCAGACAGAGGTGCAAACTTCATGTCTGGGTACTTGACTGCTATGTGGAAGGAGTGTGGGGTTAATTACAAATTCACTACACCCTACCATCCACAGTGCAATGGGCTTTTTTTTTGTAGTCCTCATTTGTGCAATATTGTTAGTAAGGAGTTGTCGGGCCCCATTATTTCTTTATCCTTTGCCTTCACTGCCATGAAGCTGGGTGTGCGGGTCTGGGGAGTACCCCTGCGGAGCTTTGAAGATAGAAGGGTCTCCTTATTTCCATTACTCTATCGAAGGTTTTGCCGAGTGGGGGGGAGCTAGCCATTCAGGCTAGTCTTGCAGGCCTTCTCCTGGCTTTTCATTGCTCACACATAATCATTGGACTGTGGTAAGACAGTTCTGTGCATAAGTGGGAATCCTGTATATTGGATACCGGGACCTAGCTCACGTGTAGGTAACTGACCCTATTCGTTCAGTGTGACCATATAAGAAAGAAAAATGTCTTTCTAGTGTCCCCTCACTCACCGGGGTTGCCCCACGGTGACATGCTTCATCATTATTTATTTAGCTCCTAGGCAGGTATAATAAAAGTGGGGTGAATATCACTGTCAAACAACCTATAATGGGCAAGATGCGGTCCCAGGGAGGAAACCATTAGGTGTAATTGATCGGTTTCACCAGTCAGGAACAGTGAGTCCATTAGGTGGAATCGACCCCCCTGAGAGACCATGAAGTGTCATTTTGCACTTCTCTAACACCTACAAGTGATACAAAAGTATGTATTTCCAATGTGAACGCATGCTTTGATTATTGATATTTCGTTTTTAATACACTGAATCAAGGATACAGGAGTGGCAAATGCAGGGCTGGTCCCGGCATGGTCCTGAAGAAATGCTAGGGGTAGCATGAAGCATGTAGACCTTCTTTTTTCACTGAATCAATCCCCATTATAGGTTGTTTGACAGTGATATTCACCCCACTTTTATTATACCTGCCTAGGAGCGAAATAAATTTGTTAAGGCCCACTAAGCACGGTATTTTTAATCCACTCAAACCCACTCCACCACTTCATTGCACTACACATAGTCTTTCACGTTTAAGTGCTCCTGCGTAGTTCGTTTAGTCGTAGCACGCCCCTTTTCGTAGAGAACTGGGATGGCCCCAATGATGAAGCATGTCACCGTGGGGCAACCCCGGTGAGTGAGGGGACACTAGAAAGAAATTTTTCTTTCTTTTATGGTCACACTGAACGAATAGGGTCAGTTACCTACACGTGAGCTATGTCCCGGGATCCAATATACAGGATTCCCACTTATGCATTAACCTTTTTGGAGGACGACCTAGTCTCTAACTCCTCCTTCTCCCTCTTTTTCGTACCTGTAAGACAGTTCGGTGCCAGTCTATCTATCAAAACATTACCCGTAGGATTATCTCCAAGGCTGTCTAGGTTACTCCTAACTGATAGTTTTCCCAAATCTCCCAAAATTTGAACTTCTTACTAGGTGTTTTCCTTTTGTCCAGTCTATATGTTTTTAATATTGAAGCCAACCACTCTCTATGTAGCGGGGGAACTGGGCTGACCCATTTCACACAGATCTCTCTCCTAGCCAGTAATATCAATAAGAATAATAGGTTTTCCTGTGCTTTAGCCAGTTTTTCTAAGACATTTGAGCCCATTACCCCAAAAATAACTAGATCCATACTTACATTCAGATGTCTTCCTAGTACCTCATCCAATGTCTTACCCACATCATTCCAGAAACCATCGAGAAGGGGGCACTGCCGAAACATGTGGAGGTCCTCGGCCTTTTCCTGTCCGCATTTCGGGCAGTTCTTCACTGTCGCCCCGGTGAATTTGGAAAGCTTTTTCGGGGTCCAGTATGCTTTGTGAGAGGTAAATAAATGGTTCCTCTTTAGGGCAGCCGATGTTACGATTGACCCGCATTTGCTCATAGATACTTGCCATCGGTTATTTAACTCCAGCGTCGGCAGATCTCTCCCCCATATTCTCTCTGGAATCAGGAATTCTTCCTCCCCTGCTAAGATCAAAGCCCAGTACCAATAGGAGATTTCTTTGTGGATAGCATCCTTTTTCAGCTTCGCATTTTCCAGAGTTATGTTCCCTGCTCTAACTTCTTTTAGAGATTTCGCCCAACTTGAAAGCTGGTAATATTTGAATTTTGCTAGAGAAGCATTTGTTGTTGAAGATAGTATCTCCCAATCCATTATTTTGTTCTGCGACAGGAGTTGTCCCCACTCTGTTATTCCTGCTGTTTTTATAGGGAGTGCTAGTTTATCTTTAAGACACTCGGGAGTGCCTGGTGATTCCCATATTGGGGCCAGATCACTGTAATAAGGGATATTTAGAGTACATCTTATGCAATACCATAGTTTAGCGGCTGACTTCAACATCTTTAGTTTAACTTTTTTGAAGAATTTCGGATGCCCGAATTTATAAAGGAAATGGCTAGTTTTATTGGTCATTGTTTGGAGATATGGCGGTTAGTTTTCGAATGTGCTTAGCAACTTCTTGCCTGATTTAAATTGGAAGGCTCTGCAGTAATCCAGAAGATCAGGGCTGGCAATTCTCCCTTGTTCTTTTTTCCTTCTTAGCTTGCTCCAGGCAATTCTAGGGTTTTTTGAAGACCAAATAAAACTTATGATCTCTCCCTGGATTTTCTTTATTGTTTCTCTATTGAATTCCAACGGGATAGCACCAAAAGCAAATGTGAATTTCGGTAAAATTTACATTTTTATTATGTTGGACTTACTCAGTAATGTCAGTGGCAGACCTCCCCACACTTTCAATAGCTTCTTTACTTCCCCTTCGATTCTTTGGATATTGATTTGTGTTACTTTATCCAAGTCTTTGACGAGGTCTATACCTAGGTATCTGATTTTATCCTTATTGTATGGGCTGTTTGTGTGTTCATTCCAGCTCATGGTTTCCGTCTTGGCTTGATTAATTTGATAGCCAGAGATTCTTCCAAAGCTGATCAGAGTCTCTTCTATTGTGGTTAAGGACCTGCTTTAGTTGTTTGTGAAGATCATTAAATCATCTGCGTAAAGGGCTACCTTCTTGGTCCAGCCTTGAAAGGAAAAAGGGGATATTGATGGTTCATTTCTGAGACACTCTGCCACTGGTTCAATATAAAAATTGAAAAGTAAGGGGGAGAGAGGGCACCCCTGTCTTGTTCCTCTCTTTATCTGGTTTGTTCGCAGTGAGGTTGCAATTGATTAAAATTTGTGCCCTAGGAGAGCTATAGATTTTTTCCACCATACTCTGGATATTAGTCCCCAGATTGAAATTCTTTAGTACTTCGTTCAGATAGATCCAGTTAACTCTATCAAACGCTTTGGCTGCGTTGATGGTAATTATTGATAGAGGGAGTTTCTCATTGATAGCTATGTCTATGGCCCCGATCAGTTCTTGTGTTAAATCTTGTAGGTGTCTTCCGGCTACGAATCCCTTTTGATTGCTTTTATTAGAGACCCTGCTATTTTCCCCAATCTCTTTGCCATAATTTGCGTAAAGATCTTATAATCGCAGTTCAAGATGGGGATTGGGCGGTATGATTTGCATTTTTTTTGGCTTTTGCCTGGCTTTAATAGGATGGTGATTGTGGCGTCGGTCCAGGACTCTGGGAGGTCGCCTTTTTCCAGGAAAATTTCATTCAGCAAAGTTGTTAAAGGGAAAACCAATATCTCTCTTAGTTTTGTGTAGAACTCGTTCGGTATATCGTCCGGGCCAGCTGCTTTGCCTCTCTTGAGGTTTTTTAAAACTTCTTCTACTTCTTGGATTGTAGTTTCTGCATTTAATTTTTCTCTCAACTCTGATGCGAAGGATGGAAAGTTCTGGGCCCCTAAAAAATGCTATATTTCTTCAATTTCGGGTTTGCAATCTTCCTTGTAGAGGTCTGAGAAGAATGCGGAAAATTCTTGTTTTATTATAGCTTCCTCTGAGCCATTTTGAGCGGGGTTTCGAGGGTCAATGCTAGCAATTTTATTCCTAGATTGATCTGTTTTGGTTTTCCATGCAAGCATTTTGCCACAGCCTTCCCCATACTCGTAGTGGGCGAGCTTGCTAGCTTCCCATTTCTCCCTGACTCTATCTTCCAATATTTCTGTTATATTTTCTTTTTGTTTCAATCTATCCGCCTCCAGTCGTTCTCTACAGGAAGGGGATGTTACCGCAGATATTTGTAAATCAAGAATTTTTATGTTATTTTCCAATTTGTAGAACTTTTGTTTAATTCCCTTTGATTTATGTGCTGCCAGACTGAGGATTTTCCCCCTAATCACTGCTTTATATGCATCCCAGGTTGTCTGTACTGAGGCGCCATCCTTATTGTCCTAAAAAAAACTCTGTCTCTTTTTTAAGCTGCTCAACTATCTGGGGGTCTGAGAGGATTGTGCGATCCATAGTCCATCTTGTACCTTCCGTACTATCCTTCAGTTGTAAGGTGATCTGGACCGCCGAGTGATCTGAGAGATGAGCAGGAATATGCTCTACCTTTAATGTTTTTTCGACTAGCCCTTGATCCACGAGAAAGTAATCTATTCTTGATTGTATTCCCAGTTTTTTGTTTATCACCTTTTTCTTTCCAGATGTCCGCTAGACTCGGATCCCTTTTACACACCCCTAACCAGTCTCTCATTTTCGGCAGACTTGTTTGTCTTCCTCTAGGGAGGCGGTCCACTTTCGGGTCAAGTATAATATTAAAATCTCCCCCTAAGATAATGGGTGACGAAGCCGAGAGTAATTGTGAGTATAGAGCTTGTAGGGGAACTGGGTCGTCCGTGTTTGGACCATAATAGCCTGCCACTGTTAAGACATTGCTACATATCCTTACTTTAGCCAGTGCCCACCTTCCTTTTGGGTCTGTTTCCATTGACTCCACTTTTGCTTTTAAAGACTTTTTAAAGAGGATGGCAACCCCCTTAACAACACAATCTTGGTCCGTGCAAATATATGTATCGACCCAGTGTAATTTTTTCATAATTTCTTCCCACTCTTTTTCTAGCAGATGAGTTTCCTGAAGGATTATAACTTCGCTATCTATTGTTTTCAAATATTCTAATATTCTCCTTCGCCTACTCTTGGTTCGTAACCCGTTAACATTCCAGGAAGTTATTTTCACGTATTTTAGATCTTTTTTCATTTTATTCTACCTTTTTTGCTTTTGCCGGCCACCGATTTCCCCCTCTTTCTTATACCTTGTGTAATGCTGAGGACATATTTTTGTTTTTTTTCCCCTAATTTGCTCCCATCTCCCGTGCATGATTATTTTCTGTCTTTTTTTTTTCTTTTTGTAGTGTACAAGTTAAAACCCTCCACCTCCCTGGAGAAGCCTCGCTTTTTCTTCTCTGGGCTTTGTTGATAGCCCTCTTTGAGCTCCGTGTTTTACTTATTTATAAACTAAGAATACTCTGCTATGATTTTCCAGTGGTAGTTATTTCTGCGTCTGATCACGCGTCTGGTCGCGCAACTGTTCCAGGAATGATTCAACTTCTTTAGGGTCCCTAATGTTATACATTTTATTCCTCCACTTTCGCTTTTAAAGACTTTTTAAAGAGGATGGCAACCCCCTTAACAACACAATGTTGGTCCGTGCAAATATATGTATCGACCCAGTGTAATTTTTTCATAATTTCTTGCCACTCTTTTTCTAGCAGATGAGTTTCCTGAAGGATTATAACTTCGCTATCTATTGTTTTCAAATATTCTAATATTCTCCTTCGCCTACTCTTGGTTCGTAACCCGTTAACATTCCAGGAAGTTATTTTCACGTATTTTAGATCTTTTTTCATTTTATTCTACCTTCTTTCCTTTTGCCGGCCACCGATTTCCCCCTCTTTCTTATACCTTTTGTAATGCTGAGGACATATTTTTGTTTTTTTCCCCCTAATTTGCTCCCATCTCCCGTGCATGATTATTTTCTGTCTTTTTTTTTTTTCTTTTTGTAGTGTACAAGTTAAAACCCTCCACCTCCCTGGAGAAGCCTCCCTTTTTCTTCTCTGGGCTTTGTTGATAGCCCTCTTTGAGCTC
This sequence comes from Lissotriton helveticus, assembly GCF_964261635.1. Lineage (NCBI taxonomy): Eukaryota > Metazoa > Chordata > Amphibia > Caudata > Salamandridae > Lissotriton > Lissotriton helveticus. The sequence goes on from NC_136057.1 coordinate 1,464,150,278, forward strand.
TGTGTTTTACTTATTTATAAACTAAGAATACTCTGCTATGATTTTCCAGTGGTAGTTATTTCTGCGTCTGATCAAGCGTCTGGTCGCGCAACTGTTCCAGGAATGATTCAACTTCTTTAGGGTCCCTAATGTTATACATTTTATTCCTCCACATGATCCTAAGGGAGGCCGGGAATTTCATTTGGACTGTAGCGCCAAAGGATTTCAACTCGGGCATCATCTGCCCCAACTCCCACTGCCTGTCTTGTGTTGCTTTTGCTATATCAGAACGTATCCTAAAGGACCAGTCGTCTTTATTGTATGATCCAGTTTTTAAAGCTTCACTTAAGATTCTTTCTTAGAGAGAGTATGTTCGGAAATTAACCAATATTTTCCTCGGATTTTTTTCTCCTTGCCTTTTCCAAATGGGTCCCTATGCACCGGCTGGATGTCCTCTTCTAGGCCAAGGTCTTTACTCCACGGAATAAATTCCTCCAGAAGTGTGACGGTAAATTTCTTTATATCTGTACCTTCTCGGCCTTCCGGTACATTTAAAACTCTTAGGTTACTTCTTCTGGATTGATTCTCCAATGCTTCGAGCTTATCGTTGATGGTTTTGTCTGTTGCCCTCAGTGTTCTAATTTCTTTTTGGTTCGACTCTACTCTTCTGTTTAGTAAAACCACTTCCGCTTCTACTACTGTTACCCTTTCTCCTAGGGCGTTTAGTTTTGTGTCCAGTAGTTCGCAAGCATCCTGAATCTTGCTTTGGTTCCCTTCTGAGATCTCGAATTTTGACCTAATTTCCTCTAGCATTTTCTCTAGGAATGTTTCAGTGGAGTTTTTCATTTGACTTTGGGTGTGGCTTTGGGTTTGGATTAGAGTCTGGGTTTGGCCTTGGCATTGGGCTGGGTTTGGGCTAAGTGCGTCTGCCTGCCCCGTCGTTGACACTGCTGGGCCTACTGGGAGCCTAGAGGAAATATGTGTTGAAGCAGGAGGATCCTCCATCCTTTTTTGTTCTGAGCTAGGTAACTTTAACTGTAATTTTTGTTCCCGTTTCCTTTCCTGACCTTGACCGTGAGCTTGTATTTTGAAGAAAGATCTTAATGAGGGAGTTATCTTGATTTTTGCGCAGTCAGGCCCCTCACGCACGTCCGCTTTACCCCCTGATTGTATTGTTTTTTTGCTTGCCCTTGCTTGAACTTTAGGGGTTTTCTTTGTTTTTCTTTTTGTGCTGCGAGGGATAACGGGTTGTTTAGTGGTTGGGGGTTGGTTTGTTTTTTAAAAAACTGCCTATTCCTTAAGCAATAGGTGGATCTTCCCTTTGATTCTGAGCTTTGGCTTGATTCTTCCTCTAGGGCATGTGCTACCTCAGTAGAGGGAAATTTGTCTGATTTTCCTGTGCCCCCAACTGTTATCTCACCCCCTCCTCACAAGGTGCACAAGAAGCAGTCCCAAAGCAAATAACTTGTTGTTGTTGTTTTTGTTTTTGGCATCCAATCTTTACCCCTGCTGCTGCAGCTCCCTTCCTTCCCTCCACCTTCCTTCCTTGCTCCCGGCTTACCCGGCTCATGTGCTGGTCAGGGGGATCCCCGGAACTCTTCCTTTCTGCCTCCGTTGTCCGTGAGTCTATGGCGGGCCCCCTACTGCTCCAGAAACTTTGACCCGGCTCTCCGGGGCTGTTGTGCGCCCTTTCACCCCCGCATGTATCTCCAACTCTGTTGCACTCACTCCGCTGCCGCTGCTGCGAGCTCTGTCGCCTCCTCCTTTTCCCCGGAAGAAGACCGCTATTCTACCCGCCGCCCTCCGACAGTTCCTATGTGCCTCAGACGTCGCCTCCCACCAGCCGGTGTGTATCTGGTGCACGCGTCCAAGAAGCACCGGGCTCTTCAGGCGAGACACAACAGGTAAGCCCACGTTTTCAGGGTCCGAAGTTGTTTTTGGCATCCCCTTGTGTGTCCGGTCTGCTGTTGAAGGGTGATGGGGGGTGACAAAGGCTCCGTTCTATCCGGTCAGAATTTGTCGGAATTGGGGGCAGGGTCGGAGCCAGAGCGATTTTTCCGCCGTGCTTCAGTTCAGTCAGTCAGGGTGCGAGAAAGCAAAGGAAAGTAGAAAAGTAGAAAAAGGACCCAAGGCGTGATGTCACTGGGTTGTATCTGTAAACATAGTCCTGGTGTCCTGCAGAGTATTAGGTCATTTTAGCTTGGAGCAACACGGAGCTCCCGACCGGACTCACTGACCGGCCGCCATCTTCTCCCTCTCTATAATTCACAGTGCAATGGGCTTGTTGAAAGGTTCAACAAGACCCTCAAGGGTATGATCAAGGGTTTACCTGAAAAGCTTAGGCGAAGATGGGACATCCTTCTACCCTGCCTTCTGTTTGCTTACACAGAGGTCCCACAAAAGGGGGTTGGCTACAGCCCTTTTGAGCTTTTGTTTGGGCATCCTGTAAGAGGACCCCTATGTCTTGTGAAGGAAGGATAGGAGTTACCTCTCAAAAAGCCTAAGCATGACATAGTGGACTATGTACTTGGTCTCCGCTCCAGGATGGCTGAGTATATGGAGAAGGCTTCTAAAAACCTTGAGGCCAGCCAAGAACTTCAGAAAGCTTGGCATGACCAAAAGGCTGTGCTGACTGTGTACCAGCCAGGACAGAAAGTGTGGGTGTTGGAGCCAGTGGCCCCAGCAGCACTCCAGGACAAATGGTCTGGACCCCATACAATAGTTGAACAGAAGGGAGAAGTCACCTACTTGGTGGACCTTGGGACTCCCAGAAGCCCCCACAGGATGCTTCATGTCAACAGACTCAAAGCATTTGTCGACAGGGCAGACATGGGCTTGCTCATGGCTACAGATGGATCTATGACATAATATCGACAGACAGAATATCTACATACAAAAATATCGACACAAAAATATCGACATCAAAAATATCGGAGTTATATCTTCATAAAGGTAAGTACAAAAATATCGGAAAAAAAATATCGTAGTACAAAAATATCGAAATTAAAAAATATCGTTTTTTAAATGTATTAATAATAATGTAAAAATAATTTAAAAATACATATAATTTTACAAATATTAAATAAAAACATTAAAACATATTTAAAAAATAATAACTAATACATATGCATTTAAAATAAATTAAAAAGTATAAATTAATATATATACTTACTCCACATATTGCAACAGTAGGAAAAGCGTTGGATAGCGTAGGGGTAAAAATTACTATTCCCACTCCAGAGGGTGCAACAGTAGGGAAAGCGTTGGATAGCGTAGGGGTAAAAATTACTATTCCCACTCCAGTGGGTGCAACAGTAGGGAAAGCGTTGGATAGCGTAGGGGTAAAAATTACTATTCCCACTCCAGTGGGTGCAACAGTAGGGAAAACATTGGATAGCATGGGGGTAAAAATTACTTCACACTCCAGTGAGTGCAACAGTAGGGAAAGTGTTGGATAGCGTAGGGGTAAGAATTAATATTCCCACTCCAGTGGGGGCAACAGTAGGGAAAGCGTTGGATAGCGTAGGGGTAAAAATTACTATTCCCACTCCAAAGAGTGCAACAGTAGGGGAAGCGTTGGATAGCATAGAGGTAAAAATTACTATTCCCACTCCAGTGGGTGCAACAGTAGGGAAAGCGTTGGATAGCGTAGGGGGAAACATTACTATTCCCACTCCAGTGGGTACAACAGTAGGGAAAGCGTTGGATAGCGTAGGGGTAAAAATTACTATTCCCACTCCAGTGGGGGCAACAGTAGGGAAAGCGTTGGATAGCGTAGGGGTAAAAATTACTATTCCCACTCCAAAGAGTGCAACAGTAGGGAAAGCGTTGGATACCATAGAGGTAAAAATTACTATTCCCACTCCAGTGGGTGCAACAGTAGGGAAAGCGTTGGATATGGTAGGGGTAAAAATTACTATTCCCACTCCAGAGAGTGCAACAGTAGGGAAAGCGTTGGACAGTGTAGGGGTAAAAATTACTATTCCCACTCCAGAGGGTGCAACAGTAGGGAAAGTGTTGGATAGCATAGGGGTAAAATGTACTATTCCCACTCCAGAGGGTGCAACAGTAGGGAAAACATTGGATAGCATGGGGGTAAAAATTACTTCACACACTACTCCCCCTTTAACACACAACACACTACACATACAAAAAAACACAATTAATATAAATATCAATTAATCAATTAATAACAAATAATATTATTAAATTGATGTAATTATAAATGAACTAATTAACACATATTAATTACCAATTAATTAACAATAAATACCAATAAATAAATACAATCTCTTTAATTAATTACATTTAATTATATCACACCCTATTCCCCTATAAACACACAACCCACTACACATAAATAAATCACATCATTTAATCACTTAATAATTATTAATTACCAATTAATTATTAATTTACAATAACAGAAAATTAAATATATTAGCACATTACCTCTAATTAATGTAATTAAATAATTAATATTATTTAATTACCAATTAATTATTAACTAACAATAACAGAAAATTAAATATATTAGCACATTAACTCTAATTAATTTAATTAACTAATTAATATTAATTAATTACCAATTAATTATTAATTAACAATAACAAAAAATGTAATACATTAGCACATTAACTCTAATTATTTATTTAACAAATTAATATTAATTAATTACCAATTAATTATTAATTAAAAATATATAATAATTAATTAATTATTATTACATTACTTCCCACCCTATTCCCCTATAAACCCACAACCCGCTCTGATACTAAAATGCAAAATGTAAACAAAATTACTCATTTTCAAACATACATTAAAAAACATATTTAACAAACATAAACAACATAATAAAATACATAACACTAAACAAAATTTCGATATTAGGAAATTTCGATATTAGTAACATACATACCTTAAAAACTATATTCTGTCTGTCGATATTTTGCACATCGATATTCTATACCATCGAAATTAAAACATCGATATTATTGTATATGGATATTTTAATTTCGATATTTTGTCTCTCTACCACTACAGATGAGGGGCAGGAGGAAGAGAGTGACCCTCTCCCAGACCTGCTTACTCAGAACCCTGATGATGGTTCAGTCGATGGTGTAGTCTTTGCTGACAGCCTCTCTGACCAGCAGCAACAGGACTGCAGACAAGTTCTACAGGGCTATAGACATATGTTTTCATTGACACCTTGTCAGACTAACTGGTGCACCCATGAGGTGGACACTGGTGACAGTCTGCCTGTGAAGAGTAAGATCTACAGGCAACCTGACCATGTCAGGGACTGTATAAAGACTGAGGTACAGAAAATGCTGGAGTTGGGAGTAATTGAGCCATCAGAGAGCCCCTGGGCCAGCCCAGTAGTCCTTGTACCAAAACCTCACACCCAAGATGGTAAGAGAGAGATGAGGTTCTGTGTGGACTATAGAGGTCTCAATGCTGTCACTAGGACAGATGCTCACCCAATTCCAAGAGCAGATGAGCTCATTGATAGATTGGCTTCTGCCAAGTTTCTGAGCACATTTGATTTGACAGCTGGCTATTGGCAAATCAGGTTAGCTGAGGATGCCAAGGTCAAAACTGCTTTCTCAACCCCAGGAGGTCATTATCAATTTGTGGCAATGCCCTTTGGCTTGAAGAATGCACCTGCCACTTTCCAAAGGTTGGTGAACCAAGTCCTCACTGGGTTTGATGACTTTTGTGCAGCTTATCTGGATGATATTGCGGTCTTCACTCCACCTGGGAAGATCACCTGATCCACCTGAAGAAGGTTTTAGAGGCCCTGCAGAAGGCAGGCCTAACTATCAAGGCCACAAAGTGGCAGATAGGGCAGAGTAAGGTTGTGTACCTGGGCCACCTTGTAGGTGGAGGTCAGGTTCAACCACTGGAGAGTAAGATCCAGGCCATCAAGGACTGGGCTCCTCCAACCACCCAGACACAGGTTAGAGCTTTCTTGGGCCTGTCTGGTTACTACAGAAAGTTTGTTAAGAACTATGGGTCCATTGTGACACCACTTAATGACCTGACTTCTAAGAAGATGCCAAAATAGGTTCAGTGGACAGTTAGCTGTCAAAAAGCATTTGATGACCTGAAAAAGGCCATGTGCTCTGCACCTATCTTAAAGAGTCCTGACTACTCCAAAGAGTTTATTGTCCAAACAGATGCTTCTGAGTTGGGGTGGGAGCTGTGCTTTCACAATTTAATGTAGATGGTCAAGACCAGCCCATTGCTTTTATTAGCAGAAGGCTGACCCCTAGAGAGAAACGTTGGTCAGCTATTGAGAGGGAAGCCTTTGCTGTGGTTTGGGCCCTGAAGAAGTTGAGACCATACTTGTTTGGCACTCACTTCAAAATGTAGACAGACCATAAGCCCCTCTTGTGGCTAAATCAGATGAAGGGTGAGAATCCCAAACTGCTCAGGTGGTCCATTACCCTACAGGAGATGGACTTTACAGTGGAGCACAGAGCAGGGACTGACCATGGCAATGCAGATGGTCTCTCCAGGTACTTCCACTTAGAACATGAAGACACAACTGGTCACGGTTAGTCTAATGTCCCTGCGTTTGGGGGGGGGGGGTATGTAGGAGAATAGGGTCTGCTTTCCTATGGTCACCCCATTTTTTGCTTTTTGCTTAACTTGTTTTCGACTTAATGTGGCTGTGGGCCTGCTAATCAGACCCACAGCCCTGCTGTTCTCTCTCTAAATTCACACCATGTAATTTAGGTACACCACCAATTGGGATTTGGGTCACTCTTTTGAGTCCCTGTACAGTGTACTATAGGTACCCAGGGCATAGGTGCACCCAAGGACTACCAGGGGCTGCAGCAAATCTTTTGCCACCCCTGGCTGGCCATCCAAACTGACACAACTGGCTGATCACTCAGCTGGGGCAAGGTCGAGTAATCACCCCTTGCTTAGATATAGTATTCCTATGCCTAACCTTATATCTAGACACATATACACCTATAAGTCACTCCTATGGCAGGCCTTAACAATCCTGAAGGCAGAGTGCTTGGTTTTATGTGAGATGGTGCTCTAGCATGAGCTGAGCCTGTCTGCAGCTTTCGGAACCATGTCCTTATAGCTGTTCTAGGATAATGCTATACCATATACTCTTGTGCATTGTGAACCTCGCGGTTAAATGCTATCTTTGGTTTGGCTTTATCAAAACATGTTGTGTAAGGTGTCATACGCTTTGGAATACTACCCCCTCGCCAGTTCTGGCGACGGGGGTCGCATTCCACCCTTCTAGAGGGAGAAGACATGTTACTTCCATTAATCCCGGTTAAAGTTAACCAGAGCCTCAGCATCACAAAATGGATGCTGCTGCCACAGACACAAGTCTGACCTCCTGCTGCTGGAAGTCCTTCCAGCGAGGGAGGCTTGGACAATAGGTTTCCTGTCACAGGGAGGTGCTAGCACCACCCCAGACAGGCTATAGTGTATTGGGGCAGGGAGGGCTGAATGAAATGAGACACTGCCTGGGGCACACAAGGTGTCCCATGCATAGTCCAGTTCAAACCGGTGTTGGGGCACTCCAGCCCCAGCTCTAGCGCGAAACTGGACAAAGGGAAAGGGGTGTAACCACCCCCTTCCTGGGTCCCACCCATAGGAGGGACCTAGCCGGTAATCCAGCCCCTAGATTTGGTATATAGGTAGGAGCTGAGTCCCAAGACTTTAGATTTATCCTGACTGAAACTCTGATACGAAACTCTAGACCTTCGACATCTTACCCGACGTAGAAGACTGAAGAATCTCCCTTGTGGTCAAGGAGTGACCACCCTGCACAAGCAGGCACCATCAAGCGATCAACTGTTTGCTTTGTCGACGCTCCCGCCGGAGCCCGAGCACAGAGCCTGACAAGACCCGGACTTCCAGACTTCCTTCAGCCCGATCCACAGCCACAGCAAAGCTGAGACCCGTGGAAGCGACGCGAGACGTGGGACCGGCCATCTTGGAAAGCCAGCAAATTGCTTTCCGTGCAACTTCTGAGGCACCCTCGAAGTTGTGCATTGGGGATTGAGAAGCCCCAGCCCCGAGCACCAACTGCACCGAAGAGCAGCCCTCCACACTCCACGAGTTCTGCGTGGGGCCCTTCTGCATTTTCCTGCTCGACGGGTCTGTCCGGTTACTTGCCCGTTGGCTAGTGGCCTCTGTGACGACGAAACCTTGAATTTCCAATGCTGGTCTGGTTGCTCCAGACTGGCCTTGCTCCCCTGAAAAGGAGCAGCCCATCAGACCTCGCTGGTCTGACCCAGAAGCCATCTTCGATTCCTGCGTGGGTTGCATTTGCCAAGGCCTGTTGATTCCGAATCGAGAACCGACACCGCCAACAGCAAGAGCCTTCGTGGGATAGTCCGTGCCCAGCTCCTGGTCATCGTCGACACCTCCTGGTCCACGTGGCAGCGGAGACAAGCTTCACGACAGCACCTGATTGCTTCCCGACATTGCCTGGTTCCTTCCTGGTTCCTTCCTGGTCACTGGCTAGTGACCCAGACTCTGGCCTCTCTGTCCCCTCTGCTTTCAGGTACTCTTCATCCTCGATCCGCCCTTGGATCCAACCGGACTCTTCTCTCCTGGTAGCCTGCAGCATCTTTTCTCCAAGGCTCCATAGAACTCCACGACGAAACCCGACACACTTTGGGACCTAATATGCACCCACTTTCTGTGGGTGAGGTAACGCGAGTACTGCAGTGCTCCTGAGAAGATTAACTCTCCTAGTGTCCTCGTTTCAAGTGGTTAGCTCCTAGTCCAGTCGGAAGACTCCTAACTCTTTACCTTTCTAACTTTACGCACCCATTGACTTCTATGTGTGCACGCGTGTGCATTTAGACTCTGCACCCGCATCCCGTGGGCCTCCTGCTTCCTAACTACTGTTAGTCCAGTGTAGTCCCAGCGATTCCCAAGACCCTAGGCCTTTCAACTGTTTGTGGCGTGGTTCTTATACCACTATTTTAGTATATGGTTTAGCGGGCCACCAGGGCCTATCCATATTTGTGCAACTTATTGTATGTTATATTAAGTTACTTGCTATGCACTTGTGCCTCTGCCCTCATAAAGAGTTAAGAGGATTGATTTAGAAATAATCACATATATATTTTGAATATATAACCTGTGTGGTGTCCTTTCATTTGGTATTAAAGGGATTACATATGGTAAAACAGCTGGCTTCACATGGCCTCTTGAGTTTAGCCTAAGACTGCTTTTGTCCATGCTACCACTAGGATAGCTGGTCTATAAGGTTGACTTTACAACCATCATCATAAGGGTTGTTTGGACTGGTGCAAGGTGCTCACTAGAATAGTGAACATCATATACCAGGCCAACTTCTCACAGCTGGGTCCTCTGATTTTGGCATTTTTTGGGATGGCCGTTGGTGCGCAGAGGAGTGGCTGGCACATTGGTTAACGCAAGGAAGAAGCATTGCATTTCTGGAGTTTTTCCCATTGTTGGTGACTTTAGTGGTCTGATGCTCTGAGTTGCGGAATAGGTCAGTGCTGTTTAATGTGGACAACATGACTGTAGTCGAACTAGTCAACAAGCAAAAAGCAAGGGTTTTGAGGTTGTTGTGTAGTTTCATGCTAAAATGCATGCAATTGAATGTGGTGTTTCTAGCAAAGCATATCCCTGGGGCGAGTAATGACATTATGGATGCTTTGTCTCATTCGCAGGGGCGACGTTTCCGGCGACTGGCACCTGGAGCGGAACCATGCAAGACCGAGCTGCCGGATGGCATCTGGGCCTGGGGGGGATGAGGGTGATAGGCCTGGTTGGAAAGTTTATAGCGAACACCACGAGACGCAGCTACAGGCTGGCTTGGTCGGAATTTGGATCCTTTATGGGCTGGAGCGTGGATACATGGAGCATGTCTTGACCAGACATCGAACAGGGAGTGCTACGTTTTGCTCTGTATTGCATTGATAAGCGTTGGTCTTCAACGACGATAGAAGGAACGCTGGCGGGGATATCCTTTTATGGTGTTTTGTACATGGGTTTGACCCGGCGAAGGATGTGATCATCAGCAGAGTGCTAAAAGGTTGGGGTCGGCAGAGGGGGGGAGGGGCACCGAGGGAGGTGATTATTTTTGATTTGCTGCAAGGTTTGCTAGGGGCGTTGCCCACTTGTTGTTACAATGGCTATGAAGTCTCTGTTTTTCGTTTATGTATGGTGTGGATGTTTTTTGGGGCTTTTTGGGTTTCTGAGTTGCTGGGCATGAGGGGGCGGGAAGGGAGAAGATATGAGGACATTAGAATGGATGGAGAGCGTTTGGGGATTTGGCTGGGACATTCTAAGACAGACCAGGCGGGGCGAGGTAAATGGATATGGTTGAATGAGAGTGGATGTGTGGGAGTGTGCCCGGTGAAGGAGTGGCGGGGGTTTTTGCACGGGTCAAGCGGGCAGTCGGGGGAAATATTCTGTCCTGCGTCCAGGGAACAGGTAACTGCAGCGCAATTGTTGGCAGTGTTACACATGGCTTTGAGGCATCAAGGCAGGGACCCGGCCGGATACGGCACTCACTCCTTCCGCATTAGGACTGCCAATGGCAGCAGCGCGTCTAGGATGATCATGGGATAGGATCCGGCAGATTGGGAGGACGTGGTCCAGGTGTTGCGAATGTTACGTGCGCAAATAAGGGGATTTTGGTCAGGGAAGGGAGGCTATGGGAGTGGGATAGGGGGTCATCATGTGGTGCACTAACATCTTTTTCTTGCTGTAGGTTGTGTGGGTGACCCGGGGACCAAGACGGTCGTTGGACATTTATTCATACATTGGGCAGCCTAGTATGCAGATCACCAGGTATACGGCCGTAACCTGGGTCTGATGAGCAGTCATTACGAGGTACATTGGTGGGGAAAAGGAGGGATGCTTTGGGGGGCACTCTTGCCCTGGCTCACAAAGATGATTTCTCAAAGAGGTTGCCCTGACCTGTTGGTCCTGCATTCGGGAGAGAATGACTTGATGTGGTTGTTGGGTTTGGTGATCCTACAGCTGATGCAAAGAGACCTGGAGGTCACAAAGCACAGGATGGCGGGGACATGCATTGTAGAGACAGAATTTGTGCCTCGGAAAGTGTGGAAAGGGGCAGTGAAACCTGCAGCAGTTGAGAAAGCCCGCAGGAAAATCAACAGAGCGATGAGGGTTTTTTGTAGGGCAAAGGACATCAAAGTGATTGCCCATGCGGGGCTCCAGCTGGAGGAGCCGCTACTGTTCAGGGACGACGGTATGCACCTTTCGCGACTGGGGAACGCATATTATATGATGGAGATGGGTGATGTGATCAGCAAGTTCTGGAACTAGTCCATATGATGTTGCAGGGATATCTGAGAGTGAGGGCGAAAGGTGCACAGGATGACAGGGGGAGGCAGGTAACCGCCCTAAAGGGGGTTTCCATGGTTGGCAGTACTTTTGAGGGGTGGGGGAGTCACAGACGGGCACACCCACCCCTCGCCGGGGGAGAGTGAAGGATGGACGTGCTGGACGCATGAGTGCAATGGCAGGTGATACAGGGGAGGATGCTTGAAGATAAGCGAAGTGGATGAAGAACTGAAAGGGGTCATGGAGTGGAATGTGAGGAGAGTTTGGAGCAATGTGAAGGGAGTTGAGTGGATGAAAGGTTGATGTCGGGGATTGTTATGGTTATTTGATGTTTATTGGGTAAGTATTGTGTCAGCCATGTCCAAATAAATGGCCTTTTATGCTTTAACAACGGCATGGAGTCGTTTATTGCGTGATGATGGCCCCCGGACCAGTCTTCCCCCGGGGACTTTCGCGCAGGAAGGACAAAGTTGGGGTTAAGGGGTGGAGTTGGGGAGGGGTATAAGGGTACACGGGAGGAAGGAACTTCCTCTTCCTGTATCCAGCACAATCGGGGAGGGTAGGAAGTTTATGTTGGACCACCCGCCCACCCTACAAAACTGGGGTAGAAGTGTCGGGCTGGTTGGAGCGTGCCAGTTTAGAACAGGTTGTAGGTTGGTGGCAGTACTTTTGAGAGATTGGGGAGTCACTGACGGGCACACCCACCCCTCGTGGAGGGAAGGGTGAATGATGGGGGTGCCGGACGCATGAGTGCAATGGCAGGTGATGCAGGGAAGGATGCTCGAAGATAAGTGAAGAAGTGGATGAAGAACTGAAAGGGGTCATGAAGTGGAATGTGAGGAGAGTTTGGAGCAATGTGAAGGGAGTTGAGTGGATGAAAGGTTGAAGTTGGGGATTGTTATGTTTAATTGATGTTTATTGGTTAAGTATTGTGTTATGCAGCATTGTCCTAATAAATGGCCTTTTACGCTTTAACAACAGCGTGGGGTGATTTATTGCACGATTTCCATTGTGCTGTCGCTCCTTTTCTAAGCTGTTAGCCTTTTACAATTTATGTGTAATTCAGATCACTGGCAAGTGTTGTAAAAGATTGAAATCGTATGAATATCTTTTGTAACATCGCACTTTTGTTTCGATTTTGTTGGTCGTGTAACTACTTTCTAATGCCTGCTTTAAATAATTGTGAGATGCTACCTCCTGTATGTTGGTGTTTCGCAAACTGTGAAGCAATCTACTGGGTCTGATGAAGGTGCAGGCATTGTGACAGGTGATTCTTTCAAAATGGTGGTGTGGCAATTTCATTGGCCCGGCTATTGTGCAAATCAATTGGGCCATTTTACGTCATTTGGTCCCGGAATCTAGTGTTTGTGCTTCGAGATGTTTGTTGTGGGACTCCACTCAGTTACCATTTGCACCCACAGCTAGGACAGGTTTTGAGCACAACCAATATGAATTTACAAAGGTTATCATTCAAGGTTTACATTACGTGGGGTATCACCCCATTCTGGTTACTCTGTTTGTTTGGTCCTAAACGTCTCCCCTATGGAGGAGGATTGCAGAGGTGACACCGTCAACAAGTTGCTGTATTAGCTCTAATAACTGGCTGAAAAATATTATTTTCTGATGCCATAAAATGCATGTCAGAAGGGAGCGGTCGAACATATAGCAAACGCGGGACTCACCTGGGACAGAGAGTCGCCATTGCACAACCCGGGTAACTCTTGGTTCGGGTCTCTGTTGCAGGAAGCCGGAGGCGTGACCAGGGAAGGCAACCAATTCGGACGCATCCAGCAGGAGGAAAAGGCAGGACAGGACGAAGAACGCGTCTTCGTCGAACCCGGAAGAGAAGGAGGAGCAGCGCGAGGACGCGAACAGACGGGACCAGAGGAAAAGAGCGAAAGAGATGCGGAAGCGGAGGACCTCACTGACGACAGCGGGGAAGCCGAGGAGTGGTTTGAGGAGTGGTGGATACCATCCTCCCCCCAGGAGGGCGCGACCGCCGCCGTAACTCAGGAGAGTTACGGCGCTGACGGTGAGTGGCATTGTACACAGGGCTTTAACTAAAGTAGACTGGGGAGGCGGGAGGACCAAGCGGGAGTGGGGAGGACGGAAGGGAAGTGGGCACTGATCTAGCGCTGCCGAGCACTACCCCCTCGAGTGTTTGTTCCCTTCATGGTGATTAATCCGCCTTTTCCCTACGCGATAACATTGAAACAGAACCCACAACATCAGCCCTCACATTAAATAGGTCACCAGAGCACTTCCCAGGATATTCACCCTATCATTCAGCCTGACAACCAGTCTGACAGTGCTCAACTACACCGGGTGTGGTGGAGGTTTCCCCTTTCTTGTGAATAGTACCTTTGCGAGAGTCCAAAACACTTACCGTCTCTATGTTCTTTCTTCCGAGCATCCTGGGGGTTGAAGGACGTACCAGATAACATCAGCTCCAAAGAAGACGCCAAGGACTCTACATTCATCTGTATCGATTACCGGATATTCCACTTCTTCAATAAACCCCACAATTGATAAACTACTAAAGCCTCCTAGTTTCTATTTCCGCCCATCCCTCCCACAGGTGGTGTCAGAAGTGGGATCTGGGGAAATGGAGGCTGTTATGAAGAAAATGGCGGTCAATCAGGAACAGTTTGAAAAAATTATGGAGAAATTCCTGGCAGTAGCAGAAGAAGATCGTGATAAGGTACACCGCACCCTTACGGCACAGAGTACAGCCCAGGAAACAGTTATAGGCAAACTAGCCGAGACACTTGATCAACCAAGACCACAAACCACTCTGCCTTCGGTGGTAAGGCAAAAATACGTCGTTGGGGAGGATCCAGACTTTTATTTCTCTAATTTTGAGCGCATGGCTAGGGCAGCAGCCTGGCCTCAGGATAAATGGGGACAATACTTAGGGCCGTTATTGTCCGGTGAATTACAAGCGGCTTACCAGGCAGCAAATCCTCTGGGTCTTACCCCGTATGAAGATATAAAAAGAAGCGTTCTCGAACGTATAGGAATTGACACCGAAACCTATAGGATCCGATTCAGAAAAATCCGAGAAGGTCCACAGGAAACCCCAAGGGCCTTATATTACAGAGTATGGGATTTAGCCGATAGATCGTTAAATCGAACAAGTGCAACGAAGGAGGAAATAATGGAGAAAGTGTATCTCGAACAATACTTGACCTCCTTACACCCTCCTATCCAAAAATGGGTCAGACAGCATACCCAACTGACTCTAGAAAGTGCAGTAGAGATAGCTAATGCTTTTAGTTGTGCACAAGAAAGCCAGAAAGGAAGAGAAGACCTTTCCTGGAAACACCCCGACCGAGAAACCTCCACTAGGGCTGTTAGACCTCTACCCCCCATGAAACCGGAAACCGTGACCCTTATACCCGGACCTTTACCTGTTGTACCTAGACCGCCTGTCCCACAAGGACCCCAGTGTTTTCACTGTGGAGCGTATGGACACATTGCACGATACTGTCCACAAAAAGAAGAGCCAATGGAAATAGGGCTGACCCGGTCATATCTCTGTCAAACAGAAGGGAAAAGTCCACCGCCCTATCACCGACAGTTGGCTGTAAATGGAGAACCCCGAGATGCCCTGATAGATACGGGATGGATATCTCCAGACAGTCATACAGCCATAAAATCTGCCGGGAGGTGTAACAGAAACTCAGGGAACCGTAAATATCATCTGCATCCATGGGGATCAAAAAGCATACCCCACCACCAAGGTAGAAGTCCAACATGACCCTGACATAGAACCTGTGAAGATAGATGTAGGACTTATACCTAAGTTACCAGAACCCTTCATTTTGGGCAGAGACTATCCTTATTTAGACGATATCCTGAAAGAGAGGAAAACCGGCGAAGATGAGTGGAGAGAGACAGCGCCTTTTGCCTTCCTTACTGATCAGGAAAGGCCGACCTCCAAACAGAGGAAAAGTAACAAGCATTGAAAATGCAATAGGTCTCACAATAGAAGAGTTTGACATTTTTCGTTTTTCAAATGGATGAGTGGCGTTGCGTGGATGAGTGGCGTTGCGTGGATGAGTGGTGTTGCGTGGATGAGTGGCGTTGCGTGGATGAGTGGCGTTGCGTGGATGAGTGGCGTGTGTGAGTGGCGTTGCGTGTGTGAGTGGCGTTGCGTGTGTGAGTGGCGTTGCGTGTGTGAGTGGCGTTGCGTGTGTGAGTGGCGTTGCGTGTGTGAGTGGCATTGCGTGTGTGAGATGTGTGTGCGACAGATGTGTGTGTTTGTGTGTGCGGTTGTGTGTGTAGTTGTTTGAGTGGTTGTATGTGTGAGTGGTTATTGTGTGGGTGGTTGTGTGGGTGGTTGTATGTGTGGGTGGTTGTATGTGTGGGTGGTTGTATGTGTGAGTGGTTGTATGTGTGAGTGGTTGTATGTGTGAGTGGTTGTATGTGTGAGTGGTTGTATGTGTGAGTGGTTGTATGTGTGAGTGGTTGTATGCGTGTATGGTGGTGGGGTAGGAAATTAAACAGCAATCGAGTTTTGCATGCGGTGACTGTTGCCATGTTTTCGCCGTGCCCTTGTTTATCCCCTTACCACATTTGCCCTGGAGTTTCGTTGGCTGTGCAATTTAAGGATATCCCTGCCTGTCTTGGCCCCCGGTAGCAGGGAGGAGAGCGCGCCGGACCGGTCGCGTGGCACTGCTATGGACCCCCGTGTTATTCTTCGAGAGCAGCGCTGCTGATTGCCTCAGCAGACGTCCGGGTAATTATCTGCAGGTGGCGTTGCCTAAAGCGCTGCCATTATTATAAAAATATAGACCCATGACAACATATGAAAAAGCCAACACACAGCACGGTACTAATAAAACATAGTTGAAACGCACTCACATGTGTGCGAGAGGCAGGCGATCATGTGGAGAAGCGTCCTCGGTTACAAACACCTCGTGTAACTAACAGCGGCAGCATTTTAAAACATTGTTTGCACTTTAAAACAAAGAGATTACGACAAACATATGTTTAGTTTAGAAGAAAGTGCCTGTATTTTAGCCCACCTTAACAGTACTACAACAGTGCGTTATAGAAGCCAAAGGAGGGTAGGGCTGGGGGAGAGTCAATGGCTGCAGCGCTACCCAGCATGAACCCAAACATCCCATGTACATTATAAACGCACCAAAGAAGACGCAGCCTTGGTTACAAACACCTCGTTTGACTAAGGCGAGAGGGGGAGGTGGGGGTGCAACTCTGTGTGGCTTGTGCTCTCCTGGCGCCTCTGGTCTGTTTACTGTTAACACATGGAATTCCAAAGCAATCATTAAGCCGGATGGCTCCGTCTATGTTGTGCACCACTGGCGCCTTTTGTCTGTTTCCAGCAGAGAGGAAGGAGCTGGAGAAGCAGGAAACTGAAAGTACGGCCGGCCACCGGCCAGCCATGAATGAACCCCTCGGTTGCCTGCACAAAAATACGGGCATCAGAAGCAAAAAAAAGACGCTGCGAGGCAAAGAGAGAAAGGGACGCGGGCTCATGTTTGTTTGAGGAAATCAGAGTTTAAAAACGAAAGGCACTAATCTCTTGCTCTTTAAGTTCTAGACATGGTCGTTTTTTATGTTTAAATCAAAAGAACTTTTGGCATGCTTGAGATACTGTAAAGAAACATACGGGCATCAGAAGCAAAAAAAAAGACGCTGCGAGGCAAAGAGAGAAAGGGACGCGGGACAGATAGAGAAAAGAAGAAACGGGTAAAACAAGACGGAGGGCATTGCTGTGGGGAGGGGGGAGGAGAAATGCGACACGGCGGGCAGGGGAGGGGGCGGAGCGGGGAGAGCAGCATGAGGGTGTGAAAGCAGCAGGGGCCTGGAGTGCGGCTAAGGGAACTGAAGAAACGCGACACGGCAGGCAGGGGAGGGGTCGGAGCGGGGGTGTGGGAGGAGTGCGGCTGAGGGAAAATACATGCAAGCAGGCGGCTGGGGGCATGTGCACGCGCTTTTAAGCTCAATGCACATGCGCATTAAGCTTGAATTTCACGGGCACTGCAAGGAATCGCCACGATTCCTTGCAAGTTGGTTAAAGACTGTTTAAGCCCCAATAGTCTCGCAAGCTCGATGCGCATGCGCATCGACAGGCGAGACCTAAAAACCAGAAAAAGAAAGACAAACGCAATTGGAAGCATGTAGCTTTGACTAAAACGGCTGATGACTGTCTTTGGGAACATGATCAACAATTCTATACAGCCCAGAGAGAAGACCCCACACTAAGAGAAGCATGGAACAAAGCAGTGGAAGTTGAGGACCCCCAAAATGTAGTTCCCCAATTCTTGAAAATAAAAGGCTTGTTATACAGAAAAGGGGGAAGAGACCAGAGACCCCAGTTGTTAGTACCCCAACGCTTTAGAGAGAAGGTCTTGTTTCTGGCCCACAGTCATCTTTTAGGGGGCCACTTTGGAGGGGAGAAGATGGAGAGTACTATACTAGCCCAATTTTATTGGCCAGGGAAACACCATCAAGTTAGGAAATATTGTCAGGAATGCCCCATTTGCTAAAAAACAGCTATATAAACCACCTCCAGCTCCTCTTCACCCTCTCCCGGTGATTGATGAGCCCTTCTCACGAGTGGGGATGGATCTTATCGGTCCCCTGTTACCTTCCCGCAATGGGTGTATATATGTGTTGGTCATTGTTGATTACGCAACAAGATACCCAGAAGCCATTCCCTTACGCCACCCTAATACCACCCAGATTGCTAAGGCAATGATTTCTTTATTCTCAAGGGTCGGATTTCCCAAAGAAATTATCACAGACCAGGGGACACCTTTTGTCTTCAAAATAATGAGACAGGTCTGTCAACAACTCAAGATAAAACAGATCCATACCGCAGCTTATCATCCTCAAACGGATGGTCTTGTGGAAAGGTATAATGCCACCCTTAAAACAACCTTTAAAAAGTTATTAGATCTGGAATATCGAAAATGGGAAGATATGTTACCTCTAGCCCTTTTTGCCATGAGATGTCAACCCCAGAAAAGTACAGGTATTCCCCGTTCAAACTCCTATATGGCAGGCAACCCCGTACTCTTCTAGATATGGTCAGGGAGGAATGGGAAGAAGAAGAAAGGGGGGGCCAAAGAACTACCAGAGTATGTGTGGAGTCTAAAAACACATCTAGCCCAAGTTAGAAGTATAGTCAGAACACATATGGAAAAAGCACAAGAAAGTCAAAAGAGACAGTACGGTAAAAAAGTCTCTGAAAGACTCTTGAATATAGGCGACATGGTTCTACTCATGATGCCCAGCTCAGAACATAAGTTAATAGGCCAATGGCAGGGACCATTTAAAATGACAGAAAAGGTAACTCCTGTCACATACCGCCTAGAACTAGATTCTAAGAATAAGAGAAACACTCAGATATACCATGTGAATCTATTGAAAAAGTGGGTGGGCCCTACACCTACGCTAGTAACACTAACAGAGGATTCCATTCCTTTGTTCCACCAGAGCATAGATAGTGACCTACCTCCAGGCTTGCGACAGAATCTCTGTGAAAAGCTGTCGTCCCTACGAGAAGTTTTCTCCCTGACTCCGGGGAAGACCTCTTTAGTACAGCATGAAATCCACACCATACATGAGAAAAAGGTTTGGTTGCGTCCTTATCGTTTACCCGAATCAAGAAGAGAAGCCATCGAACATGAAGTTCAACAAATGCTCCAAATGGGGATCATCAAACTCTCACGTAGTGAATGGAACTCCCCAATAGTAATAGTGCCGAAACCTGCCGGTTCGATCCGTTTTTGTATCGACTTCCGTGAGGTCAATAAGATATCCAGATTTGATGCCTATCCCCTACCAAAGGTTGACGAGATGGTGGAAAAACTGGGCAGAGCCCAATATATTAGCACGTTAGACCTGTGTAAGGGCTATTGGCAAGTCCCTCTCAGGGAACAAGACAGGGAAAAAACAGTCTTCTCCACGCCTGGTGGTTTGTAGAACAAAAAAGGAACGGTAGTGGTGTATCCAAATTTGGAAGAAACCGCACATACACTGGTAATAGTAAATTGAAAAACAATTCTGGAAAAGTCCATACAATCTTTTGAGTATCAAAGACGGAGTGCTACATAGACCGCTATCCCCCACTACCAAGAGGAATCAAAAATGCCAAACAGAAGCTTGACAAATGTACAACTAGATACAGAAGGTCAAAGAGAGCACAATCCTAAAAGTACAAATCCATATACGACTAGTGAGTTATGTAGTCATGACAACAGTAAATCTAGATATAATATGTAGCTTGTATTGCAGGACAGAACAAATCAATAAATGAAGTTCATATTTATATCATCTTTTCCTTTATTAGAAGATCCATAAAATATTCTTTTTTCAGTTGATAAAAGGACAGCCGACACGTGTTTCGTCAGTACTCTCAATAAGTACTTAGACTTTTTCAAGGCTGTAGACACAAGATAGGGAGATATGTACAAGGTATTACAACATTGTAAACAAATAAATTTTTTTAAAAAGACACATTTCAACAGGCCTGAACATTACATGAATGAAAATTATTTAAATAATGATAGATAAAGCATAAGTCCGCAGAAGAAACAAAGAAATGCTAGTGAAGCGGCGCATGTGTCATCAAGTACCATGATTATGAATATGATCATAAAGTTCCTGCGTCCTTTTCCATTTGACGCAGGAACTTTATGATCATATTCATAATCATGGTACTTGATGACACATGCGCCGCTCAAATCATTCCTATTAGGTCAGTCTTTTTCTGAAGTATGGTACGGTCTTCAGTGAGAGTTTCTTCTTGCACTGCACAATATTATATTCCGTAGCATGTTCACACTGGGTGTTCCATTTTATTTTCTACTGGATAGATTATTGTGTTTACTTGATAGCTGATCCTTTTCTTCTTTTCTCTCTTCTGCTACAAAACTATTGGATTCATTGTTTTTTCTTCACTAGCATTTCTTTGTTTCTTCTGGGGACTTATGCTTTATCTATCATTATTTAAATAATTTTCATTCATGTAATGTTCAGGCCTGTTTAAATGTGTCTTTTTAATTTTTTTTATTCCTTTACAATGTTGTAATACCTTGTACATATCTCCCTATCTTGTGTCTACAGTCTTGAAAAAGTCTAAGTACTGATTGAGAGTACTGATGAAACACGTGTCGGCTGTCCTTTTATCAACTGAAAAAAGAATATTTTATGGATCTTCTAATAAAGGAAAAGATTATATAAATATGAACTTCATTTATTGATTTGTTCTGTCCTGCAATACAAGCTACATATTATATCTAGATTTACTGTTGTCATGACTACATAACTCACTAGTCGTATATGGATTTGTACTTTTAGGATTGTGCTCTCTTTGACCTTCTGTATCTGCCTGGTGGTTTGTATCACTTTCTGGTATTACCTTTTGGTTTACATGGGGCTCCTGCCACGTTTCAAAGATTAATGAACCAAGTACTCAGACCTTGCAGTGACTTTGCAGCTGCCTATCTTGATGATATCATCATATACAGCAATTCCTGGGAGGAGAACCTAAACCATCTCCAAAAAGTGATACAGGCACTAAAAGAGGGAGGTTTGACTATCAATCCAGCCAAAAGCCATCTGGCTGGAAGGTCGGTCAAGTATTGAGGTTATCTACTGGGAAAAGGATATATCAGACCACAGGAAGAAAAGGTAGCAGCCATATCCCAGTTACCCTTTCCCCGTACAAAGAAAGATCTGAGAGCCTTTCTTGGTATTTTAGGATACTACAGAAGGTTTATTCCCTCTTTTTCACAAACAGCAGCACCCCTCACTGATCTCCTTAGAAAGGACAGGAAGACAGAGACAGAACTGCAGAATCCTTCAACAGAGATACAACGAGCATTTCAAAGCTTAAAACAAGCTCTAATCACTAAGCCTGTATTGCTCAGTCCTGATTACACAAAAGCCTTTGTGCTACAGACGGACGCATCTGACTATGGGCTGGGAGCAGTGTTATCTCAACAGGATGCATTGGGACAAGAGAGATCAGTCATGTACATAAGCCGAAAACTATATCCCCGAGAAAGAAACTATGCTGTGATTGAGAAAGAAGCATTAGCAATTAAATGGGCCATTGAATCCTTGAAATACTACCTAGAAGGGCCAGAATTTGTTTTGTATACAGATCATGCACCCCTGGAGTGGCTTGCACGTAATAAGGGTCACAATGACCGGATCCTAAGGTGGTTCCTCACCTTACAACCCTACAGATTCAGCACCTTCCATCGGAAGGGACAGGCACAAACCAATGCTGACTTCTTATCGAGATATCAAACAACAAGAAAAGAGAGGTCTGGTCAGTCATCAGGCTGCCAGGAATATGGAGCAAGGAGATAAGTGGGTTTCTCTGTTTGTACACAGTCACTCTGATTGAGTAGGAAAGCCCTCACACACCGACCTGGTCAGTGTCATGCTTCATCATCGGGCCCCACCGAAGAGACCGAGTGCCTCTTCGGTGTGCTACGACGCCAGAAAGACTGCGGAGCTGGTCGTGTGGGGAGGACGTGATGTGAAAATTAGAAACTTAAAAGTGCCTAACAGGGTATCAAAAAATTTTTTAATGGGTGATCCCTAAGACACGTATAGGTGGTTTTATGTGTCTGAATTTACGTGCCAAGGTTATTACGAGTTGGAATAAATTCAGCTAAATACCACGCATTTGGAATAAATCAGTCAACATGTTTCTGCCGTACTTGTGGTATATATTCACCAAGGCATTCTTCAGGACTATACCCCGGCGGTATGGACACTCTAATAGTCCACCCGGGCCTGGGGGCGTGAAAGTGAAAAAGAAAAAAGGGTGAAAAAGTGCTTAAAAATTAGAAGAGCAATTGCTCATTCTAAAAAAGCCCCAAAATTCAGGGGTGTGTCAGCACCTGTAAGAGAAAGTATACAGACAAACAGATACAGACAAACATACAATTAGTATATGCCAGAATATACTTATCATAGTGCTCCTAAGATGGTGACAAGCTTTTGTGTGCACACAATAAATGATATCTTATGCACCATCCAAGTAGCCCTTAGGGATATTGTATACGCTAGGAGGTGGAGTGCTAAAGGTGGGTTTTTAAATAAAAGCTACTGTTGTAGCAGGGGAAGTAAAAACACGATGTGAATTCTCCATGAGCAGGGATCAATTTGACCAGGTGGTCGGTGACCCCCCTAAGCTTGTAAATATGGAGAAAATCTCACTTTAAAATGGGGCGCTACTAGCACCATGGGTCTCGGGAGGAGGATTGGAGCGCGCCTGGCACATCCTATGGAGTGAAAGAGTTAAATGTCAGAATGACCTAAGCATACAGTTACTTAGCTCGTGATGATCGCAAAAAGTCGTTCCGCCGGAGATGTAGACTCACGCCCTCAGCGTTCACAATCCGCTTCTAAACCTGCAAGAAGCCTCTAAACCGGACCCCGACGATAGAGAGCGGGGCCGGTAAATGCGTTTAAAAGCACTTTGTTTCTTGTTTGCGCGCCCGTTTCCTGGTTGGGCGTGTCTCGTCCAGAGCGAGGCCTGGAGCGCACACGCCCACCTGGGCGCGGTGCGCTTCATTTCAAAGTGAGGCTTGGAGTCGCGAGCCTATCTTCGAGCCATCCATGAAGGGGAATTTTGGGCGCGCTAATGGTTGCTAAGGTGATCCTCTCAAATGGGTGGTAGTCTAGTCTTGGTCAATAAATGACTATTAATCAGAAGTATTTGTGCTTCGATGATGTAAGGGACACATAAGTCATATTCTAGTAAAAGCGCACATACAGTTTAACCATTAAGATTTTGTTGACGGACATAAATCCCCTTTGGGGTCTTTTTCAAAGGGCACAAGATTTGAAAAATGCGGTGAATGCTAGTGTTTAGTTTTTAAAAATTCACAGACAGTTGTATAATTTTCAAACATTAATAATTAATGTTTGATAGACGGACATAGTTCCTCTTTTTTTGCTCAATGTGCATAGGACATGAAAAATGTGGTGATATATTAATTCAGATCACCCAGTATATCTCATTGGAAGGCAGGTAGTTCGGGAGTTCACGATAGGACTGTGTTCCACGGGATATCGTCATTGAGGCCGTTGGTATTTGTCCCCAGACGGTACACCCAACGCTGTTCTTTCTCAAACAGTCTATTTTGTACATTCCTGGTACCTTCGATAGCTTCAATCACAGTCCACCTCATATCGTTGGTGGTGTGGTTTTTTTCTAGGAAGTGACGACTCAGTTTTGTTGTTACTTTTTTGCACCTTATATTGCTGCGGTGCTCACAGATCCGTTGTTTCACTTTTCTGGTGGTCATACCTATGTATCGGAGCTGGCAAGAACAGGTGATCAGGTAGATCACATTGTTCGAGTTACAATTGGTATGTCCACGTTGGGTCCAGATTTTCCCTTCTTCTAGAGCCAATGTTTTGGTGGCTTGTGTTAGGTGGCACACACTGCAGTCCGAACATGGGTAGTGTCCGGTAATTTTGGGGAGACCCCATGTTGTTGTCACTGATGGTGTCATGGTTTGTGGTTTCTCTTTTGGGCGTGTGTGTACCAAGGCGTCCCTCAAGCTGCGTCCCTTTTTGAAGGAGAACAGGGGTTTTTCCCAGTCCTTTTTAAGGGTTTTTACAATGCTCCAGTGTTTGTTTACGCTCTTTTTCAAAACGTTTGAGAGACTGCTGTACGTGGTGACACATGTAAGTGGGATCTGGTCTGGTTTGTTAGTCCTTTCTTCCAGAAGTGCCTCCCTTGGCTGATTTTTAGCTCTTTTAAATCCTTTGTTAAGGGTGGTTACAGGGTAGCCTCTACTTTTTAGTTTTTCCGTTAGGTTGGCTGATTGGACTTTGAAATCTGTAGTCATGCTGCAGTTCCTTCGTAGCCTTAGGTACTGCCCATAAGGGAGGTTTTCCTTTAGCGGACGCGGATGGAAACTGTTAAATTCCAGGAGGTTGTTCTTTGCTGTTGGTTTGTTGTGGGTCTTAGTGGCGAGTGTCGTTCCACTAATTGCGATGACCACATCTAAGAACACAATTTCTCTTTTGCTTTTGGTGTTAGTGAATCTTAGGTTGGGGTCCAGAGTGTTGATCCATGCGAGGAAATTTTCCAGATCATTATCACTGCCCTTCCAGATGAGCAGAATGTCGTCAATGTAGCGTTTCCACAATAACATTGACGAAAAGAAGGGTGCACTGGGTGATAAGATATGTTTAGCTTCGAAGTCTGCCACATACAACCCTGCCACGCTCGGCGCGAAAGTACTGCCCATGGATGTCCCAGAGCATTGGAGGTACAGTTGGTCTTTGAACGCGAAAAAATTCTCTTTCAGTGCTAGAGTGGCACACTCAATAATGAATTTTTTCGGGGTCTGAAATTCCCAGTTGGTTGAATCCAGTGCCTTAGTGAGGACCTTGATTGTGTCGTCCTGTGGAATGCTTGTATAGAGGCTTTCCACATCTAAAGTTACCAGAGTGATTGAGTTTTCAGGGAAGGTGATCTCTGCCAGCAGACGCAACAGACTTTTTGTGTCCTTTAAATAAGTTGGTGTAGATTGGACTAATGGTTTTAGAAAATGATCGCAGAATTGTGATAACGGCTCTAGGAGCGAGCCAATGCCTGAGACGATTGGACGTCCAGGTGGTGGTAGTTTATTCTTGTGCATTTTCGGCAGAGTATAGAAGTAGGGTATTACACTACTTGTATTGTTCAGAAAAGCTGCTTCATTCTTAGATATATGGTCTTGATCCTCTGCTTGTTTAACCAAGGAACTGATTCTTTTAGAGAGGTCCGGAGTCGGATCTGATGTCAGTGGAGTATAGTTTCTGGCATCATCAAGTAGATTTTTACAGGTGATCTCATAGTCAATTGTATTCTGGATAATGATCCCTCCGCCCTTGTCCGCAGGCTTGATGGTTACGGAGGTGTCATTTTGTAGTTGTTGTAATGCCTCAAATTCCGCAGTACTGAAGTTACCGAATGTTTTCGGGTTTTGGCAATGTTCTAGGTCTTTAAACACAGCTTGCTCAAAAGCAGTTATTGCCGCTGGTATAGTATGTGGAGGCGGGATGAAAGTAGAGCTCGGTCTTAGACCTGTGTCACCTTTCCTAACTGATTCCATGGGGTCTGTTTTCCCATCAAAAAACGCTTTTAGTTTTAGTTTGCGAAAAAATGCTGCCAGCTCGCAGTGTAGCTTGAATTTATCTGGTTTTGCCGTGGGGACAAAGCCTAGCCCTTTTTCCAATACTTGAGTCTCCGCCGGAGTGAGTGTTCTGGAAGAGAGATTAGTTACTAAACTTAGACTCCGCTCGTGCCCGGTTGCTGATTGCTCCGTGTGTGGTTCGCTACTGAGTCGTCTTCTTGCCAGGTTACTCTGGTGTTCCCTCTCCTTTTGCCTCGGCCTCTCCGTCCACTCTCTAAAAAAGGCTGTCTATACTGCTGTTGAAAATTGGCCGGGGGCATGAAGCCCGGGTTCCAGCCCATGAATGGGTAGGGTGGCTGTTGGAAGGCATAAGGGTGTGTACCCATCCCCATTTGTGGGGGATACCACTGTTGGTGGTTGCCTTGATTACCTTGCCCGCTTCTGTTGGTTCTATTGCCTCGGTTCCCTCTTCTTTTTGTTTGTTTGAAGGAGTTATTGCTGGAACCACTGCTATTAGATGAATCTTCATCTGAGTAGTCTGAGTTGTTGGTATTGCGTGCTGGTGGAGTGAACGAAACTGCAGAGTAAGGATATACTTTCTCGAATACAAACTTCTTTTGGTCCTTTTGAAGTTTAGTCACCTTAGATTGCATTAGGTTATCTTTATATTCGTTCATCTCTTTATTAAGTTCATCTAGTTGTTTTTTGTAGCCGGTGATGGTGGCTTTGAAGTGAGACTCTGTTTCTCTAATTTCTATCATGAGGGTTTCCGAGAGTCTCAAAGCTGTCTTAATAATTAAGACCATCCAATCGCGTGTGCAGTGCCATGCGATTGCGGCCCAGTCCTTCCGAAAGGCAGCATCATTCAGAAAGATGCGTGGGGCATTTGCCACTAGAAGGCCCTTCGGGGCTGTGTCGGTTGTTAGATAACCCTTAAGGATCGTACCATGAAGGACAGTACGTATGTGCTCTTTCTTTTTCTCTGACAGGTTGTCCCATTCAGCAGTGTTGGCTATCGCTTGTGATATATGAGGATCTGCGAAGATTGCGGCATCCGACATTAACTCCTCGATTTCCGCCTCAGAGTATGTTAGACCCAGGTTCGCCATAGTGAGACTTTTTTATTAAAAAAGCAAGCAATGGGGGATTGTTATTGACTTGCTTAGAGTAAAAATTGCTCTCACAGCTGTGCGCTGCTATAATATATGTCAACAAAGAGAGAGGTAGGGAAAGCAAGGACACTCTCTTAGTCCCCGGTTAAATATCAAACAACAAGAAAAGAGAGGTCTGGTCAGTCATCAGGCTGCCAGGAATATGGAGCAAGGAGATAAGTGGGTTTCTCTGTTTGTACACAGTCACTCTGATTGAGTAGGAAAGCCCTCACACACCGACCTGGTCAGTGTCATGCTTCATCATCGGGCCCCACCGAAGAGACCGAGTGCCTCTTCGGTGTGCTACGACGCCAGAAAGACTGCGGAGCTGGTCGTGTGGGGAGGACGTGATGTGAAAATTAGAAACTTAAAAGTGCCTAACAGGGTATCAAAAAATTTTTTAATGGGTGATCCCTAAGACACGTATAGGTGGTTTTATGTGTCTGAATTTACGTGCCAAGGTTATTACGAGTTGGAATAAATTCAGCTAAATACCACGCATTTGGAATAAATCAGTCAACATGTTTCTGCCGTACTTGTGGTATATATTCACCAAGGCATTCTTCAGGACTATACCCCGGCGGTATGGACACTCTAATAGTCCACCCGGGCCTGGGGGCGTGAAAGTGAAAAAGAAAAAAGGGTGAAAAAGTGCTTAAAAATTAGAAGAGCAATTGCTCATTCTAAAAAAGCCCCAAAATTCAGGGGTGTGTCAGCACCTGTAAGAGAAAGTATACAGACAAACAGATACAGACAAACATACAATTAGTATATGCCAGAATATACTTATCATAGTGCTCCTAAGATGGTGACAAGCTTTTGTGTGCACACAATAAATGATATCTTATGCACCATCCAAGTAGCCCTTAGGGATATTGTATACGCTAGGAGGTGGAGTGCTAAAGGTGGGTTTTTAAATAAAAGCTACTGTTGTAGCAGGGGAAGTAAAAACACGATGTGAATTCTCCATGAGCAGGGATCAATTTGACCAGGTGGTCGGTGACCCCCCTAAGCTTGTAAATATGGAGAAAATCTCACTTTAAAATGGGGCGCTACTAGCACCATGGGTCTCGGGAGGAGGATTGGAGCGCGCCTGGCACATCCTATGGAGTGAAAGAGTTAAATGTCAGAATGACCTAAGCATACAGTTACTTAGCTCGTGATGATCGCAAAAAGTCGTTCCGCCGGAGATGTAGACTCACGCCCTCAGCGTTCACAATCCGCTTCTAAACCTGCAAGAAGCCTCTAAACCGGACCCCGACGATAGAGAGCGGGGCCGGTAAATGCGTTTAAAAGCACTTTGTTTCTTGTTTGCGCGCCCGTTTCCTGGTTGGGCGTGTCTCGTCCAGAGCGAGGCCTGGAGCGCACACGCCCACCTGGGCGCGGTGCGCTTCATTTCAAAGTGAGGCTTGGAGTCGCGAGCCTATCTTCGAGCCATCCATGAAGGGGAATTTTGGACGCGCCGTCCGTCAACAAAATCTTAATGGTTAAACTGTATGTGCGCTTTTACTAGAATGGTTAAACTGTATGTGCGCTTTTACTAGAATATGACTTATGTGTCCCTTACATCATCGAAGCACAAATACTTCTGATTAATAGTCATTTATTGACCAAGACTAGACTACCACCCATTTGAGAGGATCACCTTAGCAACCATTAGCGCGTCCAAAATTCCCCTTCATGGATGGCTCGAAGATAGGCTCGCGACTCCAAGCCTCACTTTGAAATGAAGCGCACCGCGCCCAGGTGGGCGTGTGCGCTCCAGGCCTCGCTCTGGACGAGACACGCCCAACCAGGAAATGGGCGCGCAAACAAGAAACAAAGTGCTTTTAAACGCATTTACCGGCCCCGCTCTCTATCGTCAGGGTCCGGTTTAGAGGCTTCTTGCAGGTTTAGAAGCGGATTGTGAACGCTGAGGGCGTGAGTCTACATCTCCGGCGGAACGACTTTTTGCGATCATCACGAGCTAAGTAACTGTATGCTTAGGTCATTCTGACATTTAACTCTTTCACTCCATAGGATGTGCCAGGCGCGCTCCAATCCTCCTCCCGAGACCCATGGTGCTAGTAGCGCCCCATTTTAAAGTGAGATTTTCTCCATATTTACAAGCTTAGGGGGGTCACCGACCACCTGGTCAAATTGATCCCTGCTCATGGAGAATTCACATCGTGTTTTTACTTCCCCTGCTACAACAGTAGCTTTTATTTAAAAACCCACCTTTAGCACTCCACCTCCTAGCGTATACAATATCCCTAAGGGCTACTTGGATGGTGCATAAGATATCATTTATTGTGTGCACACAAAAGCTTGTCACCATCTTAGGAGCACTATGATAAGTATATTCTGGCATATACTAATTGTATGTTTGTCTGTATCTGTTTGTCTGTATACTTTCTCTTACAGGTGCTGACACACCCCTGAATTTTGGGGCTTTTTTAGAATGAGCAATTGCTCTTCTAATTTTTAAGCACTTTTTCACCCTTTTTTCTTTTTCACTTTCACGCCCCCAGGCCCGGGTGGACTATTAGAGTGTCCATACCGCCGGGGTATAGTCCTGAAGAATGCCTTGGTGAATATATACCACAAGTACGGCAGAAACATGTTGACTGATTTATTCCAAATGCGTGGTATTTAGCTGAATTTATTCCAACTCGTAATAACCTTGGCACGTAAATTCAGACACATAAAACCACCTATACGTGTCTTAGGGATCACCCATTAAAAAAATTTTTGATACCCTGTTAGGCACTTTTAAGTTTCTAATTTTCACATCACGTCCTCCCCACACGACCAGCTCCGCAGTCTTTCTGGCGTCGTAGCACACCGAAGAGGCACTCGGTCTCTTCGGTGGGGCCCGATGATGAAGCATGACACTGACCAGGTCGGTGTGTGAGGGCTTTCCTACTCAATCAGAGTGACTGTGTACAAACAGAGAAACCCACTTATCTCCTTGCTCCATATTCCTGGCAGCCTGATGACTGACCAGACCTCTCTTTTCTTGTTGTTTGATATTTAACCGGGGACTAAGAGAGTGTCCTTGCTTTCCCTACCTCTCTCTTTGTTGACATATATTTCTTATCGAGATATCCAATTGAACCCTTTCTTGTAAACAAGAAACTAAGGGAAAGGGGA
This sequence comes from Lissotriton helveticus, assembly GCF_964261635.1. Classification (NCBI taxonomy): domain Eukaryota; kingdom Metazoa; phylum Chordata; class Amphibia; order Caudata; family Salamandridae; genus Lissotriton; species Lissotriton helveticus. The sequence continues at coordinate 1,464,180,003 of NC_136057.1, forward strand.
TGTCAGAAGGGAGCGGTCGAACACATAGCAAACGCGGGACTCACCTGGGACAGAGAGTCGCCATTGCACAACCCGGGTAACTCTTGGTCCGGGTCTCTGTTGCAGGAAGCCGGAGGCGTGACCATGGAAGGCAACCAATCTGGACGCATCCAGCAGGAGGAAAAGGCAGGACAGGACGAAGAACGCGTCGTCGTGGAACCCGGAAGAGAAGAAGGAGCAGCGCGAGGACGCAAACAGACGGGACCAGAGGAAAAGAGCGAAAGAGACGCGGAACCAGAGGACCTCACTGACGACAGCGGGGAAGCCGAGGAGGTGTTCGAGGAGTGGTGGATACCATCCTCCCCTCAGGAGGGCGCGATCGCCGCCGTAACTCAGGAGAGTTACGGCCCAGACGGTGAGTGGCATTGTACACGAGGCTTTAACTAAAGTAGACTGGGGAGGCGGGAGGACCAAGCGGGAGAGGGGAGGACGGAAGGGGAGTGGGCACTGATCTAGCGCTGCCGAGCACTACCCCTCGAATGATTTTTCCCTTCATGGTGATTAATCCGCCTTTTCCCTACGTCGATAACATTGAAACAGAACCCCCAACATCAGCCTTCACATTAAATAGGTCACCAGAGCACTTCCCAGGATATTCACCCTATCATTCAGCCTGACAACCAGTCTGACAGTGCTCAACTACACCGGGTGTGGTGGAGGTTTCCCCTTTCTTGTGAATAGTACCTTTGCGAGAGTCCAAAACACTTACCGTCCTCTTTGTTCTTTCTTCCGAGCATCCTGGAGGTTGAAGGACGTACCAGATAACATCAGCTCCAAAGAAGACGCCAAGGACTCTACATTCATCTGTATCGATAACCGGATATTCCACTTCTTCAATAAACCCCACAATTGCTAAACTACTAAAGCCTCCTAGTTTCTATTTCCGCCCATCCCTCCCACAATGCACAATGGGGGTTTTCTTGCATTGTTTCATTGTTAGTGTAAAACCTCTGTATTGTAATTAAAACTTCTGTATGACTTTATTCCAAGCCTCAAACAAAGTTTACAGAACCATCCACACCCGTAGTACCATCCAGGCAGAATCCTTTAGTTAATTTTTAGGTCGAGCCTACGTGGGCTGCGCACATGCGTAATCTTGCTGGTGAGATTTTATGTTTTTTGGTCAGCGTCAGTATCGAGATTTAAGCCCCACCCCTCTTTCCCATCGGCTGGCGTCACCGTTTATGCTAAACGGTGGCCAGCCATTGGGAAAGAGCATTGCGTGATGTATATTTTTCTCTTTTTTCAGATGGCCCACTTGGATGGGCTCGTCTGACTTCCTCCCGTCGGGAAAGGTTTGTTATCTATATGGGGCCAGGTGTTTCAAACAAACACATGGCCCCATAAAGACAAGCTCCGCCGCGTGTTTATTTTTGCATCTCGCTTTCACTTTAAGTGAAAACGAGATGCAAAAATAAACGTGGCTGCCTGGCGAGCGCTTGTTGTTAAATGACTGTCAGGCTACGTGAGGAAATAATAATTCTAAAACCTTTGTGCGTGGTAGGGGGCCCGAGCAATGTGCGGGTCGTAGCTAAGGCAAAGGTTGTGTCAGTCCTGGCACCCCGTCCATCGCGACCATATGCTACAGTCACTGTGAATTGCAAAAAACACAGTTGATGGGCAGAATGTAGAACAATGTCATACATTCATCCCAGTACAAGGATCTGGGCCTAAATCCATCTTTTTTTGCACTCCACACCACCCTGGGTTAGACACTGGCTATATGCAAATCAGCTCTGACCCTGTGCCTCATGGGAACAGTCCAGTCCAAACTACCAAGCCATGTCTTTCCCAGACCGGAATCAAGCATCCAAGGACCGGTTTCTGGCTATCAGACTTCATCAGCCTGGATAGCTTGACTCCAGTGGTGTGGAGAGCCTGGGACTCACGTCTGTGCATACCCAGCCCACTCGGGGTGAAAATTGCAAAAAACACAGTTGATGGACAGAATGTAGAACAATGTCATACATTCACCCCAGTACAAGGATCTGGGCCTAAATCCATCGTTTTTTTGCACTCCACACCACCCTGGGTTAGACACTGGCTATATGCAAATCAGCTCTGACCCTGTGCCTCATGGGAACAGTCCAGTCCGAACTACCAAGCCATGTCTTTCCCAGACCGGAATCAAGCATCCAAGGACCGGTTTCTGGTTATCAGACTTCATCAGCCTGGATAGCTTGACTCCAGTGGTGTGGAGAGCCTGGGACTCACGTCTGTGCATACCCAGCCCACTCAGGGTGAAAATTGCAAAAAACACAGTTGATGGACAGAATGTAGAACAATGTCATACATTCACCCCAGTACAAGGATCTGGGCCTAAATCCATCATTTTTTTGCACTCCACACCACCCTGGGTTAGACATGGCTTGGTAGTTCGGACTGGACTGTTCCCATGAGGCACAGGGTCAGAGCTGATTTGCATATAGCCAGTGTCTAACCCAGGGTGGTGTGGAGTACAAAAAAAGATGGATTTAGGCCCAGATCCTTGTACTGGGGTGACTGTATGACATTGTTCTACATTCTGTCCATCAACTGTGTTTTTTGCAATTTTCACCCCGAGTGGGCTGGGTATGCTCAGACGTGAGTCCCAGGCTCTCCACACCACTGGAGTCAAGCTATCCAGGCTGATGAAGGCTGATAGCCAGAAACCGGTCCTTGGATGCTTGATTCCGGTCTGGGAAAGACATGGCTTGGTAGTTCGGACTGGACTGTTCCCATGAGGCACAGGGTCAGAGCTGATTTGCATATAGCCAGTGTCTAACCCAGGGTGGTGTGGACTGCAAAAAAACGATAGATTTAGGCCCAGATCCTTGTACTGGGATGAATATATGACATTGTTCTACATTCTGTCCATCAACTGTGTTTTTGCAACAGTCACCGTGAAGCCCGTTTCAAGGTAGGTGGGCGAAAGTCTCAAAGGGAGAAGTTGTATTTGATTGCTTTTGTTTGGGCCGGTGCAGGAGACGGCAGCAGAAGACTTTGACACTCATATGATGTCTGAAGCCATCCTTAGGGGGCGACTCATGGAAGTACTATGAACAAGAAAGCCCCAAGTTGCCTCCCACGGACGGGGGAGCCTTACATTCAACCGTATATGGGGCTAATTTACTTTGGCTTCGCACTTCCGGTAGCTTCAAGCGCACGAACAGTAACAGAATACCAATATGGCGACAGCAGTAGATCCGGTACGGGAAGGCGATCTGTCGGCAGTGCTCTTAAATGGTTCACTGTGCTTCTGACAGATCTTCGGTTCCCGAGTCATAGGAAACGAGATGCAGGGGCGGATGCCGGGGGCCGGCAAGAACGTGAAGGTGAACAGTAGTAGGGAGGGGACGTCCCGAAGCCGTATGCCCAAATAAACTTTACGTTTCTGCCCAATGCACATGTGTTCCTACTCCGTCGCCCTTTTCTTTGTTCATTTAGCCTCTTTAACCTCCACACTCTTGTTCAAAACATCCTCCACTCCGCATCTGACCTTTACAATCTCCTCACAGCGCTGTTCGCCTTTTTCCGCTCACCCTGCTCCCCTTACCTTTATATCTACTCTCCACCCAGCTGCCCCTTTCTGTATTGATCTGCTACCCCTTTCTGTATTGATTCCCCGCTATCCCTTACCACCGCTGTTCACCATTTGTGTCTGTTTGCGCTCTCACCTTGAACCGTAGGTGCTCTGTGCGACTGTTGGATACCCTTAGGACAGTCCCTAGCTTTTTGGGTAAAACCCGCTGTATGGTAGGATTTTGTAGCACATGCACGCAGTGTCATTGTAAATTGTATTTTTATTTTTTAAACATTTCATTTTATTAAGACCTCTACTGAGATCAACAATTAGCATAATATAGTACTAACAACATTTAGTTATAACAGCTCTACTAAAACATGCGTTTAACTGTATGGACGCCTGCCGTGTTAGCAGCGTGCAGAAGAGGCACAGGTCCGATATGAATCACTATTTGGAACAAGCTGTATTATTGTTGTTATTGATAGCAGCACCTATTTTGTCTTTTATTCCTCCAAATGCACAGGGCTGCTTCAGAATGCTCCAAGCGCTATACTTTATTTACAAAGTATATGGGACATGTTACACGAGAAGAGTGAACAGAGAGCAGAGACCAGACTGAGAGCAACTTTATTTGTTGGGGGTTGATGTTGGTGGTGTAGCTTAAAATGACAGTTTATATAGCTTATGGTGACAAGTGAATGAACTCTAGGCGCTAATGATAGTATGGCTTGGAACTATTATCAATTCTATGATAGGGCACTGACCAGCAGGGGAGACCTACTCAGGGCCTCTCGGATGTGGTTTTACTCAGCTATGCCGCCGAGCTTTTGTGGAACGGATCCCACAGGAGAGCAGTAACGAATGGCCGCCATCCTGCCTACATATCCTCTCTCGTGCGCAATTTAGCATTGTGCCGGAATGGAAAAATCCTCTCACATGCACATATAGCGCAGCTACGTATGAATTGGTACTCTCAACCAGTGCCGCAAGCGTCGTCTCTATACTCGCGAAGAGTGACTGGGCCACGACCATACATACCCTTTGCTCAGGAGCACTGCAGATTTGCCCCTACGGCAGCACGTGCGGAGCAGTGTGTGCACAATTTACAGTTAGGCCCTAGGGGCGCGTAAAACCATATACTAAGTAAGTGGTATAAGAACCACGACTTTGGAAAGGGAAAGGCCCAGGGCCTCGAGGATCGCTGGGGCTACACTATCTGACCCTTAGGTTAGGAGTAGGAGGCCCACAGGCGGCGCGTGCAGAGTCAGTACTCTCACGCGGGAGTCAATAGGACCGTAAAAAGGTAAGTAATTAAGTTTTAGGACACTTCCGGTCTAACTAGGATTACACAACTAGCAAAACTGGACACGAGGATAGTCAATCCATACAGGAGCACCGAAGTACTCACGTTACCTCACCCATGGGCTGCGGGTGCATAGGTGTCAAAGTGTGTCGGGTTTTCTCATCGTTTCCTATGGAGCCCCGGAAGAAGATGCTCCAGGCGACCAGGAGGAAGATGTCCGGGTGGATGCAAGGGTGGATCTAGGATGAAGAGGACCTGAAAGCAAAGGGGACAGAGTCTAGGGGCCATATGTATCAAGGCCAAATGGGTTCGCTTTCGGCGTTTGCGAACCCATTTTTGCTAAATGGTATGTATCAAACAATTTGGGTGCAAAATAAGGAATCACAAAATTTGCCATTCCTTATTTTGCAATTGCATTTAAGGAATTGCAAATTTTGCGATTCCTTAAATGCAATGTATCAAGGAAAAAATACATTCCAAAATGCCCTTAAGGAATCGCAAATTACCACCAATTTCTAGTTGATAGTAAGTTGTGAATTCTTTTAAAAAAACATTTTTTTGAAAATCCAATGGTGCCATGACGCTCATACATGCCCTTAGGGCATGTATGTGCGCCATATGCGCAAACATGTAATTTTCAGGGGTGCAGCAGGGTGTTCTTGAGACACCCCTGCACCCTTGAAATTATTCTCAATTTGCGATTAGCAAATTGCGAATCGCAAATTGAGAATAATTTCCCATTCATTCCTATGGGCCTCCTGGCCCATAGAAATGAAAGGGAAATTAATCCTTAATTGCGATTAGCAATTTGCTAATCGCAATTAAGGAATTTTAAGGAATCGCTAAAAAATAGCGAATTTCTTCATACATACCAATTTGCGATTTCTAAATAGCGAGTCCTTAAAAATCGCTATTTAGGAATCGCAAAAGGGTATGATGATACATATGGCCCTAGGTCACTAACCAGTGACCGGGTGGAACCAGGAAGGAACCAGATGTCGTCGAGGAGCAATCAGGTGCGGATGTGAAGCTTGTCCTTGCAGCCACGCGGACCAGGAGGCGTAGAGGACAACCAGGTGCTGGAGAGGAGCTGTCCCACGAAGGTTCTCGCAGATGGAGGGGTCGACTTCAAGATTGGAGCCAACAAGCCTAAGCAAAGGCAACCCACGCAGGATACACAAAAGGCTTCTGGTGCAGACCAGGAGGGTCTGAGGTACTTCACCTTTTCAGGGCAGCGAGGGCCAGTCTGGAGCAACCAGACCAGCGATGGATTTTCAAAGGAGTCGTCGTCAGAGGGCTACTAGCCAACGGGCCAGCAACCGGACAACGCGTCGAGCAAAACACAAGCAGAAGGGCCCCACGCAGATCTCGTGGAGTGTGGAGGGCTGGTCTTCGGTGCAGGTGGAGCTCGGGTCGGGGTGTCTCAGTCCACAGGGCACAGCTTCGAGGATGCCTCGGGAGCTGCACTGTTAGCAAGTTGAAGACTTTCCAAGTTGCCTGCTTCCACGAATTCCGACGCCTTCCGCGGAGCTCAGCTGTGCTGGAGTCGTGCCGTGGGGTCAGAGGAGTCCGGGAGTCGAGGTCTTCTCAGGCTCTGCGCGCGAGTTCCGGCGGGAACAAGGACAAAGCAAGCCGTCGAGTTGCTGGATGGTGCCTGGTTGCCCAGGGTGGTCACTCCTTGGCCACAAGGGAGATTCTTCAGTCTTCAGCTTCAGTTGCATGTCGAAGGGTCTAGAATTTCGTCTTCAGTTCGATTCCAGGATTGATCTAAAGTCTCCTGGGTCAGCTTCTACCTTTATACAACTAAAGGGGGCTGGTTTACTCACTAGGTCCCTCCTATGGGTGGGACCAGGAAGGGGGGGGGTTACACCCCCTTTCCTTTGTGTAGTTTCGTGCCAGAGCTGGGGCTGGAGTGCCCCAGCAACTGGTTTAAACTGGGGTATGCATGGAGCACCTAGTGTGCCCCAGGCATGTCTCATTCTATTCAGCCCTCCCTGTCCCAATACACAAAATCCTGTCTGGGGTGGTGCTCGCACCTCTCCAGGCAGGAAACCTGTTGTCCAGGCCTCCCTCACTTGAAGGACTCCCAGCAGCAGGAGGTCAGACTTGTGTCTGTGGCAGCAGCATCCATTTTGTGACGCTGGGGCTCTGGTTAACTTTAACCGGGATAGTCAGCAACAACATGTCTTCTCCCTCTAGAAGGGTGTAATGCTACCCCCGTCGCCAGAATTGGCGAGGGGGTAGTATTCCAAAGCGTATGACACCTTACACGACATGTTTGGATAAAGCCAAACCAAAGTTAGCATTTAACCGCGAGGTTCATAATGCACTTAAGAGTATATGGTATGGCAATATCATAGAACAGCTATAAGGACATGGTTCCGAAAGCTACAGACAGGCTCAGCTAATGCTAGAGCACCATCACACATAACCAAGCACTCAGCCTCCAGGATTGTTAAGGCCTGCCTTAGGAGTGACTTATAGGTTACTGTATGTCTATATTTAAGGGTAGATATAGGAATACTATACCTAAGCAAGGGGTGATTACACGACCTTGCCCCAGCTGAGTGATCAGCCAGTTGTGTCAGTTTGGATGGCCAGCCAGGGGTGGCAAAAGATATGCTGCAGCCCCTGGTAGTCCTTGGGTGCACCTATGCCCTGGGTACCTATAGTACACTGTACAGGGACTCAAAAGAGTGAGCCAATTCCCAATTGTGGATGTACCTAAATTAAATGGTGTGAATTTAGAGAGAGTGCATCTGGGCTGTGGGTCTGATTAGCAGGCCCACAGCCACATCTAAGTCGAAAACCAGTAAAGCAAAAGCAAAAAGTGGGGGTGACCATAGGAAGCAGACCCTACTCTCCTACAGTGTGCACTAAATTCAATTTAAAATACGGATCAAACATTAATTAGTACACAGCCGGCATTTGCCTTGAGCGATGTCCAATCGGCTATTTAATTTTCACAACAAACAGTACCTGATTTGTAATTGGTAAGGTAACGCAAAATACGTTCTTTCCAAAGGCAAGTCAGTGCAAGTGCTGATTTTGCACTGGCGACTCAGCGTGGCCTTGTTATATAGTGCCTCACTTCTGTTTCAAAGCGCTGTAAGCAATAGCTGTTGTCATTACACCATTTAATATTGCTCAAATGGGCCTCGGATACATTAAATGCTAGTTGAATTTACAGGGGTTCAAACTCCTGTCCCGGGTCAGTTAATAGTTGTGAGGTACGTCAGATCTCTGGGGCCAGCAGCACTGCATTCTGGGATTTACCGGGGTACGTACGGGCCTAGGAGCCCCAGGGGGGCGGGCTGCGGTGGGTGAATGAGTGGCCCCTTGCAGGGGGCAGCTTGGCAAATCCGAGGCCACCTGTCTGTCTAACACTTGTTAATGAGGAGCCCCGTGGTGGGATTCACTCATTCATTGAAATCAACACATTGTTTTAGTTTCCGTCTCCATCAATAGCGTGTACTGTATGGGCAGTTTTTGCACATGGGACTGCACCCTGGCCCCATGTAGTGTATGACGCGGCCGTCAGTAGTCTGCTGTGTCCTGGGGTCTGCTTTCATCATCGGCCAGAGCTACCAGCAACTATGCTGACGTGAAACAGATATAGGAAAGTACACCCCCACTTCCTCCCCCATAAAGCACAAGGTGAAAAGCGCTCGCACTGGCAGGTGCCAACATTTCAACGACACAAGAGGCGCTGTGAAGCCACCAGTGTAGTTTTGCACAGTAGCCGTTTGTAATCGGATGCAGGTAGGTTCACTTTTCTAATTTTGAGTTGACTTCTCCAGGCAGGTCGTGCAAAGAACAGATGTTTAAAGCCTGGGCGCGCGGGATAAAGGCCCCTGACCTCGCTTTGGGCCCCTGAGCTCGCATGGGGCCCCTGGGTGGCTCTGTGCATCCCCATTTTATTAAACACCCCTGCCTTTGGTCTGGGCCACTTTGGACAATAATGGCCTTCAGTGTAGGGATTCTTGGAGCCATTATTGGACTATGTTGTGTCATCTGACTGCTTTAGAGTGGGCTGCGGGAGATGGGTTATGTTACTAGAGCCTATAGATGCTATACATACCTTTGCAGGCATTGGAATGGAATGGAACTCATTTTGAAAGTTTGTGGTTTTTCCCAGAAATTGACATTAATCCAGCTCTCCTGGGTGTACTATTGACACTCTTTGTTGGAGAGCCCTCAAGTATTTTTGCTCGGATAAACCAGAAGTGTCCAGGACTTCATATATATTTTTTTAGGATATCTTGTGTCTACATTTTGTATTGTATTAATCTATGCTGTTAATTTCTCTTTTTGTATATAGAAATTGAAAATGAGTCATAAGAAAAAGGAAAATACATATTTTCCCAGATTAGAAAATTGCTAATCCGTTTGAATTTATTGGTGTAAACGAGACAAGTCTGGGCTGAAGGGCCCCTAATAACATGCAAATAAAAGGGAACAATACTTTGCCTAAGCCTTGTGCTTGTTTTAAACGTAATCTTGGAACCATTAAAGGCAGATTTGAGAAACGCAGCAGTTCATGGGACTACTAATAAGAGTCGGATAAATATATAAGAAGAGAGCTGCATTAATAAGACAAGTGAGAAATGATTTGAGAATTCAGTGACTGTCATCGATGTTTAGTGTAGTGATGTCACAACTGAAGTATCTTCTGTTACTGTTGCCTTCCATACTTCCAGGGCACTAGAGCGTACTCCTAGTGCTAAAAAATACACCACCACTCAACCCACTCGGGCTCTAATCTATGAGAAAACGCCAGCGAACACCACAGAGAGCTGCCATATTGGTGACAGGTAGCTTGGCCTGTAAACATATACAATCCAGATTTTACTGACCTTGTTCACTTTCGGTGGCAATTATAGAATTGTGTGTGCTAAGACAGCTGGCATGAATTCATGGGATACTCACACCTTGGGGCTGGCGCAGTGGCACCTCTCAGGCGATCACCTAAACCTACCAGCTCAAAGTATCAAAGGGATCCCACACAATCCCAGGAAATGCATGGGAGCAAACAGCGTGGGCTCCTGCCCTGACATTTGCCCATTAGTAGCTCTGGTGTCACTGAAGCCTTTTCACAACACGATTCACTCCAGACTCTGGCATGTCTTATTTGTCCTGATGGTGATCTGTGGCACTACCAGAAGGGGTGAAATGCCCTTGTGGTGGACTGGGTTTAACTGGGTGCTGGTTGGAGGTGTGGGGAGGCCTTGTGGCCAGAGAGAGCTTTGCCTCACTTATTAGAGGTGCAACCATGTTATATTTGTGCTACAAATAAATTACAAGTGTGACAAGTTACTTTTCATGAACATAAAACACATCTTACTGAAGTTAAAGGGGTGGTGTCAAGTGTGGGAACTAATTAGGGTTTTACTGTGGGCCCCTAGCTTTGTCAATCTCGATATCCCTTTTAAAATCACTGGTATGGTCTACTTGACTTAAGAACCTGTCTGGAGAAGAAGAATGAAGAGTTGCCTCCTGCCTGTGCAAGAATAACCCTCAATGTATATTAGAGGGGCTCTGTAAAAGCAGCACCCCCCCCCCTTCTGACTTGAATCTCTGTCCCACAAGATCTACTTCTAAGAACTGCCAAAGCAAGTTTTCCTGACTTGAGCCAGGATCATTTGAATCTACACCTGCTGTGGGCAACGCCTGCTGGCTAGGGTGCTTGCCTCTAAGGAATCTACGTGGTAGGTTTTTAAGAAGGTTCATAATCAAAGGAGGCAGCTGGCCAGATTCAGAATGCCAGTTAACTCTCGCACTGCTGCAGAGGCTGCACAGCCAGGCCCACTTTTGAAGGACAGCTGCAACTGATGGCAAGAGGAGTGAACACCAGGCCTGCAAAACAAGTCAAACAAGCATTTGCAATGCAATAGGTCTTGCATTTGCGAAATTTTAAGCTATTGGCATTGTAAATGACAATGCCTTTTATTTATCTGTTTTTAAAATCAACGAATAGATAAAAGCTTTTTTTAATTATTTCACCTTAATCCGGATTTTTTTGTTTAGAGCTCGCATTTGCAAGAGTTTAAGCTATTGATATTGTAAATGGACAATGCCTTTTATTTATCTACAACACATAAATAAAATACATTTTCATTTACAATGCCAATAGCTCAAACTTTCGTAAATGCGAGACCTATTGCATTGCAAATGCTTGTTTTTCTAACTAGCTACTTTTGGCTAACATGGCTTTGTTCTATGAGTGACACATTCGCCCAGTCCTGGGTTTTTAAACAACAAACCACGCAATATAGGACTTGTAGTTGCGCACTTATCATTTTACTTCTGATCCATTGGCCATCAGTCGGAAACGGCGCATAAACCGTCGTGGAAGCATCACGTCTTGCAGCACATGTACTTTACCTCAGAAATAATACGTTTGACTGTCATGCTAGGAAAGTATTTTGTTGTTTTGTGCTGTATCGAAGCTTGTGTCCCTGCAGTCCCCTCGCTCTCCGGAGGGGGCGCTGGACGAGCTCTTCCTGCAGCCTCCCCAGCTCTCCGGTGGGGGCGCTCCCATTCCTCCCCCCACAGCACCCGCACTTCCCGCGGACCTCGGAGCTGGCCTGTGTCCCTCCCTCCCCCGGGCTTGCTGCCCCCCGTGCCGCGCGCCTCATGCTGACTCACCCCGGGAAATGGGTATCCTCGGCATCACTGACCAGGTAGGACGCGCTCGGTGCCCGCGCGAGAACTACGCGAGATCGGTGATGCAGCGCGGCCTACTGCGTCTGTGGGAGGCAGACCCAGGCAAGAGAGGGGGCAGACGGGGCCTTGTGCTGAACGGGAGGCCGGAGTAGGCTGTGGAGCAGAGTCCGGAGGGGGAGGGGGGTAGACTGGACATTATTGTCGGAGGGGAGGGAACCACGGGCGCGGGTGCTATTGCTGCGGGAGCCACAGGCCTCCTCCCCGGTGCAGGAGGATCTCTATCCGGCTCCGACTCTTTGCGGGGTTGTACGGACTGGAAAGGCGACTGTGTACCCCGGGCACATATAGAGAAGCGGGGAGAGGCGCCAGCTGAGCGGGCACCGTGCGGGCTTGGGCCTCGTTGATTGCCCCCATGACGACGAGGACACAAGGGTACAGGAGGCACAGAGGGGTGTATGGCATCGCACAGAGGGGGGAGGGGCGAAGGTCCCTGGGCAGTAGCGGATAGTGCCAGGTACAGGGTTCTTGGGCCTGGTGATAAGGGAGGGAGGGGGGGGGGGCGCTTACTGATGATGGAGGAGGCAGCGGCCCCGGTGCAGGGTGTCCCAGGGCGACATGTGTCAGCTAAGACGTCTTGGGTCTAGTGCAGGGTGCACGGATTCTTCTGGTGCTAAGGAGAAGGGGGTGTGGCTTGAGCTCTCGGTACAGTGCTTGGTACATCATTTACTACAAGGACTTTTAGGGGAGGAAGGTTCCACTAGTACACTCGTCACCAGACGGGCCTGATACTTGGGGGGCAAAGGTCTGGTCTAAGTTAGACTTGGTGAGCTTTCGTACAAGATGCACATAAAGGGGCAGGTTTCAGTTGTACACGGGTCATTGGTCTGGTTTCAAATGGTAGTGGTTGGATGTAGATAGCATTGTGTTCTTTTAAAGGGATAAAGGGTGACCGCAAATAAGGGTCGCCTGGATTGTCAGGTAAGAGTACACAGTGGAAGTGGATCTGTTTATTTATTTCACTTTGGGTTTTGTAATGCGCACTATTACACACTATGGGGCATCCCGGTTCCAGAACTATGCTTAGCTGATCTGGAACTGTTAGATAAAATCAGATATATGGTGAAAACCCATGTTTTCAATTTCTTTCTGAATATTGGTTTAGACATTAAGCTTTGCAGTTGCATTGAAGAGTTGAAGCCAGAAAGTTAAAGGAACAGCCATCAGGAATAGCTTTCCTAATCTGTTTTTGTTGGGACACTGGAGATCATGAGGAACGTGTATGTGTATAGTTAATTTAAGCTGCACAGGTATTTTGGGGGCTTAATTGTGGAAGGCTCTATACATCGGACATAGGACTTGAATTGTGAGTGGTTCGTAATGGGCAACTAGTGGAGAGCTGCCAAATGCCTGGAGACGGAATGATGGTACAGGATTTTAAAGAGAAGACTAGTGGTTACACTCTGGATTATCTGCAGATGGTTTAGGAGAAATTTCGTTGGGAAAAATGCAGGGTGGCAGAAAGTTATAAGTGCGAAAAAGAGAAGAATGTTCCCTGGGTTCTTGGTTCTAGCGGGGAAGTTAGATCATTCACTCATTGCCACTTGTTTGCTCTCATACTATTCACCACTAAATACTGTAATGGAACCACAAAAATAGAAACTATTTTCTGTGCAAAAGCATCAACATTTTATTTTAAAATTATTTCCTTAAAAAGGTTATTCAGTACATAAAAAACATGAATTCATTAGACAAAGGTTAAAAAAACAACAATATCCGTCACTTCAGTGGTATATTCAATTTCAACGTTTTTTTGATCAAATCACTGAGTGCTAAAAATGCACAAATCAACATACTAGTGAAGACATCAATTGTAATGATACATAATTATAAAATATACAATATACAAAAACATCCCCAACGGGGTAGTCGACGCGTTTCGGTGGTTTTTGGCAATGTGCCCCACCTTCCTCAGGACAATTTTGGTATACACATTTATCTGTGAACAGAAAAAACCAGCATAAGAATATATTTATTTTATTTTAACAATAACAGTTTTATCATTTCTTTGTCCAACCCTTTTTACTCTTTTCAGTGCTTGTATATCATTTTTTGTGGTTCCATTTTTCTATACCAACACTGTGGTGACCCCTTGGGACACACCCTCTTATTTACCCAAAAAACCACTGGGGAGTTTTTTTCTGGGAAGTATGGGCACACTCATTCACACATTCGCACATTTCCCTCCATTTTAGAAAACACGCAATCATACCCGATTGCATACCTTAAAACTTATCCCTTGTAACTTGGGATATTTGCTTGAAGAACTTCTGGGCGGCTAGTTATAGTCTCGCTCTACCAACATAAAGGGAGGATATTATTTAGAATTATTAATTTAATTCTTAAATGTTTAGACATACTGTGTTTCTTTATTTCATGTCCTACCTTATGTTATTCAGCGTTATCTTTAGTCTTTTCCCACTTGTTCTTGGCACTTTATTTATCAATTTCACTCTGCGGGGAAGCGGGGCAATGATATATTAATTTTCCCTTTATTCTTATTATGGATGTGTTATTCTCAGCTGTCCTATTTACTTACACACCTTATTTCGGATAAACTGCTCTTGGCATCGGTGTAAGTTCCACTGTGATGATCGCAGCGTTTTCAAGATAATGATTTATCTGAAATGATGGGAATAATGTTTTTAATTCCATCTTCCCTTTCTTGTTTCTTATTTCCTTGTCTTATTTGTCTTTTATTGATAGAAACATGCTCACCACAAAAAATGATATACAAGCACTGAAAAGAGTAAAAAGGGTTGGACAAAGAAATGATAAAACTGTTATTGTTAAAATAAAATAAATATATTCTTATGCTGGTTTTTTCTGTTCACAGATAAATGTGTATACCAAAATTGTCCTGAGGAAGGTGGGGCACATTGCCAAAAACCACCGAAACGCGTCGACTACCCCGTTGGGGATGTTTTTGTATATTGTATATTTTATAATTATGTATCATTACAATTGATGTCTTCACTAGTATGTTGATTTGTGCATTTTTAGCACTCAGTGATTTGATCAAAAAAACGTTGAAATTGAATATACCACTGAAGTGACGGATATTGTTGTTTTTTTAACCTTTGTCTAATGAATTCATGTTTTTTATGTACTGAATAACCTTTTTAAGGAAATAATTTTAAAATAAAATGTTGATGCTTTTGCACAGAAAATAGTTTCTATTTTTGTGGTTCCATTACAGTATTTAGTGGTGAATAGTATGAGAGCAAACAAGTGGCAATGAGTGAATGATCTAACTTCCCCGCTAGAACCAAGAACCCAGGGAACATTCTTCTCTTTTTCGCATTTATTACCCTGTTCCTGTGGGTGTAGACTATTAGGGTACTCTCTTTCTTTTTGAATCAGAAAGTTATAAGTGCCTGGACCACTGTTTTACAGATAGGAAATGGCAGTAAAGGTAGAACCTTTGTCAGTGACCTTAGCAAGGCAGATCAAAGGGCAGCCAGTCTAGAGATCTGGATGGAAAAGGAAGTTTTTCATATAATCAGACCACTAACATTTTTTATTACAGAAGAAGTTACTGAGATTTTCACGAGCTCATCTGGCCACTAACTGTAACCAGGTAGTGACATGGTGCCGAAAAGAAGTACGTTAGTATCCTTCCCGGGTAGCTTAAGACAGCTGTTAAACATCCAAGTAGGCACCTTCTTCATTCATTCATGGAATCTCGGTTGTACTTTTGGCTCTTTATTGTACATACACACAGTAGGCTGAGTATCATCCGCATCAGAGAAAATTTCCAGACCAAAAAGTCGAACATCATCAGGGTGGGGCATATGGTTATTAAATATAGTTGAGCATAGACAGAGAGCTCAGTCAGTGCTATGTGGAGGGAAAGATACAAAATGGTATCTATTTGACAAAAAAGGATGCAAACCATTTAAGGCTTGATTATCATATGCCAAGATTTGAAAGAAAGATATAAAAGGATAAGGCAGCTGTGCCCTGCTGTTGAAGATGGCTTATCTGAGACGACCTGTGGAGCAGTTTCAGTGTTGTACGGATGTTTGAATCCTGATTGGGGTGGATTGAGTAGTCCATTGGATTTCAAGTAGCCCAAAAACTGGTTTAATAAACTTCTCCTTGATTTGTGCTAGGTACGGGAGTAGAGCAATGGGTCAGAAGTTGGTTGGTGTATTGGATACAAGGGCTGTTTTTTTGAGGCGAGGGATAATGATACTTTTCTTCCAGACAGTAGGCACCGTAGTGGTCTGTATGGACAGATTAATGTGGTCAGATGTGTACAGATAAAGGGTGAACCACTTTTAGAGACGGAAAGAGGGCACCGTCTAGCGGGGAGACAGATTTGATAAAAGCAATCAGGATGCTGGTCTCAGTGACTATGATAGGTGCAACTTTTAACGGAGACGAACCAGTGATTGACTAGAGCTTGGATTAAATACCAAGGGTATATTTACTGACTGGCATGTGTCAAAACTGGAATATATTGTAGCAATCTTCTCTTGAAAAAAGCTGGCTAAGTTGTTAAAAATTTTCAGAGACATAGAAATTGTGTAGTTGGTGGCTTTAGGCTCCAGATGGATTGGACCTCAGCGAATATATTTTTGGAAGAATTCAGGGCAGCTTCAATCTTATCAACTACACGGACTATACCGATAGCATATTTACAAGAATCAATGGTGGATTTTTAAGTAGATTTAGTAGTCTTCGTAGGGGGATCTCCACTTGTGTTCAAGCGTTTTGCATTGCCTTTTCAGCAAGCGGAGGTTGTCATACAAGGGGCCAGATAGTCTTTTTCCGTACGACTTCCGTGTCTTATGCAAGGCACCCCATACAATTGCATGCTAATCCACGTGTTGTAAAGTTCTGCAGAGGCAGATGGGTCCTTGGAGTTATTAGGGGAAGCACTCCTGATTGTATTTATAATATGAGCAGTTTGGTTTATAGCCCAATATTTCTTTGTAATGAGACTGAGTTAAAAGAAGAATGGTACTGCTCCATGATGCGACCAAAGCTGGGGGATAATGTAATTGTTAGTGAACATAGTATCTAGCTTTTAGCCAGATGTATGGGTGGGGAGCTGTTCTTCAAGAGATGTATAAAGGGCTGCTAGAGGCTCGATAAAATCAAAGGAGTCTTTAGAATCGTAGACCTTTATATTGAGGTCTCCTAAAATGGAAAAAAATTAAGAGTACCTCGGAATAAACAGAGCAGGAATTTTGTTTAACCAATGCTTTAATTGGCTTTAGGCCCCAGTGGACAATAGTGTGAGCTCCTGAGGATATGCAGGGGCCATTGATTTGTAAAGAATACAGCAAACGCCCTGCCCCAGGTAAGGAAACGGAGCGGGGTAATTTGTTATATTTATAGTGGGATCCAAAGATGATAGTGAGACCCTCACTGGGTTTGTTGGGACAATGTGTACAAAGACACATTGGGAATGATTGTTAATATGTTGAGGCCGGAGGTCTAGTTAAGCCACGTTTCAGTTAGGAAAAGGGTCTCTGGGTTGTGCCCTTCTAAAATCCCATAAGGCAAGACTGTGATGCTGTAGGGATCTAACATTCATTTGATAGCATTTGAGAAAAGGCTGAAGGGACGTTGGTTAACAGCAAAAGTTTAGTGTGAGTAGAGTTTGGGCCCTGAACCGTGAAGTGACATGCATTATAGATGAAAGGATCAGTTATAGCAGTGGGGTTGACAACTTACTCACATGGAGAATTGCCTGATTTATTAAGATTCTGTAGTGCGGAAGAGGAGTATGTCAAATGTGAGACAAATCCCTCAGAGCAGGATCAGACTTGATATTTGGAGGCCCCAATTGGGTTACATAATGCTAAGGGTTAGACCCTAGATTACTGATTTACATTAGTGGTTGTGCAAAGTGGCTTGAACAGGCACAGTGGTTGCTGGCTCTGGTGTAGAGAGCACCAAAAGGCAGTTCTAACTTATCTGTTTAGGGATGTTCAACACTGGTGAGAACCCATAGTTTTCAGGCTTTATGTGTCTGGTTAATATAGGTGGGAGCTGGTTGGGACCAAGCAGCACATATTGTCTGTTTCGGTTTTTATTTTGCATTCATCCATCCGGCTTTTTTTCTTACACATTTTTGCCCAAGCTGCACAGGGGAATATATCCATAGGAGGCATGCGCTGGTTCTGCAAACTGCCTTTGGAGCTACCTTCTGTGAAGAAGGTGGAAGGCACTGACAGGGTCTTGGAACTGGTTTAGCGGTTGCACAGGTTGCATTAGCAACTGAATCCCAAAAGCGATATGGGCCGACTCTACCAACTGAATCCAGGTGCTGCATGAGTTAGCACAGGCTTAATCTGGCAAGTGACCCTTGTTTGGCACTAGGAATTAGTTCTGTTGGGCACAGCTTGTCAGTAAAGTTGCTCATGAAAATAGTACATGCAGGTATGGGCTACTTTTATTTTTAAATGGGTGAAACTACCACTAACTGTAAGGTGGAGGGTAGAGATTTGGATTTCTAGGGTTCGAACATGCATAATTCCTGAAACTTTCTGTTAATTGAAATTTGTATGTTGTGCCCATGTCACATCTCTATAGACTCTCATCAACTCTGTTGGCTCTCTGGTTTGTGCTTTGCGGCATTGGTCCTTCTAAAATTAAATGCTGGGCAGGAGGTGATCTTGGCAAGTGGCACAAGAACTGGATGGCGGGTATCCAACACGTTTGCTGTTACTATTTGTCCTTACAGCCTCCCATGTCCCCAGATGGCCCTAAGAGAGACAGGTGACATAATGTACTGGGGTCTTTGTCAAGTACCGTATTGATAGTGGAATAGCTGAAAGTCCTGCAAATTCGGTAATTCCCGTGTTGTGCAAGCTCTTACAATAAACGCATTGCTAAATCGGTTTCGCAGTGGCTGTCAGCAGTTTCTAATGCACGGATGCTGAAACCCTCTCCTACTCTATACTTTTACATAACCAAGTCACTAAATGATTACCAGAATATTACTATCTTCTTTTGTGTCCAGTGATAGTTGTATTATCTGGGTGAGTTCACCAAGGTTACGCCAAGCATGCTTATTATCTAGTTTCTAGCTTTAACTAGCCCTTCTTGCAGTCACTTCCCTCTGTGCCACTGATCTTAATTATTTTGAAATACAAGGTGCTGGCCCTACAGTATATTTTTTAGTGCTCCTTAGTTTGAGCACCAAATCAGTCTTATTTCTAGATTTGTTCGGTATAGTGTATTTATACCCTTTTACTTTTTCATTTGTTCAATTAGAAATTCATTTGAATGAGAAAAACATTACATACAAACATTACAGTATATTTTTTAGTGCTCCTTAGTTTGAGCAACAAATCAGTCTTATTTCTAGATTTGTTCGGTATAGTTTATTTATACCCTTTTACTTTTTCATTTGTTCAATTAGAAATTCATTTGAATGAGAAAAACATTACATACAAACATTACATATACTTATTCCATGACATTATACATATAAGACAAGAAAAAATTAATCTAAACACATCCTATGTACATTGCACTATTATTATGCAGCAAAATATTCAATCTTTGCGTTGTCTTTCATTAAGAGATAAAGTCACGTTCAAAAGGAGAAAAAACAGATTTAATGAAAGCAAATATGACTAGATGAATTAATCAATATTCTAGTCAATCCAAGGGACAGTTCGCTCCTTTCTGCTATAGGCTAGTTGTCTCCATTTTGCCGACGCGTTTCGAACTCGTTATCTTATTTTACGGGTTCTCATCAGGGCTTTATCACTTGTTATCTGCAAATTATGTGCAAAGGAAAAAAATCAGTAAGTCTATATTTTTCTATCTTGTTGCCATCCCACTATTATTGTGCTCTACTGCTTGATTGCAAGGAGCGTACCTTTAACGTAATTTGTCACAGTTTTCTTAGGTTCACTTTTTTTTCTTTGTCTCTATTACAGTATCTAGAAAAATGCCAATATTCTGGATTTAGTAATTTGCTCCAATGCATCGCCTGCGGTCAGACGCTATCAACACTCTTAGATCCTACCTTTCAAGTGTAGTTGCTTCTATCTTGAGGTCACTTGATTTATGATGGAAAAACACCGTTTTTGCGCTGTTGTGCTTCTATTTCATATTCGTGGATGCCCAGAGGGGTCCTGTTTATCTACCTGAAAGGAATGCTTTGTGTAACTAAATGCGTTAATGTGGATTATTTACACAAACAAACAGACACAACGCTCTGAACCCCGTAGTAAATATATACCTTCGGCTTCGGGCTCAGCGCGCTCGCTCTCACTCCTCTTTGCTACGGCGTATACTGTGCTATATTTCAACCGGTCTGGTCCATTTCCTGTCAAAGTTGTAAGCATTCAATTAGATGCCTGCTGCTAATCTCATTCCGTGTTTTTAATCGGTATCGCATGTTTATTCACCTACCCGATTTCTCCTGCTCGGAACTGCTACACTCAATCACCGCGGCTCTCCGTCAGTGCGCCATATTGAAAAAGGCGTGGTATTTACTTACATCGCGTGACTTTCAGGTTTCTGGGATATGTAGTCCTTTTTTTTGGCATTTGAGCTGGACGGTGGAGCTCGATAGACAGCCTTATGCATGGGGCATTATACATATATAGTGCGATGCATTTCATAATCTGGAAATTTCGGACATGGAATTCAGACCTGTATGGATGCTATTAAATCGCAATATCAAATAGGCTTCCTTTCTCAGTAAGACATCATCAACATCTTTGATGTGTTTTGTGTGAGTGATTGTATACAGAACTGTCCATTTAAAGTCAGTTTCAGTGTGACCCCTTTCTATGAAATGTTGGACCATAGGGGCAGACACCACTTTGTTTTTAATGCGTGATCTATGTTGTGTAATGCGGGTATTGATCTGCTGGTTGGTTTTTCCGATATATAGTTTTTGGCAACTACAAATAATTGCGTACACGACATTCCTGGTTCTGCAGTTGGAGAAACCCTCACCATAGCGTCTGACCGCAGGCGATGCATTGGAGCAAATTACTAAATCCAGAATATTGGCATTTTTCTAGATACTGTAATAGAGACAAAGAAAAAAAGTGAACCTCAGAAAACTACGACAAATTACGTTAAAGGTACGCTCCTTGCAATCAAGCAGTAGAGCACAATAATAGTGGGATGGCAACAAGATAGAAAAATATAGACTTACTGATTTTTTTCCTTTGCACATAATTTGCAGATAACAAGTGATAAAGCCCTGATGAGAACCCGTAAAATAAGATAACTAGTTCGAAACGCGTCGGCAAAATGGAGACAACTAGCCTATAGCAGAAAGGAGCGAATTGTCCCTTGGATTGACTAGAATATTGATTAATTCATCTAGTCATATATTTGCTTTCGTTAAATCTGTTTTTTCTCCTTTTGAACGTGACTTTATCTCTTAATGAAAGACAATGCAAAGATTGAATATTTTGCTTCATAATAATAATGCAATGTACATAAGATGTGCTTAGATTAATTTTTTCTTGTCTTATATGTATAATGTCATGGAATAAGTATATGTAATGTTTGTATGTAATGTTTTTCTCATTCAAATGAATTTCTAATTGAACAAATGAAAAAGTAAAAGGGTATAAATAAACTATACCGAACAAATCTAGAAATAAGACTGATTTGTTGCTCAAACTAAGGAGCACTAAAAAATATACTGTAGGGCCTGCACCTTGTGTTTCAAAATATTAGTATATGGTCTAGCTGCCCCTACGTCCCAGGACATACCTCCCTGTTGTTACACTGATCTTAATTATGCGCAGACGAGAGGATCACCTATTTCTACTGATGAGGTACGGTCATAAATATATATATTACATTATTATTCCTTATGTAGAGGAGTCTTAGTTTCTTACACATCTTAAAGTTTTTTAAAACCCTGAAGCTACCAAATTAATTTGTAGCAAGTATTAACAAACACAATTTTGCAGACTAAAAGATAGCTAAATAATCAAGACATTCAGAGGACGGAGTGTGAAAGGGACTGCCAACATTTACTTTGTTTTGCAATTATCAAAAATGTGTAATTTATTTTATGGTTTTTAATGAGAAAAGAAAGGTGATGCCGGAAAGCTATACATTTTTGAAAAGTAGACCAAATTCTGAATTCAGACGTGGCTCATTTGTTTAGATCCATTAAGGTTCTCCCAAAGAAACTAATTGTTGAAAAAAATAATAATAAAATGAGTTGGAAAAACTAGACATTTGTGAAAACAATTTAATCTGTAACTTCTTGTCACGATGAGCAATTTACAA
Source organism: Lissotriton helveticus (assembly GCF_964261635.1). Classification (NCBI taxonomy): domain Eukaryota; kingdom Metazoa; phylum Chordata; class Amphibia; order Caudata; family Salamandridae; genus Lissotriton; species Lissotriton helveticus. The sequence goes on from NC_136057.1 coordinate 1,464,201,812, forward strand.
AAGCAATACAAAGTTACACCAGATAGACCCTTGTGTTTGTGAGGATATATAGTGTTTGTAGGTTCTTCAAGATTCAGAAGTACCCAAAGGTAACAAATGACCTGCACCCTGTAATGGTTTTTCATTGTGTACAGAGTATAGAATATTTCTTATACTAAAATATAGAGTGAAAAACGGATAAGAAGAAAACCAATGTATGGCTGAAATGTTCACCAGATACTGAATTAAGGAGTATTGGTTATTTGTACATCTCTAAATCTATGGGTACCCATTTTAGCATGTGATTCGGGGGGCATTTCGAAAAATGTCTTCTTTCTTGCACACTGGATTCCATTTGGAAGGTACACATGCAGCGAAATCCAATTCATAACAACAAACATTCTACTATTTTTGTCTTTCTACATATCTACTGACAACAAGCATTTACAATGCAATGGTCTCGTCTTTGTTAAAGTTAGAGCTATTGGCATTGCAAATGGCATTTTTTTCATTTTTTAAAACATAAATAAATGGTATTGTCATTTACAATGGCAATAGGTGAGCATTAGAGAGTAGTAGAGAGTATTAGCAGACACAGAGCCCCCCCCACACACACACACACAGAGCGCCACACACACACACACAGAATGCCACACACACACAGAGCGCCACACACACACAGAGCACCACACACACACAGAGCGCCACACACACACAGCGCCCCCTTGTTGAAGAGTATATTCTACTATCGTCTGGGCAAGGACAGCAGTTATAGTTCACCCCAACTGTGAGAAAGGACTTATCTAAGCCCCCCTCCTCGCACAGAAAGGTGTGTGCCCTCAACATGTGGTCGTACAGCCCCTGCCTCCCTCCCAGCCCCTCAACATTGATAGTTACCACGGCTCTCTGGCGTATTCCTCCATCTTGCGCTCCCATCAGCCTCCCCTGAAACAGGACAGGAAACCTTGGCCCTGCGTGCCACCTCCTTTGCGGTGTGACGCTGCAACAGCCCTTGTCACATGCACATGTAAAAACCAAAGCGTGTACAACTCCGCGGTGGACATCTTTAAATGGGTAGCGGTAGTTGACTGTAAGACGTTACACGTATTAAGAAATAAATGGCAAATTATATTCGGGCAATACGCTCGCGAGCAGAAGCGATGGACTCAAATGCAGCGTATACAACGGCAATTCTACAAGACGAGTAGGTTTCTATTGCTTGAGTCTTCGAGCACTGTGTCCCAATCCAAGATGGCCACCACGCCAAGAGTCGGTTACGATGAGTAGTTCAGAAGTCCTATTTCCGTGTTTACTAGATAACTGGTGCCGTCACAGTAACTAAAGCTCCCATAGGTATCCATATTTTACGGGGTCCAGCACCCGGTAAATGGTGACTTAACCTCTGAGGTTACAAGGCCTAGTCCCCCTCCAGGCCCGTGCGTGCAACGAAGAGACCTCAGAGCGAGGCTTGGAACGCACCGCCATTGAAAGTGAGAGAGGCAGTTTAGTCCGGAAGGGGAGGAGCTAAAAGCATTCCTCGTAGTCGCCTGGAAGAGTGCCTGAGGAGAGGTGCGTGTGGATGGGGTGATGGTTGGTGGGGTTAAAGATGTTGTTTATGTACCGTCAGAAAGATGCTGGCTTAAAACAGGCGCTAAGTCAAATTTGAAGCTGGAGCGCAGCCTCTTCTGTCCTGAAACTGGGTTGCTTTCTAGGTGGAGTTGTAGAATCTCTCAGTCAATTCATCCCCATTTGGAGGGTGTCACCTACTCTATGTGCTCTACTAGGGGATGCACATTTTCTTTTTCCAAGCCAGAGAACAGTAAATAATAACAAGCCGGGCCCGAGGGACAGACAAGCGCTCGCCGTGCTCTGTAAGCCCCGTCCTTTTTGGATTGAGGGGCGTGTTTTTCGAGGAGAGAAAGAAAGGAAAAAAACACACCCTCAATCCGAAACGGACGTGGTTTAGCTACCAAAAATGACGTCACAGAACCCTCTTCTCCAATGGCTGGCCGCCCTTTAGGCAGCCAGCCAATGGAGAAGAGGGGCGGGTTCAAGCCTCCCTACTCTAAGACATGAGATTTCGCAAGCGCGACTGCGCATGCGCAGCCTACGCTAGCCGAGACCTAAAAATGTCATCTTACTAGTGTGGGTGGGCCTAGACCCTGTGATGCAATACACCCCAAAGCGTGATCTGGAGACACGTTTTACCTAGCAGAAGCCAAGCTTTAAACTTTTTTTTTAAACAAAGTGGGTAGCTGCAGATTTTGAGCCCTTACTCAACCGCCACCCAGAAAAACCTACCATACATAGGCATTTCTGAAAACAAGACACCCGGGGGTGTCTACTAAGGTGGTGCGACTTGTGAGGTTCCAATTTGTGTTTTAACCCAGAAGTCCATGCAGAACTCAAACAGTGCCCAAAACACATGCTCCCCACATTTCTTTGAGGGTAGGTTTTGTAATCTGTGGGAGCTACACATTTCTCACCACTCAGCGTTCCCCTAAGCCTCCCTAAAAATGGTATCTGGCTTGTTAATGTGCACCTAGTGCCTGCGAGAGGACAATGCCCAAAACACGACATGAACAGATCAAAGGTTTTCCACTCCAAAACGGCCCTTTTCTGCAATGTTAATGGCTGTGGAATTCGGTTCCTTACTTAATTAGTCAGCACCCAGGGAAACGTACCTAACCAGCACATTTCTGAAAACTAGACACCCGGGGTAGTTCATGGTGCCATGACTTGTGTAGCTATTGTCAGTTTTTTTTACACGGAAGCCCTTGCAAATCTCAATCTTTGTCTAAAAAACATATTTCCTCTTATATCTAAGAGAGAAAATTCTGGTATCTGCAGGTGTCCAGATAAAAAATGGTACCTTGTATGGTTTGACCTAGTGCCGGCGACGGTAAAGTGCCAAAATGCAGCATGGATGCATCAACTTTTTTCCCCTCGTGAAAACAACTATTGTCTGCCATTTGTTTAGCTGTGGATTTTGGTCCCTAGCTCAGCCGATACCCAGGAAAACGTACAAAACCTGCATGTTCATGAAAACTAGACACCTTGGGAAGTCCAGGGCGGCTTGACTTGTGTGGCTTAGTGACTGTGACAGGAAAGGGTCCAAAGCACAATGTAGCAACATCAATATCTCCTGTCAAATAAAATGACCCGATATGGCAGTACCACCCTCCTGAGAGGCAGATAGAGGGTAAATACCCCCTTCTGCCCGCTCATGGGGGTGGGGGAAGACTAAGTGAGCCTGGGATGGGAAGAGCACAGGCTCATGCCATTGGCAACCTCTCCCAACAAAAAATACTGGCATATAAAAAAAAACGGTGTCTAGCAGGCTAGGTCCATGTCATTGGGGCCTCTCCACCTTACCATAAATACGGACATTTAAATATCTCTGGTGTATAATGGCCTTTCTGTGCCCCCCCCCAAGCCTGGAGTAAATTGGGGGGTGAGGTGAACACCCATCCACCCCTCAGCCGAGCACCGACCCATGCCATTTGAGCCCCCCCCCAAACCCCCCCCCCCCCCCCAATACTTCCATATAAACAAGCATTTACAATGCAATGGTCTCGGCATTATTAAAGGTAGAGCTATTGGCATTGCTCATGACATTTTTTTTTAACATAAATAAATGGCATTGTCATTTACAATGGCAATAGGTGAGCATTAGAGAGTAGTAGAGAGTATTCGCGGACACAGAGCCACACACACACACAGAGCCACACCATACACACAGAGCCACACACACACACACAACCCCCCCACACACACACACATAGCCGCCCCCCACACACACACACAGAGCCCCCCCAAACACAGAGCCCCACACACACACACACACACAGAGCCCCCCCCACACACACAGAGCCCCCCCACAGACACAGAGCCCCCCCCACACACACAGAGCCCCACACACACAGAGCCCCACACACACAGAGCCCCACACACACAGAGCCCCACACACACACAGAGAGCCCCCCACACACACAGAGCCCCACACATAGAGCCACACCCACACACAGAGACCCCCCCCACACACACAGAGCCCCCCACACACACACACACAGAGCCCCCCCCACACACTCAGAGCCCCCCCACACACTCAGAGCCCCCCCACACACTCAGAGCCCCCCACACACTCAGAGCCCCCCCACACACACACAGCCCCCCCACACACACACACAGAGCCCCCCCCACACACACAGAGGCCCCCAAACACACACAGAGGCCCCCAAACACACACAGAGGCCCCCAAACACACAGAGCCCCCCAAACACACAGAGCCCCCCCACACACACAGAGCACCCCACACACACTCAGAGCCCCCCCACACACTCACAGAGCCCCCCACACACACACAGAGGCCCCCACACACACACAGAGGCCCCCAACCACACACAGAGGCCCCCAAACACACAGAGCCCCCCCCAAACACACAGAGCCCCCTCCACACACACAGAGCACCCCACACACACACAGAGCCCCCCCCCCCACACACAGAGCATCCAGTTTTTTTCTTTAAGGAAAACAGGCTACATATAAAAAAATATGCTTTATAGAAAAATCAGTCACAGACATGGTGGTCTACCATCCCTGCGTGTACTGGCCATACCCAATAGGTCGCAAATTTCAACCTGTCTCATGTGATTGATGAGGCGTTTTTTTTTACGACCGCATTAGGAATCTCAAATAGTGTCTGAAACACTCTTGTACATTCAAATTTGCGACACAAAACGCAATGGTCTTACATCTGGCCTCAAGTTACCTCGTTTTACACTTCACTTTCCCACGGTAGTGATAGCAACACAGAGATGGCTTACGCAAAGTGCAGTAGAGAGATAGTGATTCAGATACAGCATAAAACACAATATTGTCAATTCTATGACTCTTGAGACTAGGGGCTTAATGTAGTGAGCAGTATGGAATAAAGCACTCCATGACTCACTGACCACACCATGTACATGCTTCGATTCCCATAAGCCCACTCTGCTTCCCCCACCTCTAGTCTTTGTCCCCCTATCTGCCCACCTAAAGCCCGACTCCCACCTTGCTGGCATCAATGTGATCCTTGGGCACACCACAGACTATACTTTGTAGCCCCTGGCAACATTTTTCAAGCACCCATGACATAATAGAACTAGTAGAGGGTACAGAATGACTCTCCCCTAATAGTCATATTAAGGGGAGCAAGCTTTGTTTTTGTGTCATCATGTGACCAATAAGCAAAAATATATAATTGACAGCTGCACTCTAACAAATATAAACAAGATTTTAACCACTCTTGAAGTATTGTCAGTATTCAGCAATTTGGACTTAAAAATCAGTCAACCACCAAATTCAAAAGCATCTAGCATCGAAGAACATCACAGGATTCATAACTTCTGAGAGAACATTCCGGTTTTAAAGACTAATATTTGAATTAGCTACAGCAGCGCCTAGGCTTCAAAGGTTGATGCGCAGTTTGTTCAAGGAGGAAAGGCATGTACAATATTTTCAAGACAATACACTAATCTACAGAAACAAACATGGCAAAAAATTGGAGTAGTTGCCAATTATCTTAGAAACCACACATTTAAATAAAAAGTGCAAATTTTGATTACGTGAAAAGGAGTATCTAGGTCATATATTCTCCGGGCATAGAAACAGACCTAAACAGGATTTATTTAAGGCAGTAAAGTTGATTCCTGGACCTGAGAATAAATAACATATGTGCAAATAACTGAATATTATGCCAAGTTTTTGTATCACTACGGTGGAAAAACACTAATAGAAAAACCGTTAGCGCATGGTCACTACAGTGGTACATAATAATTACGCCACGCATAATTGTGCATTATGTGACGAACAGTCCACTTCTGACACATTAACAAATGATAACAAATCCTCAACAACAAAAAAAGCTAACGGACTGAGACTGGTTGGGAGCCCTGGGTATCCCTCGCTTGACTGGTAAGGACCACTATTCTTTACAAGGTTTAGGCCGTGTGCCCTATTCCTACGCATAGCAAATTGAAAGTACAGATCGAGGCAAGGAAGAAAGTCTCAAATAGACAGTCAGCGAACAGCTTTGTGAGGGACAACACCCATGTCACTAGACCCAACGATTATGTATTCACACTTGAATATTAGAAGTTGCCTATTGTAGCAGTACAGAGTCATGCCGTCACCATGAATCAAACCCCGAATGCCATGTGGTCTTGCGACTCAACAAAATAAAGCAAGACTTCATTCGCATATCCGAGGATCCACGAATGTGTATATTACAACGTTTACAGACTTGTGAGTCTCCTACAGATCTCAACCCGTCCACTCTGCTTTTACGCACTAATTTCATCCTCGTGGTGCACTTTTGGTAGACCATCCATGTAACTGTTACACCATGGGGCTACTCACTATATGCCATTGCTCACCAAATCCAGACTTCAGCGTATTCATCAACAATTCACTCCCCTCCGTAGACCCGCCTATGCGCTGAGGACCGTGCCCGTCACCCTCCCTACGCCCTGTCAACTGATTCCCCCATCTGTGCCATTAACCGGCTGCAAAGGCCTCAGCCGAAACTGCGCCCGCGCCGCGGAAATACGGGCCTTCCCTCTTGCCGTCCACAGACCGGTATGGGCACTGAGCAAGCGCACAACGGCTCTGAAGCCGCACCACAAACTCTGGTCCTGCGCACTCAACACACCTTGTCAACGCGGTCCTGCGCACGTGGCGAAGCAGCAAACTGGGAAAAGTGAAAGGTGTCCTTAACTCTCTTAAGACTCCATTAGGCTAGAAATAAAATGTAAACAAAACTACAGTTAACACGAAGAGAGAACAAGCAGACACAAGAGCTACGAAGCCGGGTCAGCGCCAAAGCGATGGTGCATGCAGGAAGCAGCTCTCCATCAGCCGTTGGCCAACAACGACAAAAAAAAAAAAATGGCGACCGCAAACGTCCGAAATTTTCGGAATCGGGGGCGTGTTTTGGGCGTTCTGAGTGACGGATGACGTCACAGGGCGAAAGAACGCCAAAAACACGCCCCCGAATCCGAAAGACACTGGGTTTTAATGGAGTGATGCCCCTCTCCTCCAATGGCTGGCCTCCGTTTAGGAAGCCAGCCAATGGGGGAGAGAGGCGGGTTCAAGCCCCCTAACTCAAAAACTTAAAATCTTCGGACTCTGCCCACTGCTACGCAGTGCGACCGTCCAAGACCTAAAAACAAGCATTTACAATGCAATAGGTCTCGCATTGACACAAGTTTGAGCTATTGGCATTGCGAATAACAACGCCTTTTATTTTTGTTTTCTTTTTAAAAACAAATAAAAGGCATTGCCATTTACAATGCCAATAGCCTAAACTCGCGTAAATGCGAGACCTATTGCATTGCAAATGCTTGTTGTTACGAGGGGTCAGCAATATCGTCCCCCTGTAACAAAATCAGCCAAAACCGGCCCTTGCAAACTGCTCTGCTGCACTCCCCCTCACCCCAGGGGGGGCGGCTGAGCGGTTTGCCAGGGCCGGTTTCTGTTCCCAGTCCGTCCCTGCTGGAAACTAATGCGGTGTAGAGGACAAAACCTCCACCAATCACTGGATTTATGTATTATATGTATACCCATGGTCACTGTAATTATGCAGCAGGGAGGACTGGATCCTGCAGCAGAGTTGACTAAATTATGCAGGAAGGAAAGGCAAATTATGCGGTGCAATAGCTTCTGTTGACCTTTTCACACAGGTTAACGCTTTCTGGGCGTAGGTTTCACCTCATTAGTACCAGTTTAACACCCAATTACACAATAAGCAACAGAAAGTTGACTAGTTAACTTTGCAGAGGGCTTTCCGCTGTGTGGCAACACGTGTCACCAGGTTTTTAGTACATTTTGATCCCCTTGAGCTAGAAAAAATTAAAAAAAAAAAAATCTGGCAGAAGGGGAAATCCATAATTATGTGGAAAACACCATGGTCGCAATATTGCATAATTCCAGTGGCCTTGTGTATACCTGTGAAGGAATCTGAGTGCACAATGCTGGCAATGAGGCAACTACACTGTGTGCAAGGGCACCAGGGGCCCTAATACAAGGAAGAAAAATGTCCCCCTTAGGTCCAACTGGGTAATAAAAGAAAGCTATAATCATGGTGCAGTCAGACCTTCAAACCTCTGAACCCCAGGGCCACTATAGCTTCCACACCAGTGGTCGTTATGCGCTGTCGTGTTTAGCAGCCATCTCTTTGGTCATACCCAGGTCTTTAAGTGGGACTAAAAAAGTGGGGGGTCTTTAAAGGGAGCACGTTTATGTAATTAAGTGCATGTCTTAAACATGTAAACTACATATCTATGATTTCCATAGTGCTCCACCCAACCAGTATTTTGGTTCCTCTCTAACCTTTGTGTTATTGCTCCCAGATATTTAACCCAACAACTGACATGCACCTAAAACCAACCAGGGCTATTGGCTTTGTCAATAGCTGTTTTCTGTTTAAGATAAGTGAGTAACACCAATGATTTTGTTGTAAATAATATTGAAAATGTTTCTTTTCTCAAATTGAGACAAATAAACATTACTGAGGGGGTAGTGGTCTTCAGATACTTATTCCCTTTTTATGCTCACATCTGCATATCTTACACCTCATCTCTTTCCTCTTCAGCACCCTCTTTTAGCCATCTCCTGAATGCACTTCCTTGCATGTCCTTTCCTTCAACATCCTCAACCCCACAACGCTCCTATAAACTGTAAGCTCTTCATGTTCTTTTAGTTTGGACTTGAGAATATTTTGACCACTGTACACATCATTCACACATAGAATCCTGCACAGAAACACAACTGCAACTGTAATAATGACCATTGATCTGAGTGCTTTACAGTGAGGCCAAGGATTGGATGACCATGTATTCTGAACACCACTGACAGGTGATGTGATAACTCCTACTGCCTTCAGCCTCCGCTCTAGAGCTCTAAATGTGGCCCGTTACATACACCTGGTGGCGACTAGAAACGTGCGAAATATAAGCAGGAACTCAATCGCTTAGATGTTTAACTTCGAGTTTTTTACAGTCATTGTTCAGAAATCGATCCATGTTTTTGCCAGTTATGTTAAGGACTTGAACATAGGGCCCAATAGGGATCTGTTTCAATGCCTGTTTTTAATTACTGCCGGGACTGAGAAAGATCCGCCCCTCTTAAAGTCCTGGCACTTAGCACATCCCAGCTGGATCACTTTACCTCAGCATTGCACCTAGCTATTTCTTATTATTTCTGGCAAATGTGCTTCTAAACCATTGAAACATTTTGAAAATGCAAACCAGTAGTTTCCCAGGATAATGTTTGCATAACCCTGTTGATGGCTGATGAATCTTATAGCATGCAAATCCTTGTTGTATTGTGATATGTGACAAAGTGGTACCATGTGTGGGAGCTTTAGCACACATCATGTGGAACAAATATAGTCCCATGAGTATACCTGGCTCATAAAGCACTACTGAGTTCCCGAGTAGCGTGCTACTCGCCGAAAAAGCGGAATTACAATACAATACAATAATCCTAAATGGCTACAAACTGTACTTGTACCCAAGTTGAAATCATCATGCAGTGCAAGTTGTACTCAGACCCTGTTTTTTGGAGGCGTAATAATGTTAGTGGCAAAAACAGTGCTGTTAAGAGGAAAATATTATGGTAATATTAGTCTAAAGAACATTTCCATAATTTATTCACCATTTTAAGGGAAAACACTGAATATTGTGCAAACACTGAGCTATTACCTAGTGGTCAGGGTATTTCTTTGAGTGTTTTTTTGTGCCAGATCTTTCTGCTGGCAAGCGTAACGAGGGAGGTTGTATATGTCCATGTCACTTTTCCTGTTCATAAATTGAGATATGCCAGAAAATATGATACTCTGTGCACGCATATACTGGGCATTAGACCCAAAACAAAACTGAAGTGCATGCATAACTTTTGTATGCACACATTATGGCTTGTCTTAAAAATGTGGATGCACACAAGGGTTTGTGACTTAAATGCCCATAGCAAGCAATGCAATGATAGCATAAACCCACAAAGTTGCAAATCCTACAGTATGACTAGCCACAAAGGGAAAGCACAAGGGTCCACGTTTACTACACATTCCACGGGCACTCACGCAACGCAATGCAATTTAGCACTGCTCATGAAAACTGTAAAACGCTGTCCTAGGGTGATGATATGGAATCGCCCAAGCAAAACTTTAGCAAATATTGGCCAAAATGTTTTCCTAAGGTCTGCTTTGATCAAGAACTCCTGGTACTACCAGCAGTTAATTTTAGGTTTTATACTGTTCCAACTTTCCACATTATAACTACTTCTGCGCACTCTTAAACCATAGTAAGGGTGCAGAAATGTTAAAATAAAGGTGTTGTGCATCAACGAGGAAAGCTTTGTTGTGATTCTCTGTTCATGGTGGGCCCTCAGACTCTCCTGAGGATGCCTGAAAAGCAGGCACTAAAAGCATGCACTTAAAAGCAGGCGATCTGTGTGAGACGATGGACACATTCAGAAGGGAGATCCTTTGATCTGAGAGTCCGCTATTTACAAATGCCCTGACTTTGGAGTCTGGTGGTGGACGTGTGGTACACGCAGTCTTTAGGCTAGGTTACTGTGGCTATTTGTGTGGTTGGGGCTCAACTAAGGCTGAAGCTGGGCCTTCACTGGAGTATTTTTTTAGGTCTGGGTTTAGACAGAAAAGCTGTCTCACAGACCTATTGTCTGCATTATTCATGCAGTGTGCCTTGAGTATGTCCCTTTCAATTTTTGACTTTCTTCATTCAGCCTCTTTCAGACATTGACCTTAGATTTTGACAATCATGTCTTGACTCTGCCCAGTGGAGTGTCCGTCTCTCACCTAATGCAATTGGCTGTTTGGGTATATTCTTCCACCATTTTTAGGTTTCGCCTGTCGAAAGCTGCGCACTGCACAGCTTTCCGCGCAGGCGAAATCTTATGTCTACAGTATGTGTGTGTTGTCCCGCCCCTCTGTTCCATTGGCTAGCTCCATAAATGGAGGCTAGCCATTGGAACAGAGATCTGTCCGTCAATGCCGGAGCAGATTCGTGGGCATTCCCAAGAATTTTAGGCTTTTGCCCACGTCATGCGGCTGTGGGCGTTTTTTTTTTGTTGTTGTCAAGGTTTGTTTTTGTCGTTTCTCTGAAGATGGCGGCCGGGCAGTAGCTTGCCTGCGAAGCTCCGCAGTTTGTGGGCTCAACGCACATTCCAATCATGCACATCACGGAACAAAAGAGCCAGAGGACTATTGCAGAGGATGCAAGAAATGCTTATGAGATCTCTTCGTATCAGCGGTGCATGCATAGCAACCCAGGGCACTCGAAATTCCCATAGAAAAATATTGCTCAGTCAACAGAGCATTGACCGATGCGTAAACCCCAGCACGGATTGCCCTCGGTCGCACCAGTACAGAAGACGCACCTAGCCTGGAGGGGCAGGCACCCAACACGGTCTCCTTGCCCGGTGGGAGCCATGCAAACATACATGCAGGGCTGCAGACATATTTCTGCACGCACGCCATCTTCGCCTTCTGCATCTGTAGCCTACGAGCCCAAAAATCAGCCCCCAGCTGCCACAATCCCAGCCATTTTCATTCGCGAACTGATCGCTCTTCTCGAGCACCAGACATTGGCACAGCGTGTCCCCCCTTCCTCCCCCGGCAGCCACTGGGAAGTTTGCCATCACATCTGCGGACGGGGTCACCCGCGCGGACACCTGTCCGTATCACAAACAGAATCGATAAGGGGGAGTCCCCGTTCTGAGCACCATAGCGCACAACCCTGGCAGACTGGCGAGCCCCTCCCCCACTCACCGGCACCTTACCGGCGCCCCCTGGCTCACCTTCCTTTGCCCCTCAGCCGGTCAGCCTCCGCGGGAGCCGGCTGTGAGAAGTTGGCCTGATATGCAGTGCTCACTATTCTAGTGATCACTATGTATCAGTCCAAACAACCCTTATTGATGATTGGTTGTAAGTCAACCTTATAGACCAGCTATCCTAGTAGCATGGATACGAGCAGTCTAAGGCTAAGACTCTAGAGGGGTGTTAAGCCAGCTGTTTTACCATCACATTACCCCTTGAACACCAAGTGAAAGGACACCACACAAGTTGTTATCAAAAATAAAGTATATTTATTTATAACAGGACTACCCTGGCTCTTTATGAGACAGGGAGCTAAGCACACAACAAAACTCTTAAAGAATTACTGAAAGTCGTACAATTTACACAAATGCCCGAGGGGCACGAAAAACCATATACACAAGAAGTGGAATGCGAAGTTACTAGCAGGTAAGTAATACTTTTCTAGACTGTAGAAACGCTAGGCCTACAATGCTGAACCCTTGGAGTAGAAGCAGGAGGCCTAGGGACGCCGTGTGCAGAGTGGGAACTCTCACGCGTAATGCGGGAACAAGTCTATGGATACTAGCAATCACAAAGTTACTGTTCTCGGGCGAACCCGACTAGGTGGGTCGAAAACAAGAGTGGATCCGAACACTTAGGGTGTTGGACTATGCTGGAGCACCAGAGTACTCAGTTTACCTAGCCCAGGGGCTGCGGCTGCATAGGGTTCAAGTTGCGTCGGAAACCCTTGTTGAAGATCCAGGAGCCTGAAGAAAGAAGTTGCTGGCAGGCGGCCAGTGAAGAAGTTCGTGGTGATCCAAGCCTGGATCAGGGAAGAAGAAGACCTGTAAGCAGAGGGGACCAAGTTCTGAATCACTAGCCAGTGATTTAGGTGGGCACCAGGATGGCACCGGACGAAGTCACCTCGACCAGGTGAGTGGGCGCTGCTGGGCTCTGCAGTCTCTCGGACCAGGAGGCGTTGTCGGCGACCAGGATGGAGGTGCGAGCTGTCCCACGAAGGTCTCTGCTGTCGACGTCGCTGGACCCAGGATTGGGGCAACAAGTCTTGGCAAATGCAAGCCCACGCGGTGGACTCAAAATGGCGTCTGGAGTGGACCAGGAGGGTCCAGGGTGCTCCTCTTTTGGAGGGGAGCAGGGGCTAGTCTGGAGCAACCAGACCAGCGGTGGTTGTCGTCGTGAAGCGTCGTGAGGGGGCCACTAGCCAACGGGCAAGTGACCTGGACAACGCGGTGAGCAGCAAAAAGCAGAAGGGCCCCACGCAGATCTCGTGGATGCAGGGGGGCTGAACTTCGGTGCTGGAGCTGCTCAGGGTCGGGGCTTCTCTTACCCCAAAGCACTCAGTCGAGGGTCACTCGGTGGTCGTGCTGGACAAGCGTCGTGCAGTCTTCAAAGATGGCCGGTCCCTCGAGGTCTCGTCACACCCACGGATCACAGCTGGGCTGATGATGCAGGTTGAGGTCAGAGGTGCCAGGGAAGCCGGTTCTCGTCGTGCTGGGCAGTCTTGATCCGGAGGAGAGACTTAAAGCAGACCGCGATGCTTGGTTGGTGTCTGCTGCTGCAGGGTAACTACTCCTTAGTCACAAGGGAGAAATCTTGAGAAGAGTCTTGAGGTCCTTTCGTGGAAAGTTGGTTCAGGATTCAAAGATGATCTAGTTTGGAAGGGGGCCAGTTCCTACCTTTATCCTGCAAAAAGGGGCTGGCACGCGACTAAGTCCTGCCCTATGGGTGGGACTAGGAGGGGGGTGGTTACACCCCTCTCCTTTGGCGGGCTTTCCCCAGATCAGGGGCTGGAGTGCCCCTGGAACTGGTTCAAGCCGGCCTATGCATAGTGAGCACCGGGGTGCCACTTGCAGTCACCTTCCTCTAAAGCCCTGCCTACCTAGGATACACAAAATCCTGTCTGGGACGGTGCTGGCACCGCCCCTGGCAGGAAACCCTTTGTCCTTGCCTCCTGTGCTGGGAGGACTCCCAGCAGCAGGAGGGCAGACTTGTGTCTCGGTGGCAGCATCCATCTTGTGGAGCTGAGGCTATGTCTGACTTTAACCGGGGTTACAGGGGACATACATGTCGTGTCCCTCTAGAAGGGTGGAATGCTAACCCCGTCGCCAGAATTGGCGAGGGGTTAGTATTCCAATTCGTATGACACCTTACTCGACATGTTTTGATAAAGCGATACCAGAGTTGTCATATAACCGCGAGGATTATAATGCACTTAAGAGTATATGGTATGCGTTATCATGGAACAGCTATTAGGACGTGGTTCTGCAAGCTGCAAATGGGCTCAGCTCATGCCAGAGCACCATCTCACATGATTCCAAGCACTCTGCCTTCAGGATTGTTAAGGCCTGCCATAGGAGTGACTGATAGGAATACATGTGTCCACTTTAGGGTTAGATATAGGTATACTATATCTAAAGCAAAGGGTGATTACACCACCTTGCCCCAGCTGTCGTGCAGCCAGTTGTGTCAGATTTGGATGGCCAGCCAGGGGTGGCATAATACATGCTGCAGCCCCTGGTAGGCCCTGGGTACACCTATGCCCTGGGTACCTAAGGTACACTGTACAGGGACTGATAAGGTGACTCAGTATCCAATTAGATATGTACCTAAGGTACATGGAATCCATTTTACAGAGAGAGCAGTAGGCCTGGGGTCCTGAATGGCAGGGCCCCAGGTCAACTAAGTCAGAAAACCAGCAAAACACCAGGCAAAAAGTTGGGGGCAACCATAGTCCGGGATCTACCTTCCTACACCGGCGACCACCTGCCCGGATCCGGGCCATGCTGCGGGCACAGGGCGCTCTCCACGGTCGACACGCATCCGCAGCGGTGCCTCGGATCCCCCCTGCGCCGCCGGGGTCTACACATTGGTATGGCAAAGTTTTTCCAACCACATGCCTTCCATCCTATGTTGTGCATGCAATGTTAAAAGATGTGTATATTTGGCGTGTGTTCTGTTGGTGTAGCTTGAACTAAACACACCTGTTATGGACGTTTTGTTGAGGTGGTTATTCCTGGCCATCTGTTTCGCTTTGGGGCTATTTTTATTCACATAACGTTACAACGTGAATGTTTGGTCTATTCTGTTGGTGTAGGTCGAAGTAAACACACCTGGACATAAGTATATTGTTAAGGTGGCAATGCTTAGCACTCTATATGTCTTTGGTGCTGTGTTGTGTGCGTGAAGGTGCCAGTAGTGTCTCATTTGTTCTGTCGGATGTTGCACTGTCCTGGTAAAAAGGCATACACTGTAACAGTGCATATCCTGTAAACACAATTAATCATTTCTCTTAGTAGACCTTTAGTTGAGAAAAAAGTGAAAACATTGAAAAGCAAATGTGGTACGTTTCACATCAAGGGTGGAACAGATCAGGTGATGTTGCTCAATTCATTGTTGTGCGAGTTTAGTGAGGTTCCGATAACTCCCGAGAACATCATATATGTATGTTGATGCAGAATATGGATGTTCTGTTGAGGAGGCAATGTTTTGCGAGCTAAATGATCTTGCTGTGTCCACCGTGGAGGTACATTTTCAGTGTCCACATTTAGAGGTGGGAATTTCCACTATCTAAGAGGGACATCACCAACGTGGCTCCTACTATGAAAGATACAGCTACTTTGGGTTAGAAACTGCTGCTGCTAGTGCTCCTTAAAGGACTGGCCAGATATATGACCTGGTGCATGCTCTATGCTGTTGTAAGTGATGGGTAGGAGTGGGCTGACACACACACCTTGCTGCTATTGGTATGTTGTATAGGGCTAGACAAGCACCCTGCTGCCGCTGTTTGTACCAATGCCCGTGGTTCAAAGACTCTGCTGCTGTCACTGCTGTTGCACGACTGCGCGTGGCACACGCGCTCATCCGTTCAACCTTGCTGCGATATACAGGGACGGATGAGACCAACGCACCCCGGCTGCCTCTGTCCGCGAGTGTAAGGCTGAGCATGTCACATCCACCCTGCTGCTGCCAGTGTGTGTATGCAAGACGCATTCATGGCACTGCGTTCACTATTGTACACGCATGGCTGTAGCACATGCACCTTCTGCTGTCAGCGATGCTGTGTAGGACAGAGCAGGGCACTGCAACCGCTGTCACGGCAACTGTAGTCGCACATAACACTCGCTGCTGCTAGAACAAGTTACTATTACAGTGCCACAGCACACAACGCAGACCAGAAAGTATTTGGTACATTCGCGCAGCATGTGCATTAACCCGCTGGACTTCCCTCCCAGTTTTAGTCATGGAACATTGCGTTGACAACGAAAGGCATGTTTTTATTTTCCTTATTATTTTCACACACATGAAATGCCCGGCTTGTGCCACACAGATTGTGCTGAGATAATGCAAGGCACTGGTGCATGTATTACAAAAGACTAATTGCCCAGACAGCAAAACGTACATTCCTACGGTATGCATTACCGCCTTTCAGTATATTATTACGCCGGGCATGTCGGGTGAGTTCATAATGTATAATTTGACAGTTTATAAAATAACAATGTTTGAAGTGTGTAAATGCCCGCTAAGAATCTGAGTGGTGTACTAGCTAGATTGCAAATCTGAGTACAACAGATTACCTTAAAACGGGGCTCAACATTTTTTTTGATATGTGGCCCTAATTTGCAGATGTTGGTCTACTGTGCTATATGGCGCCATCGTCTAGGCTTGCATTGTGTGTGGAGCTCTGTGTGTGTGTGTGGGGCTCTGTGTGTTGTGTTTGTGTGGGGCTCTGTGTGTTGTGTGTGTGGGTGGCTCTGTGTGTGTGTGTGTGGGGGGGTCTGTGTGTGGTTTTGTGTGTTTGTGGGGGGGCTCTGTGTGTGGTACTGTGTGTGTGTGGCTGTGTGTGTGTGTGATGTTGTGTGTGTGGCTGTGTGTGTGTGGGGCTGTGTGTGTCTGTGTGTGGGGGGGCTCTGTGTGTGTGTGTGGCTCTGTGTGCGTGTGGCTGCAAATGCAATAGGTCTCGCATTTGCGAAAGATTAAGCTATTGACATTGTAAATGACTGCCATTTATTTATCTGTTTTCAAAACCAACACATAAATAAACAATTTGTCATTTACAATGCCAATAGCTCTAACTTTGTCAAAGGCGAAACCGTTGCATTGTAAATGCTTGTTCTTAAAGAGTTTTATACAGCGCAAACTAGACCCGAGAATATCGGGTATCAGAGCGCTTTACACAAGCACCAGTTTCGTTACAGTTGGAGACAGTCATTTCTGTTAAGCCCAGGGAGATTAATTGATTTTCCCTAGAATCACAGGATTTTGAGCATTGATGTCGAAACTAAAGCCCAGTTCCCCAGCTTCGAGGTCGACCACTGTATCTGTAAGGCTACATGCTTCACCTAAGTGGTAACACTAAACTGCAGCATGAAGGACTACTTTGCAACTATAACTCTTTGTCCACCTCTGCTGGCTCCCTTCCATGTTTCTTGTTCGAATGTTCAATGAAACATGTGTTAGAACATTAAACCCCAACCTGCAGCCTTTGCCAATGCTTTCAGTATCTATTACTCTCTCTCTAGGTCCTGCAGGTGCCCCTTTCTGTTAAAGGAGGTCCTAAGCATGTTCCCTAAGCATACACGTGATACCTCAGCATTGTAAATCAGAAATTTCAGGTGAAAAGGAAGAAATGTGTCAACCTAGGTCTACCGGGGACATTCTACAACATAGTCTGTTGTCGCTCTTTGGGACATGCAAGAGAGCGGGCTGGTGCTACTGGATAGAAAGGCTCTTTTGTATTTTTTTAATGGTAGGTGAAAAGACAAACTTGTTCTCATGAATTTACACGTTTCCCTACTGACAAGGATTGCCCCGTCTGGAAAAATTGGCATTCTGTTAACCTCCTGCTTTCGCAAACTGGTAGCCTTTAGAAGTTTAACGTCAATACATCCAAGCAGTACATTTAGGTGTCATGGGTGTAGGTAGATTGCTCTAGAACTGGTCTAGAGCCGAGTTTAAGAAGAATATGTCACTGAATACTGATGCCAGATATAGTGCTTCTGAATGATTATTGAACACACAGTCCAGAAAAGAAGAGGTTAACTTAGTGCAGTGAGATAAAGTGTTACTTCATGTGGCTATGGGCACATTGAACAAGGCCTTGACTAGTCCTAAAGAAGAATAGGTTCATCATTCTTCATCCTTACCAACGCTAGGAACAGAGTACATAAAGGGCGTATGTCTGCTTATGAAGCCTACGCCTAATCTAGAATGGCCTCCCCACTCATAAGAGAGCAGTTTAAAACATCTAACCTTTCTCATACATAATGTTGTGAGTGTATCAGAAGCACTAGGAGAATTCAATTGAAACTTGAACCATTTGAGATTCAAAAACGTTTTGCTCACAAAACAGTTCTATGACGCTGCAAAAGGAGGAAAGAATATTTCATCTGACATGGGTGTATTTTGTTATTGTGTTACCCATGGTCTCTTGTCTCAGTGTGAAGGGATAGTGATTTAACAGAATGAAAATGGGTCGACCTGAGCCAGTGGATTCTTTTCACATTTGGAGTGGCTTGATTTAGTTTTAATTAAAACTATACTTGTTTCACAAAACCAATACAATTGTGGTTTCCATTTCCAAAAGAAAGAGTGAAACTTGTACTTATGTTGTGCAAGGAGAGCAGCCCCCGCCCCATTAATAAGTACATTCTCTTCCGGGAATGACAAACTATATTTTCCCCACCTTGCAACTGGCCATATCAAAAGTTCACTGCTCCTTATTTGTTGCAGGGCCTAAGGCCAAAATGTTGTTCTGTTTCTGTGACCTACATACATTTCACAAAACATTTCCGCTAATACATAGCCTGAACCTGGAACGCATGGAATATTTATGAATCTGAAGACTGTACCTTATATTACATATATGAACCACTAATGCATAGCATAATTGTACGACAAACATACCTATTCAGGCCTGCCTGAGCCAAAATTTATTGCAACACTCTCCAACGCACACCACAGAATTCCACCCTTAGCTGATTACGATAGGATTCATAAAGGCCTTTTTTTTTGATATTCTGAAGGCCCATCAAAACGTAAGCTCTGTTCTATTTCCCCAGCAGGGATGGCCTCAGGATTTCGAATCATCTTCTTTGGATAACAAAGATCTTACCACTATCAATTTAATTTTGCACTTACCATTGAGGCACGGATGAATAATGTTGATGTTACTTGCCAGGAAATGCACAAGTATTTTTTTTTGCTGTTTTATTAAGCGTCAATGCAATTGCAGCAGTGCTTAATTTGAGCTGGTAGTTTCCGGTGTTCAGCACCAGCACTTAATTGTCAACACTGTCTGTCTAATTTACAGATGAGCACAACACTTGCTTACTAATTTAAAACACATCAAAAATGACTAATACCTGTCGCCCAAGCCATTCTTTTAGCTTTGGGGGCCTGGAATAGTCTGAATTGTCACACTTGCAGGAGTGTGATGCCTAGTAGTTGTGTTGGTACTGTCATTGGCAGAGATGGCAATGGGCAGTGCAAGTTGCAGAGAGCTCCTAAAGCGGGCCCTGGTGCTTAATTTTTTCCAAATTAATCACTGCATGGGAGTGATTTACAGGAGCACTAGATTACATTACACACGGTCAGATTTATTTTTTAGGCACAGGGAGATTAAGTGATTCGCTCAAACTCACAAGATTTTGAGCAAACCTCGTTCACCAGTTCCAAATTTGC
The DNA here is from genome assembly GCF_964261635.1 of Lissotriton helveticus. Lineage (NCBI taxonomy): Eukaryota > Metazoa > Chordata > Amphibia > Caudata > Salamandridae > Lissotriton > Lissotriton helveticus. The sequence goes on from NC_136057.1 coordinate 1,464,221,349, forward strand.
AGCTCTGACCTTTAAGCCATATCCCTTCCCAAGTCTCCGCCATATGTAATTTTTGCAATTGCCAGACATGGGTATAGAGATTCAAAATAGAGCCTGTGCAAACATGGAATACTGGGGCAATCTATGTCATTCTCTCATACCGTTACGTTTACCGGCAAGATGGGGGATCTGTGAATTAAACGTTTGTAGCTGTTTTATGGTGTAATCTACACGTCAACTTACAATCCAGAGAAGACAAAATCAGCTTTTATCGTTCCAGGGTCGATCAAGAGAACAGCGCTCACTGGGTAGCGATTTTATGAACAACAAAAATGGAAAGCATAGGCTTGAAATAAAATACCTTACCTGTCTATTTTGAACAAAAATAGTATACTGAAAAGAAAAACGATCTGCACCTAGTAACCTAAAATGCCAATGAGCTCCTTCTCATCAGAAAGAACATGGGCATGAAGCCAAAAAGTTTCACTCGGCTGCCGAAATTGTGTGGCAAACAGATTTAGCAAATTTTGTCTACAAGAGCTCTGCAGCATTCTTTCAAATTATGCCGGATGTTTTATTTTGTTTTTGAACCGCGTCCAGAATTCCCTCGAGTGGCAAACTAACGTCATACAAAATGTAAGCCGGAATGTGGGTCGGCGTCCCTGGCAGACAATGGGACGTGTTCACGGTGTGCCAACCCTCTCTGGCGCACGTTTCCACACGTCCCCTCGACATACTCCAGGATGAGGCATTCCACTGCACTGTAAATAAATGTTCAGCTCAGCCGTTGAAAGTGCGCGGCGCGGTGTGGGCGGAAGGAGGGAGAGGCAGGCCTGGCGGGGGTGGGAGGGGCAGAGTTCCCCCGAGGAGCATCAGTGCCTCCCTTCCACCACACCCTCGAGGCGCAGGAGATACCATGGCTACCCTCGGCGATGTTCCACAACACGCCCTAAACTTGCAGCTGGAGTCTGGAAGCAGCTGGAATAAGAAAGGAGGGGTGGGGGGGGGGAGAATTATGGACAGAGACTTTAACTTTTTTAGATGGCCCACTTGGACGGGCTCGGACAACATGGCCCCATAACGATAAGAAACCTTTTACGCCAAAAGGAAGTCAGACGAGCCCGTCCAAGTGGGCCGTCTCAAAAAGAGAAAAATTTACGTCATCAAAACTCTTTCCCAATGGCTGGCCACATTTTAGCATAAACGGTTATGCTGGCCAATGGTAAAGAGGGGCGGGGCGTAAAGCTCCATATTCAAAGCTTACTTAAAATCATAGAATCTCGCCAGCGAGACTGCGCATGCGCAGCGTACGCAGGCGAGACATAAAAAATGTCTTGTATGCTTTCAGACTCCGGAGGGGAAGCAAAAAGACTAACTGGGCTCAGGGCGAATGGGAGCACAGGCCTGTGTTATTGGGGCTGTTCCTCTGACCCCAAAATATACTGTCATATAAATATCCCTTGTGTCCAGTGGGCTTTCCGACCCCCTCCCCCTCCCCAGCAGTGCAAATTGTGGGTGAAGAGCCCCACCCGCTTCAGTCTGGGCAGAAGGACTAAGTGAGCCCGGGGATCGGTGTTGCACAGGCCCATGTCGGGGGGGGAGGGGGGGGGGGGGTTCACTTCGACACCTTTCCACCCCCACCCTCGTCCTAGTTGGCATAGAGAAGCAGATCACTGCTTGGGGTTCAAATGCCTAGTGTGATCTTCAAGCTGATATCCACTAGTGAAACGCAGGGCTGGAAACAGGACATTGCCCCCTTTCCAAAGCTGCCTATCCCATGCTGATGATCGGAGCTCTGGTGCCACGTTATGACTCCAAACCTTCCATTGAACCAATTTGAAGTGAAATTAGACTGTGCCATTCTAGTGCAGTCTACTTTAACTTTATTTTGCTGTGACATCTCTCTGTATGCTGATGTTGCAGCAAAATGGAAAATCAAACCCTGGATGCAGGGGAAGCTGTTCCCTTGCATTCCAACTTGAATTTTGAAGAATAAAATGCTTCTGATTTAGAAAAACAGAACATTTTCTGTTTCAGTGGCGAGGACGACCTGTTAACTTCCTCTCCACTACAGAGGTAGTAGTGCTGAGGAAGTCAATGGGCCATCCTCAGTATTTGAGAAGTTAACGTTTTTCTGTTTGTTTGTATATATTTATTTATTTAATGTAAAGAAAGCGCAGCCCACTCGGCCGACACTGCTGCAGTTTCCTGTCCATATGCATATAATAACCTGGTCAGCCTATTTAGGCAACACGGGTGAGCACGGTACTTTTGTTGCATTTTTCCAGGAGGATGTCAAAATGCCAAACAGATTTCAGAATTTGGTATTTGCAGGATGCATTGCAATTGCTATGTACTTGGGCCCTCCTTTACCAGCTGAAGGTTCTTTTCAGTGAGTTACAGTGACATTTAAGACTTTTTATTTTAATCTGGTTTCTTTTATCTAGTATTTCTCTCTTTCCATCATGAAGCTTCTGCATACGTGATCTCTACAGACAAAAACTTGCTTTATTCAGATAATAAAAGGGATTTATTTTAGCCATGTATCAGAAATGTTTTTTTTGCTATTTTAGTGATCCTGGATCGATGGGCATACTTTACAACTATCCATTTTTAGGTCTCACCTAGGCAGCGATTGCGCTGTCTTTTCGAGACAATCTATATTCAAGATATGGGCAGGAAAGCTACTCTTACTTTCCACCAATCTTTTGGATTGGCTCCTGTTACTGTCCTTTGCAAATGGTGGCTTTTCATTGGTCAATAGACTTAGTAGTCTCTCCTTCGTAGCTCCTTTTCTCTTCTTGTAACCTGCCATGAGGACACCCCCTGTTACATGTGTTGTTACTCGGTATGTTTTATTTCCAGTCTGTGAGCATTATTTTCTTAAATGACTTTCTCTTTTTGTGCGTGTGACATGCTCGCCTGCAAGCCCTTTTTCTTTTTTAAAGTGGCACTATCTCATGTTTTTGGCATTAACAATGGCGGCTGGGCCATTAACACTGCTCAGGCTATAATATATTTTTTGGAGAGCAGTTAGCACGCCGTACTTTATTTTATGTTTCTTTTACATTTGCGCTTTATGTTATATTATTCAACAGCACGAAAGCTTCATATTCAAGATTTTCCGGGCGCTCATTTCTTTTGTTAAGTGCGGCTTGCCTGCTGGCAACACACACTAGCAATGGTGGCCGTGTAGTGTCCCAGGTCACAGCCCCTTATCCCCGTCTGGCGCTTTAGGTATTTAGGTATTTACGTTTTAGAACAACGCCCGCTTTCCTATTAACAACACAGGCGCCAGGGAAGCCACAGATGGTCATTGAAGCTGGTGGGGCACACTTTAAAAAAAATGTTATTTAATATTTTGTAGTTTATTACTTAATTTCTCAAAATTAATTTTTAACTCCCAGGCGATTCCAAAGTTATCATTGTCCTGCAAAATTCGGGAATCACTGAACATGGATTTTAATATACAACATTTTTTTTTAAAACACACTTTATTATCGACTGCAAGGAATGATAATGGCATTGACAGGGACATAATAAACTGTAGAGTCTTTTCTAATTATACCCCTCCCTGTCGGAGGTAATCCCAGCGTTGCCGTCAATACCCAGCATATCATTTGTAAAGTGTATTCGATACAGCCCCAATGTTAATACAATGTCTTGTAATTGTATAGGTAAACATGAACATTATAAAAACTTTCTATCTAAACCAATCCCCACCCACCCCCACCCAATCCTGGTCTAGTTGCTCCAAATAGTGCCACCACCCACGAGGAACGTCCTATATGTCTTAAACTGTAGGATATAGGGAACAGATGTAGTCGCCTGTGTCCGATGTCGGGGCCTATATCATAGGAAGTGTCAGGGAAGGTAGGCACTTTACTGATACCTTGCTATTTGTGATGGGAGTAAATCAAGTGCTTCTAGTTCAATCAGCATGGTTTTCCATTCCAAAGCTATAGGGTGCTTTCGTAGCCCTTCCTCTTCCTCCTTCCTAAGAGCAGCTCCTTCCGCACGACCCCATTGTAATAAGTCTGTCTGCCATACACTAACCACTGGAGATCTGGGTGACTTCCACCGCATTGTTATGGCCCTACTGGCCAAAATAAGTGCAAGGTCTAGGAATTTCAGCCTAGCTTTTTGCGTCTTTGTAGACCCGCAAGGTAGGGTAAAACCTCGTCTGGGACCGGTAGTTAGGTCACCGTAATAAGGGCGTGGCGAATCGTCATCCAGTAATTGAGGACAAGATCACATCATATGGATGAAGTCCGCCTCATCACCTCCACAACAAGGGCAACTGTGAGGGGAGTCCGGAAACATGCGATGTATTATCTTGGGGGTAAGATAGTATCGATGGAGCACCATCGTTTGAATAAATTTAAGTCTGACATTGCGTGAGACTCTTTTGGGATGTTTTAACATGGTCCGCCATGTCTTGTCTGTTATTTCTGTACCAGAGTCCTCTACCCAGCGTGTTCTAAGGGTTAGGAGTGGAATTGCTGCGTGTGTCCTGATCCCAGTATAGAGCCAGCGTACTAGATGGCCTCCCGGTCCCATGTAATACAAGAGGTGAACCAATTCATGCTGTGTGGGTATGGTTCTTTGCGGCGCCCATGTGGTTCTAATGTAGTGTGACACCGTGGCATGTAGCAAATATAGGCGTTGTGGAACCCCAGTGATCTGCACAAAGGATTCGTGGTCCAACAAAGTATCGTCTCCGAAAAAGGAACACACCTCCTCAACCCCACTATTTGTCCATCCCCGTAGTCTAGTGCGTGTGAGTCTACCTTGTGGTGTGGGGATGCCCAGTAAAGGAATATTCGCCGCATAAGGTGGCACCGCCGACGTATAGGCAAGAGCTTTCCTCCAGCAATGTAGTGCTATTTTGAGCAGGGGGGGGGGGACATGTTGGGGGAATCCGGGCCTTGGACAACAACAAAGAGTGAAGCTCCCCGCGATCTAGCCTCTCCGGCGTAAAGCCGATTTCATGTAGGTTCCTACCCGCCGTCCAATAAGAGAGCCACTGTAGCTGACTAGCATAATAGTATCCCCGAAAATCCGGGGCTCCCATGCCACCTTCTGTCGTCCCCAGTTGGAGTTTCCGAAGACTAATCTGTCTCCGGCCATTACCCCAGATCAAGGTGACCAAGATAGTATTCAGCGTATTAAAGATAGACTGAGGGAGAGTCACCGGTATATTCACAAAATAATATAGAAGGCGTGGAAGCATAACCATTTTTGAGACGGCAATTCTGCCCATCACCGACAGAGGCAGAGAAATCCAGAACCCCACACTACTTCGGAGACTCTTTATTGCACTAAAAATATTACCATCTATCTGATCCTCGGGTGTCCTATACACATGTATACCCAGGTACTTAAAAGTGGTGGGGGCGACAGGGATAGAGTAAGTGCCAAATCGTATGTGAGGTAATTGTGGCGTTTCTCGGAAGAAGAAGCAGGTCGATTTCATGGGGTTTATCGCTAAGCCTGACAATTTCTCAAATGTGTCAAATATATCAAATAGTGGGGTGTTATCTGCTGTCAAGTTGCGAAGGTATAACAGGATGTTGTCCGCATATATAGATATGAGGTCCTGACTCCTGTCGATGTGAATGCCCAGACGGTCCGCTGTACTCCGAAGGGCTAGAGCCAGTGGTTCAAGGGCAATCACAAACAACAGAGGGGACAAGGGGCAGCCCTGTCTCGTACCTCTGTGCACCTTGTAACATTCCGAGATATAATGGCCAGTGCGTGCCCTAGCCACTGGTGATGCATACAATAGGCGGACCCATTTCAAAAAGCGGTCCGGAAAACCGAACCGTCTCAGAGACTCAAACATGAATTCGCAGGAAAGGAAATCGAATGCTTATTTTAGGTCAAGCGCTTTACATCCTGCGCGAGGAAGATCATGCGGAGTAGCCGCCATTATAGAATGCAATCTGCGGGTGTTCAGGGAAGTACTACGATTTGGAAGGAATCCACATTGATCCCGGTGAATAAGTGTGGGGAGGTACGATTGCATCCAAGTGGCGAGGGCCTTACTTAAAATCTTGTACTCTGTGGAGAGCAAGGAGAGAGGTCTATAATTACCCATATCCAGCGCGTCTCGACCCGGCTTTGGAATGGACGCGACCAATGCCTGCATAGTAGAGTTAGGCAGGCGACCGGTGTCAAAGGCCACCCTGTAGACCATCTCCAAGACCGGCACTAGGAGTTCCGAGTAAGTTAGATAAAACTCCACCGGAAGTCCATCCATTGCCGGTGTTTTATTGAGATTCAGGCTCTTAATCGCTGCCCGTATCTCGTGTTGGGTAATGGGGCCATCAATGTCCTTCCTTGTGTCTTCCTTTAGCACCGGGAAGGGGAGATCCCGTAAGAACGCATCCATCTCTGCACTATCTATTGGTGTGGAGGGCAGATAAAGTGCCTGGAGATGTTCACAAAACGCCCCGTTTATTTCAGCTTGTGTGTTGACTATGGTGCCCGCCTGGGTGCGAATGCTTATTATAGTCGGCGGGTCAGGACGATCTCTCATCAACCGTGCCAGCAGGATGCCGGATCTGTCAGCTTCAGTGTGTTTACGTTGGAAATAGTCCCTGTAATCTATTGTCAGAAGCGTTTCCAGTGGTTTGGCATGGTCTATATGGGCAGTTTGTAGCTCCCCCATCCTCCGAGGATCGAGGCCTGCCGCCCTCTCCAGGGTCTGCAGCCTGTCTTCAACATCACAGAGTTTACGATGCACCTCTTGTCTGGCCCCCACCACCTGCCCTATCGTTGCTCCTCTGACCACTACCTTCAGGGCATCCCATTCTATCAGGTTCGAAGAGGCAGTATTCCAGTTCTCCCTCAAGTAGTCCGATATAGTGGTACCTAGTGCCATACGAAAGGGGGTATCCTCCAGCAGACGGGGGTTCAATCGGCAGGTGGGCACCGGCGCCGGTACCCTGCCCCACAGGAGTGTTAGTTTCAAGGACCTATGATCAGAAAAGGTCTTAGCCAAATACTCTGCTTCCGTTATTGTATTGAGAAGAGACCTAGAGCATACAAATCGGTCTATTCTAGTGTGGAGGTTGTGTATTGGGGAGAAAAAGGAGTATTCCTTATGTGTGTGGTGAAGGCCCCGCCAGGCGTCGGACAGTGTCCACCCGTCAACCCAGGAGGTGAATTGGTCAGTCAGTTTACAAGCCGCAAAGGCCTGTAGTGGAGGGTGAGATCTATCCAGTCCCAAGTCTAGTATCGCGTTCCAGTCCCCTCCAAGCACCCAAGGAATCCCGTCCCAGTCAGCCAAAGCCACACCCAGTCTCCCAGGAATCTGTCTTGTTCAACGTTTGGTGCGTAAATACTCCCAGGACCACCAACGAAGCATCTAGAGTACCTTTCACCAGCATATACCTTCCCTGGTCGTCTGCTCGGCGTTCAATCTCAATAAACGGGGTCCCATGTCTTAACCAGATTGTTGCCCCCCTAGCGAAGGCCGAATAGTTCGTAGAATAAATGCTACCCCTCCATTTCTTCCGTAACTTCTGCGTTTCAGAATCCGTGAGGTGGGACTCCTGAAGAAACGCAATGTGTGTCTGGTTTCTAAGGAGAAACGAGTAAATGCAGTGGCGTTTCTGAATGGCTCCCAGCCCTCGCACGTTCCACGTTAGCAAATTGTAGGCCCCTTTAGTCTTGTCAGTGCGTGTCATGTCCCCGATGGTAAGATGTTGTCCTCTCCCGTGGTGGGTGCCCAGGGGAGTCTGACCAAGAGTCCCCATCCGCCATAACTCTAACTAAACCCGGCACAGCGCTGGAACTGTTCTGGGCCCAACAATAATGAAACAAACAAATAGCACAAAGAAAGGTGCATATGCGAAGAGGGAGGTGGCCAGCCGTGTGCATGGCCTTAGTACAGCCAAACATTGTCGCCCGATGGCTCCACGGTGCTCCATCCCGGGGGAGAGTAAAACTATAAATGTGGAGGGAGTGGCAATGTATACATATCCGTTAGGAATTACCCCGAGCCACCAGGAGCTCCATGGCTCACAGTCTAGGTCAGTGACTATTAGAAGGTCAGAAATCACATAAACAAGGCCATAAGTAACAAGCATTTACAATGCAACGGTCTCGCCTTTTCAAAAGTTAGAGCTATTAGCATTGTAAATGACAACATTTTTATTTATGTGTTGGTTTTGAAAACAGATAAATGGCGTTGTCATTTACAATGGCAATAACTTAATCTCTCACAAATGCCACACACAGATCCACACAGAGCCCCACACACATACACACCTACAGAGCCACACACAGAGCCACACACAGAGCCACACACAGAGCCACACACACACACACACACACACACACACACACGGCCACCCACACACACACACACACGGCCACCCACACACACACACACACACACACACACACACACACACACACACACACACACACACACACACACACACACACACACACACACACACACACACACACACACACACACACACACACACACACACACACACACACACACACACACACACACACACACACACACACACACACACACACACACACACACACACACACACACACACACACACACACACACACACACACACACACACACACACACACACACACACACACACACACACACACACACACACACACACACACACACACACACACACACACACACACACACACACACACACACACACACACACACACACACACACACACACACACACACACACCCACACACACACACACAGCCATACACACACACAGCCATACACACACACACAGCCACACACAGCCACACACACACAGCCACACACACACACAGCCACACACACACACAGCCACACACACACACAGCCACACACACACACACACACACACACACACAGCCACACACACAGCCACACACACAGCCACACATCTTCCATCCATTCACCCATCCAGACATATACCCACCTACTGAATCATCCATCCAACATGCAATGCACCACCTAACTCAATTCAACCATCTACTGGCTTAATCCAACCATAAAACTCCTTCCAGCCACCCATTGACTTGTGCATTCCATTAACTCCATCAATGTAACTACCATTCAACTCCAACCACCCACTAACTCATGCATCCACTGACTCCATCCACCCGCTGACTCATGCATCCACCCAACCACCACTCAACTCCATTCACCCACTGACACATACATCCAACCATCAATTCATGAATCCACCAACTCTATTCAACCAACCACCACTCAACATTATCCACCCACTAACTCCATCCACCCAACCACCACTCATCTACCTTTATCCACCCACTGACTCCATCCACCCAACCACCACTCATCGACATTCACCCACTGACTCAATCCACCACTCATCTCCATATGCCCACTGACAAATACATCCACCACTGTACTCTATCCACCCACCAACTTATGCATCCACTGACTCCATCCACCCAACCACCACTCATCTCCATTAACCCAATGACACATACATCAACCACTGTACTCTATTCACCCACCAACTCATGCATCCACTGACTCCATCCACCCAACCACCACTCTTCTACATTCACCCACTGACTCCATCCACCACTCATCTCCATTCGCCCACTGACAAATACATCCACCACTGTACTCTATCCACCCTCCAACTCATGCATCCACTGACTCCATCCACCCAACCACCACTCAACTCCATTAACCCAATGACACATACATCCACCACTGTACTCTATCCTCCCACTGACTCATGCATCCACTGACTCCTAACAGTTTGAGCCCCTCAGTCACTTGGGGACACTCGCCGAGTCTCTGCCCCTCACTTTCCGGCTTACCGTGGGCAGCTTCCACTTCACGCCCTGCACCTTGGAGGAGCCGGGCACCAGCTCCTTTAAGCCCAGCGAGGAGGTGATGGCCGGAAAGGAGATGTTTTCGCAGAGCTGCCCCGCCTGCAGGCACTCTGCACACAGCATGCTCGTTGGTGCCCAGGCCATTGGCCAGAGCTCTTGCAGCTCTGAGTGACCCAGGCGTGCTCCCTCTGTTCCTGGAAGGCCTGCTCGTAGAAGTAGCAGGCTATGACGATGGTGGCAGGCACAGTGTAGAGCACGCTCCATCAACTTCTCGGTCTTGGTGCCATCGTGCTTCATGATGGTACGAATGCGGAAAAGTGACACAAAGCCAGCCAGCAGGAAGGAGGTGCCAATGAAGAGGTAGACAAAAAGTGGGGCGAGCACAAAGCCATGCAGAGCGTCCACGCTGTTGATGCCCACAAAGCAGATGCTGCTCAGCACATCACCGTCCACTTGTCCTGCGGCCAAGATGGTGATGGTCTAGACGGCGGGCACGGCCCAAGCAGCCAGTGGAAGTACTGCGAGTTGGCTTCGTGGCCCCACTTCATGCCAGTCGCCAGGAACCAGGTGAGAGACAGGCCAGTGCTGTAGACTTGGGAGCTGGGAAAACGGGCTTGAGTCTTGGCGTCGGTTCAGCTTCCTGTGATTCTGGGAAAACCACTTAATCTGCCCGTGCCAAACAGAAATGTTGTCATGTAACTGGTGCTCTGCACATCCAAATCGCTCAATACCTCCGGGCCGAGTTTGCGCTATATAAAACTGCAAAGAATAAATACCACTTTGAGACGGGTGAGGGGTGGAGAGATGCAGAGAGCGAGAGGAGGTCTGAGAGGGAGCGGTAGAAATGAGAAGAAGAAAGATTTAAAAAAAATGCAAACGTAGGTTGTTTTCCGAACTCTCTCATCTGGACAGGAATAACGATCCTCCCCGCGCACTCCATTTGTTACAACAAAAAGCTAACTTCCCTGCCTGAGGGGTCGTTAAGATTCAGTGCTGAAACACTAGCTACGGAAATACTGCTATGAAATGGGTTACAATTCTTCCCTGGGCTCCTGGGGCTTGTTGGTAAGACTGCAGCAAAGCTGCTTCCTCTACCTGCAGGCTTTGAAGGAAACAGGCTAAATATAATGAGGCTGTCCTAAGGCGCGCAGACTGCACAGTGCAGATGATGGCTCGGGCGGTCAGGAGGCCTCCTGTTTGTCCTGATAACAATGGGGTTAACCCTGCCTTGAGGCGGGAGGAAGGAACCCGTCTCGGTATCTGCAGCCTGCGCGCTGGAAGTCCTCACTCCGTCTCCATATGGGTTCCTGTCATTGTGAATGCTCCGAGGGCTGGCCTGTATTACTACAGATAATGAGTGACTCACGGGCTCCAGCCCCGATACCCGGGCCTCGGCCACCTTATCAGTCCAACGCGAAATGTCGCTGCTACGAAGGACCGAGCGCCATAAAAGGGCTGCCCAGCCTTCCCAGGCGCTACTGAAGAGCAGGGTGGCAGAGTGCCCCCGCGCAGCTACTGGAATGTACTATTTAGCAGGGGAGGGGTGCGTGTCACAGAGAGGTCACCCGGAACACTTTAAAAGGAGTGATGCCACCCCTTTATACACGACCGCCTAAATGCGATTTTAGGACTACAATAATTTATACACGAGGCAAACTTCGAATTTCGAAATGCGTGTGTAGTTCGGCACAGGAGGGTAGGGTGTATAAGGTTGAGCAGCCGGTGATGTAGACAAGGTCAGGGTGAGAGAAGAAAATAGGCCACAGACACCAAAATAAAAGACCACCACACCCACTATTAGCAAATCAGATTCCTAAAAAAAAGCTTGTATATTTGCAACTCGACTGTTCTTAACATGTAAAGGCATGGTGTTTCGCAAAGTATGGACGACTGCCTACATCTGCGCCCCCTGCAGGTAACGTGTGGTAAAATTAGGGACACTGGCAGTAAAGAGCCTACCAGACCATAAACAGGCACACAAGCAGTGAAAACAAGTCCCCTCTCTGTACCTGGGCCGGGCTGCACTGTGTGGAGAGGAGGCAGTGTCTGCTCACGCTGCCTGCACGCGTGAGTCGGCCCTCTGATTGGTTAATAAGGAACACCAATCAGAGAGCTGACTTGAGCGTGCAGGCAGCGTGATGAGGGGCTGCTCTCTGCCGATGACATCAGGGAGAGAAAGAATAGCAAAAACACCCCCCGAATCCCGTCTTGAACTGAGTGACTCCCCTCTCCTCCAATGGCTGGCCTCCGTTTAGGAAGCCAGCCAATGGAGAAGAGGGGCGGGTTTAAGCCCCCACACTATCAACATAAGATCTCTTCCTGCGACTGCGCGAGCGCAGCCAACACAGGTCTCGACCTAAAAAGCCCCAGCCCTTGGTACACTAGCAAGGATTAACTTCCGATATATCTCGGGGGCGAAACACAAAAACTCCAACAGCTGACCCTGTCCAAACAACACAACAGCAAGCACATCAATGTTCGTAAGCATAGTTCTCAGAGACAAAGCATCACCAGCAATAGTTATTTATCAAGCATGTCATCTGCCGCCCTAGGCGTAATGGTGGGGAACAAGATCGCACTGTGTCCAGAGTCTGAATGCAGTGTACTGTCCTCTGAGTCTGTAGCAATCTTGTTTGAGTCCTCACGAAAGGCACCTGCCATAGCCAGCGCCCCTTCTTGGTCTTTTCGCTGATGTTCCTGTGATGGACCAGCACCTCCACCACTCCGACCAGACCGTTGGGAATGACGGGCGAACTGCCCCGGGACACCCTCAGAGCCCTGCGTGGACATCTCCAGAGCACTTGCCTGACTGGACCCTATACACATCACATCCAGCCACTCCTCAACGTCCGCAGGACTCTCGAAAAAGTGTGTCTTCTTCTCGTGAATGACCTTAAGTCTGGCAGGGTAGAGGAGCGCGTACTTGAGTTGTGCCTGCTGTAGCCTCTTCTTCACAGCCTGGTATGAGAACTGTTGTCTCTGGACAAGCATTGTGTAGTCTGGGTATAGGGACACACAGTGGTTCTCATATTGGATAAGTGCCTTTTCCCTGGCTTTCTGCAGCAAAGTGTCCCGGTCCCTATAATTAAGGATTTTAACAATCAATAGGCGGGGCGGCAGACCAGGCTTAGGTTGACCAGTTGGAATCCTGTGTGCCCGTTCTACGCAGAAGTACGACGAGAGGCCCTCGTTACCCCATGATCTCGGAACCACTGTTCCATGAAGTCTGCCGCCCGGTTCCCGTCGCAGCGTTCTGGCAAACCAATCACGTGGATGTTGCTGCGTCAGTTTCTTCCTTCTGCGTCCTCCACCCTCTCCATAAGCGTGGAAACCTGTTGCTGGAGCTGCTGTAAAGAGGAAGAGTGTTCTGCCACTGTCTGTGTGAGTTCCTTCAAGGTCTGGCCATGATCCTGAACCCTGTCTACCAACTTGCCCTCGTCCGCCTTCAGGATATTCAATCCGGTACTAAGAGTGCCCAGCTGGAGCTCCATCGCCGCCCGAGACTCACGTATCTCCTGAAGTATAATGTCCAGTTTGTCCGGAGGTCGGTCCCCCACATCTCCGGTCGAGGCGGCCCCCGTCACGGTGCCCCCTCCCGTGGCACCTGATCCTTCGTCCGATTGCGGCCCATAGTGGTACATCACAGGGTCGCCGGGACAAGTGGGGGCCAGCCAGGGCACAGTTCACTCCTCCTGGCCCCCGTTCGGGCCCCGCATTAACACCCCTAGTCAGGCCTCCATCCGCAGGGCCGCTGCGCCGCCGTCCAACCACCAGCCTGTGCCCACGCAGTCTCGGGGAATTGCCGATAGGCCTAGGAGGGAGAAATCTGGTCAGTGCCCTCCAGCCAGCCTCCGTAGTAGACCCCAGCCAGTTCTAGTCCACTCCTTCCTCGGACTTTCACCGCCTTATCTCCCGCCAGTCCAGATACTTCCACAAGGGCCCGACACAGGGCAGGCCCCGTCCACAGTGGCAGGCCCCGCGCAGGTCCGTCCTCCGTCCCAACTGGCACTGGTGCAAATTCAGGATGGTGAATGTAAAAATTCAGGACAAAGGGTCAAAATTCAGGACACAAATTCAGCACAGGAGGTCAAAATTCAGGACAAAAAGTCAGGACAATTGGATAAGTTTTACAGACACATCAGAGGTCGCACAATTGTATATAAGTAAGCTCAGCCATATCTAGACATATTCAGCCGTTTGCAAACCTATCCATCATGTATCCTTCCATCTATCATTTTGCTCATCCATCCCTTCATCCATCCTTTCACTCATCCATCCATTATCCATCCGTCCGCCTTTTCACCCTATCCATCTGTACACTCATCCATCCACTCTTCTACCCATCCATCCATTCACTCATCCATCCAGCCATTTACCCTTTCACCCATCCAGCCTTCCTTTCACTTACTCATCCATCCACCCAGTCACTCATCCTTCCAGCCATTTACCCTTTCACCCATCCAGCCTTCCTTTCACTTACTCATCCATCCACCCAGTCACTCATCCTTCCACCCATCCACCCTTTCAGTCATCCATCATGCTACCTTTCTCTCTCCATCGACTCTTTCACTTAGCAATTTAAATTTTTTTTTTTTTACAGAGTTTTATATAGCGCGAACTAGACCCGAACCAAATCGGGTATCAGAACGTTTTACATAGCACCAGTTACGTTACATGAGGACACACATTCATTTTTAGGCACTGAGAGATTAAGTGATTTGCCCAGAATCACAGTAGGTTTTGGTGTCGTTACCGAGACTCGAACTCAGCCACCCACCCATCCATCCATCCATCTACTCATCTGCTCATGAATCCATCCATTGACCCTATCACTCATCTATCCTTTCTCTCATCCATTTATCCTTTTACTCCTTCACTCATCTATTCATCATTTTGTCCATCTACCTTCCCTTTAACTCACTCATCCATCCTTACATCCACCCTTTCACTCATCCGTCCATCCATTCGCCCTTGCACTTATCAATTCATCAATCCATTCATCATTTCACTCATCCATCCACCCACTCATCATCCAACTTTTCACTCATCAATCCTTTCACTCATCCATCCACCCGTTTACCCATCCAGCTACCCTTCCACCCAGACATCCGGCTATTTCCCTTTCTCTTCCATCCTTCCACTCACTCATCAATCCATCCATCCGCTCCCATTATCCATTTATTCAATCTTTCATTCATCCATTCACCCTTTCACTAATTCATCCAGCCATCCACTCACTTGCCCACCTTTTCATATTAATTTTGAGCTGAGCCTTTTTGAGAAGAGGCCCATCAATAACTTCACCCTCGCTGCAGGAGCCGTTCCAGGACTGGGACAGAAGCCAACCAGGGCAGAGACAGGATCCACCATGGGGGGGGGGACAGGGGCCATCACAGGCGGGGGGGGGGACAGGAGCCACCACATGGGGGGACAGGAGCCATCACTGGGGGGGGGGGGGCAGGAGCCATCACAGGTGGGGGGGGGGGGCAGGAGCCACCACATGGGGGGGAACAGGATCCACCAGGGTGGGCACAGGGGTGGGCATGCAGTATTCTACTATCATCTTGGTCTCTTCCAGGGTGGGGGAGGGCTCCTCACCGCCTCCTGGACAAGACAACGAGAAGACAGGCTCTGTTTTCAAAATGTTCGTTTTGCCCCCCCCCCCCCCCCCCCCCCACACACACACACACTGATGTATAGTACTGAAGGGAGATACTCCAAGAGAACTGATTTAACTGATTGTCCTCCATACTTTGTTAATCAGTGTGGGTGTGATTGTGCCATTTCTTTATTTTATTACAATA
Source organism: Lissotriton helveticus (assembly GCF_964261635.1). Lineage (NCBI taxonomy): Eukaryota > Metazoa > Chordata > Amphibia > Caudata > Salamandridae > Lissotriton > Lissotriton helveticus. The sequence goes on from NC_136057.1 coordinate 1,464,236,997, forward strand.
TAGACTGCCTGTTTGAAGAATCGAGGTTTCTTTACAATTTAGTGACAGTAATTAAGCTCTGTGAAGAGAACAACGTTCTGCCTCGGTGTAATCAGGGCCGGTTCTAGGATGTTTGGGGCCCTGGGCAGAAAGGGAATGTCTCACACCAATTGCAGATACAAGACGCATTCAGTGCGGTTTGCATCTGAATAGATGCCCCTGCTCCGGAAGCTCCAGCCCCTCCCTATCAGTCACCTTCAAGCACCTCTTAAGAGCTCATCAAGGGCTGAAGGTGTGAGGGTTGCCATTCCGCTGTGCCTCTCCAATGCTGATGGGTATCTGAGCTTTCGTACAGCATCGGAATCTGTCACACCCGACCTCAACAGCATCAGAGTCAAGAAGGGAGGAGGGGGCCAGCTGTGCTGGTTGTGCGACCAGTTAAAATTATGGACAAATGGCGACCGTTAAAGAATCCTTCTCGGACAACGGACAGACGGCCGAAATTACGGACTGTCCGTGAAATTTACGGACAGTTGGTCACCCTACTCAGGGTCCTCAGTATGCACGGTCGCCGCGCTGACAGCAACTCGGCAGTCTCCAGCCGCGGCCAGCCCAGCTTCAGCGTACAGCAGCAGCCAGCGGGCCTCAGGACCGATCTCACCTCAGAATCGCCGCTCACAGTCCCCCAGAGGCGGCTCTGCCAGATTCGGCTCCGCCCTTACTGCAGCTCCTGGTATCGGACGTCTCGCGCCCACAGGCAGGCCTCACCCCAATTCTCCACCGTCCGGCGTGCGGCCGGGCCGGCACAGTCCCTCGGAGAGCCCAGGGGTATCAGCAGTATTACCCCCACTCCCGGCCAGGAGTAGGTGCAGTTAGAACGGCGCCAACAGGGTGAGTTCCCCCGGGAGACTCCGGAGCTCTATCGGGCTGCGACCTCCATCGTCTGGTGCGGCACACTTCATATTAAAAAATGGCGGCCACACATTTTTTGTGTGTGCTCTGAACTAGGTCATTAATGGTGCAGTGATGCTTATCACTGGCTTGGCTTCTGTATGCAATGCCAGTTTGGCTCTGACAACCCTAGGAGTTTGTAGTAATGAGCGTGCTTAATGTGTTACTGGGGAAGCCCCTAAACAAGTTAAAGAAATAATATAGAGTTCTGTGTCTGGGGCTTATTCTGAAAAAGCAGCAACAGTGGGAGCTATTGGTGAGCTGTACTGAGAGGCGTTAATGAATGTCCAGGTTTAGCCCCGTAAAGGGAAACGTACTATATTTTCGAGGTGCTGTACTTGAAAGTAAACGCCCTGTGTTTCCTTCAGTGGTGCCGGAGCTCTGAAAATTTAAGAAGTAGGGGAAAGGATTGAGACCCGGAAGCATGTTATCACCACTGCATACTGCATAATCTTAAACTTGCATGGCACACCTGTTCTTCACTTCACAAATCGCAGATATTTCTTTGCTGAGATCTGAGACACGTGGTGGGATAGTTATGCTGTGCTCCATATTATTTACACTGTTGCTTGTTCACGCGCATGCGTACACTTAAGAAATAGCTTCACAAAACACATGCTCACAAAGGATACAATGATGTTGGTGTGAAATATGAAGGCACTCTTGTGACATACCGGCATAGATGTGCTTGTTGTTTCATTATGGGTGTATTAGAGCTCTTCGTTGTTGATACACTTGTGGGCATTTCTTGGCATCCGCATAGTTGATACAAGATGCTTTTTGTACACTACCTGACGTCTGACATCATCATCAAGATACCTTTCCCATATGGTAACTTCACTTCTCTTTTCACAAAGTGACCGTCTTCTGGCTACGCAGCCCAGAAAAACAGACAACACATAACTCACTGATTAAATGGTGTATTACACCTGATTACACCTGATCTCAACAATTTAGTTCTATTTTCTAATATCTCGTACACTCGGATTACTCAGTCACCAAATGCACCTGTGTTTAGCCAGACAAGTTGCGCATTACTGAAAATGTGAGCTATTTGTATAGCAAATAATGTTTTTTAAAAATGTAGTTAAGAAATATCCCTGCAGTACCAGAAGTAATAAAATAAAATCCACGAAGCAAGAAAAAATAGCAGTACCATGGTACTAGGTGTCCCAATGGAGTTGTAAAGCGACCTCTATTAGCCACATAAGGAACTGCATCCTTGATGCAATTATAAAGAGAACGCCTGCAGCTGATCATGTTTCCATTTGTTTTTGCTGGAAGTGAGATTTTGTTAGCTTACTTTTTAGGTTTCGCCTGTCGAAAAGGCGAAATCTAATGTTAGAACAGTATGGGGGACTTGAACCCGCCCCTTCTTCCATTGGCTAGCTCCATAAATGGAGGCTAGCCATTGGAAGACATCGTTGTCAATCACTTTTTCCCAGTCAGAACGCGAATCGTGGGCGTTTCTGACTCTTTTTTAAGTCCCGCCCCTTGTTGCCGTGTGTCCCGGGCCGCGCTGTGATTGGCTGCCGGCCCGGGACACCCCCGTGACGTCATTCCCCGGCCCGCGCTGTGATTGGCTGCCGGCCCGGGACCTGACTTGTTATTTTTGTTTTGGTTGCCACCCTTCCCGACCTTGTGCCTGCTGTTGTAACCGCCCCATTCAGCCCCTGGAGCTCCATACCCATCCTCCCTGTCCTGTTTATAACGGCCTACTCGTCCTTATGCCGACTAAGCCTCTGTTAGCTTTTCTTTGCTGGCTGCCCCTGAAAAGACTGGTGCATGGCGTCACTCTTGTTTTTTTTTCCCTAGTAAGAGTTACTCATTTTTTCTTTTTAAAGTATGTTAATGTGCCATCGTAACCAGGTGTGAGTGCTTCTCTTTGGTGTTAGTGGGTTTTCCTCTATCTTCCAACTCCGAAACTCCATCCACTAGTGCTGCGTCCAGTCGCTTTCCCGTCAGTGAGCCGCTCAGCTGGTTGTTCAGTGTGGTGAATCAATGTCGTATAGTCTTCTACTAGCTTTGCATCCTGACTCTAGCGCCCCGAAGCCGTGTCTGGTGTAAAGTTCTCAATAACAGCTAAATAGCTAGATTTGCGTTTTCCACAACCTTCTCGGCTGTGGAGCAGTGACTTGTATAAACACCGCGATTGTGTTGCCCTGGAGTGCCCTGCTGGCAGTAATGTACTGTGCGCCCCAAGTGCTACATTTGACTCTTGCACATGGACATCGACTCTTCAATGAAACCCACTCCTAGGCTCCCATCGGAACGAAGCCTGTGCGACCTCCCTGTCCCAATCTCCGATTACACGACTTTTCAGCTGATTTCAGGGCAAGGAGGCCCGCCGACACGTCCAAAGTGGGCGGCCCAGGGCGCTGATAGTGGCATCATGTCCATTGTTTGTGAAAAGCACTTTTTTTCGTGTGTTCGGGGGGATCGAGGCGGCACAGCCCCCGCTGAGGCGCGTGTGCCCCCGCTGAGGCGCGTGTGCTTCAAGTTGTAGGGTTCCGGCACTCTGCCGCTCCCATTCGTTATCAGGGTGGGAGTTTCGCTGACAGACGAGCACAGTCATGGAAGCTCCCCGCCCTCGGCCAAAAGCGAAAGAGCTCCCTCTCCAAATGAGAGGGGGTGGACGAGAGCAGAAGTGCAGGCTGTACAAGCCAGACATCCCTGGCAGCCTGCCAGCGTGCGCGAGCCCCCTCCCTCCTGCTGCCCACCCAGCCAACCAGAGCGCCCATGCGGGATCACATGCCCCGGAGTTCCCAGACAAAGAACGGTTCACCCCCTCCCTCCCCCTGAGCCTCCCCTCCCCCACCCTGCAATATCCCGACAAAGCCAGAGAGGGGGGGGCAGCCGGCACCTGAGTGGACTGTGGAGCTCCAGGGTTTATGGGTAGGTAGGTCCCTTCTTCACCTTCCTCTGTGTGTGCTGGGCTGTGCAGGCAAGCCTGCCGCTGCTCAGTGTGATCTGTGCTGCTGCCTGGGTCCTCCCCCTGCCGGGAGGAGGGGGAGCCCCGATCACCCCCCATCCATCTCTGGAGAGCTCTGCTGCTTCGGAGATGGGGGCGGGGAGGTATGTAGCCTGCACGGTCACGGAGAAGTGATGGGGTGCTGGCTCTGCTCTGTGAGCTTAGAGCTGGATTGTGTTTCCGTGTCACACGTTGTGCTTCCTCCCCTGTGTTCGGAGCACACTGTCTTTTGGGGGATGGCACTTTCTTCTTGAGTGGGTAAGGCTTGCTGAACATGGGGTGAGAGTTCTTATTTGGGGATGTACTTTTTGTGCAGGTTCGTTTTGTTTGACTCGCGTGGGGCCGCAGCTGCCGGTGCCTCGAAGTGCCATTTAAACTGCTGAGCGGGGAGGCGGCAAACGGATTGTTTATGTTTGTAAAAGTCGCTGCTTCTCCGCGTGCTGCAATTTGAATCTAAGGGTCAGTCTGGGCAAAGGTGAGGGGTGTGAACTTACAGGAGTGTTGGCAATGTAAATGACAATGCCATTTATTTATCTGTTTTCAAAACCAACACATAAATACATTTTTTGTCATTTACAATGCCAATAGCTTTAACTTTTGCAAAGGCGAAACCGTTGCATTGTAAATGCTTGTTTTTTTAAAGCACCGTTGTTGTGACTGCTGGTATATTTGTTGACAAAATTTTTTTTTATTATTTGCAACGCCAATAGCTCAAACTTTCAGTAATGCGAGACCTATTGCCTGTTATCTCCTACCAAATGGGGAGACATGTACAAACTCTGGGCTAAGTGTGGACAGTCAGGCATGGACATGGGGACAGGAAGGTAAAACACTAAAACAGTATACACTAGTGAAGGTTAACACAAAACGTACATGTGGCAGCACATGCACCACAACTGGGAGGCACAGCCTCTGCACAAGGAAGGCAGCAGAAAATGGGGCAAGGAGAGCATGTATACTGGGAGAGGGAAACCTTAGCAGTTATGCTGGGACAGAGACACCTGAACGATGAGGGGCATGACCACCTGGAAAGCGGACTCAAATACTGGGAAATGTAAAACAAGGGATAGGGAAACAAGTATGTTGGGATAGCAGAGACAAATATTTTGAGATGGTAAAAAAACGGACGCAAGTGCAATGGATGGCAGAGGTACCGGGAGGGACTGCTATAACCGGGTTAGGATGTTGATACTTTGAAACAGATAAAAGGGGGGTGTTAAAAGTGTGAAAACATCAACAAATAGATTCTTTGTTTTTTTGTATTGCATTGTGGATTTATGTTAGCGTCTTTACCTGTTTCTGGTCTCTTCATCTAGCCGCCTCTGGTCCAAGCGATATTTAACAGAGATGTAGAAGAAGTGCAACTGTTGCTCAGCCAGAAGGAGAACATCAATGTGTTGGTGAGTTCATGTTTTTTTTTAATCTAAAATTATCCTAAACTAGCTCGATTCTGCATTTTTAAGCTAATGTTTATCCCATCCAACCAAGATTCAGTTTGTGCCTGGTAATGGGTTTGCTTGGGCATGTCAATATTATCCAGTATCAGTAAGATCCAAGCTCATGTCACCCTATACCAGCAAAAGTATGTGTGGTTCAAGCTATTGTCAACCTAAACCAGCAAGGGTCCACTTTTCCAAACTAATGGTGTCCTGACCCATCAACAGTCCTAGTGTCCAAACTAATGTTAACATGTTCCCCAACGAATGTTACCATGTGCCAACAAAAGCTTGCTTGACCACACTAATGTTACCCTGTACAGCAAGAGCATGCCAGCAAGAGCACTCTTGCCCACACTTATTTTTGTGTGTCAGCAAGCTAATGTCGCTAAGTAACAGCAAAAGTATGTTTTTTAAGATGTTGTCTCCCTCTACCAACAAGAGGGAAGCATGTGAATCTACTGTCCTGTTCTGTTTATTTGTAAAGTGCACTGTCAACAGTAAGGGTATCCTGGTGCTGTGCTGGTTTTGTGTGCCTAGCCCTACCTAGGGTAGGTTGGTTAATTGGAAAATGAGGTCTTCAGCTTCTTGCTGAGTTCAAGAAGAAAGGATGAGGTTCGGAAGTGGAGTGGGAGGTTGTTCAACGTATTAGCAGTCATGTTAGAGAACGCCCATCCTCCTGATCTGGTTCTGTGTATGCTTGTGATATCTGCGAGTAGGAGTCTCACAGAGGGGTGGATGGGTGGTTGGTGTAAGGAGATGCAACTGTTCAGGTAGATGGGGCCTAAGTTGTGTGTTTGTGTCTCAGGAGCCAATGGAGCTCCCTGAGGTGTGTGTTCTGAATTCTTTGTGTAAGTTTGAAGATGAGTCTGGCTGCAGAGTTCTTGATGGCTTGTAGTCATGTGGTGAGTTGCTTAGTGATCTTGGCGTAGAGGGTGTTACAGTAGTCCAACTTACTGGTGACTAGGGGGAGTGACGTTTTTCTGGTGTTGCTTGGGAGCCATTTGAAGATGTGCCTCTGCAGAGTGTGGAAGCAGGATGCAGTGACAGCTTTGACTTGTGTGGTCAGTTTACTTTTGATTATGATTTGGAGGTTCCTGGTGTGGGTAATGGGTGTGGGTTCAAATTAGGATAGCCACCATTCGGAGTCCCATAGTGAGGTGTTCTTTCTGAAGATCACTACTTCTGTCTTGTCGGTTTTGAGATTTAGACAGTTGGCTTTCATCCAGCTAGTTATTTCAGCAATGCAGGTGGTAAACGTATCTCTTTGTCTTTGTGTCTTGTCTGTGAGGGAAAGTGTTCATTGCGTGTCGTTGGTGTAGGAGAGGATGTCGATGTCGCATGCACAGATAATGTTGGCTGAGGGATCATGTATGCATTGAAGAGGGTGGACTGAGCAGTGAATTTTGAGGCACTCTGCAGATGAGTTTGTTGGCTTCCGAGGAGTAAGGTGCCAGGCTGGCAGCTTGTTTTCTGTCCGTTAAAAGGGGCAGATCTAGCGGAGAGCGGGTCTTTGAATACCAATCTCATGCGGGTGCTTGATGAGGATAGGATGTGAGAAAATTTCTAATGCTACAGAGAGGTCCAGGAGAATGAGGGCTACTGCACCTTCTCTGATGAGGACCATGCGGATCTCTTCTTTGGCGGCGATGAGTGCTGTTCCTGTTCTGCGGTTTAGCCTGAATCCGGACTGCTAAGCGTTGAGGAGTTGGTGGTTGCTCAGGTGGTTGGTGGAGCATCAGTTGATTTGATTTTCTTAGACCTTGGCCGTGTATAAGTGGAGGGAGATTGGTCTGTAGTTGGGGAGCGTGGCTGGGTCAGCGAATGGTTTCTTGAGCAGGGCATGACAGCATATTTCTAGATGCCTGGGAATGTGGCGAGTCTATGTAGGCATTGTACGTTGAGAATGGGTGTTAGTGCTTCATTAATTGGTAGGAGTCCTTTGGTTAAGGTGTGGTGGGCACAACAGTCAGATGGGTCCCTGAGTCGATGGTCTTCATGGTTGTGGTGGTGATGGCAGGCAAACAATTCAAGGTTTGTTCTTCGGCAGTGATGTGAAGTTGAGTTGCAACAGGAACGGGGTCCGGTTGCGGGTCGAAGAGACTGTATATGGAGGTGGAATAATTCTGAGAGCTTCTTGCATAGGTCTTGCGAGTGGTTGATGTTGCTGGAGGTGGTAGGAGGCGCATTGAAATCTTTGATAGCGAAGATTTCCTTGCTGCTGTTTGTGTCAGCGTCCGTGTGGCCTGCAAGAGCTGTACGCTTGGTGTTCCAAACCTACTGGTGGTAGCATCCTAGGGCGGATTTAAAAATATCTTTATACGTCGTGTCTTGACTTGTTCTCCATTTGTGCTTCAATTGTTTGCAGTTGCGTTTTCTCAGCCTAAGTTCCTCTCTGTACTAGCTGCCATTATGTTTAGCTCTTGCGCTTGAGGGGAGCCAGGCTGTTGGCACATTAAATGATCCCGCTATTTAGGTTCTTGATGACTTAGAGCAAGTTTCTGGTGCGCTCTGTGCGGAGAGGACCCAAGCCCAGTCCTCTTCTGTGATGCTTTCCAGCTGTGGCGGGTTGGCCTGCTGATTGTTGGTCTGTAATGGTGCAGGGTGGGTATGCTGAAACTGACGAGGCATGGTCTGTCCAGGTCATAGTTACTGGCTTTTCAACTGTGATACTGCTGATTGAAGAGAAAAATTAGTCTAATAGATATCCGGCATGTGGATGTGTTTGGTAACATGCAGAATAAGACCCTGGTTTTCTAAAAGGGTCGTAGAGTTTGGGTTGGTGTGGTCTTCTAGTTGAAAGTTAAGGTCTTGAAAGAGGATGAAGGTGCTGCTGGGGATGATAAAGGGTGCGCCGAAGTCTGTGATGCCGCTGGCGAAATTGGTGCAGCATCCAGTTGGTCTGCATATGAGGGTTCTGCCCAGGGAGAGGTTGGCTGTGATGTGTATCTTGAATGTGAGGCGGTCCATGTAGGTGATGAGGGTGTCCATGTAGATGGTGCAGCTGATGGTGTCTTTGAATATGATAGCGACTCTGCCTCTGGGCTTGTGCTGACGATCTTGTGTGGCAATGTTGTAGCCAGCAGGATGGCTGCAGCAATGTCCGGTACAGAGTTTGGGTTTAGCCATGTTTCCTTGAGAAAGAGCAAGTGCAAACGGTGGTCATGCAGGAGATCCATATCTCTGTGGCGTGTTTGGCGAGTGCATATTGAAGAGCATGCATGGGAGTGTAGCGTGTTGCATGGGTAGTGGTTGGTCATTCTGAGAGGGTGGCTGGTATGTGAGAGTGCTTGGGGTGCTGGGTTCTGTTGGTGCAGGAGTGGTGGATGTAGGGTGTGGCCGAGTGTCTGCAAACTTACATGAGCAGCATATGAACACTCCCTTGGTGTTGTGTTTTGTGGCAGCAGTGTGGCAAGCAGCGGTGGGGTTTGAGAGCGTGTTAGAGCATGACAGATTACTGGTGAGTAGGAGGAGGGCCTGGGTTCCTGGCGCTGGGCACAGGCCAGGGGCAGATGGGTATGTCTTTGGCGTGCCTTCCGCATGCCCGCTGCGTGCCTGCTGCACGTCCAAGCTGCATCCACCACTAAGTAGGTCCTGGGAGTTGGAAAGCTCAGGGGAAGGTGGGTGGTATGCAGATGAATGATGGGAAATTAAGTCTTATTGCTTGGCTTCTTTTAAAGATGGTTTTGGCTGGAAACCAGTGAGGTCACTTATTGTGGAGATGAATGATTGAAAAGTTTTAGCTCCAAGACACCGTTTGGTACTCGTGCGCTGTACAAATCTTAGTAACATAACAAAAAGTCTACTATTCCATGTACCAGCAAGAGACTGCCTGTCGAATTTAATGATAATTTGTACTAACAGGAGTCCTCTTGCTAAAGCTAATGGCATCCGGTACCAGCAAGAGTCTATATGTCCAAGTTGATTGTATCTTTTTCCAGTGAGAGCCCCTTTGTCCAAGCTAATGGTTTTGTGTACCAACAGGATTCCTCTTATCAAAGTAAAGGTCATCTTGTACCAGCAAGCTTCCATATGCCCAAGTAAATTGTCATAGTGTTCCAGCAAGAGGTCTCTTGTAAAAGCTGATGGCATCTAGTACCAGAGAGCCTGCTTGTTTAAGCTAATGTCACCCTGTACCAGCTAGAGTTCTTCTATGTTATACTATCTCTGATACTATTCTGTTCCAGCAAGAGCTTAAGTTTAAGGTAGTATTATATTTGGAAAATTGGGCTCTTGCTGGTCATGTGCCACTAGTGTGGATTAATGATTTTTCAATGTGTCATTATCTTGGAAAGGTGGGTCACGCTGACAAATGAGCCCTTGCTGGTCGAGGTGGGTGAGCTGACAAATTACCCGCAGGAACCAAACCAGAGCCAAGGGTCTGGCTTGCCTGTTAGAGCCATTGCATGAGCTGAGCCCTGAAAATGTTTGCTATGTAAATCGTACAATAAATATAGCGTAGAATATGATAGTCTTTTCAAAATTGAAAAGAAATTATATCTTTACATGTGGAAGCTGAAACATTAATAATTCACATTATACCACTGCACTGGGCAGTACTAATTAGTGATAGTTTTAAAATATGAACTTAACGTAGAGTCATCCCTCACCCTGCCCCCCTACACTGGCGACAGTGCCAATAGTGAACGAAGAGGCAAGACAGTGGTCATGAGAACCCTAGGTCATGAGAACCCTATTATGTGGCCCAGATTATTAACAAGCAACATTATATCATATTAAATGAAACAATCTGTTTGTGTACAGCTGGTATTCTGAACTCACATATATGAAAATACTTTCATACGTGATTATGAAGTAAAGGGAAATTTGGTGAAATAAAATACGTGCTTACGGGCACACAACTTAAGCCGGTGAAGTTGCGATTTTCTCTTTTCACTTAGCAAAAATTAGATACTAAATGAGTATTGTGTCTCCATTTTATGTTTATGCTTTGTTTTTATCTGTGTGTGCATTTTTCTGCAGTTTTTGTATAGCACAAACACGATGTAAAAGGTATTAACGCGCTTTACCAGTTACATTTCACAAGGTCACAATAATTGTTTTAGGCACAGGAGAGTAAGTGATTTGCTCAGAACCACAGAATATTGAGCAAAAAGCCAAGACTAGACCTTGGTTGACCAGTTCCAGAGTCGACAGCACTCGCCATAGCAACACATCCCCTGTAAAGCAGAGGGTGGTAAGAAGAAGCCACGTGAAAGCTTGGCTTGTCATGTGCTCGAGGTTCACCAGGACCTCAACCGGAGCCATAGCGTGACTACGGGCTCGAGCCTGGCTCGGGCTTTCAGTGGCTCACCCACCTCTACTTGCTGGGACACCTCTACTTGCTGGGGAATCGTACAATAAACACTATGTTTATTGTACGATTTACATAGAAAACATTTTCAGGGCGCAGCTTATGCAATGGCTCTAACAGGCAAGCCAGACCCATGACCCTAGTATGTGGCCCAGATTATTATCAGGCAACATTATAGAATATTAAATCAGACAATCGGTTTTTGTACAGCTGGTATTCTGAACTCACATATATGAAAGTGCTTTCATACGTGATTATGAAGAAAAGGGAGTTTTGGTGAAATAAAATACGTGCCTAGGGTCACACAATTTAAGCGGGTGAAGTTGCGATTTTCTCTTTTCACTTAGCAAAAATCAGATACTAAATGAGTATCTATTTGTCCCTCCGTTTTATGTTACTGCTTTTGTTTTTATCTGTGTGTGCATTTTTCTGCAGTTTTCATGTAGCGCAAACACGATGTAAAAGGTATTAACACGCTTTACATGATAACCAGTTACATTTCACAAGGTCTCATTCATTGAAGATATGGTTGCATTACTCTAAATTACTGTTATGTAATCATCATAAAATAACACAGTTTAAAAGTTTTAAATGTAGATCAGATTTGCCATTTGAAATGTGGCAATTTTACCTTTGTGATCTTTTAAGGACAGGAAGTGATATTAGCAGTGAAGATGGGTTGACACGCTACAGAGTAAATCAATCCACAATCATGGGTAAAAAGTTTTTGAATGACTTTTTTACTCATCTTGCGAGTCACTGCAGACCTTCACACCCCAGTAGCTGAAAAAATCTCAGACTGAAAGGGTTACATAAAAGTGTTGGAAGAAGAAGACAGGCACATATAGATTTGATTTTAAAAATGGCGTAAATAACACTCTCAAACTCCTCAATACTTACAGAGCAGCTCACACTACATACAGCTAGTAAACAGGAGCAAATCTAACTACAAGCTCAACATAATTCAAGCAAACCACTGATGCATGTCTGACTTCAAGGCAGTCAGGCAAATGTTTCCACGCCCACTTAGTAAAAAAAATACACCAACATCTTTCCCTGCTATGAATCTGTACTTCACTGAAAAAATGAACACTACATAATACCGCTGTCCTCACACACCCATCTGAGAAATAGCAAAACTACACACTCACAAACCCGCCTACTGCTCAACTTGGCCGCTGGCGCTTGCCAACATTGTAAGCGTGTTTAAAACCATAATCAATATGGACCTCTTCTCCACTTCACTCTTCAAAGCGTGTCTGCCAAACCGCTCATTGACATTTTCCTCATCAAATTCTGTCTTCTGCATGACACTGTAACACTTCATTAAACGAGCATTGGCGTAGCCAATAGGTCTCGCTTTTGGGACCTTATAAGTATTTAGTTATGCAGCACAATATCCTTGGTGCAACAACATCAAATGTTGCTTGGCTAAACACTTATAAGGTCCCAAATGCGAGACCTATTGGCTATGCCAATGCTTAACATCCTTGTCCCCACTTTCCCACCCTGGTGACAAAATGCCATGCGTGAACTAAGAGGCAAGTTAGTGGTCATATGTACCCTGTACATGACCTAGATTATTTTAAAACATGGAGCAACTTTTGTACCTATGAAAAGTACGTCATCTACTACAAGAGGTTTTTGTGCAGAGCACATCCCGTGCTCATGAATTTAAACTTGCAGTCATTTGTGGTAATGAAGTAAAAGGAGCTTGCTTAAATTAAATATTTGCCTAGGATCACACAATTTTTTCAAGAGTGGAAAGCAGGGATTGATACCAAGTTTTCCGGTTTATTTATGCAAGTCACCAACTAGAAGGGTATCCCTCCATTTCGCATCAAAGGTTAATACTTTGACATTAATTTGTGGCATAAAATCGGAGCAAAAGATGTTTGTTTTAGCTGAGCAGCTCATATGCTGCACACATAGGACAGGCCTGGATTCCAGACTCTTAGAGACACACAGGAGGCCTCGCTTACAAGCACTGCAGCCTGAAGAAGAGGCGAGAGGGGGGTTGCTTCTCTTTACAGGTGAGTAAAAAAAATGTAACGCTCGTTGCGTGCTTCTTTAGATTTCCCGGGAAGCTTACCAGTCTCAAAATCGCGAAAAGTCTGCTTGGCGTACAAACCAACGGGGCTATGGTCTCCAGGAACACGCAGACACTTGGGGAACACCCAGCTGCACTCAGGAGGCGAGAGAAGGGAGTCGCGATGTAGAACACACGACCCACAGGACCGTATTACATGAAAGGGAACGAGTTAGAAGTTACCTCACGAGACAATAACCAAAAACATTGAACGTCTGCCGAAAAGCGAGAGGAAATTGTGAAATTGAAGTACAAAGCGCCGATGCACATCGCTGCCACGAAGAACAATATCTAACTCCCTACGGACGCATTGATTACGGTTGTGTCCAATGAAATGACATCTGAAAGCAAAATATTAATAAGTGCACATAGTATTAAATGAAATCTTACTGCGCCACGCTCGGGAGTTAGACAGGAAATGCTGATCACATATAAGAATTGAATTAGTGGGGGTCTAAATAAAGAACATCACACCCTACGATTACAAAAAAAAGCAGCACACATCTTTGCGGTAGTGGTTTAAAAAGTAAGCAATAAAATCAGAAAATAATAAGACAATCTGGATAATTTCAGAAGGAAATGTTAATAAGAGAAGCACAGGATTTACAGTAGACCAGTTATTGAATTGTTGATCAAGCTAGAATATACTGTACGGATGTGAGACTCCCAACTTTGAAGAATCGAAACATAAATAAAGCACCTTATTTAAAATACGTACAGTTCAATTGAGAGAGGGACTGAGGGAAGGGCACAAGACAGTCGCCGAAGGGTTCTAATGCTTTGACACCAGAGACTTACCTGAAGAGCTTAGAGATGACTGACTGAGTTTCATACTTTACGGGATTTTACTTCCTGTGAAACGAGGCGAAGCTATGTAGGGTTCTACGCTGCACTTACCCTATGTGAGGGTTGTCCTCGCTCTGATGACCGCTCTACGTGTTCACCACACTTCAGCCCTACTACAGGCATTGTCAATGCTCCCTTCCCGCGTCTGAGGGAGTAGAGCAGAGCGGTGCTCCGGATTAGTTTTCCATTGACAAATAAAATGCTTTTAAAAGCCAACTCGATTTAATAAAAATCGTTTGGAAGTGGTTAGATGGAATTTCCACTGTCCTGGTTAGTCAGTGAAGTATGTGTGATGCAGCAAGCCTTGCCTCCGTCATTAAAAGAAACAAGAGTGTACAGATCAACTCGGTAACCACTGCTATCAAGCGGGAGTTGTGTGCGCACGCCAAAAGAAAAAAGAAAAAGGACGCGAGTGGAAAAAGTGAAAGTGATGAATAGACACAAATGTTTGTTGCTGTGTACTTTCAACGTCACGTCGGGGGTAGTAAGCGCTATATAAATACAATTACATTCTTTTTGGCATGCGTGACGTAGGAGCCAGTTTTATAGCAAACCACACTACCTGAACTTTAACTTATACAATAATGGAAGAGGCAGAGCCACCTACTAGGAGTCCATGTTCCTTCGTATAAAAGTGGTGGTTCCCAGCTGTATTGACTGATATATAAAATAACACAAGTGTATGTGTTTTTTATTATACTGGCACCACAGATTATTGCTTGCAGTACTGTAGAACATACAGGGTGCATGGTTGCAGTGACCCTGTATAAAGAATTGGCCCTGATGCTGACCATTGATGGCCCCAGAGTGGTGACCCTGGAATTGCTTAGAACCGAAATGGATGTGGGGAGGGTGACTCCGCTTGAGTAAACATGTGGCTGTATCTACAGATGGTTGGGCGATGCATTATCGGCCTATTAGGAGCAAACGTTAGCATTGCGTTAACTGGCCATGTCATGGCGTTTCACAAAATGGTTGCCATATTCTTGGCATTTAAAGGCACAAACGCCTAAGTGGACTTGGACATGCATTCTAGGTGTAAGGAACCTGTTTAGACTATATTGTCGACTTGTTTGCTGTAAGCATATCTTGCACTCCATACTAACGCTCCAAATGGGTTGGGTCGAACTTTATCAGAGAGAGTGAAGGGGGCCATCCATGTTGACATTGCAGAGAGTGACTGCCACGTATTCCATGTAGCAGTATCAACAGCATACGCATTGTTTTAGTCAGGCATTGCATGACCGTGAAAGCTCACGGATCTCACATTGAATGCCCAGGGACGCCTTTTATGTGATGTTTTGATTACTTGGGTTGAGATCAGGCCTGCCTTTCAGTATGTGTGCGCATACTCTGTCAGTAGAGCTGCATATATTTTGAACGCTGTTAGAAATGAGGTGCAAGGGGCGCCTCCTTCCTTCCTTTCTGATAAGAAAGAAATCAGCAGCCAGGTAGTTGGAGTGCAGCTGTGTGCTTTCACCTCCCCGTATTGGCTCTGTCCTGAAATACAACGCACACACCGTCAAGCTCTGCTATTGTAATGCCCTGTGTGCCCACTTTCGAATAAATCGTAAATGATGACTGGAGACCAAAGCTCTGTGCTTGCCTAGTGTTCACGAGTTGTGTTCGCTCCATCGTACCAGTGACGTAAGGAAAATGTCCAAGCTGCCTTTGCAAATGCATCAAACCAATTGCCTCCCACAGGAACTTACACATGCACCACACAAGGGAAAAACAGGAGTCGTGGTACTGTTTTCTCAGCAATCGCTGATGTAAATATGAGTGGTTGTGCACCCTGTGCAAAAGGATGGCAGGAAAATCTAGGTCACACCAGAAATTCGTATTTCATATCAGTGGCTTGAATAATTCAAAGCTATGCAAGCCCCACCCACGATTATGAGTCGGGCAGCCATTTCACATATGAAGAGGGTTTGTATGCAGCTGCCTGTCTGTGGTTAATGTCATGGACCAGGCATCTTCTGCTTTCCAACAACTGCATTGTTTTGTTATCCTCAGAAGAATACAGCTTACAAAAGGGTGTGAACATCAAGAGTATATATGACCACATACAACACAGGCATACAATAACGCATATAGAGAAAAGGAGACTAGAAACATGCATTCTCAGGAACACATCCGGAACAATAACATTAGTTAATATGAATATGCTTGTACTTGCAAGGAAGCACTGGAAATTAAAAAAAAGCATGCGAGTGGTGCGTGCACATCAGCAGCAAAAGTGAAAGTAATCGCACAAAGAAATAGCACATATTTTCAAAATTCAAAATGTTCGCAGTCTTTCTTTAATACTAACAAAACAGAATTGTTTAAGCACAAAACATTAATAATTATGAAACGAGTACGTCATGGCACTGCAACACAGCGATAGAAGAGGCAAATGAAGCTTACGAGGAGGGAGGGGGAGAAGGGAGTGGGTAGTGCGAGCAGAGGAGCATGATTCACAGCCATAGAAGAGACCAATGAAGCTGACGAGGAGGTAGGGGGGAAGGGAAGGGGTAGTGCGAGCAGAGGAGCATGATTCACAGCCATAGAAAAGACCAATGAAGCTGACGAGGAGGTAGGGGGGAAGGGAAGGGGTAGTGCGAGCAGAGGAGCCTGATTCACAGTGATAGAAGAGACAAATGAAGCTGATAAGGAGGGAGGGGGAGAAGATAGGGGGTAGTGCGAGCAGAGGAGCATGATTCACGCGCTGTAAGGCTTAATAAGCCAGTACAGAAAGCCAGATGGCAGCTGTGCACGTTCACGCGTGCATAACCGCACACTTGAGGCCAGCAAAAACCTGTGGTTAGCACTTTGAAAACCCATTTACTAAATGTCTCCCAGAGCAGCGCATGCGCTGGCCCCGGCGAGACCTAAAAAATGGTCACCTTCAAAATCAGAATAATAAACAAGCATTTGCAATGCAATAGGTCTCGCATAAGGAAAGTGTGAGCTATTGGTATTGTAAATGACAATTTTTTTTAATATGTGTTGGCTTTGAAAATATATAAATTAATAGCATTGTTATTCACAAAGCCAATAGCTTATACTTTCCTAATGCGAGTCCTATTGGCTATGGCAATGCTTGTTGGTAGCAAGCAAAAACAGTGCTGCTGAGTGATGGTGTTGTGGTACTGAGTGATGATGTGGTTGGGCTGAGTGATGTGGTGGTGTATTAGTGATGTGGTGGTGTCCCAGAGTGATGTGGTGGTGTCCCAGAGTGATGTGGTGGTGTCCCAGAGTGATGTGGTGGTGTCCCAGAGTGATGTGGTGGTGTCCCAGAGTGATGTGGTGGTGTCCCTGAGTGATGTGTTGGTGTCCCTGAGTGATGTGTTGGTGTCCCTGAGTGATGTGGTGGTGTCTGTGAGTGATGTGGTAGTGCCCCTGAGTGATGTTGTGCCCCTGAGTGATGCCCCTGAGTGATGTGGTGGTGCCCCAGAGTGAAGTGGTGGTGTCCCAGAGTGAAGTGGTGGTGTCCCAGAGTGAAGTGGTGGTGTCCCAGAGTGAAGTGGTGGTGTCCCAGAGTGAAGTGGTGGTGTCCCAGAGTGAAGTGGTGGTGTCCCAGAGTGAAGTGGTGGTGTCCCAGAGTGAAGTGGTGGTGTCCCAGAGTGAAGTGGTGGTGTCCCAGAGTGATGTGGTGGTGTCCCAGAGTGATGTGGTGGTGTCCCAGAGTGATGTGGTGGTGTCCCTGAGGGATGTGGTGGTGTCCCTGAGGGATGTGGTGGTGTCCCTGAGTGATGCGGTGGTGTCCCTGAGTGATGCGGTGGTGTCCCTGAGTGATGTGGTGGTGTTGAGAGGCGTGCAGCAGTGCGAGGCGTGCAGCTGTGCGAGGCGTGCAGCTGTGCGAGGCGTGCAGCTGTGCGAGGCGTGCAGCTGTGCGAGGCGTGCGGCAGTGTGAGGCGTGCGGCAGTGTGAGGCGTGCGGCATGTTAGTCGTGTGGTAGTGTGCAGCATGCAGCAGTGTGAGTACTGCAGCAGTGTGCAGTGTGCGGCGTGCAGCAGTGTGCGGCGTGCAGCAGTGTGTGGCGTTCAGCAGTGTGGCGTTCAGCAGTGTGGCGTTCAGCAGTGTGGCGTTCAGCAGTGTGTGGTGCAGCAGTAGTGTGCAGCGTGCAGCAGGGTGCAGCGTGCAGCAGTGTGATGCGTGCGGCAGTGTGATGCGTGCGGCAGTGTGACGCGTGCGGCAGTGTGACACGTGCGGCAGTGTGACGCGTGCGGCAGTGTGACGCGTGCGGCAGTGTGACGCGTGCGGCAGTGTGCTTGTAATGTTATCAAACAAGTGATACCCCTTCAATCAAAGAGCCAAAGCAATCTTTTCATTGCAAAGAGTGTTACATGTATTGTACGTTGGCATGGCAACTGGAAAACTGCATTGACACTTCATGCTGAATTTATGTTAAAACACCAGATGTGAGGCGTGTCTGACAGCTGATAGTTTTCACATGCTCCCGGTGTCGCCTAACAACGTAAAGAAGGGTTCGTTCAGACTGGATGTGTATGTATGAGTGTCTGATGATACGCTTTCAGAGGGCACATCGAGTGGAAGTATACAGGCATGATTATCACAAGTGTTGTAAAATGGTGACACCTTGAGAAAGCTGTGGAATGAATTTCGAACTACAATCTGACTCGGTGGCAGCAGGCAGGACACGAAGGTAGATTATTTCCTTCATAACATTTTTGGCAATATTTTGTGACACCTTAATTTAACCTAATGAAATGCCCTACTTTAGTGAAGAGATCCACAACTATTTACAAGACAGTACACGAGTCAGGTGGACGTACAACTACAATAAAATCCATGGATGCCGTGCCCATGACTGAATGGGTGCAGGAAGAGGCTGAAGAAGTCCCTCAGTTTTCCTATGTGTTAGTTTATGTTGCATTTTTTAAAAGGATGGCATATATTCAGCAATTGTTTTATGCATTTGCGGCCACAAAAACATATGACTTTATAAATCCTCTGTGCGTCAGACTATACCTGAATGACATATTGGAGTGTCACAGTACAAATGTAAACTGAATTTACAATTGCCGAGTACGTATAAAGATGTAATTGACAGGTGTTAGTTGTGCTCAAATGCATTCCACAAAATTAACAGTAAGAAGTGCTTGTAAATTCTATTCATTCATCTGGAGATTACTTTGCCTTAGCACAACGTATTAGAGGTGACAGAAGTGACTTTTTAAAAATAATGCGTGAAAGGGCATCTGTCTTCCATTGTTGATTTCCTGTTCTCTCTGGCTGCTTTTTGTCTGGTAATAAAAAGACACCACCCTGCCAGCTTCCTTTCAGGGCTCTTTGGAACGCCTGGCAGTGGAGCGCGCGAGCCTGTCCCTCTCCGCGCGCCTGTCCCCGGCCCCGCCCCCGCCAAGCAACACAAGACCGAAGTTTCAGAGGAGAAAAGAAACCCCTTTTGTGCGTCTCCCTCTGTGTGTCACCACAAGTTCAATAAAGAAGCCCCAGGGGAGTGCGAGTGGGGGAGGCAAGCCCAGCGTCGGCGGCACAGCCTCCCGCCTGCCTCCGCCCCCGCAGCCTGCCTCACACTGGTCGGTGTTCTGCGAGACACAGGAAGCCAGGCGGGACTGCCTGCTTGAAGGCGGGGCCACCAGCACAGACAGGAAGCGTACGGGAGCCTACCCCGCGCTCCTGTGATGAGGAGGGAGCCAGCGTGTGTCCCAGCGGGGCTCCCGTGCTAAGGGAGAGCCCCGCCTGCTGCTGGGCCTGGACCGCTGCCGCGATGAGTCTGGGGAGAGAAGAGGGGGGGCTCGAGGCACGTTACCCGTGCCCGCCCCCCCAGTGAGGGAAGCCCCGCGTGTGCCCGGTGAGTGTGTGAGGGTGTGTATGTGTTATCCACTTGCTGGGAATCTGGGACAGGAGATGTGCACGTCGCGTGGGTGAACGTGTGCGCACACATGGTGAAATCGCCTGCGCGTGCCCATCCTCTGTCCAACATTCCCAGCAAGTGGATAACAAAAGATCTTTCGCTGGACGCAACGCTTCGCGCTGCTAACACCAGCTTGACCTAAAAACAATTCAGGTGAAAGCGCCAGCTGTTCTTCTCACACCTGTCTCCCTTTCATGAACTAGAATCTGGAAAGGGTAGTTAACATCCATCTATGAGAGCATGCAGATTACAGTCAGCTACTCGAAGCTCCAGCACGTAAACCATAACAATCAGGGTTGTGTAAGACGTCCTTGGAACTGTAGACATTGGGAGACTATTTGTTGTTTTTGGCGCCTTGGACTGCTTTTAACGCCATTGCTCAACAGGGCCTCTTAGTCTATATTTCTTTCTTTCTTTCTTTCTTTATAAAGTTTTATATAGCGCGGACACTTTGTTTACTCTGTCCTGAACTGGTTCTCTTCAGACAGATATCAATTTGCACACATAAACAGCTGTGTTCAACGCATGCTTCCTGTAGATTGTTGTCCCCGCCCCGTCCTCTGTCTACATTTTATTGGACAGTTAGAACTCTTGGAAGTCCTACTCACCAACTAAGATCTCCTCCTACATCTTCATGCTAAGTTAAAGTGGCCCAGATTCCGCCAGCTGCAGAAAATAAAGCTTTACTTCCAGCTTTTAGCCTCCACAGTCCACGCCAACATACTTTGGAACTCACTCCTCCTGAATATAAGTCCTTGCCCATCCCGCGAGCCTTTCAGGAGGAACTTGAGACCCACCTAAAGAATTATCTTTACCCTACTTTCCCTCTGCTCGCTCTGTGGTGACTCTCCTCCCTCCCCCCCGCCCGTATGACCTTATCCAAGGACCTTGACCATTTTCATGCTCACCACACAACCCAGAATCTAAAAGCACTTATTGTTTTTCTTCCCTGCCCCCTTTCACTCCATGTTACTCAGTTTTTCCAGAATAAAATCAATTTGCTTTACATGCTGTGCATGTCCTGATAGCTAGGAGTATTTTAAAGAGGACAAGCAGCAGTGCTATTCCAAGAGAATTTCTACAGCATGGAACTTTACAAGAGAGATATTTAAAATCTTAAAGAAGGTAGTCATTTCTAACACATCTAGCCAAGACTATTCGTCAGATGCACATGCTAAGAGTCAGAGATACTTATTTCAGAAGGTTGCTTCTCTGCTGGGCTATGTATTCACAACCACGTCTGACCATTACCTATTGAACAGATCAGGCTTAATCAAGTTGAAAATCGATAGTCCCATCGCCAACATTCGGGTTGAAACACATTTTTCCACCAGACATGGTATTCATTATAGGAAGTCCAAATGGCATCTAGCACCTAGGTGACCTTTGCTTGTCACTTGGAATGAAAAACAGTGTGTGGTTCATTTCTCAGTGACCACCAAAATGATCAACGCCACTTTCGTAGAAATCAATTTCCCAAATGTGATTAAGAGTCTTACATCATGCGGTTTCAAAAGTTGTCCCTGCTCTGGCAGACCTTGCATGCTTTGCCCCAGTTTCTGGAGTATCCGCCTCTTGAATGATTTAATATCCTTTCGTAGGGCTTTGAAAACCTTCCTGTTTTAATTTGCTCCCTGTTTTAATGCTTCTGCTTTTTGTTACTGGATCTAGTGTTGTGTTGTGTCTACCCTTTCCCTGCGCCAGGACGCTCCTTCGCTGGAGCAGCTGTGCGCATTAAAATGCAAATAACATAACATAACATAGGGGAGCAAACAGGCTGGTGCTAGACCTGGCAGAGGTATTGACTGCACTTATTGAAGAGAGCAGTTAGTTTTCCTGGAAAGTAGGGCTTCACTGGCCGTACTAATGCTGTTGGTCAGTCTTGAACATGACATTTTGCTGCCCGGCTGGCTGAAGTGGTGAACTGCACTATGCCATAGCTTCTCTGCAATATTTTTAATATCAACAGGCAAGTATTGTGTGCGTTAGTGGTTTTGCTGAAGGGAAAAACAGGTTCATGTTTTTGAGGTGCCCCTCCAATTATGGGCCACCTCTTTGAAGGCACCAGAAACACAATCTATTAGTAGATAGCCATCTTGACTGAGTGACAGGCAATTAGCCAACCCCTTAATTCTGCAAAACGTCACCAGCGCACAGCAATAAGATGGTTAGATAATGGTGTGGTAGTCATCATTCTGATAAAGAAAGTGAAATCCTAAATGGTTTTTTTACCTTTGAATATCAGGTTAATGCTACGGAAACACTTTGGCAACTACATTCAGTTTCTAGCTATACTCTACCTTTTCTTTGAAGACAATGCTTGGCAGGCTGTTGCTTAATTTACCAAGCGCTCACAAATAGACTGCTACAACAAGCTATTTACTTAAAAATGATCAGTCGGCTTAGAAAATTCTGATCTAAGCAGCCAGTAATAATAATAATAATAAAACCATTTATAAAGCGCCTGGTTACCCAAAAACAGTGTGTCCCCGCGCCAGTAGAACGTTTGTGATTCCAGTCCTCGGAAAAAAAGCTGCTTATGGGAATATCTATAGAGGCAAAAAGATAATTGGTATAAAATATTCTTTCCTATGGCGTTAATGTAGTGCGCTGACTTGAGCAGCATATGAAAACTGATTTGTTTCTTGCTTTCTGGACTGCCATTGCGCTCTATGCCTTTGATCCCATTCAGCATATGTTTTTCATAAATACATTTGGGTTGTAAAGTTCTATTTGGTTTTCTCAGTTTTGACGCTGGGGGTTGACCATTACAGATTTTTCCACCATTGAGCCTTGTCACAGGGAAACATGCAGACAAGTTTGAGGAAATAATGATAAACACTTCTTTTTAAGGCATTTAAGCAGTGTTGTTATTTTTAAGTATTGTAGGTAACCGGCATTACCAGCCTGATTGGTACTAGCTTTCTTAACTTACAGTGAATGGAAGGGGCTGACTTAACTCTACTGGATTCAACATTGTGGCCTGCAAATTACACCAGATATCTGCAGCACATGCTTAACTTACTAATTTGTCTTGCTGGCTGTGAACTACTTCTATGTCAACATCAACAACTGCACTTGAATCAAATGTTATAGATGGTCATTTAAAGAGTATGTAAAGTTGTTGCGAATTTTGGGGGGCATGTGGAAAACACTTACATTTGGCCCAGGCAGCTGTAGAAGGTTACTTTTGATTGACAAGCACAGTGTCTATAACTGTTCTCTGCCAAGGCACAATGATGGACCTCAGGATACACCTTTTGGAAGGTTTAAGTCGAAGACCCTTTAAATATGGAGACATTAGTTCGTAGGAAAAAAGTACATATCGGTGGGTATGACTAATGAAAAACATAACAATTAAGGTTATCTTAGGATGCACTTTTATGTGACTCAAATGTTATTGAGTTGCATGTCCTGCCTGTTGGAGGTCCATTCATAAGACTGCACAAGAGCATGTTGTCCTTTCACATTAAATAGACAGTTGGATAACAAGCATAAACGTCTTTGTTCTGAGTATCATACTGAATTTAACAGAGTCTGCGCCTGATTTTAGATCACAGGTTTGGAGTAAATTGGGTATGTATTTTCCTCAAGTAAATACGTGCAGGAAATTGTGCTGCCAATGAAATGCATCTAGGGCACTGCTTTGTGTAAAGACAGCCGACAAAGACCATGTCTTCATATTTCACCCCATTGCCCTTGGGAAACTAGGAACCCGTACAAAAAACAACCAGCTACTGAGCAGTGATGGCATTCTCTTGAGCTAATGTTGCTCTCAGTTTCAGTGTGGCATTTATAAAAGGCTGCAGATATCACAATAGATTATGTACCCAGGACAAAAGAAATAAACAAGCATTTACAATGCAATGGTCTCGGCATTATTAAAGGTAGAGCTATTGGCATTGCTCATGACATTTTTTAATTTTTTTTTAAATCATAAATAATGGCATTGTCATTTACATTGCCAATAGCTTAATTGTTTGCATATGCGAGACCTATTGCATTAGCACCCACACACAGGGGGCAGGGGCAGGAGAGCAAGCACAACGAACGAGGGGGCAGGAGAGCAAGCACAAGCAACGAGGGGGCAGGGTCAGGGTCAGGAGAGCAAGCACAAGCAACAAGGGGGCAGGAGAGCAAGCACAACGAACGAGGGGGCAGGGGGCAGGAGAGCAAGCACAGCCAGGGGGGCAGGAGAGCAAGCACAGCCAGGGGGGCAGGGGGCAGGGGAGCAAGCACAACCAGGGGGCAGGGGAGCAAGCACAACCAGGGGGCAGGGGAGCAAGCACAACCAGGGGGCAGGGGAGCAAGCACAGCGAGGGGCAGGGGAGCAAGCACATCCAGGGGGCAGGGGAGCAAGCACAGCGAGGGAGCAGGGGAGCAAGCACAGCGAGGGGGCAGGGGAGCAAGCACAGCCAGGGGGCAGGAGAGCAAGCACAGCCAGGGGGCAGGAGAGCAAGCACAGCCAGGGGGCAGGAGAGCAAGCACAACCAGGGGGGAGGGGAGCAAGCACAACCAGGGGACAGGGGAGCAAGCACAACCAGGGGGCAGGGGAGTAAGCACAGCGAGGACGCAGGGGAGCAAGCCCAACCAGGGGGCAGGAGAGGAAGCACAGCCAGGGGGCAGGGGAGCAAGCACAGCCAGGGGGCAGGAGAGCAAGCACAGCCAGGGAGCAGTAGAGCAAGCACAGCCAGGGAGCAGGAGAGCAAGCACAGCCAGGGGGCAGGAGAGCAAGCACAGCGAGGGGGCAGGGGAACAAGCACAGCCAGGGGGCAGGAGATCAAGCACAGCCAAGGGGCAGGAGATCAAGCACAGCCAGGGGGCAGGAGAGCAAGCACAGCCAGGGAGCAGGAGAGCAAGCACTGCCAGGGGCAGGAGAGCAAGCACAGCCAGGGGGCGCAAGCACAGCCAGGGGGCAGGAGAGCAAGCACAGCGAGGGGGCAGGGGAACAAGCACAGCGAGGGGGCAGGGGAACAAGCACAGCGAGGGGGCAGGGGAGCAAGCACAGCCAGGGGGCAGGAGAGCAAGCACAGCCAGGGGGCAGGGGAGCAAGCACAGCCAGGGGGCAGGAGAGCAAGCACAGCCAGGGGCAGGAGAGCAAGCACAGCCAGGGGGCAGGAGAGCAAGCACAGCGAGGGGGCAGGGGAGCAAGCACAGCCAGGGGGCAGGGGAGCAAGCACAGCCAGGGGGCAGGAGAGCAAGCACAGCCAGGGGGGCAGGGGAGCAAGCACAGCGAGGGGGCAGGGGAACAAACACAGCCAGGGGGCAGGGGAGCAAGCACAGCCAGGGGAGCAGGGGAGCAAGCACAGCCAGGGGGGCAGGAGAGCAAGCACAGCCAGGGGGCAGGAGAGCAAGCACAGCCAGGGGACAGGAGAGCAAGCACAGCCAGGGGGCAGGAGAGCAAGCACAGCCAGGGGGCAGGAGAGCAAGCACAGCCAGGGAGCAGGAGAGCAAGCACAGCCAGGGGGCATAAGCACAGCCAGGGGCAGGAGAGCAAGCACAGCCAGGGGGCAGGAGAGCAAGCACAGCGAGGGGGCAGAGGAACAAGCACTGCGAGGGGGCAGGGGAGCAAGCACAGCCAGGGGGCAGGAGAGCAAGCACGGCCAGGGGGCAGGAGAGCAAGCACAGCCAGGGGGCAGGGGAACAAGCACAGCCAGGGGGCAGGGGAGCAAGCACAACCAGAGGGCAGGGGAGCAAGCACAACCAGAGGGCAGGGGAGCAAGCACAACCAGAGGGCAGGGAAGCAAGCACAACCAGGGGGCAGGGGAGCAAGCACAGCCAGGGGGGCAGGGGAGCAAGCACAGCGAGGGGGCAGGGGAGCAAGCACAGCGAGGGGGCAGGGGAGCAAGCACAGCCAGGGGGCAGGGGAACAAGCACACCGAGGGGGCAGGGGAGCAAGCACAACCAGGGGGCAGGGGAGCAAGCACAACCAGGGGGCAGGGAAGCAAGCACAACCAGGGGGCAGGGAAGCAAGCACAACCAGGGGGCAGGGGAGCAGGCACAGCGAGGGGCAGGGGAGCAAGCACAGCCAGGGGGCAGGAGAGCAAGCACAGCCAGGGGACAGGGGGGGAGCAAGCACAGCCAGGGGGGCAGGGGAGCAAGCACAGCCAGGGGCAGGAGAGCAAGCACAGCCAGGGGGCAGGAGAGCAAGCACAGCGAGGGGGCAGGGGAACAAGCACAGCGAGGGGGCAGGGGAGCAAGCACAGCCAGGGGGCAGGGGAGCAAGCACAGCCAGGGGGCAGGGGAGCAAGCACAGCCAGGGGGCAGGGGAGCAAGCACAGCCAGGGGGCAGGAGAGCAAGCACAGCCAGGGGCAGGAGAGCAAGCACAGCCAGGGGGCAGGAGAGCAAGCACAGCGAGGGGGCAGGGGAGCAAGCACAGCCAGGGGAGCAAGCACAGCCAGGGGGCAGGAGAGCAAGCACAGCCAGGGGGGCAGGGGAACAAGCACAGCCAGGGGGCAGGGGAGCAAGCACAGCCAGGGGAGCAGGGGAGCAAGCACAGCCAGGGGGCAGGAGAGCAAGCACAGCCAGGGGGCAGGAGAGCAAGCACAGCCAGGGGGCAGGAGAGCAAGCACAGCCAGGGGACAGGAGAGCAAGCACAGCCAGGGAGCAGGAGAGCAAGCACAGCCAGGGGGCATAAGCACAGCCAGGGGCAGGAGAGCAAGCACAGCTAGGGGGCAGGAGAGCAAGCACAGCGAGGGGGCAGAGGAACAAGCACTGCGAGGGGGCAGGGGAGCAAGCACAGCCAGGGGCAGGAGAGCAAGCACAGCCAGGGGCAGGAGAGCAAGCACAGCCAGGGGGCAGGGGAGCAAGCACAGCCAGGGGGCAGGAGAGCAAGCACAGCCAGGGAGCAGTAGAGCAAGCACAGCCAGGGAGCAGGAGAGCAAGCACAGCCAGGGGGCAGGAGAGCAAGCACAGCGAGGGGGCAGGGGAACAAGCACAGCCAGGGGGCAGGGGAGCAAGCACAGCCAAGGGGCAGGAGATCAAGCACAGCCAAGGGGCAGGAGAGCAAGCACAGCCAGGGGGCAGGAGAGCAAGCACAGCCAGGGAGCAGGAGAGCAAGCACTGCCAGGGGCAGGAGAGCAAGCACAGCCAGGGGGCAGAAGCACAGCCAGGGGCAGGAGAGCAAGCACAGCCAGGGGGCAGGAGAGCAAGCACAGCGAGGGGGCAGGGGAACAAGCACAGCGAGGGGGCAGGGGAGCAAGCACAGCGAGGGGGCGGGGAGCAAGCACAGCCAGGGGGCAGGAGAGCAAGCACAGCCAGGGGGCAGGGGAGCAAGCACAGCCAGGGGGCAGGAGAGCAAGCACAGCCAGGGGCAGGAGAGCAAGCACAGCCAGGGGGCAGGAGAGCAAGCACAGCCAGGGGGCAGGGGAGCAAGCACAGCCAGGGGGCAGGGGAGCAAGCACAGCCAGGGGGCAGGAGAGCAAGCACAGCCAGGGGGGCAGGGGGGCAGGGGAGCAAGCACAGCGAGGGGGCAGGGGAGCAAGCACAGCCAGGGGGCAGGGGAGCAAGCACAGCCAGGGGAGCAGGGGAGCAAGCACAGCCAGGGGGCAGGAGAGCAAGCACAGCCAGGGGGCAGGAGCACAGCCAGGGGAGCAGGGGAGCAAGCACAGCCAGGGGGCAGGAGAGCAAGCACAGCCAGGGGGCAGGAGAGCAAGCACAGCCAGGGGACAGGAGAGCAAGCACAGCCAGGGGGCAGGAGAGCAAGCACAGCCAGGGAGCAGGAGAGCAAGCACAGCCAGGGGGCATAAGCACAGCCAGGGGCAGGAGAGCAAGCACAGCCAGGGGGCAGGAGAGCAAGCACAGCGAGGGGGCAGAGGAACAAGCACTGCGAGGGGGCAGGGGAGCAAGCACAGCCAGGGGGCAGGAGAGCAAGCACAGCCAGGGGCAGGAGAGCAAGCACAGCCAGGGGGCAGGAGAGCAAGCACAGCCAGGGGGCAGGGGAACAAGCACAGCCAGGGGGCAGGGGAGCAAGCACAACCAGAGGGCAGGGGAGCAAGCACAACCAGAGGGCAGGGGAGCAAGCACAACCAGAGGGCAGGGAAGCAAGCACAACCAGGGGGCAGGGGAGCAAGCACAGCCAGGGGGGCAGGGGAGCAAGCACAGCGAGGGGGCAGGGGAGCAAGCACAGCGAGGGGGCAGGGGAGCAAGCACAGCCAGGGGGCAGGGGAACAAGCACACCGAGGGGGCAGGGGAGCAAGCACAACCAGGGGGCAGGGAAGCAAGCACAACCAGGGGGCAGGGAAGCAAGCACAACCAGGGGGCATGGGAGCAGGCACAGCGAGGGGCAGGGGAGCAAGCACAGCCAGGGGGCAGGAGAGCAAGCACAGCCAGGGGACAGGTGGGGAGCAAGCACAGCCAGGGGGGCAGGGGAGCAAGCACAGCCAGGGGCAGGAGAGCAAGCACAGCCAGGGGGCAGGAGAGCAAGCACAGCGAGGGGGCAGGGGAACAAGCACAGCGAGGGGGCAGGGGAGCAAGCACAGCGAGGGGGCAGGGGAGCAAGCACAGCCAGGGGGCAGGGGAGCAAGCACAGCCAGGGGGCAGGGGAGCAAGCACAGCCAGGGGGCAGGAGAGCAAGCACAGCCAGGGGCAGGAGAGCAAGCACAGCCAGGGGGCAGGAGAGCAAGCACAGCGAGGGGGCAGGGGAGCAAGCACAGCCAGGGGGCAGGGGAGCAAGCACAGCCAGGGGACAGGAGAGCAAGCACAGCCAGGGGGGCAGGGGAACAAGCACAGCCAGGGGGCAGGGGAGCAAGCACAGCCAGGGGAGCAGGGGAGCAAGCACAGCCAAGGGGCAGGAGAGCAAGCACAGCCAGGGGGCAGGAGAGCAAGCACAGCCAGGGGGCAGGAGAGCAAGCACAGCCAGGGGACAGGAGAGCAAGCACAGCCAGGGGGCAGGAGAGCAAGCACAGCCAGGGAGCAGGAGAGCAAGCACAGCCAGGGGGCATAAGCACAGCCAGGGGCAGGAGAGCAAGCACAGCCAGGGGGCAGGAGAGCAAGCACAGCGAGGGGGCAGAGGAACAAGCACTGCGAGGGGGCAGGGGAGCAAGCACAGCCAGGGGCAGGAGAGCAAGCACAGCCAGGGGGCAGGAGAGCAAGCACAGCCAGGGGGCAGGGGAACAAGCACAGCCAGGGGGCAGGGGAGCAAGCACAACCAGAGGGCAGGGGAGCAAGCACAACCAGAGGGCAGGGGAGCAAGCACAACCAGAGGGCAGGGGAGCAAGCACAACCAGAGGGCAGGGGAGCAAGCACAACCAGAGGGCAGGGGAGCAAGCACAACCAGGGGGCAGGGGAGCAAGCACAGCGAGGGGCAGGGGAGCAAGCACAGCCAGGGGGCAGGGGAGCAAACACAGCCAGGGGTCAGGAGAGCAAGCACAGCCAGGAGGCAGGGGAGCAAGCACAGCCAGGGGGGCAGGGGAGCAAGCACAGCGAGGGGGCAGAGGAGCAAGCACAGCGAGGGGGCAGGAGAGCAAGCACAGCCAGGGGGCAGGGGAGCAAGCACAACCAGGGGGCAGGGAAGCAAGCACAACCAGGGGGCAGGGGAGCAAGCACAGCGAGGGGCAGGGGAGCAAGCACAGCCAGGGGGCAGGAGAGCAAGCACAGCCAGGGGACAGGGGAGCAAGCACAGCCAGAAGGGCAGGGGAGCAAGCACAGCGAGGGGGCAGGGGAGCAAGCACAGTGAGGGGGCAGGAGAGCAAGCACAACCAGGGGGCAGGAGAGCAAGCACAGCCAGGGGGCAGGGGAGCAAGCACAGCCAGGGGGCAGGGGAGCAAGCACAGCCAGGGGGCAGGAGAGCAAGCACAGCGAGGGGGCAGGGGAGCAAGCACAGCAGGGGGCAGGAGAGCAAGCACAGCCAGGGGGCAGGAGAGCAAGCACAGCCAGGGAGCAGGAGAGCAAGCACAGCCAGGGGGCAGAAGCACAGCCAGGGGGCAGGAGAGCAAGCACAGCCAGGGGGCAGGAGAGCAAGCACAGCCAGGGGGCAGGAGAGCAAGCACAGCCAGGGGGCAGGGGAACAAGCACTGCGAGGGGGCAGGGGAGCAAGCACAGCCAGGGGGCAGGGGAGCAAGCACAGCCAGGGGGCAGGGGAGCAAGCACAGCCAGGGGGCAGGGGAGCAAGCACAGCCAGGGGGCAGGAGAGCAAGCACAGCCAGGGGGCAGGAGAGCAAGCACAGCCAGGGGGCAGGATAGCAAGCACAGCCAGGGAGCAGGAGAGCAAGCACAGCCAGGGGGCAGGGGAGCAAGCACAGCCAGGGGGCAGGAGAGCACGCACAGCCAGGGGGGCAGGGGAGCAAGCACAGCCAGGGGGCAGGAGAGCAAGCACAGCCAGGGGGCAGGAGAGCAAGCACAGCCAGGGGGCAGGGGAGCAAGCACAGCCAGTGGGCAGGGGAACAAGCACAGCGAGGGGGCAGGGGAGCAAGCACAACCAGGGGGCAGGGGAGCAAGCACAGCGAGGGGGCAGGAGAGCAAGCACAGCAGAGCCATTACTCGGCACCTCCAATGCCTGCCCAGAGTGGAGGTTAATGAGGCGCCCTTAGCTCCAGTACCACAGCTGCAGGTCAGTCTCGTCCTCCAGGAATGGTCGAATCTGGACAGCCCCCCCCCCCTTCTCGGCTGCCAGTGAGTAGAGAACAGGGGAACGTGTCGACTTGTAGGAAGTAGGGGCAGAGCACGCTCTTCAGCTGCTCCTGGATGCCCGGGTTGGGGGATCAGCCACCAGTGCTTCTGCTGCCCTCGGGGGCTGCCGTCTGGTTCTGGGGGGCGTCTGGCAGAGCATTGAGACCACGGAGCAGTCCTCTGAGTCCACAGCCAGCACACCGCCCCCTCCGGCAGCGCACCCAGGAGGCAGGGGCGGGGGGCAGAGAAGGCATGTTGAATCCGCTTGCACTGCAGGTAGTCCAGGCGAGGGCGGCCCCTGTGGCGCGGTTGCTTAGCCTGGCACCGTCCACCCATGCCCAGAGCTGCCCCTCTGCCTGCGCCTCGTCGTAGTCCTTCTCCGAGGGCGTGCTCTGGTTGGCTCGGCTGGTCAGCAGCTGGCACTGCCCACGTGCCTGCAGGAAGTACCAGCTCTGCCCCCCAGGGCGGGACAGGTTGGCATGGGAGGGCAGGTGCCTGGCAGGGAAGTCCAGGGCCACGTTCCTGGTGAGGGGCCCCCCGTACACGAGGCCTGCGGGGCCCGTGTCTCGCCTTCTGCGGAGCAGTGCCGGGCCCCGGGCGGGGCTGGCACTCCCCGCGGAGCTGTTGCGCTTTTGCCATCCAGAGTGCCCTGCGGGTATGAGGGGCGCAGACAGTCTTTAGGTTGGCGTGGCATTGAGCCCCCACCCCAACCCCCGGACGAGCATTTCGGAGGCATCCACTGGCCCTGGTCTGCGGATGAGTTCTGGGGAGGCTTGGCGCCGCTTGTCAAGGAGCCCAGGGTGTCGCCCCGGGGCTCTGTTGTCACAGCACTTTAGGACGAGGGCCGAGCGCCGGGCAGCATAGTGCCTCTCAGGAGAGGGTGTGAAGTGCTCTCGGTTACTGGGCTTCTGCTGAGAGGCCCTTCGCCCTCTGCAAAGTCTGCAGGCAGCGAGAGGCCACGTGTGCGCAGAGAGCTGACGCCTGGGACCGATAGATTTAGGGCGCTATGATGGCCTGGGTATGGTAGCACTCTAAATAAGAGGCGCAGTTGAGAAATGTTAGAGGGGTGCTGTACAGGGGGTAATATAGACATGTCTTACCTCACATTGGATGTATTTTTTCCTCCACTCGGGGGTGATGTGGGCCGAAAGATGCTCCACAAACTTCATGCTGCCCCCGGAATCGCTGCCGTCAGCGGGTCATAGAGGGTTACACGGACCTGGGACCCGCTCCCTCCCGTGTGTGTCCCTTTCACGGTTCCTCTGCCCTTCTCTCCTGTTCCTTTTCACTGTAACCCTCCTTTCCTTTCCCTCCCTCTACACTCTCTTTCCTCCTCTCTCTGCTTCTCAGCCCCTCTCCTTGTTTTCCCTCCCTCACCTCCCTCTCCCCTGTCTGCGGACCCGCAGCCATCTTCAGAGCGCTCACTACGTCTGCGCATTTCACCCGGCGTGACGTCATCGTCATGGTAACCACCTCCTCCTTCCCAGCGATCAGAGGCAACCTACACCTTAGGGGAGGAGCGTAAAATGTCAACAGCCAATCCGAAGGTGCTGAGGAGGAGTTAAAATCGAGGGTCATGCGTACGTCTCTGCCTTACAAAAAAACCCGCCTATTAGTAAACAGAAAACCGGGGAGGGTGATGGTGCGTGGGGACAGAAGGGAGCGGAGCGGCCCGGATGGTAAAGACTGCAAAGCATGTCGGCCGAGAACTATTTTTTCAGCGCTAACAACTAACAAGAACTGAACCATTTTCAGTATTATTTTGTTTACATCCTCTGCCTACCTGTACCGTGGCCGCTATGTTCAAAAGGGTCAGCGTAACATTTATGGAACGGAAGGGCTTTACGGTGTAAGGTTCCATACCGAAGTACAGCCTCTGTTGACTTCGGAGCCTGATAGAAATATACAACACTTCAGTCGGAAATTGGCCTTCTAAGTTGAAAACACGCGATGCAATAATGTTAAAAAAAAGACTGCATTCTCAAAGGCAAGAGAGGAGCGCTCCACACGACCATGTTTCTCCGAGGTGAGGCAGGAATGCCTCTGAGAAAGCATTGTCTTTTTCAGATTCGGGGGCGTGGTTTTCGTTCTCTCCTCTTCCCATTGGCTGGAAGGTAAAATTCCAGCCAATGGGAAGAGGAGAGAACAAAAACAAGAAAGAAGAGAAAAAACACTCCCCCGAATCTGGAAAAGTCAGGGCTTGAACCGAGTTATGCCCCTCTCCTCCAATGGCTGGCCTCTGTTTAGGAAGCCAGCCAATGGAGAAGAGGGGCGGGTTCAAGCCCCCTACTAAGAGACAATAATTCTAGGCTGCGCGAGCACTGCTGCGCAGTGCAACGCTTGTCCGAGACCTAAAAACAGAACATCCAACTCTTTGTCTCATTCGGAATTCAAACCAGAGTCTGCCAGTTACCAAGTTTTGTTTTAGTTGTAGTAATTTTGTACCCACATGATTAGCATTTAGACCACTACAAGGGCTCAATGGGCTACTGTAGCTTTAATACCTCTGCATAGCTGCTCGTTTGAACCCTGAAGTTACAAAACATCACTGGCTTGATACAGACACAAGGAGAGTATGTGAGACAAGCAGTGATGAACTGGTGAAAACCCCTAAGCCACCGCCTATCTTGTGGTACTACTGGCTAGCCAGTGTACAGCATGTGACATATTCATGCAGAAACATCAGCCCTCCTCCGCCCCGAGCCAATTAATGAGCGTTTCGTGTGCCTAAATCCTAGCCAGCTAGCATGCACATACAGCCAAATACAAGACACAAACGCAATCCGAATATTGGAACCAGTCTTCCGGGCGTTGTGTACCACTGCTCTCTGTCATCGAGGGTCTGTATTAGAGGATCTTACTGTCGACAACTCCGCAATGAACATTTTCAGAAAACAAGCAGAACTTTTTTTTTTTATTCAACCACTAGATGGCAGAACGTACACACCACGCGTGAATCTGTATTTTCAGTGTCAAAAAGTATTGCTTTATTAAAGTTATTTTTTTCGTTTCCCACGTGCTAGAACGACAGTGAATCCTGCACGTCAGTGACCCTAACTCATTGTGTATTTATGTGCCGCGTGGTGTGTATGTCCGTTTACCAATGAAACCCTCTTGAATGCCCTCTGGACTAGGCCCCCTCTCCGCCCCCCCAAAAACTGGACTCTGTCTTGTTGTTTGCGAAAAGAGGGATCTGCCTATCCAATGTGGCAACTAGTAAAAATAGTGGGATTTTATTTTTATGATGCAGCATGTCGAGTCTTTCTAGCGAAACTAGTCCAGCAAATTATTTCCTTCAAGGGTACATGTCACTATTATGTCACTGTCGATTTTACAATAAACTACACATTCTTTTTATCAATAGATAACTATGGTTTTACTGCTGCATTACGTTACATTTTGCAGTTTCAAAAATAATTCAGTGGACAAGTTGTAGTTTTTATCTTGTAATAGAATGTGGCCTTCATTATTTAAGATGCTGGTTGGTGACATAGTGTGGAGGGGCCAGACAGGGAGGCAAATAAAGTGGGAACCTCACAGATTTGACCAATGCTGTGCCAGCATGGATATCAGTGATTGCCGAGGCCCTGCATTGCTCATAATGGCACAGCGTTGAAGAAACTTGGTAGGGCAGAACCGTGGCGTTGGACTATGTAGGTTAAAGGAAGCTGATGGTGAAGAGAGATAGTGATTGGGTTTATAGATCACTCTAAAGGCCTATGCTAAACCTGTGGTAAGCTTGACACAAAGTAAAACGCATTGTTGTGTGACACTTGTTAGGAATACGATGATGATATAAAGCTCAGAGCCCTTCAAATGAGAACATTCTCAATCAGGGAAGGATTTCTGGGATGAAGGCAGTGGTTTCCCCACTGTTATTCCATCATCTTCAGAAATTATGCCTGTTTAGAGAACTCCATTTCGGAGTCTTCTTTTTTGCATCGAACTCTGGCTCATTAGCCTCTTTATATAATTGAAGCACTGAACCTACTGACCATGACATCTCTCCTATCTGTCCTCCTTCTTTTTAGGACCAAGAACGGCGAACCCCACTGCATGCTGCTGCCTATCTGGGTGATGTCTTTATTATCGAGCTCTTGATATTATCAGGTGAGGACTGTTGCTAAAAAGACCAGTGTTGCTATTCAGTGCTTAATTTGTAAAGAAATGAGTGCTGGTGTCCAAAGCTCTGCTCAGAAGCTGTGATTTGCGCAAATAAATGTCCCAGAATACCAAGGCTGCACAGACTTCAATCCACCTCAGGCCTCTTTAATCCACATGACACTCCCTGTCCCTTTATCTCACTCTTTCCCTTTTGAGGCATGTTTTCAGTCTTTTCCTGCCTTCTTTCCCATTTGTGAGTTTCTCCCTTTCTTTCGATAAATATCAGATGAGAACAAATAAATGCTGGTCTTAGAACATGAGTGCCAGTCCTTAAACAAGCATTTACAATGCAATGGTCTCGGCAATATTATAGGTAGAGCTATTGGTATTGCTCATTATTTTTTTATCTTTTTTGTATCCCTAAATAAATGGCATTGTCATTTCTATTGGCATTAGCTTATTTTTTTGCATATGTGATACCTATTGCATTAGCAGAGAGAGAGGTATTGAAATAGAGAGAGAGTGAGGTAGTGAGAGAGAGAGTGAGGAAGATAGAGAGTGAGGTAGTGAGATAGAGAGAGTGAGGTAGTGAAAGAGTGAGGTAGTGAGGGAGAGGGATGTTGTGAGGTAGTGAGATATAAGCAGAGTGTGATGTTGTGATGTAGTGAGATAGAGAGAGAGGTAGCGAAAGAGAGAGTGAAAATGAGTTAGTGAGATAGAGTGAGGTAGTGAGCTAGAGAGTGATTGAGGTAGTGAGTTAGAGAGAGAGTGAAGTTGTGAGGTTGTGAGCTAGAGAGTGAGGTAGTGAGAGAGTGAGGTAGTGAGGTTTTGAGAGAGAGACGTTGTGAGATAGTGAGGTAGTAAGATAGATAGAGTGGAGTAGTGAGGTAGAGAGAGTTATGTAGTGAGAGAGAGGTAGATAGAGAGTGAGGTAGTGAGAGACAGAGAGAGTGAGGTAGTGAAAGAGTGAGGTAGAGAGGGATGTTCTGAGGTAGTGAGATGGAAACAGTGAGTGAGTTTGTGAGGTAGTGAGGTAGAGAGAGTGAGGTAGTGAAAGAGAGTGAAAGTGACTTAGTGAGATAGAAAGAAAGAGAGTGAGGTAGTGAGATAGAGAGAGAGAGTGAGGTAGTGAGTTAGAGAGAGAGTGAAGTTGTGAGGTAGTGAGATAGAGAGTGAGTTAGTGAGAGAGTGATGTAGTGAATTTTTGAGGGAGTGAGTCGTGATATAGTGAGGTAGTGAGAGTGAGATAGAAATAGATAGAGTGAGGTAGTGAGATAGAGAGAGAGTAAAGTTGTGAGGTAGTGTGTTAGAGAGTGATGTAGTGAGAGAGTGATGTATGTAGAGATAGTGATGCAATGTGGTATTGAAAGAGTTATTTAGTGAGGTAGTGAGATTGTGAAGCTGTGAGATAGAGAGTGAGTTAGTGAGAGAGAGGGAAGTAGTGAGAGAGAGAGTGAAGTAGTGAGAGAGAGAGAGTGAAATAGTCCACATTTGTAAAGCGCACAATCACCCGTAAGGGTCTCTAGGCGCTGGGGGCCGTCGGGAAGATTAAGCGAGCTATTGCCCAGAGTCACATGCTGCTGGGCTACCCTGCCGCCGGAGCCGGGGATCGAACCGTGGTCCCCAGATTCCAGCGTCAGTCGCCCTGGCCGCGGCATAGTGAAGTAGTGAGAGAAATAGTGAAGTAGTGAGAGAGAGTGAGTCAGGGAGAGTGAGTTAGTGAGAGAGTGAGAGAGTGAGTGAGTTAGTGAGAGAGTGAGTGAGTGAGAGAGAGAGTGAGGTAGTGAGAGAGTGATGTATGTAGAGATAGTGATGCAATGTGGTATTGAAAGAGTTATTTAGTGAGGTAGTGAGATTGTGAAGCTGTGAGATAGAGAGTGAGTTAGTGAGAGAGAGTGAAGTAGTGAGAGAGAGAGTGAAGTAGTGAGAGAGAGTGAAATAGTGAGAGAGATAGTGAAGTAGTGAGAGAGATAGTGAAGTAGTGAGAGAGAGTGAGTCAGTGAGAGGGAGAGTGAGTTAGTGAGAGAGAGAGTGAGTTAGTAAGAGAGAGAGTGAGTTAGTGAGAGAGTGAGTGAGTTAGTGAGAGAGAGTGAGGTAGTGAGAGAGAGAGAGCCAACTACACACACATACAGACCCACCCACACAGAGTCACACACACACAAAGTGTATCACCCACAGACACACATACAGAGCCACATACACACACAGCGCAGCAAGCACAGCGAGGGGGCAGGGAAACAACTCCGCTTCTCTGATCCATTTGTGACTCACCACCTTCACTTCTCCTACCACACAGCGCCTAGAGGCAGCACAGCGTTGTGCAATTGCATTCATGAATTCATGACGCTCACAGCTCGGAGGCAAGGCTGCAAAGCGGTTTGTGGCCCTATGTTTTTCATAGCTGTCAAGGGATTGTATTACATATCTTTCACCTTCAGGCACATTACATCGTAAATGGCAAATGTGATGCTAATGGCTTCAGTACGTTCAAAAACAACGCTTCGACCATTAGTACTACCTAGAGACGTAACTAGCTGTTTTAATAACATACGATTACTAGTGTAATTTAAGTCAAAACAGACTTAGCTGCAGGGAGCACGGCTGTAAATGTCCCCGGACCCAGTGCCAGGTTTTACATCGGTCAAGCCTATATTCCCATTTATTCGACACCTGCCCTTGCAGTTTGTGATAGAATACAACGAGTTCAGTTAGACAATACAACACAAGTCCTACGAACAACTGTGGCACCCCAGAGCCTCTATGGACTCTAATTAAGCAATGCAGGCGGTGAGCCACGGGGCTCTACATACAAAATGCCGCCTTTGCCCTGGTGGGCTTTTAAAACCAATGGTGCCTCCTCGAGCCTCTCGGGGCTCTGACAGAACTGTGGCGCCTTCTTGAGCATCGTGGGCTCTTAGACAACAAAATGCCCCAAAGATACTGGAGCCTCGCTGGGCTCTATCTTATACTCTGCCCCCGAGCCTCTAAGACTCTCTGAAGGTGTGCCCCCTGCCCGTCTACACTCACCGGGCTCTGTGGACTCCTGCGGAGGCTCGGAGGGAACAGCACGTCTCCTCTGCCTGGCGGCTCTTCTGTTCTCCCTTGGCTTCTCCTCTGGTGCCGCGGGTGGTTATCGGAACCGCTCCGTGCACAGCGGTGCACATCGCTGCAGGGGGACGCCACGGGCCATGTTGGACCTACAAAACAGAAAAAAACATAACATTAGCAAAATAGAAGACATAGCTTACCTCAAACTGCAAAAACCAGCGTATCGGAACCGCTCCGTGCACATCGGTGCACATCGCTGCAGGGGGACGCCACGGGCCAAGTTGGACCTACAAAACAGAAAAAAAACATAACATTAGCAAAATAGAAGACATAGCTTACCTCAAACTGCAAAAACCAGCGTATCGGAACCGCTCCGTGCACAGCGGTGCACATCGCTGCAGGGGGACACAATGGGCCAAGTTGGACCTAGAAAACAAAGATGAAACATAAAATTAGCAAAAATAAACAAAATGGCTTACCTCTAAACGGAAACAACAACAACATACATACACGCCTGAAGAACTTTGTGCATAGTAGTGCACACAGCTGCAGGGGTACGCCACGGGCCATGTTGTACCTAGAAAAAGGAAAAAAAACATAACATTAGTAAAATGGAAAACATAGCTTACCTCAAACTGCAAAAACCAGCGTATCAGAACCGCTCCGTGCACATCGGTGCACATCGCTGCAGGGGGACGCAATGGGCCAAGTTGGACCTAGAAAACAAAGATGAAACATAACATTAGCAAAATAGAAGACATAGCTTACCTCAAACTGCAAAAACCAGCGTATCGGAACAGCTTCGTGCACATCGGTGCACATCGCTGCAGGGGGACGCCACGGGCCATGTTGGACCTACAAAACAGATAAAAAACATAACGTTAGCAAAATAGAAGACATAGCTTACCTCAAACTGCAAAAACCAGCGCATCGGAACCGCTCCGTGCACAGCGGTGCACATCGCTGCAGGGGGACACAATGGGCCAAGTTGGACCTAGAAAACAAAGATGAAACATAAAATTAGCAAAAATAAACAAAATGGCTTACCTCTAAACGGAAACAACAACAACATACATACCCGCCTGAAGAACTTTGTGCATAGTAGTGCACACAGCTGCAGGGGTACGCCACGGGCCATGTTGTACCTAGAAAAAGGAAAAAAACATAACATTAGCAAAATGGAAAACATAGCTTACCTCAAACTGCAAAAACCAGCGTATCAGAACCGCTCCGTGCACATCGGTGCACATCGCTGCAGGGGGACGCCACGGGCCATGTTGGACCTACAAAACAGATAAAAAACATAACGTTAGCAAAATAGAAGACATAGCTTACCTCAAACTGCAAAAACCAGCGTATCGGAACAGCTCCGTGCACAGCGGTGCACATCGCTGCAGGGGGACGCCACGGGCCATGTTGGACCTAGGAAAAAGAAAAGAAACATAACATTAGCCTAAAAAAAGAAACATGGCTTACTTTTAGACGAAAACAACAACAACATACATACCCGTCTGAACAGCTTCGTGCACAGCGGTGCACACGGCTGCAGGGAGACGCCACGGGCCATGTTGGACCTCTAAAA
Source organism: Lissotriton helveticus (assembly GCF_964261635.1). NCBI lineage: Eukaryota > Metazoa > Chordata > Amphibia > Caudata > Salamandridae > Lissotriton > Lissotriton helveticus. The sequence continues at coordinate 1,464,275,810 of NC_136057.1, forward strand.
GACAAAAAAAACATAAGATTATTGCAAAAGAAAAGATAGCTTACCTCAAGCTGCAAAACAGCCGCGGATCGGAACCACTCCGTGCACAGCGGTGCACATCGCTGCAGGGAGACGCCACGGGCCATGTTGGACCTAGAAAAAAGAAAAGAAACATAAGATTAGCCTAAAAAAACAAACATGGCTTACATCTAAACGAAAACAACAACAACATACTTACCCGTTTCAAGAGCTTCGTAACAGCGACTTCTAGCAGAGACGATCAGGGGAAAATGGCATTTAGAATGCTACAGCCATTTTCGGACTTGGGGGCGTGGTTTTGAAGTTCTGAGTGACAGACAACGTCACTGTCTAAAGAACATCAAAAATGACGCCCCCAAATCCGAAAAGGACGGGGCTACATCGGAGTGACGGATCTCTCCTCCAATGGCTGGCCTCCGTTTCGGAAGCCAGCCAATAGGGAAGAGACAGGGCAAGGAGGCGGGATCTACTGAGCTACTAAGAGACATTAAATCTCCGACCCCAGACTGCGCAAGCGCAGCCTTTAGGTCCTCGACCTAAAAAGAGTGTTGATAGGCTCCACCGGCTCAAAATAAGCACTGTTTGTATTTTTTCACTCCATGTATCTTTCTGCTGTTACGCTGACATCATAGTAGGTAAGCAACAGCAGTTTTAGAATGCCCTTGACCTGCTCTTGCAGCGCAACTGAACAAAGGTTCAGAGAGAAGTCAGGGCGTAGGAGGCTGAGGGCCCTCCCGTAGTATACTCTTGTAGCACCTCCAGACGATAACCAGAGAGCAGGCTAACTGTAGCATTTGTAGTATGTAAAGGACTTGGTTGTTGAGTCATGTAGGCTAAGCCAAAAATGAGGTTTAGTAGGTATGGACCTCTGTCTTACCATGCTTCTGATTGACTGTTCGAGGTCAGTGTAGCGGACTGTTGCCCCAAGGTACCTTACTCCCCTGCATAGAATGTATGATGTTCATACTTCCACTGAGGTAGGAGTTTTTTGGGTCAGCCTTTGCAGAGGGTTCTTACATGGCATAATTACTTTTGACTCTTAACTATCTAATGTTGAGTTTTGGGCGGAAAGGAGATTTTTTGTAGTTCATGCAACTTCTTGTGTTCCTGTTTTTCTCTATGACAGGTGCTAATGTTAACGCCAAGGATGCTGTGTGGCTCACCCCCTTACATCGTGCTGCAGCGTGCCGTCATGAGGTAAGTCCTAGTGTCAACAAGTCCTTGGTACTTAAAGGAAGAGATAATTTCAACTGACTTAGCCATTTAATTTTAGCAGCCATTTAGATTGACCTCAATTTTTTTGCCAGCTTCCCCAAACTCCACTATGCTCGGATGATGATTTTTCAAAGGTCTTGTATCTGTAATACTGGTTTAGGCCCGCTGTTCTCATAGCATGCCATCTGGGGTCTACATGAATTGCGCTTATCGGTTCCTGGCTTGTGTTGTCTTTGATCACTGCCGGTGTTTTGTGTCTGTCTTTTACTTGGAGTAGTTGGTGGTTTTGTACTGTTTTATTTTGGTTTTTGGTGATGAAGACTAGAATGCACTTGAATTGTATGGATGTGTATAGCTTAGATTCAATTACTGTCAAGTTTAAATTGGGTCCTGATGCACACACACGAAGCCAGAGCCTCAATAGTTTAGCATATGGTATTTTCAACTAAAACAAAGGAGGCTTTTTGGGTGAGACAGGGAATGATTTTTTTTGTGAGGCAGAGGCACATGCTTTCGAGTGGAAGGCAGAGAGAACTTTCCCTTTGAGACTGGGAGCAATATTTGCCACTGTGCTGGATTTGCTAGGTTTGCATTTAATAGGTTTTCTTTGAGGCACTTGTGTCTTTTTTTCTTAAATGCTGTGTACATTTTACTTGTTACAATGAGTATAAGATTGCACCTTTATGATTATAAAGATCATAACTCTAGCCATTGCACCCTCTGATTTTCTTTGCTTCTACAGAAGGCTGTTCACTTTCTCCTCAAGCACTCGGCAGATGCCAATGCCCGTGATAAGTACTGGCAGACACCGCTGCACGTCGCTGCTGCTAACCGCTCGACCAAGTGCGTGGAGGCATTGATTCCCCTTGTGAATAGCATCAGCGTGGGGGACCGCACAGGTCGCACTGCTCTTCACCATGCAGTGCACAGTGGGTATATGGAGGTGAGAGCGTGTTTTGAGGAAATCTGGTTTCTTTGTTAATCTGTGCAATTGCTTATTCTGGTTGCAGCTTCTTCTAGATAGTATAGGGTTTGCACTGTGGAGTAAGGTTTTGGCCCTGCATTGAGCGCATGTTGAAGTCACCTCTTAGCATCTTATGTGCTATGTCCTCCTATCCAGATGGTTGTCCTGCTGCTGAACAAAGGGGCCAACTTGAACATATGTGATAAGAAGGACCGGCAGCCCATACATTGGGCATCTTTCCAAGGTGAGCTGGTGCCAACCACTTTCATGAACACATTTAGTGTCCTTGTATGGCATTTGGTGATCTTCTCCTTGTTTTGCCCTCAGGCCATTTGGAAATTGTGAAGCTGTTGATCTCTCGCGGGGCCGATGCAATGGCGAAGGATAAGAAGGCATACACCCCGCTGCATGCCTCGGCAGCTAGTGGCCAGGTGGAGATTGTGAAGTACCTGTTGAAACTGGGAGTGGAGGTGAGATTGGCCAGCTTTTAATTTAATTTAATTTAATTTAATTGCGGGTTTATATAGCGCTAGGAATCGACTCCCGGAGGAGTATCTCCACGCTTCGACCGCTGGGGAACCCGTCCTGGCTCACCCTGAGAGATGGTCCCTGATGGGTATCTCTAAGGTGCGACCAAGCATCCCCGGCGGTCTGGGGGGCCGTTGTGAAGATGAGGCAAGCTGATGCCCAGAGTTGCCGAGTATGGTTTCTGACTAGAGTAGGCACCGAGGCGAGAATTATCGAGTCTGCTGACCCTGGTCCACGACCCTGCCGCGTCGGGAATCGAACCCTGGTCCCGGGCCGTTCTCTGCTTACGGGTCTGCCGCCTCTAACCAGTGAGCCACACTTCTCCACTTTCAAAGCCCTTTTTCAAAGCAGCTTAAAGTCTCAGACCTTTTCAGTTTTTCTAGGCAACAGAAAGAGTGAATGGGGCGACAATACCAGAAATGGACAAGTTAATGACTAATAGGGTGTTCTGGTCTGGGGAGAATTGCTGTTGGGCTGCTACAGATGTGAGTGGTTTGAAAAAGGGGCCCTGTTGACCTGTGACAATTAATCTTAGATCACCTTTCTATGAATCACAGCATTGCTAGTCATGACAGTAGATGCAGTGACCTGTCTGTCATATACTTTGTATCTAAACACACTGGTTGGAATGCAAATCCACAGCCCAGCCTGCATGCAAATCATTGTAGATCATTTTACCTCTGTGACAGAAGAAATTATCTGCTCTCTCCAGAAAGGGAGTTGTCTACCCCCTATTTCAGCTGATTTGTGCTTTACTGTGTATAATGTGTTTGAAAATCCCCACAATACTCCCCCGGTCCCATCAGTTTGCCACATGCCTGCCAGTCGAGGCTTAGGTGAGCCGCGTTAGAACAGCTTACGTGACTGCTTCTTGGCCAATGCTGTATCACTCTGATTTTTCCCTGATTACACCATAAACCTTCAATCGAATGTTAGTCCGTATGCCTTAGACTATTTAAATAGACAAAGGTTTTGTTATTTCTATTCCCAGATGTTTGTGCCTGGCACGTTTCTCGCCTATGGTTTTCAGATGGCTCCCTTTATTGCAGGATATCATGGAAAGCCTTTTGTTGCACCTGTTCTTCCAGCAGCAGACTGTATAACACCTATATCATGAAAGGCCGTCAAACATGAGCATTATTGGAAGGAAAAATATTATAACATGAGCATGAAGCATTATTGGAAGGAAAAATATTATAACTTTTAATGACTGCTAAAATACATATCTGAAAGAGACAATTAGTTATAGATTCCTTTCCTGTAGAATTACCCCCAGGCATCAGACTGGATCCGGAATTTTTTTTTGTCAGCAGTACGCCAGCGCATGGAAAGGTGACGTTGGTCGAGTCCGCGTTCGTTGTTGCGGTCGCTGGAATGACGTTGTGGTATGTACTTAGATGCCGTCCTCACCCCCTGACATCAGTTTTTTATTTTACCTCGCCAGCCAGCGCAGATCCGGAGGGAGCGGTACCACCAGTCACTTTTTGACTGACATTTTTGCGACTTTTGTCCACACCGTTTGAGTCTATCGACTCCTGGTGCACACAGGGATATCCAGTCGTCCTCTGCCCCAGCTCCAAGGCTTGCGACACCTGTCGCAACCGGAGGTCAGTTATGGACCCACACTGCGTGTGGCTGTGGTGTCTGGAGCACGACCATGATTCCAAGTTGTGCTCCGACTGCCGGAACATGAATCCGAAGTCTTTCGGAAGCGGTCCCGAAAGCTTCTCGAGGCCCGGCAGTCCGCTCCGCGCTGCTCGAGGTCCCGGTCGAGGGCCTTCAGGCCCCTCGGACTCGGCTGGGGGTCCTGGGCCTTCGACGCCAGCGGCTCCGGCACCACAGGGTCCCCTTAGATCCAGGCCTGGATCGGCGCCGGGTGACCTTATAACATCTCCCCCAGTGCCGATTCCACCGGCACCATGTCCGCACCCGACGCCGGTTGTGTCCCCAGCCAGCGTCAAACCCGGCCTCCACCCTGACTTGGACAAGGAGCCGGACTGACGCCGACCAACGCCGGATCCGGCACCGAGCAGAACATTTGTAACTGTGTTCTACCCTGGTGTTTCCTGCAGGCCAGATTGGCAACCAGGGTAAGGTGAGGAGAACTGGGAGGGGTCTGTAGACCCTTTAGCTGACCAGTTGGATGAACCAGACTGGAGAGAGGAGTTGGGGGAGCCAGTGGTCTGGATACCTCCCCAGAACTTGGCATGTTGTGTCCTCCTACCGTGGCTACGGAGGAGGGTGCTTCATACGTAGTGGTGTTGCGTAGGGTAGCTGAGGCCCCCAACCTCGAGCTACCTACGGTGGCGGTCAGCAAGAATCTCCTGACGGAGGTGCTTCAACCGGAAGCGGCCTTTTCAGAGCCCCTGCTGCCTTTTAATGGAGCCCTTACTGACATCCTTTTGGGCACCTGGTCCAAGCCCAACACAGGAAGCCCAACAAGCTCCTGTGGATAGGATGATTGCCCGACGCCACTGCCCGTCTCCGGGCGACCCCTCTTTCCTCTCCCAACACCTCACCCCTAAGAGCTTGGTGGTCCAAGCCTCTACGTCCAAAGGCGCAGTCCCTAACGCACCACCTGATGGGAGTTCAAAAAGCTGGACCATCTTGGGGGAATAAGTTGTTTTCTTCCTCCAGCATGGGACTGCGGTTGGTAAACACAGCATGTCTGTTGGGCCGTTACACCCATTCTGTGTGGGATACGGTATTGCAAGTGCTGCCACAGTGCCCGGAGGAGGCCCGGGCCATGCTCTCCCGTGCAGTCGCCAAGGGGAGAGACACAGCCAAGTTTACCACCAGCTGTGGACTGGACACCACCGACTCGCTAGGCAGGACAATTTCAACGTCGGTAGCCCTTCAGCGCTACACCTGGCTGAGGTTGACTGGTGTTTCCGGGGATGTCCAGGCTACCTTGCTGGACATGCCTTTTGATGGCCATCGCCTGTTTAGCGACAAAGCGGACAACGCGCTGGAGAGCTTCAAGGACTTGTGGGCTAAGGCCAAGTCCTTGGGCCTCTCTACCACCCGCCCTGCGCAGCCTGCGCAGCCTGCTTTTAGCCCCTTTTGAGGCTACGGAAGGGGTGCCCCTCCACGTTCCGCCCAGAGCCTCAGGCCGGCGCAAGCTGCCCAGCCCCAGCGTGGCTGGGGACGAGGTCCCACCGTCGTGGGTCTGGGGGCAAGCGAGCGGGCCAGTTCACCAGCGCCCCCTCTGCAGCAGCCTCCAAACCCTCCTAGTCCAACCTGTCAGGGCCACCAATCGCCAGTGGGCGTCAGGATTCGCCATCACCTCCCCCACTGGCGCACCATCATGTCAGACAGGTGGGTTTTGCAGATAGTCCGAAGGGGCTACTCCCTCCCCTTCGAAACTGCCCCTCCATCCATGCCACCTCAGCACCATCGCATGTCAGAGGATCATCTGACCCTTCTCCAACAGGAAGTTACAGCTCTCTTTACCAAGGGAGCCATCGAGTGAGTGCCTGCTCCTGAAGTAGGTTGTGGTTGCTATTTCCACTACTTTCTGGTGCCCAAGAAGGACAAAGGCCTGCGTCCTATCTTGGATCTCAGGAACTTCAACCGCTTCTTCTGGAAGAAGTTAAAAATGTTGATACTAGCTAGGGTCCTGTCCGCCCTTGTCCTTGGAGACTGGATGGTAGCGTTTGACTTGCAGGAGGCTTACTTTCACATCCCCGTCCTGCCGGCCCACCGGCGTTACCTGTGGTTCACAGAAGGTCACGAGCACGTTCAGTTTACCGTGCTCCCCTTTGGCCTTACCAGCGCCCCTCGGGTGTTCACGAAAGTGATGGCGGTGGTCGCAGCTCATCTGCGCAGATCAGGGGTTCCAGTCTTTCCCTATCTCGACGACTGGCTGTTGAAGGCGGCTCATCGCAGGCAGTTGTCTCCCACCTCCAGACAACGGCGGACCTCCTGCACTTGCTGGGGTTCACTATCAACGTGCCGAAGTCACACCTGATTCCCTCTTAGATGTTCCTTTTCATCGGAGCTGTTCTGGACACAACGCAGTTTTGGGCTTATCTTCCCGAGCAGCGAGTCCTGGATATTTGGGCTATTATTCTGATTGTTCAGGCTCTATCCCGGGTTTCGGTCAGAATGACCCTGAGGCTACTGGGCCTCAAGGCCTCCTGCATCCTTTTTTAACACGATGCCCTTTAAATATAAACAAGCTTTTATCTTTCTGAATTGTTCAAAAATTGCACTGAACTCTTGCACTTAGCAACCTTGCACAACTTTACTGCCTTTTTTGCCCGCCCTGGTCCACCCCGGCTGTGTGCCGTTTGCGTGGAGGGCAGGGCTAAGCCTCACAGAACTTCCCTTTCCGGTCGGGGAGGCGGGACTTTATACCCGATCCTCCTCAAAAGACCGATGTGCACGCGAGCGCGCAGGAGACGCGCGCAGCGGGCGCACCGCTGGTGCACCAAAGGCAAGCCCTTCTGTGCCCGTCCCCGCACCGACAGCACACAGCGCCTGAAATGCTGCAGGTTTATGCAAAGTGGTGATGGATAACACTAGCCGCAGCTACTCCGGGGAACAACTATACGAGATAGGCAAACAAGTAAGCATGTCCTGTAAACTGCCACTAGAAAATAGGGACTGAGCTTGGCATTGTGAAGAATGACAGACTAAAATGTGGTCTGCTCAATGTAAGATCGCTTCCTAAGCATTCCACAGAGATTCAGCTACTGCTAGAAATACATGAGCTTGATTTTCTGTTTGACAGAGACATGGACTACGGCAGGGCTGGAGTTAGAGCTGGGACTGGCCTGCCCAGCGGGATATAAGGCTTTTCATAAACCGAGATCTAGTGGTCGTGGGGGAGGGATCGGGATCGGAATTATCTTTAAAGAGGCCTGGAATATTTCTCCGCTGGACATAGATGAGATCACCTGCGCGGAAATTTTGGGCTTCTCTCTTAAGGATCAGATGGGCCACTCCCTTACGGGCATGGTCTGTTATAGGCCGCCGGGGGCAACTTACTCACAACAACAGCAGGACTTGATTGATGCAATTAATAACATGGCCCTTACCCATACTAGGTTATTAGTTTTGGGAGACTTTAATCTGTGGGCAAATAGAAGAATGGACACCGCATATAGCAATCTCATTCAATCCTGAGCAAGCCTGAGCCTATTACAATGGGTGTCAGAATCAACGCACATAGAAGGCAACACTCTAAATATGATATTTCTGAGGAAAGCTTTATTACTATGGGGAAAATTCTGCCGGTGGGGTGGTCGGACCATCATGTGGCCAGTTTCAGCGTGGCACTGATTAGTAAGATGAGGCCCTTGACCAGGGAAGAAAGGGCCTATTGGGGCAGGGACTGGAAAGGACTGTTAAGGAAGGCTAAAATGGGCCCTCTATTTCAGGCAGAGACTCTGTTTAACCCTGAGAAACAGGTAACCGAGAATTACACAGCTCTCTGTGAACACTTAATTAGGAGAATCGACCAGCTTGCCCCTCTGAAGGATATCAGGAAAAGAGGTAGACCCTCAGCTCCATGGTACACGGAGGCATTAAGGAACTGTAAGTTGGATTTTAAAATGGCAGAAAGACAGTGGAGAAAGGACTACGCGGGAAACGATAAGGCCAGTTGGAGGCAAACCTTAATGAAATACAAAAGAGAAATAGCAATTGCTAAAGCGAAATATTTCGCCTTCTCCATCCTTAAATCCTCCAATAAATCTAAGGATATTTTCAGGATAGTAAGAGATATGACCCACCCAGACTGCACAAACCGTAAAATCCCACCGACTCAGGAGCTGTGTGATGGATTGGCAAGTTTCTTTCAAGATTGTGGAAGGTCTGAAAGATGTGACCCTACCCGGTTCTCGGGATAAGGAAAAGGGAGAAACATCTAAGAACAACCTCGACAGGGATAAATACCTTATCTCATTCATTCCCGAGCTCACTATGGATGAATTTAAGATGCCCTCGGTAGAGGAGTTTGCTCGAGTGGCTCTAGGAATCTCTTCAGGGTCACCTTTGAAACCTATCCCCCATAAGATACTGAAAGAACTAGGATCAGAGATCTTTCCTATCCTACGTCAGCTGTGTGGCCAGTCCCTCAATAGCGGAGTGGTGCCACCCAGCTGGAAGCAGGCAATTATAACACCGTCACTGAAAAAATCCTCACTGAACGCAGGTTGCCATAAGAACTATAGGCCAATCTCCTTATTGCCATACCCAGTTAAGATCATGGAATGCTTGGTAAGTAGGGCATTTTCCCTTTTCCTGGAGACCAACAATAAACTGGAAGATGAGCAATTTGGGTTCAGGCCTGGTCACGGAACAGAGACAGCCTTGGTGACCGTCTTGTATAATCTTCGAATGCGGGCGGACAGGGGACAATCGGCAACCCTAATATTGCTAGACCTATCTACCGCATTCGATACGGTCAATCACGCCATTCTTCTCACAAGGCTGGAAACTCTGGGAGTGACAGGTGTGGCACTGAGCTGGATGCACTCTTATTTATCAAATAAATGGCAAGCAGTAGCGCTCCCCCCGTATCAATCGGGATTTGTAAAAAATGAACACTAGGTACCTCAGGGGTCCTCAATCAGCCCCATACTGTTCAATGCATATATGCGAAAACTGCTGGATATCTGTGAGAAAGTGGCTCTACATGTACTGGACCAAAGTAAGGTACCGTGTGTATAGAGTCCACAATCCCACAGAGGTATAACAGAAGTTAAAGTCAGGTCTGACCTTACTCTCTAAAGTGGTAGCTTGGTCGAGCAGTAAGGCAGTACCAGAGGACAGTGTAAAGCATTTGTTGCACACACTCAGTCAGCAAAAGGTTTCACACACTCAAGAACTGAACTCTAGACCAATTGTTTTTATATCCTGAGGGGTGGAGTTGGCACAGGCTGGCACACCCCCCTTTCTGACGTAGGTTTTCCTGCCAGTCTTCCCACCAGAGTGGAGGTCAGAACTGGTGGGGGCCAGTTGCTGAGTACAGCAAGTGGTCTGGAGAATCTCACAAAGGCGGAATGCCTGAAGCTTCCCCTGCCCATCCTAGGGGAGGAGGCTTGGCACCTTGTCCCAGGATGTGCATTTTTGCAGGCCCAGGAGAGCGGGGAGCTCTCGACCTAGGGGTCCAGCAACATGTCTGCTGTGTGGCAGCCTAGGCAGCCTCTCAGACAAGACGTGGATTGTAGGTTAGGTTTCAGAGGGCATCTCTAAGATGCCCTCTGTAGTGCATTTTACATTAAATCCCACACTGGCATCGGTGTGGGTTTAATGTGCTGAGAAGTTTGATACCAAACTTCTCAGTGTTCAGTGTAGCCATTATGGCGCTGTGGCGTTCGTAATGCCAGCCTCCCAGCACCATATTCTCTTAATGGCATCACTGTACTTACAGTGCCCAGGAATGGCCCTGAGTACTGTAGGGGCACAGGGCTCAGGCTCCTGTGCCCACACCACTGGCATTGGGCACCCAGCTAGAGGGGTGGCTAATGTATGCCAAGGCAGTGGGTTTGTGGGCAGGGCACACAGGGATGTGTGTCATGTCGACTCTTTGCTTAGTTCTGCACCTAGACACTCAGCCTGCACAGGCAGTGTGTGGGTGTCAAGGTACAGGGCCCTTAAGGGTGGCACAATAAGTGCTGCAGCCCTTAGGGGTCTTCTCTGGTTACAATTCCCTGGGTACCTAGGGTACCATTTACTAGGGGCTGACATGTGGCCAGAGATGCCAATAGGATTTAGGCTTTGGTATAGTTTTTAGAGCAGGAACACAGGCCTTGGGTACCTGATTGTCAGGGACCCAGGGCACACCAAGGAAAAGTGCATCAGGTATCAGGCAAAAAGTGTGTGTGTGGGGGGGGGGGGGGGTACTGCAACAGAAACTCACTTTCTCACAAAATCGTAAAAACGCATAATAGCATGGTCAATTACGCCGATGACATCCTGCTTATGGTGTCCCTGGACGGCGACCATGCGGACTCTCAGGAAAGCTTTCATGCGTGTATGCTGGAAATTGTGTACCGGCTAAGGGACAACTCGCTCCAATTTAACAGTGAGAAAACAGAGATTCTGCACGGTAAGGTGGGTGGGGCCCCTATAGGACTACCAGCTGATTTCTGGCCCATAGCTACAGACGTCCCCCTGGTGCCAGTGAGCACAGTACTTAATCTGGGGGTCAGTTCAATGAAAAGTTGAATTTGGTGTCCCATCTTAACAAACTGGTGGGAGGTTGCTATACTCTCATCCGGGGACTCCGGAAATTGCTGCCATCCCAGGCAAGAATCACGGTAGTAAGAAGCACTATACTGAGTTGCCTGGATTACTGTAATGCCCTGCTCTTGGAATCTCCGGGATATCTGAATGCTAGACTCCAGAGTATCCAGGAGGCAGCAGCAAAGCTTACTCTGACCCGGGCACGTCGCTCCTCGACGACACAAGCGCTGGCAGATCTGCACTGGCTTCCGGTGAGTCAAAGGATTCTGTTTAAATCCTTATGTATAGTTTTTAAGGCACTACATGGACAGGGGCCTAAACCGCTCCAAGGCAGATTCAAATGGTATGAACCTGCACGCAATCGTCGCTCATCTTCTGCCTGTCTTGCTTGGATTCCCAGGATAAAGAAAGCAACCCTGGGGGGGTAGAGCGTTCGGCATGGCAGCTGCCCGCCTTTGGTGAATCTCTGTTTCTCACTGTTAAATTGGAGCGAATTTAGCCAGTTCACCATTTCCAGCATACACGCATGAAAGCTTTCCTGAGAGTCCACATGGTCGGCGTCCAGGGACACCTTAAGCAGGGTGTCATCGGCGTAATTGACCACCCTAGGTGTGGCGCCGCGGCTAGGGCGACTGACTCCGGAATCTGGGGATCACGGTTCGATCCCCAGCACCGGCGGCAGATTAGCTCAGCACCATGTGACTCTGGGCAATACCTTGCTTAATCTTCCCGACGGCCCCCAGCGCCTAGAGACCCTTACGGGTGATTGTGCGCTTTACAAATGTGGATTATTATTATTATAATGCGTTTTTACGATATCCAGTAGTGGTCGCATATATGCATGGAACAGTATGGGGCTGATTGAGGACCCCTGAGTAGCACTTTCCGGAGTCCCCGGATGAGAGTATAGCAACCTCCCACCAGTTTGTTAACGTCTTCCTTTGGAAATTAGGAAAATACAGGATCTAATGCTGTTCCGTGAGAAAGTCAAGACGTGGCTCTTCCCCAAAGTATGAAGCTCTGACCCAGCTATGTAACCTTCCATATCAGCTTCTCCCAATGTCTCAGTGCCAGGATGCCCGCAGGGTTGCAGTGCGCTCTACAAACGTTAAAAATAAAATTAATAAAAATCCTGCTAGTGGATCATGCCAGGTGGCATATGCAGGCTCTGCAGTGAGTCCTGAAGTTCCGGTGGGCACAGCATCAGGGGAATCTGTCCGATTGCGTTCAGATCTCAGAGGGCACTGCACTACAATTGCAGTGGTGACTAACTAACAAGGATTGGGTCAGCAGCAGATCGCTCTCCTTTCCCAACCAGAGTTCACAGTGGTGACGGATACATCACTTCTGTGGTGGGGCGGCCACATGGGAGAGGCGTAGATCAGAGGACTCTGGTCTCCGGCGGAGTCTGGGCTCTACATCAACCTTCCGTATCTGCGGGTGATCCGTCTTGCACTAAAAACATTCTTTCCCTCTGTCCGGGGAAGAGTAGTGCAGGTGTTCCCCGGACAACAGCACTGCCATGTGGTACTGCAACAAACAGGTCGGGTTGGGGTCCTGCACCCTATGTCAAGAGGCTCTCCGTCTCTAGACATGGCTGGAACATCAGTTCATATCCCTGGTGGTTCAACACCTGGCAGGTTCTCTGAACGCCAGGGCGGACGAACTCAGCCGCATGTGCATGATGGATCACGAATGGCGTCTTCACTCGGAGGTGGTGCAAGGTCTTTTTCAGCTGTGGGGAGAGCCTTGGTTAGATCTATTTGCCACCGAAGAGAACGCGCAATGTCAGCAATTCTGCACGTTGGAATTTCCAAGGCGGCACTCGCTCGGCGACGCTTTTAGTCACGAGTGGAGTTGCTGTCTTCTATACGCCTTTCCGCATGTACCACTTCTGCCCAGAGTGCTGAAGAAGATCAAGTGCGACCAGGCCCAAGTCATTCTTGTAGCCCTTAATTGGGCACGAAGAGTCTGGTATCCCGAGCTGTGACACATGGGCACCGATCCTCCGATCAGACGGCCTCTTCGGGAGGATCTTCTGTCACAGCAGCAGGGGATGGTTCTCCTCCTGAACCTGTCCAGCCTTCACCTTCTTTCGTGGAGATTGAACGGCGACAGTTGACAGCTTTCGACCTTCCTCCCAAAGTCTGTGTCATTTTGGCAGCCAGGCGTCCCTCCACTAAGATGGTATACGCCTGCAGATGGAACACATTTGTGGCATGGTGCACAGCAAAGGCGGTGGATCCCCTTTCCACCCCTCTTTCTGAGTTTCTCTTGTTCCTCCTTTATTTGGCCCAGCAGGGCTCTGCTCTGGGCACTCTAAAGGGCTACCTTTCAGACATTTCAGCCTTTCTTAGGCTTCCTGATCAGCTTTTCAAGTCCCCTGTTGTAAATCCCTTCCTTAAGGGCATTACTCCTATTTTTCCTCCTATTCCATTCGTAATGCCCCTGTGGGATTTGAACTTAGTTCTAACTTATCTTATGTGTGCTCCCTTTGAGCCGCTACATAACTGTCCTCTCGGACTTTTAACTTTAAAGACTGTCTTTTTGGTTGCCTTCACCTCTGCTCGCAGGGTGAGTGAGCTCCAAGCGCTTTCTTCAAAACCTCCTTTTCTGGCTGTTCATCCGGACAAGGTTGTCCTTAGAACTCAACCATCTTTTCTTCCCAAAGTGGTTACTTCTTTCCACATTGGTCAAACCATCACTTTTTCCACTTTTTTTCCGCCTCCCCATCCTTCTAAGGCGGAAGAGAGGCTCCACCGCCTGGATCCAAAACTTGCGCTTTCCTTTTATTTGAATCGCACAAAGCAATTCCGGGTGGACGACCAGCTCTTTGTTGGATACGTGGGCGTCAAAAAAGGTCGGGCGTGCACAAACGGACTATCTCTAGGTGGGTCATTTTGTGCATAAAAGCTTGCTATTCTTTGGCAAAGAAGGAGCCTCCAGTGGGTCTGCGTGCCCACTCCACCAGGGCGACGGCAGCTACCACTGCTTTGGGACGTGGAGTGCCCCTCAATGATATCTGTCAGGCAGCTACGTGGGCCCCTCTGCACACGTTCACAAAACATTACTGCCTGGACAGCCAAGTTCGGAGAGACTGCTTCTTTGGCTGTTCGGTTCTTCAGGACTTTCTGGTGTGAACGTAGTTTGCAGACCCACCTCCGGGTTTGGTATTGCTGGGGTATTTATTCTATAGGTAAGGAATCTATAACTGCCTCATTCAGATGAACAAGTCACTTACCTTCGATAGCGATATATCTGTAAGAGACATAGATCAGTTATAGATTCTTTACTGCCCCACCCATCCTCCCCGTTCTGCGAACTGACTTCTAGGGTTAAGGACTTCTTTCAGGGCCCTAGTTGTGTGCACCAGTGGTCATTGTCTTGCATGGCTCTACGCTTCTGGCGTGGAACGTCGTGAAAAGAAATGATGTCGGTGTACGAGGGCTTCGTCTAATGAGATACCGCAACTTCATTCCGGCGACCACGACGTCAACGACGCACGCAGAGTCAACCAACCCCTGCTTTCGACGCGCAGGGGTACTGCTGATGAAAAAATTCTCCAAATCCAATCTGTGGCCTGGGGGTAATTCTACAGGTAAGGAATCTATAACTAATCGAAGTCTCTTACAGGCATATCGTTACCGAAGGTAAGTAACTTGTTCTTTCGTGAGGTGTAGACGAAAACTATCCTTAGGTGTGACATTATGTCCACAGTGCAGCACACAACATTGTGTGTGCAGTGTTCATCTTGTAGGATAAAACTGCACGTTTGCCTCCTGGTTGTTATTTCCTTTGTCTGTGGCTCTCATTCAATCACCCTATCCTTTTTCAAGTTTCCTCAAACCTGCTGCATAGGGAAGATTCTGAGACCGTACTTTTCTCCTTGCTGCTGTGTTTACCTTCTTGGTCTCCCACTTTCACCCTCTTGTGATGCCACTTGCCTTTGATGTGATTCAACACCATTCCTATCCATAAGGCATACCCCTGTGACCTCTGCTTCATTTGTGTCATCTTCCAGTTTTTGTATGTAGCCATATTTTGTTTTAAATGTTGTTGCATCCAGCAGTGCGCTTTCAATATCAGGAACTGTTTTCCTCTCTATTTCTAGCCCTGCTCATCTGATTGTTATTGCAGTGGTGTCACACTTTTCCCTCTTGGTTCTGGCTGTAGCAATCAGAAATCTGAAAACTGTGGGACTGTGAAGAAAATGCTTGGTTCATTTTCCGGCCTTTTTTAGAACTGATTCCTGATATGTACTGAACCTGCTTTTCCTCTCTTTTTTAGATTGACGAGCCCAACTTATTTGGCAATACAGCACTTCACATAGCCTGTTACATGGGCCAGGACGCGGTGGCCAACGAGCTGGTCAACTATGGCGCCAATGTCAACCAACCTAATGAGAAGGGCTTCACCCCTTTGCACTTTGCAGCTGTCTCGACCAACGGGGCTCTCTGCCTAGAGCTTCTGGTGAACAATGGCGCTGATGTCAACTTTCAGGTATGAGTACTTGAGGGCTGTATTTTGTGTAGGGGAATCTACCATCACTGTTAGTTTAGGGTTAGAAGCAGCTTTAGTTTCTGATACATTGATAATACCCCTATGTCAGCTTTGAGTTTGAAAGAGATGCCAAATAACTCGGTTCCATACTTATTCCCAGTACAGAACTAAATTGTCTGTCCTTTCTGGAACACAAAATCTTATACTTGACTTCAGTGTTTCTGCCCTTTTTCGAAATTAAGTACAAGTATTTATTTTCTAACATAGCAACCAGGTGTTTTATCAGCATGGTCTGGTTAGTGCTCTGTTACACTATTATTTATTTTAGATCATGTCGTCATTCTCTCGTTACAGGCTCTAAGCCTCCATTATACCGATCTATACTTCATACTTGTACGTTTAAGTGCTAGATTCAAGTAGATGTCAATTAATAAAAGCATGCTAATGTTAGGCAGTATAGTGGTTTGTAGGAATACTGAAACCTCCATCATCTGTTCATCTTACCTCAATTTATAATCTCCCAATAGAGGGAAAATCATGTATCATTTGTTAGCTGTCTGTTGTTTTGTAGAAAAAAGTATCCTTCCCCACACATAGCTAAAAAGCAGACCAAAGTTTCTCAGAGATCCTTCTGCTCCACTGTGGAGTCATAAAGTGCTCATACTTTTTTATGTCTTTTTCGATATAAGTGATAATCAACATCTTACTTTCACAAAAGTGTTGTTTGTGGAACAGTGCTAAAGCTACCTTATACGTATAATAATTCAAACTGTTATAATATTTAGGCACAAATTTAGAAAACAATAGCTAGAGCAATTTGTTTTACATTATCTCACAATTTTATAATCCACATGTTCCTTACAAGTGATGAAGATATTCTGCAAAGCTTCATGAATTATGGTACTCATAAACATGTTAAGAGCTGAATTAGTTTGTACAGTAGTAATACTGCTGTAGCAATTTAGGCTGTGATTATTGTGTTTGTCACTTTTGGGCTGCAATATGGGGCATTAGTCACAAAATTGTATAGCTGGATAAAGCTATGAATCATCTAGTCACTGGAACTAAAGTGGTCAGCTAAACGCCCATGTTCATAGAATTTGATCACCTCCGATAATACCTCCACTCCTACTTCCTAATATAATTCATTTTAAGGGACTGGAATGCTTATTGTTCACATATTCCATAAATGATAGCTAGATGAAACACACCAGTGTGAAGAAAGACTCTAATTAGAGACTTAAAAATAATAGCGAATCAAATGAATAGATGCATTCCTTCACAGGGGAAACGTTGTTGCAACATGATACCAAGGGTTTATCTAGGCAAGGCTCCCGCAGATGTTCTGCGTGTATCTTTAACATTCTGATAGTCCTTTCTTTATGCAATATCTGCATGGAAATGTTGCAGCGTAAACCATACATTTTCAGTGTCAATATGGTACTTCACACAATTGCATTTAAAATGTTTAATAATCCACACACTGAGTGGAAGTGCAGCAATATCCCCATGTAAGAACCTTTGAGGAGTGTTACCCAACAGCGTCATGCATGTGTTTCATGGGAGAAAGTGTAGTTTCCGCTTGTTTATGTTGGTAATCTGTGAAGAGTTATCAGTGTGCAATTCTCAATCATATGAACAGGACCTAATTTTTATAAATGCTAATTTTTTGCAAGGTGCTCCCATAAGTTAATGCTTTGGCATTGTTTATCACATCATTTTCTGACAGTCATGTGATACATGGCAGCAGGAAGCATTATTGTTTAATGCACATCTTGTTTAGCCATCACGAATAAAGGTTGAAATTGGTGTTTTAGGCTCAAATAATGGATAATGTTGTTTTAGGCAAATTAGCATGTAATATGAGGGAGGTGGGAAATAATACTTGAATGGTAATGTTCTCAATTTATATCAGAATATCTTGTGCATAGTTGATGCCATTCTTTGCTCCTGTCCTAAGGCAGATGTATATGCTGAAACATATGCCTCTGCCACTCGTGGTTCTAAGTTGGTTGCCACTTTGCTTCCACAGAGTAAAGAAGGGAAGAGTCCACTGCACATGGCTGCCATCCACGGAAGGTTTACACGTTCTCAGATCCTCATACAGAATGGTATGTAGCCTTACACTACATGCTATTTTCTGAACCCATATGTTTTCCTTCTCATAAGCACTCTCTGCCAGGATACCTGTAAAACACAACAGTGCCAGAATACCGCACATCATGGAAGTCCAGGAAGTTCAAGTCTGTATTCAAGGCTAATTATGGTAGTGTTATGCATGGTCTTATTGTATTCCCACTGTCTAGCAGGGCTTTCAAGCAGACTTGTGAATATGACAGTGCATTCAGATAGCTGGACTTCCTGTTTAGAAAATATTTCTTTGGTATACTGTGAATTCAATGAGAAGGACTTCATAAAGATGAATTGGCCAGCAGTGTAGCACTACATGCACTTTTCCCTATCTCTGACACTAGCTTAAGAACAGATATGATACAAGAGGGAAGCCTGGCTTTAGATAAAAGTGGGACGCAGTACTGGGTTTGGAGATGACAGACATACCCCATCCCCAGTTTGTAGGAGATGGTAGGAATGAGAGAAAGAGGGTGTAGTTCTGCAGAGTTCAGGATTTGTCTTAATCTGCCTCCTCTCAAATTTGTATGTTGAAAAACTGGTGTTTTCTTATTTTTATTTATTTTTATTACATGCAGATATCTTTCATGAGAACCAAACGCTCATCTGAATAATACAGCCAATCTATATTATGTAAGCAAGTTAGGCAGTATTTTCAATGTGCAGTCGAGCAACACAGGTGGAATAAAGTATAGAAGAAACGTGGGGGCAAGGGGACTGAAGAGTGTAATTTAGAAGCCCCGCCATATGGGTGGCAGACAGATGTAACTACAGCTTGGAAAAGCAGGAGGAATTTACCAGATGGTAATAGTACAGGGGAACCTTCTTACAGAATTCCCCCACATTCAGTCATTTTCCTTCCTCTGTTTTAAGGGTGTATTTCATTTTTAAATGACAAAAATGCTGAAAAATGTGACCTTTTGAGTAACTCTCCACACTGTCAGTAGTGGCTGCTAGACCAATGTCTGTAGATTACCAGTATGGGATTTTTGTAAATTATTTCAGTTGACTTTTATCCAATAAAACAATTACTACACAAACTTGTGTTAACCAAGATCACAATCTGCACACAACACAGTCATTCCATGCTAAATAGTGGATCTAACAATGATGCTTGGAATTGCAAGCAGAACTCCCAGGAGAGCAAATGTTCGAATCGAAACACCTAGTTTAGAAATATCTTTTTTTCTTATGCAGGTGGTGAGATTGATTGTGCCGACAAGTACGGCAACACACCTCTCCACGTTGCTGCTAGATATGGCCATGAGCTGCTCATAAGCACTTTGATGACGAATGGTGCTGACACTGCGAGGTGAGTATAGGGATTGATTTTAGTGCCTTTGACCCTGCCTTCATTCATTTGCCACCCATAAAATGTTATTTTGTGATAATTGATGACTCGCAGAACACTTACACGTGTCCTCGTTAAAGTGCACATACCACCTTGATTGTGTAGTGTGCTGCATCCACAGCTCATTGTAAAAAAAATATAATTTGCAATGCAATAGGTCTCGTCTTTAGGACTTAATACGTTTTTAGCTCTGAAGCTCATTATCCTGGGTAAAGCGATTCTGGTATTTTACTGACCTCTTATAGTCGTTGTCTATCAAGACAGTTAAATCGAGGCAGTTGCTAGAAAAAAGTATTCTCTAAGCAAAAGTGGAAGCAGACAAGTCCTGGGGCAATGCTTCAAAGCCCACACAAAGTACTTACAACAGATCTTCCAGACAGCGCAAGCGCTGTTGAAACTCGACCTAAAAAGCACTGTTTTGGATGTGAAACTGAGATCAAGTTTCTCCAAACTTTGACTTCAGCTGTTTACTTTTGCTTTCATTGCATAGTCTGCTGAGCAGTTGTAAGTCTCTGCTTTCAGCTGTCAATTTATGTGCTTAAAGAAATGCTGAAAACTGTTTCAAGTGATTTTTTTTTTTTTAAGTGCTCCAGTTTCCAAGGCAGCATTCCCCTTCAACCCCTCTAAGCGACTGAAAAGGAGGCGGTGCTCTTCTTTCATACAGAGGCCATATTCTTTGTTTTGTTATTGTGCTACATTTTTCTTCCGTCATATCCGTTATAGTATTCTACCCGTTAGGTTTCCCTATTCCCACTGCTCTTCCATTTTCTCAGTCTTTTTTAACAGATTGTGGAATTGTTGTCTCTTGGGTAACTGATTAAATGTTTTCTTTAAAAATCTTTATTTCTTTTTCATACTTGGGGTATATTTTGCTCTTTTTAAGCATACAGTACAAAGTTTATTTGTGAGACGATGTTCCACAGTCTCTAAATGAAAGTATTTTTTGGTGATTTACCAAATTCTCAGGATTTTTTTAAGGTGTGTATTTATGTGAACTTTAAGCAGTAGGGTGGTGGGTTTTGGAGCAACTGCATGGAGATTTGTATGATATGAAGCCTGCCTTACATTGGTCTTTCTTATCTTTCAGGCGTGGCATCCAGGGCATGTTCCCCCTGCATTTGGCTGTTCTTTTTGGGTTTTCAGACTGCTGTCGTAAGTTACTTTCCTCAGGTGAGTGGGATCTGAACCATGTTTCTTACTAGCCAGTTTGCATTTCTTTGCTATGTTGATGGTACTATGTTAACTTCTTCCCTGTTGGCCTCTTATTTTTACAGGTCAGTTGTACAGTATCGTTTCGTCACTGAGCAACGAGCATGTTTTGTCGGCAGGCTTCGACATCAACACGGCCGACAACCTCGGCAGAACCTGCCTGCATGCTGCTGCATCTGGAGGGTGAGCTCTCTGCCGTCTTTGGTACCAGCTGCTGCAGTGAATTGTAATCTCATCCTAATATAGGAGAGTGTGTGTGGGGGGGGAGGGGGGGGGATGGGGGGTGTAAGGGGAGCTAACCCTCTTATGCAGTTTTGACATTGAAAGGAAGGACCACAACAATCCTACTCCAGCCCAGCCATTGTCCTCAATGGAA
Organism: Lissotriton helveticus; assembly: GCF_964261635.1. NCBI lineage: Eukaryota > Metazoa > Chordata > Amphibia > Caudata > Salamandridae > Lissotriton > Lissotriton helveticus. The sequence continues at coordinate 1,464,296,297 of NC_136057.1, forward strand.
AAAATAGACTGCCGCTATCAATCACTGTGTCTACACTGAAAGAACATCACCTCTCTTAGACATTCCTTCAGTATCCACTGCCATTTGCGCTGAATGCCCGCATTATGATTCCCGCACTATGCCTAGTCGCACATGCAATATCAGTGCAGAAACTCCACACCTCTTCTAGTCCAGCTGTTTGGATCTGGGGAGTCTGAATCTGCCTGTGTTTTTCCCTGCACTGCGGGCAGTGCAGACTGTTTGTCTGCGTCTTACTGCATTAGCACTTCACAATCCTTAGTCTTGCAACATCAACACTGGAATTACCCTACATCTGCATGTGTTACAGTGCCAGTATGAGAGGTCCAGACAACCTTAGTCTCACATACAAAATAGAAACTGAAATTAGTCCAATTTTATTAGGCCCACTGTGACCACATTGAAATAACCCTATCGGAATGTGTGCTGCAGTGTCCGCATGGGGAAGATCACACCAGACCTATATATACAAGCGGTTTCTGCACAGCAACACCATAAATCTTCTATTCCACAACATCAGAAATGGTTGAACATAAAGGGGTTACCCACCTCTATTCCTTCTGTACAGTGTCAACACTGCAGGCCAATTCTCCAGTGTTCCATCCTACAGTTTAAACACAGGAAAACCTGCACCAAACATAAGGCTTGAGATGTCAGGTTTAGGCCACATCATCAATCCTTCTTCAGTGCCTGCACTTGAAGGACTACTCAGGGCCTGGTTCCGTCTGCAGTGTGGCTGTTTGAAGGAATGCATCATACATACTTAATAAGCTGTCCAGTGGAGTTCTGGGGCACCTGGTAGTTTGTTTCCATCCAAATTCAATGTTTACTAACTTTGTCTACCTGTATGTATTCTAGGAACGTTGAATGTCTTAACTTGCTGTTGAGCAGCGGTGCGGATTTGAGGAGACGTGATAAGTTTGGGAGGTAAGCCTTAATTTCAGTTTCTTGAATCCTTAGTGTTAGTTTGTATGCGGCTCTTTTGAGGTAGCTCTTCTGTAGCACATGTGTGTGCTAAAGTGTTTTGTGTCACCCATCTGTTAATGAGACACTTGGGACTAGAACCACTGGGGGAAAAATGACTTTGAGAAAAATTTTACCCGTGTTCAGAAGGAACCTGCATCCTACAGTTTTCTGCTCAGGAAAAGGATTCTTCCAGATGGATAATGCCAGACAGAAAACACACCCTGCCCAAATCAATGGGTGTTGAGAAGGGGGCCCCAAACAACAGAATAGTTGAGGTAAATGGCAGAGGAGAGCTTTGTTCTCTAGCACTGAATCTTTCATACATTAACATTCTTGAATGTTCCCCATCGCCATACAGGGGATCTTTAACAGACAGTATTATTATAGCAGTATACAATAAAAAAACTCAATAACATGAAAAAAGCAGTCGAATATATGTAGTCTGTCCATATTGTTTATTAACTGAACTCTGGCCAGTTATATGCAGCTATAGTGAGCCAGTCCTTCCCTCAGTGGTTTCAATTACTTATTTTCAGCCTTACATTAGTCTGAGGGAATCCTCAAGAGTTTGGCATAAAAAAAAAAATTTTGAGGCAATTTCCGGTCCTCTTTTTGTTCTAACAGAACAGCTTGTCTTCTGTTTTGTCTGCTATCTACCATCATCAAACAAATTACAGAATGGCGGAAAATCCGTCCAAGCAGTCTTACTTCAAGCAATTCACTGCTTGTGGCAAGAGGAAGATTTAGTTTGAAGACCAGCACAACCTGTGCTTTTGGTTTCTTCACCCAATTAACAATCAAAATGCCTGTGACGTCTGTGTCCCAACTTCTTAAGAGTTTGGCAATGATGTTCCTAGAGGAAGAAAACCTGCTGCTTAAAGCTCAAGCTCAGTGCTTAAAAAACAAGATCAACATTTTTAGGGGCGGAACACTAGATGCTAGCAGCTGCCACACACTGTTTTTGTTAGTTGCAGGATGTACCCAATTAACCCCATGTTTGTTGCACAGTTAACAGTCACAAATCTGTATATTGTCATGGGTCAACCTTTTTTCAGATTCAGGTATTAATGTATCACAATTAAACATTACTCTGCTGCCTCCTGAGATTCATCATCCGGAACCTATAATTTAGTGCAATGACAAAAAAGAGTCAAACTGATTAGGGCTGTTTTTGGTCCTTCCAGATCAGGATCAAAAGGACCAAAAAAACCTATAGGAACCTCAAATAAGATTTGTTGATCATGACAAAACTGACGTACATGGAAACTTTCATCTTGATGATTTTCCACAGCCCTGTTTCCTGCACTCATCTCCAGGCCTGATACTGGCTTATGCTCGAGTGTATAAGCTTCACCCAGTCCTACCTATGATACAAATGTGAAAAGCTCTGTTAATGTCTTTGCCAGGTACGATTAAGGCATTTGCTGAACATTATCCAACTTCAGTTTGCCAAATATTAAATGCCACAAACACCTCAAAAATTCCAGTAGCCATCCAATCAAATAGCCACACCAGTTCCTTGCACACTTCTAAGACTCTTGTACCTCAAGTCAGTAATATGATGAAGGCAGCCAGTAAGCTGATGATGATGATGTAGAGGCTAATAACAGATGAGGATAATGACCATCAAAATAATGATTTGGCAGGATGACGACCTTCAAGAAAACCTCAGATGATTGCATGTTGTTGTCGTCTTGGAAAAAGTCTTTGTAGTCATGAGATAGGTGACTCCTCCCTTGGACGATAGTGCGCATGGGCATCAACTCCATCCTTAGATTGTTTTTTCCCGCCACTGGGTACGGTTGTAACTTTTCCGATGCAGAGATCGGCTCCGGAACCAGTGGACATTTTGGACGAAGGCCCAGATGTCCCAGAAGAAGATTCTGAAGATCTCGAAATCGTATCTGAGGCAGATGACTCCGATGACTCCATCACTCCGGGTCAACGAGTGAGTACTACTGCCCCTACCCCAACCCCCCCACCAAAATCGAAGGCAATGGTCAACACTCCACCTGCTGGGCCCAGTCGCGACCGAAAACTTACTTCAGGAGCCCCGCCCTCGAGCCCAGCTCCGAAGAAAATCGTGCCCATCCCATCAGCGCAGTCGGCACCAAAACCGAAAGAAGTCCTGGCTCAGAAACCAGTTCCCATACCGTTGACTTTGAAAAATAAATCGGGCCCAAAAACTCCCAAGCCCGTAGACAAGCCGGCTTTGGATGCTTCCATACCGAAGAAACCAGCTTCAGCTCCGAAACCAAGATCTTCGGAGCCAAAACCTACGCCAAAGGACTCTATCATGCCTCCTAAGGCTAAGGACAAAGACAAACAACCTATTACACCTCAAAATTCTCCTCCTCATTTCTCTCCACCTCATACACCTCCTCATAACGATGATGATGATGACATGGGGGTAGGGGGTGACCCAGATGACCCTTTTACGTACCCAAATGACCCCCCTGATTTGGAGTACCCGGTCCCAATAGACATACCGGACATCCTAGATCCACACCCATACCCCTCAAAACCATGTCCTCCAGAAGATTATATTGGTTTTGGTCACTTAATTAATAGAGCTGCCATCTATCATGGTGTCACAATGCACTCCGATGAGGCAGAAGAGGACTTTTTGTTAGATACTTTGAACAATCCCAAAAGTCAGTACAAATATTAGCCATAATTAAAGGGGTCATTAAGCATGCCCCTGAAGTGTTTAAAGATCCTGTGCGTGCTAGGATTCTAAACCCCAGAATAGAAAAGAAGTATAGGCCTTCCCCTGGAGATCCTGCCTAAGGGACAGCTACCCTTAGATTCTCTAGTCGTTTCCGACGCTAGAAAGCGCGCTAACTACCAAACCTCAGGAGAAGCGCCACCTCCTGATAATGAGTCTAAAATGCTAGAAGGTTCAGGTAAAAGAATAGCTGCCCAAGCAGGCAATACTTGGCGCATCGCTAACACACAAGCACTGCTTGCAAGATATGACAGAGCCCAGTACGCCCAGTTGGAAACACTACTAGAGCAGTTGCCTGACCAACATAAGACACAAGCAAATGATCTAATCCAAGAGGGTAAGCTAATCTCAAATGCATCAATCAAATGTGCACTTGATGCAGCAGACACTGCCTCTCGACCAATAAATACCAGTGTCCTCATTAGGCGCCACCCATGGCTACGCATCTCCGATTTTAAACGAGATCCAGACTACTATCCTTAACCAGCCATTTAAACAACAACAGCTTTTTGGGCCAGCTGTAGACACTGCACTAGAAAAGATGAAGAAAGACACTGAGACTCCCAACACTATGGGAGCTTTACAGTCCCCACAAACATGAGGCTCCTTTCGTCGCTACTTTTACAGAGCAGTCTTTTAACAAATGGGACTAGACAACTCATCTTCCTTTAAAGCCAATACACAAACATCCCCCAACAGAGGATATTTTAGAGGAGGATAAAGAGGAAACCGCAATAAAGGAAGAGGTCGAGGTAACAACACCAATCATACCTCTCCCACCACAAAACAGTAATGTAATGTAATGTAAAAAGTTCTCATAGAGCGTGCTTACACCCAACGGTTTCATGGTGCTGTAGGCAGTAGGGAGACAGGTAGGAACAAGCGGGAGCGGAGGAAGAAGGAACTAATCATGTGCCTTACAGAACAAGTGTGTTTTCAGGAGAGACCTGAAGAGAGGGTAAGAGGTGGTGAGCCTAAACTCTGGAGGGCGTGCATGCCAAAAAGAAGGGGCGAGAAACGAGAATCTGAGCCCTCCATGTTTCTTGCGTTTGAAAATAGGGGTTTTAAGTAAAGCAAGATGGGAAGATCGGAGGTTACGGGGGGCATAGTGATAAAGAAGGGAGGAGATGAAGGCTGGACTGAGGCCGGCCAGTGCTTTAAAGATGGTGCAGCCTAGTTTAAAGTTACACCGTTCGACCACAGGAAGCCAATGAAGGGTTTTTAACAGTGGACGAACATGCTGGTGCCTGGGCTGTTTGAAGATCAATCGTGCAGCCTGGTTCTGGACCAGCTGTAATCGATTCAGTTGGTAGGCGGGGATGCCAACATAAAGGGAGTTTGCATAATCGAGCCTGGAAATTACCAGGGCCAGTAAAGCCAGGGTGAGAGCCTCTGTGGTAAGAAATCGAGATATCTTACGAATTTTACGTAAGTGAAAAAAACTAGAGGAGACCACCGCGTTAATCTGGGGTTTCATCGACAGATCTTTACAGATGACCACCCCAAGGCTTTTGGCAGAATCAGCAGGGGGGGGAGACCTAAACGAGTAGGCCAGAAGTTAGGGCTCCACGGGTTGGAGGTACCCCCGATGAGAACCAATTCGGTCTTATCGGGGTTAAGTTTCAAATAATTTGCCCCCATCCAATCGCTGATGTGACACAGAGTGGACTGGAAGTTGTAAATGGATTGATCCGAGGAGTCTATATCGAGGATCAGTTGAATGTCATCTGCATAATTAAATGCAGTGACATTACTGCCTCGTAGAGAACGGATAAGGGGGGCAAGGTACAAGTTAAACAAGCATTGGAAATGCAATAGGTCTCGCAGCATTAGAGTTAGTGCTTTTAGAATTGTTTATGGGGTTTTTTTGTAAATCTTTAGCATTTTTGTTTCCTGTAGCCAATGCTAAAGAATTACAAAAAAAAAAAGCCATAAACATTTCTAAAAGCTCTAACTCAAATGCTCCGAGACCTATTGCACTGTGTGAGGGTGAGGGGTTGAGGGTGAGTGAGGGTGAGTGAGGGTGAGGGTGGGTGAGGGTGAGTGAGGGTGAGTGAGGGGTTGAGGGTGAGTGAGGGTGAGGGGTTGAGGGTGAGTGAGAGTGAGGGTGAGTGAGGGTGAGGGTGGGTGAGGGTGAGTGAGGGTGAGTGAGGGGTTGATGTTGAGGGTGAGGGGTTGAGGGTGAGTGAGGGTGAGTTGGGGTTCACCCAGAAACCCCAACTATGAACACAATTCCCTGAAAAAAAGCTTCATCAAGGTACCATGCGTGTATCCCATAGGCATGCGCAACATGAAATACTGATCGCATGCGCACAGCGTGATTCGAGGGAGGAGGCTACACTGTGATGAACTACTCTTTCAGACAAGCGCGCAAATATACTTTACTCTTTTGCACCTGCGCACAGCTTAAGACACTGCTCACCTAGCCCTGTATGGACGGAATATAAGTGGACAGGGCCCCGAGGTTTAATTTAATATAAACTCGAGACTCCGGTGAAGTAAAATGTAACTGTTAAAAACATAATGAAACTTATACAGATCCAAAAATCTAAAACACCGATTGAATCCAGAGGAAAACATTTGAAGCTGACGACAACTGAATCGCTTTTGGGACGACTCTCAAGACAGACCCATTAGGTGTGTTCTCCCGACACCCATTATACGTGTTGATACACAACGAACTAACTGAGCACGAGCTTTTTGGTTACATTAGTTTGTCAATATACCGTTTACAGGCAGAGCAGATTAAAGAATGATACAGACTAAAAGAATGCCGTACAACACGGGTATCCTTGACTCGAGCTCCAGCTACAGCTAATGTTTTTCCTAATTGGAACGTGACTTTATTTTACCTTTCTGTCACATTTGTTTACAGGTAGTGGTGTATAATGTAAAATATCCTACCTATTGAGAGGGAATTCAATTCTCGTCTTGTCTCGAACAGACTGCGGGCAGGGGAGGGGGCGGAGCGGGGAGAGGGAACAGACGGAGGGAAGGCCAGATAAGGGGAGGGGGGAGGAGAGTAGGAGGAGGAGAGTAGGGGAGGCACGGCCTAGCGGCCGTGCAATCAAGAAGTGAGGGGGCGGGAGAGTAGGCAAGGCAGGCGGCTGGGGGGAGGGGGGAGGAGAAATGCGACGCGACATGGCAGGCAGAGAAAATGGGGAGGGGGCGGATCCGGAGGTGCGTCGTGACACTCGTGAGGGGGAGTGGAGAAGGAGGGGGGAGTAGAGTAGGGGAGGCACGGCCTAACGGCCGTGCAATCAAAAAGTGAGGAGGCGGAGCTGGGGGAGGCTGTGACAGAGAGAGCAGGCAATGCAGGCGGCCATTATACGTGTTGATACACAACGAACTAACTGAGCACGAGCTTTTTGGTTACATTAGTTTGTCAATATACCGTTTACAGGCAGAGCAGATTAAAGAATGATACAGACTAAAAGAATGCCGTACAACACGGGTATCCTTGACTCGAGCTCCAGCTACAGCTAATGTTTTTCCTAATTGGAACGTGACTTTATTTTACCTTTCTGTCACATTTGTTTACAGGTAGTGGTGTATAATGTAAAATATCCTACCTATTGAGAGGGAATTCAATTCTCGTCTTGTCTCGAACAGACTGCGGGCAGGGGAGGGGGCGGAGCGGGGAGAGGGAACAGACGGAGGGAAGGCCAGATAAGGGGAGGGGGGAGGAGAGTAGGAGGAGGAGAGTAGGGGAGGCACGGCCTAGCGGCCGTGCAATCAAGAAGTGAGGGGGCGGGAGAGTAGGCAAGGCAGGCGGCTGGGGGGAGGGGGGAGGAGAAATGCGACGCGACATGGCAGGCAGAGAAAATGGGGAGGGGGCGGATCCGGAGGTGCGTCGTGACACTCGTGAGGGGGAGTGGAGAAGGAGGGGGGAGTAGAGTAGGGGAGGCACGGCCTAACGGCCGTGCAATTAAAAAGTGAGGAGGCGGAGCTGGGGGAGGCTGTGACAGAGAGAGCAGGCAATGCAGGCGGCTGGGGGCTTGTGCACGCGCTTTGAAGCTCATTGCGCATGCGCATTGAGCTTCAATTTCTCGTGCACTGCAAGGAATCGCCACGATTCCTTGCAAGTTGGATAAAGAGTGGATAAGCCCCCATAGTCTCGCAAGCTCGATGCGCATGCGCATCGACAGGCGAGACCTAAAAGGAGGGGGGAAGAGAGGAGCCCTGCGGGACACCGCATGTTAACCCAACCTTGTCAGCAGAGAACTGAGAGAGACGGACAGCCTGATGACGGTCACTCACGAACGAGCGAACCCAGTCAAGGGCTAATCCCCGGATGCCGGCCTCCTCGACACGGCCGACCAGAATATCATGGTCGACCCTGTCGAAGGCAGCCGACAAATCGAGAAGCACCAAAGCCTGGCTGATGTTACAGTCCGCGCCCCTCCGCAGCTCTTCCATCACTGAGAGAATGACCAACTCAGTTGAATGGGCAGGTCGAAACCCGGCCTGTTGGGAGTCAAGAAACTGCGAGTGTTCAATAAATGAGCTCAGGCAGTGGGTGACATGAGCCTCAAGAACTTTACTGAGGTAAGGGAGTAGGGAGTTGGGGGCGAAAGTTGTTCATAAGGGAAGGATCAGCATTGGGTTTTTTGAGAATGGGCACCACAACAGCGGTTTTAAAGGAGCTAGGAACTAGGCCCATTTTGAGTGAGTTGTTGAGGAGAGTCAAAGGGGGGATGGGGCAGGCAGAGAAGGCCTCACGCAAAACATGGGGGGGACAGCAATCAATGGGGGAGCCAGAGCTCACCTTATTTAGCAGAGTTAGAAACTCATCCTTCGAAATAGGAGGTATCTGTGTAATTTGCTGCGGGTTGTAAACAACAGGAGTGGTGACAGGAGTGGGTGAATCAGGAGGGGCCAGACAAGAAATACTGTTTTTAATTTGAATGACTTTTTCAATAAAAAATGAATTAAGGGAGTCACAAAGTGCTTGGGAGGGAGGAGGTTTGATGGTAACCCTATCTGGATGCGAGAGTTCTTCCACAGTGGAAAAAATATCTTTTGCCTTAAAGGCTGAGTCTATGATTTTCTTAAAAAAATAGGAAGTTTTAGCTTGCAAGATAGCTAGCTTATAATCTTTAAGCAGAGTCGTGAATACTAGCTTCTTGTCAGAAGCATAGACTCGTCGCCAGTAGCGCTCAGCCTGTCTGAGTGTAAGTTTCTTTACTTTAAGTTCCTCTGAGAACCATCTTTGCGCATCATGAGGGCGCTTTAACCTGACCTGATTGAAAGGGGCTACAGTATCGCTAGCAGACTCGAGCCAGCGCTGCAGGCCTAACGCTTGGATGTCCAACGAGTCGCCCTCCGGTGGGGGAGAGGCTCTAAGTAAGGTGACAAAAGAGCCCAAGTCAGCCCTATTCCAGTTCCTAGCAGGAAGATTGCCCTCAAGGGTACGACTAACATGGGTGGTGACGGCGAAGGAGAAGGTTATAATAGAGTAGTCCGACCAGGTACAGGGAAGAACAAGGGGAGAGGAGATATCCAGGTTAGAGGTCCACACCTGGTCAAGGGTGTGGCCCTTGATGTTATTTGCTAGGTGAATATGTTGAGAGCAGTTCATGCCCAGTAACAAGTCGGAGAAAGTGGATGAACAAGCACTCTATCATCAGAGGGCCAATAGTTGACTTCCTTCTGCTCTCCCCACAATATTCCACTCCTGTCGGGGGGAGATTAGCACAGTTCCTACCTGTCTGGAATTCCATCACAACAGACAAGTGGGTGAGACAAAATATCCAGTATGGTTACTGCCTAGAATTTACAGCTACCCCTCCACATATACCACCCAGACAGCGTCCCATGTCCATAGAACATCTTACGCTACTAAAACAAGAGGTTCTCTCATTGCTTCAAAAGGATGCAATAGAGATAGTTCCCATACAACATCAGGGAACAGGGGTTTCCTCGCTGTACTTTCTAATACCCAAGAAGGACGGGAGACTAAGACCAAATCTCGATCTCCGGCCCCTCAACCTATATATACACTCAGATCATTTTCACATGATCTCTTTACAACAAATGCTCCCACTGTTACAACAAGGCGATTTCCTTGCCACACTAGATATCAAGGACGTCTTCTTCCACATTCCCATACATCCTTCTCATAGGAAGTATCTAAGGTTTGTACTAGACAGACAACACTATCAGTTCAAAGTCCTTCCATTCAGGGTGACAACTGCCCCAAGAGTTTTCACAAAGTGCCTTGCAGTAGTAGCAGCACATCTCAGAAGACAACAAATCCATGTCTTCCCATATCTAGACGACTGGCTGATAAAAGCCAGGTCATTCAGTCAGTGTGTTCAACACACTCATCAAACAATTCAAACATTACAAGACTTGGGGTTCACAATCAACTACACCAAGTCGCATCTCCAGCCCTCTCATGTACGCCAATATCTGGGGGCTACAATAAACACCTCTACAGCTCTAGCTTATCCCAGTCCAGCCAGGATAACGAGCATTCAAGCCTTAGTCACAAAATTTCAAGCCCAACACTCTCTCCCAGCCAGAGTGTTCATGCAACTCATAGGCATGATGGCATCTTGCATTTTTATTGTACCATATGCAAGACTTCAAATGCGTCCGTTACAAGAATGTCTAGCACATCAGTGGAATCCAGCTCATGGACAACTTACGGATCTGGTGTTGGTGGACAGCCGCACACATCGCTCTCTGCAGTGGTGAAATACCAAAAACTTGTCCAAAGGGCGGCCGTTCATCGAACCTGTTCCACAGATAGTACTTACAACAGACGCATCTTTTACAAGATGGGGAGCCCATCTCCTAGACCATACAACTAATGGAAGATGGACCACTCAACAAAAAGTGCACCACATCAATCACCTGGAGCTGCTAGCGATATTCCTAGCACTAAAATCTTTCCAAGTACATGTACAGAACAAAGCTGTCTTGATCCGGATGGACAACATGACAGCCATGTACTACATACAAAAACAAGGAGGCACACATTCTCTGCAACTGTCCCAGATTGCACAAAATATTTGGAGATGGGCCATACCACAAAAAATATATCTGCTAGCCGAACACCTTCCAGGAGTTCACAATCAGATTGCAGATCTGTTAAGTCGACAGACACAACAGATTCATGAATGAAAACTACATCCACAAGTTCTTCTACCATTTTTCCACAAGTGGGGCCAACCAGACATAGATCTGTTCGCCACACACGAAAACGCAAAATGCCCAACCTTTGCCGCCAGGTTTCCACACCATTGTCCAAGGTCAATGCTATATGGATGAACTGGTCGGCAGATTTGCGTACGCTTTTCCGCCACTCCCACTAATCGCACTAGTGGTACGCAAGCTCCGACAACAGTCTCTCAAACTAATCTTTGTAGCTCCCGCCTGGGCACGCCAACCGTGGTTCACAACGCTGCTAGAACTCTCACTAGTTCCACACCAGAGACTGTGCCTGTCCCCATCCCTGTTAACTCAGAACCATGGAGTGATCAGACATCTAGATCCAAGTCAACTGAATCTGGCGATCTGGCTCCTGAAGTCTTAGAGTTTGGTTACCTTAACCTGCCACCAGACTGTATGAACATCATTAAAGAGGCCAGACGACCCACTACTAGAGCCAGCTATGCTGCAAAATGGAAAAGGTTTGCCATTTACTGCACTAATAATCATATTAATCCACTAGATGCTTCCATCCAGAACATCATTTACTATTTACTGCATGTAAAAAGATGTAATCTAGCTTTTTACATCTTGCGGCACTCGCTGCGTTTTTACAAAACAGACAACACTTGTCACTATTTAGAATCCCTGCAATTAGAGCATTTATTCAATGACTAAAAAGGCTCATTCCTCCTAGGTTACCACCCTCTCCAGTGTGTAACCTCAATATTGTTCTTAATAGGCTCATGGGACCCCCATTTAAACCATTACACAAATGTGAACTACAATTCCTCACATTGAAAACAGCTTTCCTAGTGGCCATTACCTCTCTTAGAGGAGTAAGCGAGATTCAAGCTTTCACTATACAAGACCATTTTTACAATTACATCGTAACAAGTGGTCCTCAGAACAAATCCAAAATTCCTGCCTAAGGTAATCAACCCATTTCATCTAAATCAATCAGTGGAGTTGCCAGTGTTTTTTGAAAACCCAGAGTCTGGAGCAGAAAGAGCTCTACACACCCTAGGCGTGAAAATAGCCCTTCTTTATTACATTGACAGAACAAAATCCTTTCGCAAAATAAAATAATTGTTTGTAGCTGTCTCTCCACCACATAAGGGTAATCCCATCTCTAAATCTGGTATTGCAAGGTGGATTGTAAAATGTATCCAAATATGCTATCAGAAAGCAAAACGCACATTATCAATTCCTCCTAGAGCTCATTCCACATGCAAACTAGGAACATATATGGCTTTCTTGGGGAACATTCCCCTAGAAGACATTTGTAAGGCAGCAACATGATCTACACCGCACACCTTCACTAAACATTATTGTATTGATGTGCAAGCCAAGCAGCAAGCTGCTTTAGGCCAAGCTGTCCTCAAAACTCTCTTTCAAACTACTGCAACAGATACAGGGGACCACCGCTAGGGGAGACACTGCTGTATAGCCTATGCTAAGTGTGAGATCTGCAGCTCATATGCCTCGAACGGAAAATGCTACTTACCAGTATGCATCTGTTCTTGGCATGTAGAGCTGCAGATTCTCACACGCCCACCCGCCACTCCGGGACCTATATCTGTTCCAGTTCTATCTTAATTAGATATACACACATGGACATCTTTTTTCTTTCTACTAACTCTCATCATTTCCCATCATGGCGAAAAACAATTAAAGGATGGAGTCGATGCCCATGCGCACTATCGTCCAAGGGAGAAGTCGCCTATCTCGTGACTACAAAGACTTCTTCCAAGACGACAACAACAACATGCAATCATCCGAGCCCAACACCAGATGGCGATCTAATGCGAAGTGTGAGAATCTGCAGCTCTACATGCCAGGAACAGATGCATACTGGTAAGTAGCATTTTCCTTACAAACTTCTGCAATAAAAAAAAAGTAATGGAAACAGCAGTCCAGAAAACATTGAGTAAGTCCAGATTCTGGAACATCTGTAGAAGTCCCTACCTAACCTTAAAAATCCTACCTCCTCATCTCTTAATATTTCAAGACTCTAGAAGAAGTTTAACATTACTGATTTTATACATTCTTGTTTGCTGAATCCTAGAGAGAAATGGTCTTCTCAGTGGCAAACAACCCCTTCAACTCCTAATGTAAGGATCAGTCAATGTCACACAAAGGCAAAATGGTTAATATATTATCTTCTACTTCTATCAAGATTACCAAAACATTTTCTTTAGTTAACTAGGCAAGTATTGCACAATATTGCTCCATTTCTCAAAAGATATGTGAAAGTACACCAGCCATAGCTTGTTGCTTTCGAAGGTGCTCTGTAACTGGTGTTTGTCTCTTTTATTAACTCCTCTATTTATTCTACAACAATTAGGCTGGTAATGTGCATCTATGTGAAGTTATGGGTTGGTTGAAAAGTATTTCCCTCTGGAAGTATAGTCCAAAACAATAGGCATGCCTTTTGACTGCTGCAGTGTTTTCACTAAGCAGGATCCCCTGCAGACCATTAAATTAAACACAGATGCCACCCTGTCGATTAGATCCCAAAAGCTCTGCCAAGGAGCTTTTGCTTTTTGATGGCCTACTCAGAACTTGATGGAGCAAGATGAGTGCCGGGGGTGTTGCTGCCGCTTGAGCACTGATTCCATTTACCCATTCCATCCGTGCATAAATTATCCTCTTTGTAGGAAGCTGGCTCTATATATGGTGGACCAAAAAGAGGTACACTGTGTAAAGAGTCTAGGCAAACCCCAATGGAAATACAGAGGCACAACTGACACCCCAAATGCTTTCTCTGTGTTGGTGTGGGTGAGTAGTTTGGGATATCAGAGGGTAGTACCAAGCATTTATTGCATACACACAAAGGCAGTATGTGAGGCACACACTCAATAAAGAAATCGACCCCCAATTTATGAAAAAAAGCACATATCTTTATAAAACTTTAGGCACCAAGATCATCAAAACCAGGTAAGTACTTTTTGAGTTATGAATTTTTGAAGTTTTTAAAAATGGACACTGCAATTTCTGAAGCAGTAATGTTATCCTATGGAGAGAAGACCTACGTGGCATACAGGTACTTCACAGCGACTTACGGGACCAATCTCCTGGACTTAAGGGACCAATCTGGACTCAAGGTAAGTATGGGGCAAGGTCCAAGGCAGCACCAACAGGTCCCCTTCGACAGCACTGGGGCAGTCGGGTGCAGAGGTGTTTTCAGCATCAGGTGCCCAATGTTATCATGTGGGGGTAAAACATGTACTGTATTCAGGCACTTCACAGTGACATATCTGATCAATCTGCTGGAGTTAAGATGAGTAATGGTCTATGGTCTAAGGCCACACCAACAGGTCACCTCTGGAGGCTCCGGGGCGTCTGGGTGCAGAGGTGTGTTACGGCGTCGGGTATCCCATTCACTTTAATGGGGAGGGGTCTGGTTGCAAAGAGGCTGTGAGCTGGGACTAGTAGACTAGTTAGGCTGCGTCAACAAGGGGGCTCAGGTCTCACGATGCTCGGGATGTGGGAACACCTTGGGTCCTATTCTCCTCGTGGCAGGGTGCAGAGGTTTTCTGAGGCGTCTGGTTTTTATCACCGGAGACACTGGTGGTAGAGGGGCCAGCACAAAGAGGCTGCAGGCAGCATCTATGAGTCCACTATGGTCAAATCCAAGGTGGGCTTTGTCTCTGGGGGATCGGGAGACTACGCTGGCACCATCAGCCCACTTCAACTCGGGCTAGGGGGCACGGATTCAATGTGCTTTCCGGTGTCAGGTTTACTGCGGTCCGGAGCCCTCACAGTTCTTTTGGAGGCCCTGCAGGATGCAGGGAAGCAGCTCCGCTACTCACTGGAGTTTCTGTATCTTTGTTGTAGGCTGGTAGTCCTCCCCAGCTTTTGGAGGCACAGCAGCTGCCGGACGAGACGACTTTAGCACAGTTTGGCGGAACAGCAGGCCGGCCGGCAGGGTTGCGCCAAGTCAGTTGCTTCTCCACAGTCCTTGCTTTTTGCGGCTCTTCAGTTTCCTTCCTACGCCATGAGGAATCTGATTTCCTGGTGCCGTGGGCTCCCCCAAATACTAGATTTATGGACGTTATTGCAGTGTAGGGTAGTAGCCAATGGACTACTTATCTAAGAGGTCACTACACCCCCTATATGATCACTTCCTGTGTGAAGTCCGCATAACCCTGTCCCAGAGTTCCTAATTCTACCATCACCAAGAGGCAAATTTCTTATCCACATCAGGTAGCCCACCTTAGGGGTGGAACTTGCCTGAGGGTGGACACGCCTCTCAGACTACTAATTTTCTCGCCTTTCTTGGTGCCAAATGGGCCCTGATCAGGGGGTGTTGGCATCCCCTCACCTCTGAGGGAAGCCAGATTCGCATACTAAAGGTGGTGGGCCCATTAAACTCGCTGCCTTGAAAGCACACAGGAGTGTCATGTCATGTTTTCAGTCATGGTTTGCACCATGTCACACAGCCTGCAATGGTAGTCTCTGTGGAATGTGTGTGTGGGTCCCTTAGCGTGGCATAAAATATTCTTTAGCCCTTTGGAACCCTCTTTAGCACTCATACCCTAGGTACCTGCGGTACCATTTACTGGGGACTTACAGGGCTGCTAAAGTCCTTTGCCAATTGTGTTACAATTAGACACCACTTTGTTTTACAGAAAGAGCACTGGCATTGAGGTCTGGTTAGCTGGCCTCAGTGCTCTGTCAAAGTTTAAAACCAAGCATCCAGTAGCTAACAAGGGGGCAAAAAGTGGGGCGGTACTGCTACAAAAACCTAGTTTCCTACACAAAGCTGCACCATACCCTACAGTGACAGACCATACTGTACAATGATAGGGCATACCATACCATACCATACCATATAATGACAGGCCATACCACACTATACAATGATAGGCTACACTATACAATATCATACCATACTATACAATGACAGCCAGTACTATACTTTATTATACAATGTATTATATATGTTTCACAGACCATTTCATACCGTACCATACTGCATAATGACAAGCCATACCATTCTATACAGTGACCGGCCATATAATACTATGCAAATCAATGACTGGGCTTAACTTACCATACAATAGAATGACAGGCCACACCATGCTATATAATGAAAGGCTATACCATCCTATACAATGACAGACCATACCATGCTGTACAAACGTTATCATGGAATCATATTATAATTATATGTCATATATAATATATATTATGTCATCATAAATTATAGTATAATAATACCTTTGTATAAAAGTTGCACAACCAGGCTGACAAAGTCAGTACATCTTGCGTAGGCGAGACCTGTTGACTTTGCCAATGTTTGTTTATATGAATCTCCAAGGATGGCAAAGGTGCCTCACGATGTATAAAGGCCCACAGGTTCGACTGGTCATAGAATGATGGATACAACCCAGAAGGTGAAGCCTTGGCTGGTGGTGGAGTAGGTGCTCACTCCCATCTCACCACAACATTTGCTTTGGCTTCTTAACATAGGTCACTCAAGGATGCACTCACATATACCATACATATATTATTAGATCACTGGAAGGACTTTGCCTGTATGGAGAAAGTTGCATCATTTCTATCCCCCCTTACCTCACTGAGACACAGCCCATATTTCCCACCGGTTCACCACAATTCACTCTTCTTAAATATTGAATGGTCTGGCTCACAGAAATTAGGTGTTTTGTTTTTTTGTCAACCCTAATATTCATGGAGGAATACAAAGCGTCATACTCAATCCGGGAAGAGACACATATCAACTAAAACAGACTTTACTCTGGACAGGCTCCGGGGAAAACGAACTCTGGGTGGACATGAGTTGACTATCGTTGAGGCGGTATTCGGCCGAGCCTCTAACCACAAGGATATTTCCCACTTATATTACGCTCTAGGAAAAGGCCCAGAACCAACACGGTATAATTATATTGTGAAATGGGAGGGTGGGTGTAGAGGGGTTTTTCAGCGTTGGTTGCCCAACGTTATCCTAATGGGGGAAAACATGTACTGTATTCAGGCACTTCTCAGTGAGAGATACAGAAGAGAAAGAGTGGGAGGCTGCATGGCTAAGAGCGGTGACAGCTTCCATTTGCATCGTACATAACCAGCGTGCCTTTAAGGTATTCACTGAGTTGAACCTGACTGCGGTCAGACTTAGTGCCATGTTCGGGGCCACTGATATGTGTTGGAGGGATTGTCAATCGAGAGGCACAGTGGCCCCTATCTGGTGGTCGTGCCCATGGACTCAGTAGTATTGGGCATTGTTGCTGGCGCTCCTAAATGACATAACCGGAGTTACTCAGCCACCTTATCCAGTCTTGATTGGAGTTTATCCCATGCACTCCCATGTGAGGCGACTTAATACACAGTTTCTTTTAGTAGGTAGACTAGCCCAAACCCAATACTGGAGGAAAAGTGTTTAACCCCCCCTTTCCCTCCCCTCTAGGCCTGTGGTGGCCTAAGATACGGTATAAGTACACAATGGAAAATGTGGCTGCACTACTGGCAGATAAAATGCTCAAATTTGAAAGGACTTGGAAGCTGTTCAAGATGTATAAAAAGACTCAAGCTGGGGGATGGATAATGTCGCGACATGTTTCTGACCTCGTTTTGAAAGAGCCAGTATCACAGGTTGTCGGGCTCTTAGGGTACATGACACCACAGATTCAGAGGAAACGCTGAAGGCCCAGTGAAGTTAATGACTGTATGGGCCTTGAACATATATATATATATTTCAACTTGCAGGGGAAAGTTCAGTTATTTTATTAAAAACTGAAAACTCATGAAGTGGGACAGAGTATGTATATGTATATATAACAAATTCATGAGGCAACTGACCACAATGACCTTGTTTACAGGCCTGCCTAGTATAGACGTTCAGGAAAAAAAGTCAGAATGAGAAAACGAGCAGTCCAGATCACATTGCTTTTGGCAAGACGCAATATAGGAGAGCACCGAATACTGGGGAAGCCTCCCACACTAGTAGGGTGGATAAGGTTTGTTCAGGAACGGCCACTGACAAGAAGATCCTAATTAAGCAGGGCCACAGTGATGAAAAACTAGATGAGGACTGGAGGAATTGGAGACCCTACCCACAGGAACTGCATTACTCACTAGATACTATGCTATCCTAAAACGGACAGGATACAAAGACAGTATCTGGATCATGATGGGACGCAGGCACACAAGGGGTGACTGGTGACAGGCGAAGGAATGAGGAAACTGGGAGAAATGGAAGATATAAAGATATTAAAGGTATTGTGGACAAAAGTGAATAGTGCGACTTAACGATTGCCATCCATGCAGATCTCCCTCAGTATCCTATAATTAGGTAATACAGTAGGCGTATGAATGGACTTGCCTCTTTTTACAAGCTAAAGATTGTGACCTTGACCTATGAAGGTCCAATGTGTTGAGGAAAAAGTCAGTTTTCTCTACCCAATCCTGAATCTTTGACAATCACCATCAATTGTCATTGTCGAATATTGCTGTTTTTGATGTTGTCTGTTTGGGTTTTGAGATGCATTGTTAAATCATTCAATGAATTGCTTGTTTAGAAAAATACTTTGTTCTACTATCATGCTGTGTTTTATCATCTTTAAAATGTGCAGTTAACCCAAGAGTCATTATATAGTTCAATTTAAAGTTCCAGAATAAGTTTTGCTACACATACATAGGTCAACTATTCTTCACAGGGCACGCCTAGTGTAAGATGAGTTACATCATGATTTAATGACCATGAAAGGACCCATTAAAATTAATTTAAGTACAGTTTGGTTAGAAAATATATGGTAAACACTTAAAGAGTACGTTTTTCAGGGGGGTCATATAATCCTCCACATACATTTGGAACTTTGAAAAAGCTGAGCAAGTTTTCCTCTGTATTTAAGGAATTGGTTTTCAAAGGAGTCCTATGCTAGTGGACTATAACAGTGGGTTCGAGGCATGTGGGCTGCTGAATTCATATCTATAGCATAGATCGCCGCCTAGTGTTGGGTCCGGATGATTGCACATTGTTGTCCTGGAAGAGTCTTCGAAGTATCACGAGATAGGTGGCTCCTCCCCATGACTACAGTGCGCATGGGCATCGACTCCATCGCCAGATTGTTTTTTTCCGCCATTGGGTTCGGATGTATATTCGACATCTCCAGTTCGGAATCGAAATAGACTTTTCCTAAGGCCCAAAATCCTTTCCTATACCGTCGGTATTGTTTTGCGTTCGGTGCCCAGCTCTGTTCCGGCTCAGTTCCCGAGTCGGACGTCCGGAGGAGTCGCGTGACTCTTCGGTGCTCGGGCCCAGTCGACGCAGCAAGACTTTCGACGACACATCATGGAACGGAGTCCGAAATGTCCCGTGTGCGGATCTAAGTACCCACACATCGACGTCCACCCCGTGTGCAACAAGTGCCTGTCGCCGGACCACAATGAAGCCAACTGTATGAAGAAGAAGACGATTCGACTTCGGCGCGTGGCGCGCCAGGAGGCCCGGCAGTCGGCCCCGGCACCAGTGGACATCTTCGACAGAGAAGAAGCAGACGAACAGGAAGTTCATATGCAGATTTCCCCTCCGGCGGAGAAGATCGAATACGACGCGGACATCGAAGTGGTCGAGGAAGAAGTCGTCGACGAGGTAGGAGACGACAATGAGGCCTACGGGGCCACAGAAGATAGCTCATGTGAAGAGCTAAGCCCCGAACGAACAATTACTAAGGCTCAGGTCGAGGGATCGCCACACGGCCTTACCCAAGACCTTCCACCCCAATCCACGGCCTCTCCTACGCGCCCGGCTACGGACACTTCTACGGAGCCTACCCTGGTAAAAACGAAACCGAAACCTTCGGTGTTGACGAAAACGAGACCAATAGAGACGCCGTCGAAACAAAAGACGTCTGTCCCTCCGGCCGCCTCCTCGTCTTCAGACACGTCGGGGCAGCCGAAACCGAAGAAGGCCGTCGACCCGGGGAAGTCGACCAAGGGCGCCGAGCCAAAGTCGGTCAAAGGTGCCGTGTCAAAGTCGGTCAAGAGCGTCGAGCCAAAATCGGCCAAAGGCGTCGATCCAAAGACTGGGGCCCCGCACCCAGATCTCAAGTCCACCGACAAGTCAACGTCGGCGCCGAAGGCCGTCGGCGCGGAAGGAGGGCACAGTGTGCCGAAGAGGGCTGATCCTGTGCCTCGGCCGGATAAGAACAAGGCATCGACGCTCGAGTCTTCACTCGCAGGTGGACCGAAGACGTCTGTCGGGTCGACGAAACCGTCCGCTTCCTTTACGAAGCAGGTGTCTGACTCTACAGCGCATCAGGAACAAGGCTTCCGCGGACGCACCGAAGGATGCTTCCACCGTGAAGCCGGCTGCCACGACGCCAAAGTCTTTGACGCCACTCCTGTTTACGTTGCCGCCGAAGGTAGCACCAAAGGCCTTCGCACCACGGTCGGTCACCGAAGCGCCCGTCCAAGTGTCTACGGCGTCGAAGCCTTCTCAGCCGCTTGGGAGCTTGAAACCTCGACAACCCTCGGTGGAGGAGCAGTCGGAACACTTTATCGACGCCGACACCGGGAAACTAACCCTCTACAAAAGGAAGATCACGGCAACCCAGCCTTTGGAGTCCTACATGATTCCTTTGAAGCGCAAGAAGCCTGCTGTGGACTCCCCTGTTCTGGTGGAGCCTCTTGCTCCACGGACTACACAAGTGGCTACACCCTCACCCACTTATTCAGATGTGGAGGGTGGAGAAGGTGAGCTCGAGGAGTATACCTTTCCTGCCAACACTGATCCTGAGGATCACCAAGACTCATGGGCAGATGCAGGGGACCCAGGGGATCCGCAAACTGCCCTGGACCCTCAAATGTACAATGTCAAGACCTCTCCTACTGAGGATTCGGCGGCGTTTAATGCTCTAATTGAGAGGGCGGCTAAAAACCACAGCGTCCAGCTGCATGCTGACCCTATCGAGGTGGACTTCCTCTTTGATACCTTTTCCACAGCAGAAAAGACTGTCAAGACACTCCCCATGCTGAAAGGGGTTCTAAAACATGCTGCAGACATTTTTAAGGAACCCACACGGGCCAGGGTGATCAACCCTAGGATTGAAAAGAAATATAGGCCGGCACCTGGCGACCCCACCTACATCAAAGGCCAGTTGCCATTGGACTCTCTGGTCGTTTCTAATGCCCGGAAGAGGGCGAACTCGCAGACCACTGGTGATGCTCCTCCCCCTGACAAGGAATCTAAAGTGCTGGAGGCATCAGGGAAGAGGGTGGCGGCTCAAGCATCCAATACCTAGCGTATCTCTTAACACTCAGGCACTGCTGGCCAGATATGACAGGGCACACTATGACACTCTAGAGACCCTGTTACAACATCTTCCAGATCAGTATAAGGAGGCAGCGGAGATGCTTATTCAGGAAGGGAAGCTTATCTCCAACGCTTCGATTAAGTGTGCACTGGACGTGGCGGACACCGCGGCCAAAGCCATTAACACCAGTGTCATGTTGAGACGCCAGGCCTGGCTCAGAATCTCCGGGTTCAAGCCGGAGATACAGACCACCATCCTCAATCAGCCAGTAAACCCTGATAGGTTATTTGGTCCTGAAGTGGATACCACCTTAGAAAAGATAAAAAAGGATACCTAAACTGCAAAATCCATGGGGGCTCTCCAGGGGCAGCACTTTTCGTCGCTCAGGCAATAGAGGTGTTTCCAAAGGCCAAATGTCCCAGCAAACGCAATACAATAAAGGTAGGGCGCACTCCTCTTACACCAAGCAGAGTAGAGGCGGCTATCGGGGCAACAGCACCAAGGGCAGAGGTCGTGGAAACAACAACTCCCGCTCCTCTGCCACCAACAAACAGTGACGCCCTGTCACTGCCCCCCGACCACACTACACCTGTCGGGGGGAGACTCCAGCAGTTCCTGCCCGTCTGGAAATCCATCACCACAGACAGGAGGGTCAGGAAACTTATCCAGTTCGGTTATTGTCTGGAGTTGACATCCACTCCACCCAACATGCCACCAAAACACCGTCCTATGTCCACAGAGCATTTGCACTTATTGCAGCAGGAGGTACCCGTCATGCTGCAAAAAGGGGCAATCGAGATCGTGCCGGTGGAGGAAGAAGGCACGGGAGTGTACTCCCTGTACTTCTTAATCCCAAAAAAGGACGGATCCCTCAGACCCATACTGGACCTCAGGCCCCTGAATCAGTACATTCTATCAGAACACTTCCATATGCTCACGCTGCAGCAGGTTCTCCCGTTGCTCAATCAGGGAGACTTCCTCGCGACCTTGGATCTCAAGGATGCCTATTTCCACATTCCACTGCATCCATCACACAGAAATTACCTCAGGTTCACTATTCAGGGTCGGCATTATCAGTTCAAGGTCCTACCATTCGGGGTGACCACGGCTCCCAGGGTGTTCACAAAATGTCTGGCGACAGTAGCTGCGCACCTCAGGAGGCAGAACGTTCACGTTTACCCTTATCTGGACGACTGGCTTGTCCAAGCAAAGTCGGCCCAGGAGTGCGCCGCCAACATGTCCCACACCATTCACCTTCTTCACGATCTGGGATTCTCACTCAATTATCCAAAGTCACACCTTCGGCCAGCCCATGTGCGACAATATCTGGGTGCTACAATCGATACTCTGGCAGCCACAGCTCAGCCAAACTCGGTGAGGATCGACAGCATTCAGTCACTAATCCAAAAGTTCAGACCACAACACTCGCTTCCAGCAAGAGTGTTCATGCAGTTGATAGGCATGATGGCCTCCTGCATCTTCATAGTCCCGCACGCGAGGCTACATATGCGTCCGCTCCAAGAATGCTTGGCTCATCAGTGGACTCAGGCTCAAGGACAGTTGAACGACCTAGTGTTGGTGGCCGGTCGGGCATACAACTCTCTGCATTGGTGGAATCCACACAACCTTTGCAAGAGCCGACCGTTCCAAGAGCCTGTGCCACAAATTATCCTAACAACGGACGCATCTCTCCAGGGATGGGGAGCTCATGTACTCCACTACACGGTGCAGGGACTATGGACAACGCAGCAAAAGAAGATGCACATCAACTACCTAGAACTGATGGCAATCTTCATGGCATTAAAGTCCTTCAAAGTACATCTGTGCAACAAAGTCGTGTTGATCCGGATGGACAACATGACGGCCATGTACTACATTCAAAAGCAGGGAGGTACACACTCTCCGCAGTTGTCTCATCTGGCTCAGAGCATGTGGAAGTGGGCCATTCAGAGGAACATCTTCCTCATGGCGGAACACCTCCCGGGCAAGGACAATCAGATGGCGGATCTGCTCAGCAGGTACAGCCACCAAATGCACGAGTGGGAGATACATCCATCAGTACTCCGCCCGTACTTCCAGCAGTGGGGTCATCCAGAGATAGACCTGTTTGCCACAAGGGAAAATGCAAAATGCCAAAGCTTTGCCGCCAGGTTCCCTCACCCACAGTCGCAGGGCAATGCGATATGGATGAACTGGTCAGGCAAATTTGCGTACGCTTTTCCCCCAGCACCTCTCATACCGCTGGTGGCACGAAAGCTAAGGCAACACTCGATGACGCTCATCCTGGTTGCTCCAATGTGGGCACGCCAACCATGGTACACCACGTTTCTAGACCTCTCCGTGGTACCGCATCAAAGGCTGCACCTCACACCCCGGCTTTTGACGCAGAACCGTGGCGACATTCAGCACCCAGATCCGCAACAGCTCAACCTGGCGATCTGGCTCCTGAAGTCTTAGAGTTTGGCTACCTTAACTTGCCTCCTGACTGCATGGATATCATACGGGAGGCAAGAAAGCCCACCACCAGAGCTTGCTATGCAGCAAAATGGAAGCGGTTTGTCATTTAGTGTAATGAACACGACATCAACCCGCTAGATGCATCCACTCCCAACATCATCTGTTATTTGTTACATCTTTGCAAATGCAATCTAGCATATCCTTCCATTCGGATACACTTATCCGCCATAGCGGCTTATCTCCAAAACAGGCAGCATCTCTCCGTTTTCAGAGTTCCTGCCATTAAAGCCTTCCTAGAAGGACTGAAGCGGGTCATCCCTCCCAGGACCCCGCCAGCTCCTGTATGGAGCCACAATGTGGTCCTCACCAGGTTGATGGGCCCACCTGTTGAGCCTCTACATTCCTGTGAGATTCAGTTCTTAACGTGGAAAGTGGCTTTTCTCATTGCCATTACGTCTCTACGACGTGTAAGTGAGCTCCAGGCGCTCACTGTACAAGAGCCATTCATTCAAATTCACTCCAACAGGGTGGTGCTGCGCACTAACCCTAAATTTCTTCCTAAAGTGGTTTCGCAGTTCCATGTCAATCAGACCATTGAGCTGCCCGCGTTCTTTCAAAACCCAGAGACAGTAGCTGAAAGAATGCTCCACACTCTTTTTTTTTTGTTGAAGACCTTTATTGTGCAGAAATTGCTCACAAATACGGGCCTACAACCCATCGGGCCGGCCACCACACTTATAGAAGCACATTGGTCAGGACAGAAGCTCCAGCAGGATACCACAGTAATCCAAACGGGAATCAAAGGCGAAAAGCCACAGAGCAACCACCACGAGCAGGATGAGAGAAGGTTGATTTTATAATAGAAGAAGGGGTATAGCAGAATAATGGCAATCATTAAGGTCCAGAGGGCCGTGGCGGGCCGCGAGCAAGCAGTAGTACAGAACACAGGAAAATTCAAAAAGAACAGTCACATTTTAGCAAAGGCAGAACGTGAGTCCCACATTAATAAGCAATTGCAACCGCTGCCCAGCGCCCACCCACCACTACGAGAACACACAATGATACACGGAACGGAAAATAGGCTTGCAAAACAAAGAGCCCTCCGCTACAACAACCCAGGGGAGGGAAGAAAAAAAAAAAAGGGGGGAGGGGGAAAAAGGGAAAGGACATCGGGAAAAAAAGGGGGGGAAGAAAGAACGCAGCATCACAGCATGCGCCCCATGGCTAACAAAGCACTCAAAAATAGACCGGCACATGGAACCAGCGGTAACAGGAGTAATGAATGCGTAGTAAACCGTGACGGCAGGGAGACCAGAAGGCCCATGCTAGCAAAAAACACCCCAGGGGGCCCACATGCCGACACCGCGTCCCGAAAAAAGGGGATACATAAGAGCCATAGAACCAAAAAAGGAAAAAAAGGGGAAAAAACAAAATGACAGACCCCCCCCACCCCGCACACCCCACCCTGCACCCCTGCAGAAGGCTATGGCCTACCCCCCAGCAGCGTGCCTGTCGCCCTAACCAGAAACCCGAAATATAGAAGAGTTAAAAGTAAAGAAAGAACCACAAAGACAAAAAAAAGAAGGGGAAATAGGGAAATAACAACGGGAGAGGAGCCACATAATCAAAACCATCAGCTCCCACCCCCCCGTCCGCACATACTCAGAGCCCACGGGAAGATAGTAATTACAAGGATAAGCTCCAGGAACATGAAGGAGAATCGAACATAGTCATACAGTCACAAACGGATCATCCGACCATACCGCAAAATAATAGTCCACCGAGGCAAGTTCATCTCAGCCCTGTCCTCGTCTATCCAAAGAAGTAGGCATCCAACGCACAAGGAACCAGATCATGAGGAACCAGAGGCGAATAGCAGGGAGTCCAATCGTCAATCCACACAAGTCATATCGATTTCGACCCGGATGAACAGGAAAAGACGGCAACCACCGCAAGTAATGCAGGCACAGTTCCGCCGACAATAGGAGGAAAGTCGTCTCGGCGGAGCAACCACAGGATCTTCGTTCGGCCATTCGAGGCAAAAAAGGAATGGGAGATTCAACGAGACCGGTCCGGACGGGACCCGGCCGGCGGACCCCCAGCACAGGGGAGAGCACATGAAGATTGAGGGCAGCGGGTATCCGTACACCCAGACAAGCGGCAGCCGCCGGGTCCACGACCTCCAGGATAGTCCCAGCAGCACACAGCAGCAATGAAGCCGCACACACCGGGGGGGGCCCAGCAGGCCCGGCAAAATGATCATCCTCCAGTTCAGCGATAGGTGCGGTCATGGAAGCACTCCAGGAGCGCAAGGCGGCGAGAATGTCGCCAAGCGTAGGCTCACCCTTACGGTATTCAGCAAACGTGCCACGCGGCGGACCAGCGTCGCCAGTCTCGGCCAGGCTGAGAGACAGGGAGCCGGCCGCCATCTTGAAGGCCCGGCGGGGCCGCGGCAATCTCCGACCCCCGTCCGGCCACAAGCGGGGTCACACAGGATACAGCCGACCACAAGCAGAGGCACCCCCAGGGCAGGAAGGCGGGCCACCAGAATAAGGAGGGTCGCCGGCTCCCCCACGCCACCGGCTCCGTTCTCCGAGTCCGGGCGGAGGGACTCAAGATGGCCGGACAGGAGAACAAAGGGGAGACGAGCCACATACACGGTCAACCCCCGTCCATGAAAGGCAGCGCCCCAACACCAGGCCGCAGGACCGCCGGACCAGGCCCGGAGAGCCGTAACCGGTCTAATTGCACATCGGCCTCTCCGACCGAGCCCACACCGCTACCAAGGGCCGGCCACAGCGCTCCGCCCCACCCGGGCGCCGCCGAGGAGTTTCAGGCCCGCCCGCTCCGGAAGCCCCGAAGCGAACAAGGGCGCAGCTCAGGATCCGCGGCATCGAGGAACAGACGGAGCAGACGGTAAGTGCCAGCGAAATGTCTTAGTTCCATAGTCTACCAAAGAATACTTCCCGGGGCAGGATAAGACACAGGATAGACGTTCCAGGCAGGAAAGCGAACGGAGCCGAGCTAAAACGCGGCCATCGCGGACGCGAGCTTGGCTCCTCCCCTGCTCCACACTCTTGATGTCAAACGAGCCTTGATGTATTACATCGATAGGACCAAAGAATTTAGGAAGACACAACAACTATTTGTTGCCTTTTCAGCCCAGCACAAGGGCAACCCCATTTCCAAAGCAGGTATAGCCAGGTGGATCGTTAAGTGTATTCAGATTTGCTATCACAAGGCTAAGCGCACTTTAACGGTCCCCCCCAGAGCCCACTCCACCCGTAAGCTGGGGGCCTCCATGGCTTTCCTTGGTAATATCCCTTTGGAAGACATTTGTAGAGCAGCCACATGATCTACACCACACACATTTACTAAACACTACTGTGTAGATGTGCACTCCAAGCAGCTGTAGGGCAGGCTGTTCTTAGGACACTTTTTCAAACGTCTGCAGCTGGCACAGGCGGCCGCCGTTAATGGAGGAACTGCTATTTATTCTATGCTATAGATATGAATTCAGCAGCCCACATGCCTCGAACTGAATATGCTACTTACCAGTATGCATCTGTTCTTGGCATGTAGGGCTGCTGACATTCATATCGCCCGCCCTCCTCCCCGGCGCCTGTAGCGGCTGCAGAATTTACACTTACTCTTAGCATGGCCATCGCTCACACAGTTGCACTCCATCTTCGCCACAATGGCTAAAAACAATCTGGGGATGGAGTCGATGCCCATGCGCACTGTAGTCCAGGGGAGGAACCACCTATCTCGTGATACTTCGAAGACTCTTCCAGGACAACAATGTGCAATCATCCGGACCCAACACTAGGCGGCGATCTATGCTATAGATATGAATGTCAGCAGCCCTACATGCCAAGAACAGATGCATACTGGTAAGTAGCATATTCATTTTCAACACTAACAAAGCTTGGTCAAACAAAGGGCCTTATGAAGGCATTACACACAACCAGAATTGCCTACTCACTACTATACCTAAAACAAATACTGACATCTTTGATGTGGGAGAAATGTCCGGCATCCTTCTGGCTCATAGGACAAAACCAGAAAGAGCTACTACCTCAATAAGGGCTGTTCTGAAAAATGATGTTACGGTGAGCAACAATCCCTCAGAGACTCTGACAGTGTTTTCATATTCTACACTAAGATGTACTCCAACTATCTGTCAGTGATGCTGCACACTAATGTGGGCAAAGCTATTAATTGGTGTTTCTGTTGCAGAATTCAGCTCGTTGTAATGTTAAAAACAACCAGTTTAGCCTAAACTTGAAGTGAAATAAATAAATAATGCCAGGTGTAAGTGAAAGTTTAAGGGAGGAGGAAGGCCTGTCTTTTTAGGTGAAGGCTGTCACATTGATTTGAAAAGCATCAATAGTAACATTCATATTGTGTGCTGTTTGTGTTATATTTGCCTTTTAAAGATCTTACTGCGTAAAGACAGTGACCACGTTTATGCCTGAAACACACAGGGCTAATGAGTCTACATTTGAGAAAAATAGTGTGTTTAATCCTCTAGTGGTGTTGTTTAGATTGGGCTGTGATGAAGGAGGTCCCAGATAATCCTTTGAGAGCAAACCCTTTTAACGTGTGCTTTGACAAAGGAGACCCATGTAATACTGTGACTGTGGACACTTATAAGGTATGCGTTGGCGAAGGAAACCCCATTATATCCTGTGGCAGTAGCCCTTTTAGGTTAGGCTTTGATGAAGCAGATCCCAAGTGAAGCTGTGGTAGAGGCCCTTCTAATTTGGGCTTTGTCAAATGATTGTATAGGACCTCCTTTGACAAAGCATCCTTCGAGTTTTGACTTTGAAGAAGATCACATATAATGCTTTGGCAGTTAACCCTTTTAGGTTGACAAAGTAGATCCAGTATTCGGCGCTGGAGCTACGGTCCTTACAGAGGACGGGGGGCTCCTGTCGTAAGGTGTTTCCAGCTCGCTATAAGGGAAAAAATCGGTGTCCTGATTGCGGCTGGCTGCCCCAGAAAAGGTGCTCTCACGTGCCAGCTAGGGAGGCACATCGCGTGAAGCATCTGTGTATGCTCCTAAATACTAGGTCTCTCAGCCGGCATGCCCTGGAGATTTATGATCTCCTGGCAACAGAAAAGCCATTGTGCTTGATGTTGGGAGAACTCTCTAACCCCGATATCGCGGCAGCCATCCCCTCTGACTACAATATCTTTAGGCAAGATAGGCTGAAAGGGCGAGGGGGGGGGGTGTAGCACTTTTGGTTAAAAAACGTGCCACCTGCACCATTATCCCTACGGAGGGCATCAAGGGGTGTGAATCCCTCGCTTTCTCCATAGTATTATCACCGCATCAATCCTTCAAGGGGTTTCTTGTCTATAGGCCCCCTGGGCCGACGGGCACCTTTTTTGAAGAGCTTCAGGCGATAATTTCAACACTGGTGCTTCGATCTGAGCATGGTATACTGGCTGGAGATTTTAATATCCATATGGATGATGAAATGGGCGTAGATGCGGTCAAAATGATGGATGTGACGGCCCCCCTTGGCCTCTCTCCATATTCTTGTGGCCCAACGCATGAAAAGGGCCATATCCTGGATCTGGTCTTTTCGACGATCTCTATTGAGATGTCAGTACCGCTACAGGTTTTATGGTCGGACCACAGGCTAGTTAAGTACTATGTGCTGGAATTAAGTAAGCCTTCTAGTGCGTTTGCTCGGCAGCCCTGTAAAGGATCGAGGGCTTTCTATCGGGTAACGCCGGAACTGTTGGCGCAGGCATGTCGGGATCACCCCTGCCCTCTGACAGGGGACCTGCATAGGGACCTGGAGAAGTTGCATGTGTGGCTCACGGAGAGGCTCGACGATCTGGCCCCGATGAAGCCCCTTCGCGACGCTGTAAAACGGGTGTCTGCACCCTGGTTCACGGAAGCGCTGCTGGCATCACGAAGGCAGTGCAAGGTCGCCGAAAGAGCGTGGCGTCTGCAATATGATCCCGCTGCTAAACTTGCCTACAGAGCCTCGGTTAAAATTTATCATCGTGATATTCTCACTGAGAAAAGAAGTTATTTTGCCAGGAGAATTGAAACCGCTTCCAATTCCTGCAAGGAGGTATTTGCCATTGTTAGGGAATTTATGGCTCCTCGAGCCTCTGAGACCCAGACACCCCCTACGGAGGCGTGGATAAGCGCCTTGGCTAACTTTTTCACCTCCAAGATCAAGCTGATCCAGGACTCTTTCCCTCCGAAGGGACCGGAAGTATCTGGTTACCCGGAGGATGCTTCTGCCATTCCTGCCAGCGTAGGCCCGGTTCTGGCTGATTTTACTCCACTTTCTGCAACGTCATCGCAGGAATTGATGGCCGGCCTAAAGTCAGGTTCACCTCTCGACGTATGTCCGGCCAAATTTCTGGCAAAAATGGCTGAAGTCATCAATCCCATCGTGAATCCTATTTTGAATCGCTCTCTTGGAGAAGGGGTGCTTCCTGAGATCTGGAAGCAGGCGATGATTATCCCTTTACTTAAAAAGCCCGGACTGGATCCGGAGGTGTTGGCCAATTACAGGCCCATTTCGCTTCTGCCTGCGCCAAGATCCTTGAGAAGCACGTGCACAGGGTGCTCTCTGATTATCTGGAATATCATGACCTGTTGCACCCCTCCCAATCCGGCTTCCGCACCAATCTTAGTACCGAGACAGCTCTCCTGGAAGTCGCGGAGGCTGTTAAGGAGGTGCTGGATTCAGGTGGTAAAGCGATGCTTGTGATGTTAGATCTATCGGCGGCTTTCGACACCGTCCCCCATGAGGGTCTCCTCGCTAGACTTTTTGAGATCGGTCTGCGGGGGACGGTACTCGGCTGGTTTCAATCTTTCCTGGCCGGCCGGCAACAAACGGTCTGGGCCTCCACTAGCTCCGCCGTGATGCCGTCATTAGGGGTCGGAGTCCCTCAGGGCTCAGTGTTGAGCCCGACTATTTTTAACATCTTTATGACCCCCCTGGCGGCTCTGGCGGAGTCTTTCGGGGCCCAGATCGTTTCCTACGCCGATGACACTCAGCTCCTTTTCACCTGCCAGAAGGGAGCGGATTTCGATGGAGAGAGTATCCAGGGTTGCCTTGGGGCTGTTTTTAACTGGTTCCATCTAAACAGCCTCAAGTGCAACCCGGATAAATCGGAGGTACTCTTTTTTGGCTGCAAAACAGATCCTGACTGGCAAAGATGGTGGCCTGTGAACATGTTCCCTCCTGCAGCCTCCTCCCGGATAGCCAAGAACCTGGGAATTAAGATAGACGACGGTCTAACTCTGCACCCCCAGATTCTAGGGCTGGTTGGCACTTGTTTCGGGCTTCTTCGGATGCTCCGTAAGTTCCTGCCTATACTATCGGAGGAGCACAGGAAAATAACGGTCCAGGCCTTAATTGGGCCGAGAATGGATTACTCTAACATTCTCTATCTGGGCCTGCCAGAGTATCTGCTTCAAAGGATGCAGGTGGTCCAGAACTCAGCTGCACAGGCCATTTATGGATTATCTGGCCGTGCTAGGGTTTCGGGCCTACTGCAGTCACTCCACTGGCTCCCGATCCGGAAGCGGATAATGTTCAAGGCGTTGACCTTGGCTCACAAGGCTTTACATGCTTCTGGAGCTAAATACCTTCAGAGAAGGCTTTCCTTCTATCATCCGGCAAGGTCTCTGAGGTCCGGGTCTCTGTGTCTTGCCGTGGTCCCTCGGATAAAAAGGGCACGCATTGGAGGTCGGTCTTTCAGTCTGCTGGCTCCGCAGTTGTGGAACACCTTGCCAGTGGCACTGCGTAGTACCTCTAATTTACTGGCGTTCAGGAAGGGCCTTTAAACGTGGCTCTTCACCCTGTAGGTAGCAGTTTCACTTTATAGTTAGGCTCTCTGTTTATCTCTTCTGTTCTGTTTTTCCTTGTTATGTTGTGATTTCAGTTACAATAAAGCGCCGGGACACTCTGAGTAGCCGTGCGCTATACAAGATTCAAATAACATAACATAACATAACATCCCCCATTTTATCTTGCAATAGTAAAGCCAATAAACACAGGATTTCACACGGTTCTCCTTTGATAAATGACCCTTTTAGGTGTTGCTTTGATGAAGGAGATCACAAGTTCACTTTTGGCAGTGGGCCTCTTTAAATCGGAACTTGAAGATTGTCATGTAATCCTAGGTGATAGTTGCTCCTTTTGAACTCAAGCTTTAATGAAGAAGTTCCAACATAATCGTACTCTGGATTAGTAGTCCTTTTAGTTTGGCTTTGATGAAGATCACATGCAATCCAGAGTCAGCCCTTTCAGCTGTAGCTTTGATGAGTAATGCCCCTTATTATCCTATGGCAGGCTTTGATGATGAAGTTTCTGTGTAATCTTCTGACGGTGGGCCCTTGAGGTTAGGCTTTAATGAAGGGGGTCCGTGCAGTACTGTGCCAGGGATCCCTTTTTGCTGCAGGTGTTGCCATTTGATGTGAGTTTAATGTGTTGGGCACTCCTGTCCCTCCCTGCAGGACTCCTTTGCACTACGCAGCTGCCAACGGGAGCTACCAATGTACAGTGACCCTGGTCACTGCCGGAGCCAGTATTAATGAGGTGGACGGTAAAGGCTGTTCGCCATTACACTACTCTGCTGCATCCGACACCTACAGAAGGTAAGAGGTTTAGGTATTGTATTCACGGTTTGTAATGCTAAGTGTATGTGTTGCTAACAAACCAACAAGAGATACTGGTTTCCCTGTTTCTGTGGGCTTTCAGTTTCTTGAATAATCCTTTAAGAATTAAAGTATCTCCTTAATCATGAAAGCACCTCCCGTCCCTTCAGGACAATAGATGAAACTAGACTAGTGCTGATTTGAGTGTTATTATTTAAGCCTTTACACAGTACATCATCTTAGCATGTTGACAAGCAGGAAAGCTTAATGCAACATCGCTGATCTCGTCACAACAATGGATCTGGACCTAGCCATTCTGACTGAAACGTGGCTTACTGAAGCCTCTACACCGATAATGGACATACTAGTCCCCCCCAATTATCACATCATTAGACTGGACAGGCCTGTCAAGACGGGCGGGGGAATTGCATGCATTTTTAGGAGCAACCTCTCCGTTACTAAAGCCACCTCCCCCTCCCTTACTTCCTGTGAACTCCTCTGCCTCGATATCACCAGCGAGGGCAAACAAGTTTGTGCTTTACATCTCATCTATCACCCGCCTGGTGACAACCTCACATTCACTCAACAACTCATGGACACGATCACATCCAATGCCGGTCGGCAGACCACCCAAGTCTACCTGGGTGACTTTAATCTCCACTGGAACGATCAGAAAGACGCAGTGGTGAATAGTCTCAAAACTTTCCTTAATGCGCTTGACCTCACCCAAATATGCGATAGACCAACACACGACAAAGGCTCGATACTCGATCTCATCATCGCCAAAGAGGACTCTACCCAACTGGAGGCGATCCAATCCTGTGACTGGTCAGGCCACCACATTATCACCTTCTTTATCAACGAAAAAGTTAAACTTAACCCGGCTCAACCTACCAAATCCAAGACCTGGAAAAGGGACATGAAGAATCTTAACCCCAATACCCTGCCTCCCCACATCGGCAGTCTCCTACTTCCCCCTTCAGGTGCCTCGGATGTTCAATCACTGACCGATCACTACCTTGACTCTATGACTTCAATAGTCAACGAAGTCGCCGCATTGCAACTGAAGAGAGTCTCCACCAAGATCTCTAACCCTTGGTATGACGGCAGACTCAATGATGACAGGCGTGCTATGCGAATGGCCGAGCGCACCTGGAGATCTGACCCCTCATCACTGCATCTCAAAACGCTTAAGAACAAGAGAAATGCCTACTTTAGGAAAATAAAGCGCGCAAAGTCTGACTTCTTTAGCCGCCAGCTGGACCAAGCAAAAAACAGGCCAAAAAAGCTGTTCGAACTTATCAAAATTCAAACAAAGACACAACCCTTACAATCAAACAGCACAACAAGCGACACCCCACACTGTGAAGCCTTCTCTGCTTTCTTTAGGCTAAAGACCGACAACATAAGAAATGACCTCATCATGGATGTAAACCGATTCCCCAGCCACACCAGAATGTCGAACACTCAACCTAAAAATAATGCATCATGGTTGTCCTTCGACACCTACTCGGAAGAAGCAATACACAAACTGCTCTGCACCTTGAAGCCCTCTAATCACCTCATAGACCGCCTACCTGCTAATGCTGTAAAAGACTTCATCCCCCTGCTCCTCCCACTTTGGACCAAAATCATCAACAGCTCCCTTCAACAAGGTCTCATCCCAGACTCCCTCAAGGTGGGGCAAGTCACACCCATAGCCAAGAAACCTACAGCTGACCCGTCTGACCTGAACAATTACCGCCCTATCACCAATATCCCCACCCTAGCCAAACTGCTGGAAAAATGTGTCCAACTCCAACTAACAAAACACATTGACCAATTTGACCTCCTCAACCCTCATCAATCAGGCTTCCGAGCGAAACATAGCACGGAAACGGCTATGACGCACATAATTGATGACGCCCTCCAAATCCTTGACCGCAATGAGTCCTGCCTCCTCATCCTTCTTGACCTCTCTTCAGCATTTGACACGGTCAAACACGAGAACTTACTGGAGCTGCTAAGCACTAGAATGGGTCTATCGGGAACTGTTCTCAAATGGTTTACTTCCTTCCTTCATAACCGGTCTCAGAAGTTCAAGATCGACAATGTGCTATCTACACCTGTGCCAGCAGATCTAGGTGTTCCACAAGGATCTTCCCTCTCCCCCACACTGTTCAACCTCGTCATGGAACCGCTTGCCACCTTGCTCCAAGCATCCAATGTTCAATTCCATATGTATGCCGATGACACACAACTTTACCTAAAGCTACGATCCCCGGAAGATATCAAACTTCTGAATTCCACACTTAGTAACATTCAATCTTGGTTGGCCGATAATCACCTCAAACTAAATGCTCTGAAAACTGAGTTCCTACTCATCTCACCTCCGGCGAAAATTACCACCACCCAAACCTGGCTCAATAACCTAACAGCACTCAATGTCCAACCTACCATCGTGGATTCTGCGAAATCCCTAGGCATCACACTCGACGCCAAGCTCAACATGCAACAGCACGTTAGCAAAGCAACAAAAGGAGCTAATTTCCAAATCAACACACTGAGGAAACTTAAACCCTTCCTCCCAGCCAAGGACTTCCAAACTGCTGTACAAGCTTTAGTCATCCCTCGCATAGACTATGGAATTGTGGCCCTCAGCGGACTCCCGGTATCCACAACAGCACCCCTAAGAGCCTCCCTGAACGCTGCCGCGAGACTCATTACTGGCTCAAGAAAACATTCGCATATATCCCCAGAATTAAAATCTCAAAAATAGCTGCCTTTTGAAGCCAGAATACAGCTAAAAATTGCCGTTATGACACACTCGGCCGTGCACCACAAGGCACCCAACTACCTCGCTCAAAAGTTGGCTATATCAGGAGGTTCGAGATCCAATAGAAGTACAAAAAATCTACTCCTGAAACCTCATAGATTCCGGAAGGAAAAAGCATACAAGCGCTCCTTCTCAGGAATGGCACCCAGGATCTGGAATGCACTCCCTCCTGAAACCAGGGTTATCTCCTCCACTGCATTCTTCAAGAAAAAGGTGAAAACCATCCTTCTGGCCAAGATCTCCTGAACTTTATAGGTGTTGGATCAGAGACTCTGCATCGCTTTGTGTTATTGATCACCTGTTTGTCTCTTGGCACTATATTCTTACTTGATTGTGACACTATTATGCTACTCTCCTACTACCGACCAATATATGATACACTTTAGTTTGTTGAATCACCCTCCCGATGCCCCCACCCCATGTTCTCTCTATCCTAAGAAATTGGTATAGGCCATCCCTACATCCAAAGTTTACCTGAACTCTATTGTAGCGGGATCAATGACCTGCGCCGTCTTATATTACTTGTTACCTGATTGTAGATCGGTATGTTTTCTGTACATTACTGTTATCCTATTATGTTTGTATCTATTATACTGCTCCCATTATTTCTGTTCAGTCCTGTTGCCCCTACCCCTGTCTCTGTGAAGCGCTCTGATATCTGTAAAGATCTTGTTCGCGCTATATAAAACTTTGAATAAATAAATAAACATACTTCTTCAACCAAGAATTGTCTAGTGGTGAGTAAAGACACAAGGATCTAAACTTGTTGCGCGAAGATTCTTTCTAATTGTTGTGCGGAAGGACTGTTTGGGTGTTGATGAGTCAGTGCACTTATTTTCTTGACTGGCCTGATGGACACGTGCAGGGATCAATAACTTTGTGCAGTTGAGAGCAGTGCGTCCTATGTGAGCCTGCATCGAGGTGCGTTCTCTCACACTCTACTCCTTACTTTTATTTCTAATAAGATCTTTTACTTTCCAGAGCCGAGGTCCAGTCAGCAAATGGCCACGAGTCAGACGAAGAGATGCTAAAGGAATCTCGGCAGAAGGAGGCCTTTTTGTGAGTGCTTGTGTGCGAACTGAGTTGTCCATGTATACGTAATGTTATTAGGAAAATATGCACCTTAAATCCCCCCAATCCTACTGTTGCCTTTGTCATACCTGTGTAAACATCAGTGAATAACTCTTTTTTTGGGTACATGCTTGAGATTGAGGTCCCGCAGCAGTGGGTAAGGCTGAACAGAAAGCTCCTTTACGGTACAGTTTGTTCTAGCTAAAGTTTGAAGCATACCAAATTGGTGGTACAGATTAATTGCTAAAAAAAGACATTCCCCAAAGTCGAAAGGAATTACTGCCTGGTTGGAGTATGAAGCACGTGCATAGCTTTCATACACAAGGGTCCTATTTTTTTTAACAGGAAAATATAGCAACCAGATGCTCCTGTTCTGTTGTGGGATTTATGGTTCAGATCTTATTAGCATTTCAAAAAAACAAACCATACCAACAGCAAGTTTCACTGTTTTCAATAGGCATTCAGCCCAGAGGGCCTGACATATATTGTTGCTAATGTTTTGCTGGCAATTAAACCCTCCTCCCCGCAGTACCACCTCCCCCCATCTCCCTCACGCACCCCAACATCGGGACTCTTGAAATGTTCAGTCGGTGAATTTGCTCAGTGATTTGAGGTTAGTGGCGGTTGATTGGTCTCCGGCAGACGTAGTAGTCCGTGGTATCTACGGCACGTCATTTCCCTGACCTCTTGTGAAAGCAGGGACACATACGGGCGCCACAGATCCCCAAATGCCTCCCTCCTCCCAGACTGGATCATTGTGATCTTTTCCATATCCAGGATATGCCAGAGCCTCTGAAGCCAGTTAGTGTGTGTAGGAGTTTGTGGTGAGCCCCAGTGGCTGAGAATGTTTTGGGTAGCAGCTCCTAGCACCATGCCTATTTGCCACCCACGTCTGGATTTCAGAGGGTAGGTCAAGGGGTTTGGAAGACCTAGTAGTATGTATGTAGGGAAGCACTGCAGTTGGGTGTCTAAGTGGTTGTCAATATCATCGAATACCTTTGCCCAGTACTGTTGGATTTGGGGGCACTCCCACAGGATATGTGTCAGTGTCCCCCATTGCCCACATCCCCACCAACAGCTCGCGCTCTGTGTGGGCTTGACCCTGTACAGTCAAATCGGGGTAGAATGCTAGTACGTGTCTACTTTTGTGAGGGTTTCGGTAAGAACGTTGCTACTAGCTGTGTGTCCGGCTCTATAGAATATATCTTCCCCCATTCTTTAGCGCTCAATGACCTCCCCGATTCCTCCTCCCACCTAGCCTGTCCGGCATTGTGTGTGGGCTTATTACGCAATTGTGGGATTTAGAGCTTCAGGAGTGAGGGGAACTCGATGAGGGACTAAAAAAAAGAAATGTGAGTGATAGAGAAAATAGCCCTTTCAGCCTTAGGGAGTTATTCAGTGAGATCAGCTTCTTCAAAGCAGGGAGTTGCGCCATAGACCTCTGTGTATAGGTGCTTGGCTTCTCTAAAGTGAATCTGTGTTTAGTTGGAGTGATTGCCCAATTCACTTGTACTAGATTTGGCATCCCGGAAAAATATTCATTGTTGTGTTTGAAAACCGTGATTGTCTGCTGGATCTCCCTCATATGTTGGTGCACAGCTTATATCACTTTGTTCTATTTGCAGTTGTTTAGAGTTTTTGCTGGACAATGGTGCTGACCCTTCCCTTCGAGACAAGCAGGGATACACTGCGGTACACTATGCAGCTGCCTATGGCAACAGACAGAACCTTGAACTGGTGAGTTATTCCTGGCTGTGGAGCATGAGAGTGTTTGAAATTGAATCTGTTGCCATCGTAATTTTAGTCCCAGACCTGGGGCAGCTATGTACACACCAACACCCGCCAGTAATTTTCCGTCTTGGACCTTGCATCATCTACTACTGTTCTAAACACACCCCATCTGTAGAGCAGCAATCGAAATGCAGTGGTACTCCAGTGATAGTTACATGTCTCTGGTGCATCAAGTTCACATAATTTTGGCTGTTCAGATAACATCTCTGTTAGGCTTTCTGCTATTGTAATTGTGTACTTGCAACTTCTTTCTGTCTTTAGTTGGGCCGTTGTGGTTTATTTATAAAGACACAATATGCGCCTACTTTCAGAGGAGCTCCTTTGTCCACACCTCCCACTATTGGCGGTTTCTTCAACACCATGATATGCAGTCTAAGAGCCTCATTGTTTGATGTTTGTGGAGGGCTCAAGGTGTTCATTATCTCTTCTTCCAGCTCCTGGAAATGTCCTTTAACTGCTTGGAGGATGTGGAAAGCACCATTCCAGTCAGCCCACTGCACTTAGCTGTGAGTATGAGCACCTCTGTCTGTGAGTGGTCGATGATAGTGATCCCAGCGTCTTGATCTTCGATGACCCTGATATACTTAGACAGGATTTTTCAGGTGTAATTTATTATTTTTGTAGGTTGAGGGGGAGAATTTCGGGGTGCTATAATGAATGTGTACCTCATAATTCTTATCCCTCTATAAATTCTTGTTTGTGTAGGGAATTGAATGTTCGAGGCATATGAGCTGCAGGTTGTACAGGACGTACACTATGCATAGATCGCCATCTGGTGTTGGGCTCGGATGCTTGCACTTTGTTGTTGTCTTGGAAGAGTCTTTTGTAGTCACAAGATAGGTGACTCCTCCCTTGGGCGATAGTTCGCATGAGCATCAACTCAATCCTTATGTTTGTTTCTGCCATCGGGTTCGGATGTAACTTTTGCAGTTCGGTACCGTATTTTCCAAAACCTTTTTGACGCACAAACTATCTACAACTCGACGGTATTGTTTTAGATCGCGTGATGTTCAACGCGCATCTCAACTACTCGATTCCAGTCGTAGTCGCGGACCGCTGGGCCTATCGGCGCCTTTCGGGCCTATAGCTCATGGAAAGGACTCCATTCAAAAAATGCCCCCAGTGTGGAGCGAAATTCCCACATAGTGAACATCACAAGGTCTGTAACCTGTATCTCTCGCCCGAGCACGACAAGAACAATTGCCAGGCCTGCGCCTCTTTTAGATCCAAGAAACCATCCTTGATCGCCAGGCCCGACGACACATCATAGCGCAGCGAGCAACTCCGGCACCAGTGGACATCTTCGACGAAGACCCCAATGTCCCGGAGGAGGATTCTGAGGACCTGAAAATCATCTCCGAAGCAGACGACTCAGACTCAGACGACCACATCACTCCTGGTCAGTGAGTGAATACAACTGTCCCTACCCCAACTCCACCCGAAAAAAAGAAGGCCCTGGTCAAGGCTTCGCCTGCTGGCCCGTCGTGACCAAAAACAAGCTTCAGAAGCCCCACCCTCTGGCTTGGCTCTGAAGATAAAGGACAAGCCTTCCGGTAGCTCGGGACTGAGCAAACCGCATATCAGTGTCCAGCAGGCACCTTTGGCACCGAAGACAGGAGAGCAACCTACTCCCAAAAACAAGTCAGCACCGACCACCTCAACGCCGAAAGAAAAACCATTGGATCCAAAGCCTTCGGAACCGAAAAAGACTTCCGTCTCCAAAGCCAAGCGAAAGGACCCCAGACCACCTCCTAAGGCCTCGGAGCAGAAATCCAAACCTCGCTCTGACCCGAAGAAGTCTGCACCGAAAGCGGTTACCGAGGAGGAAGAACTTTTTCGACCGGATCCTGTCGATCCCAAGCAGAAGAAACTCCATATAGACCCCAAAACAGGACGTGTGGCTCTTGTTCCACACAACAAGAGGAAGCTGGACACACCAGACACTCCTGCAGTACCTGTAAAGAAAAGAAACTATGCCACTTCACCTATAAGACCCTCTTCTCCTGTTCTTCCTCCTGAGCCTGTCCTTCCTCCTAATCCTGTTCTTCCTACTAAGCCCGTCTCTCCTCCACAGCCTCCAAAACTCCCCCCTCATTCACCACCACCACCGGTTGATGATGATGATAATTTAGGGGGTGGGTGAGGCAACAATGACCCTTTCACTGACCCTGATGATGACACAGACACACCACAGGACAATTGGAACGATTATGATGACCTAATAGATCCATGAGGCATAGGTTTAGCCCCAAACCAGTTTCTCATGTAGTAATACTTCCGTTTTTATTGTTACTTTATAGTGTCCCCTGACGAAGGGCGTATCCCGCCCGAAATGCATTGGGTCATAATAAATACTGCTTGGAATGAACCTTGGCATCTGTCGTGTATTAACAAGAGGCTCGGATGGGCACAGTTTCTACATGAGAAACATGAAAAAAGTCACATGATCCCCGTATGTGGAATATTGTTGAAGTAAATGAACAGAAATGAGTACAAAATGGAGTAATTTGATAACATTGATTAAAATGATGGATTAACATTTGAACCTAACAGCCATGTTGGCGCAATTTTGCAGTGCACTGGTTTGGGGCTAAACCTATGCCTCATAGTTGTATAATGTCACAATTTCAAGTGCCACCGGGGCAAGGCACTTTGCCAGGACGCACGCATTCTCATACAGATGATGGATAAGCTTGAAGAAATTACAAAAAGGAGTGCTTCCCGATTTTTCATGATGTTGACCTAATAGATCCCCCAGACTTCCCTGATCCCCGGCCATATTCAGCAAAACCATCTCGACCAGATGACAACATTGGCTTTGCTCAGCTTGTAAATAGAGCTGCTGTCTACCATGGTGTTCACATGCATTCAGACCCTTCAGACGAGAACTTACTTGTAGACCTCTTCGAACAGTCACACAAAACTGTCCAAATCCTGGCAATGCTAAAAGGGGTCATTAAACATGCCCCCAACATATTCAGAGACCCGGTAAGAGCTAGAATTCTCAATCCCAGGATTGACAAAAAATATAAACCTGCCCCAGATGATCCCACCTACATCAAAGGGCAGCTACTTTTAGACTCACTAGTGGTAACTAACGCTAGGAAACGCTCCAACTCTCAAACCTCCGGTGACGCACCACCTCCGAATAAGGAATCTTAAGTTGTTAGATGCCTCTGGCAAGAGAGTTGCTGCCCAAGCAGCTTATCACTGGCGCATAGCTAACACCCAAGCATTACTTGCTAGGTACGATAGGGCTCACTATGACCGACTAAAAACCCTATTACAACATTAACCTGATCAATACAAAACCCAGGCAAATGATTTAATTCAAGAGGGCAAATTTATTACCAACGCATCAATCAAGTGTGCCCTTGATGCAGCAGACACAGCCTCTAGGTCCATTAACACGAGTGTGCTACTTAGACGACATGCCTGGTTACGCATTTCAGGCTTTAAACAGGAGGTATAAACAACTATCCTCAACCAGCCTTTCAATCAGTAACAACTTTTTGGACCGGCTGTAGACACCACTAGAGAAGATGAAAAAGAACACGGAAACTGCTAAATCCATGGGAGCATTACAGTCTCCCTCCACACATGGGTCCTTTCGTCGCTCCTTCTATAGAGGAACATCCAAAAATATTGGAACAGAGACCGCCCCCTCCTTCCTACAAAAACACTAAGCAAACATCTCCCAACGGAGGATATTTTAGAGGCGGATACAGGAGAAATAAAAAACAAAGGGAGAGGCCGAGGTAACAACAACACTCGCGCCTCCCCCACTAATAAACAGTGAC
Organism: Lissotriton helveticus; assembly: GCF_964261635.1. Taxonomy (NCBI): domain Eukaryota; kingdom Metazoa; phylum Chordata; class Amphibia; order Caudata; family Salamandridae; genus Lissotriton; species Lissotriton helveticus. The sequence goes on from NC_136057.1 coordinate 1,464,338,019, forward strand.
TTCCCTCCAGACCTTTCCACTCCAGTTGAGGGAGACTCTCACAGTTCCTACCTGTCTGGGATTCCATCACAACAGACAAGTGGGTAAGACAAATTATCCAGTATGGTTACTGCCTGGCACTTACAGCAACTCCGCCCACCATACCACCCAAACAGCGTCCAATGTCCACGGCACACCTCACACTCTTAAAACAAGAGGTTCTCTCACTACTTCAAAAGCACCCAATAGAACCAGTTCTTTTACAGCATCAAGGAACAGGGGTTTTCTCACTGTATTTCCTAATCCCCAAAAAGGACCGGACACTAAGGCCAATACTCGACCTCAGACCCCTCAATCTCTATATACAGTCAGATCTTTTTCATATGATCACTCTCCAACAGGTCCTCCCACTGCTGCAACAAGGCGAATCTTGCCACGCTAGATCTCAAGGATGCCTACTTTCACATACCCATACACCCTGCTCACAGGAAGTATCTGCGGTTCATAGTGGCCGGACAACAGTATCAGTTCGAAGTCCTTCCATTCGGGGAGACCACCGCACCCAGACTGTCCACAAAGTGCCTTGCAGTGGTAGCAGCACACTTGAGAAGACAACAAATCCATGTCTTTCCATATCTCGATATCTGGATAATAAAATCCAAGTCATTCAACCAGTGTGTTCATCACACTTATCAAACCATCCAGCTGCTACCCTACTTGGGATTTTCAGTAAACTACACCAAGTCAAATCTTCAGCCCTCCAACATGCATCAGTACCTAGGGGCCACAGTAGACACCTCCTGAGGTCTGGCATATCCCAATCCAGCCAGGATAGCCAGTATGCAGGCCCTGATCACCAAATTTCAACCACAGCACTCCCTCCCAGCAAGGGTCTTCGTGCAATTCATAGGAATGATGGCCTCTTGCATCTTTATCGTACCTCATGCAAGACTTCAGATGTGCTCCTTACAGTAACGCCTAGCATGTCAGTGGAACCAGGCTCAAGAACAACTTACAGATTTGATGTTGATGGACAGCGGCACGCATCGCTCTCTGCAGTGGTGGAACACACATAACCTGTCCAAAGGGCAGCCGCTCCTCGAGCCAGTTCCACAGATAGAGCTAACAGCAGACGCATCAAACACCAGCTGGGGAGCCCGTCTCCTAAACCATACAATTCAAGGCAAATGGACCACTCAACAAGAAGTGCTCCATATTAATCACCTAGAATTACTGGCAATATTTCTAGCATTAAAATCATTCCAAGTACATCTACAGTACAACACTGTCCTAGTCCGGATGGACAACATCACAGCCTTGTATTACATACAGAAACAAGGAGGCACACATTCTTTGCAGCTGTCCCAGCTCACACAAAACATTTGGAGTGGAGCCATTCCACAAAGCATATACCTGATGGCAGAACATCTTCCCGGAGTTCACAATCAGATTGCGGATCTCTTAAGTCGGCAGACACAGCACATACACAAATGGGAACTTCATCCTCAAGTTCTTCAACCATTTTTCCAAATGTGGGGTTAACCAGACATAGATCTGTTCACCACACACGCAAATGCAAAATGCCCAAAGTTAGCCACCAGGTTTGCACACCCGTTGTCCAAAGACAGTGCAATATGGATGAACTGGTCAGTCAGATTTGCGTACGCTTTTCCGCCACTCCCACTGATTCCCCTAGTAGTATGCAAGCTCAGACAACAGTCTCACAAGTAGGTACCATAAATACTTTCTCAGAATGAGATGTTGCAATTGAATACTTTCAAATAGCAATAGACTTTTAAATGCAATAGATACAGTTGTTGCAGTATACAACACAAGTTAAACACAAAATAACATTGAGCTCAATAGAAAGTTTTAAGTAAATGCAATAAAATCACTTTACAAATGTTATTGTTACTCAGGGCTTGAACCTGGATTCAGTCCTGGTGCATTTCCTGTAAACAGTTGAAAGAAATCGTTTTTGTTACACAGGTGATTTTTAAGGGATATTTGTATGTTTTGAAAATCGACACTTAGAAGAAATTTTGGTGAAAACGAAGCAATGTAATCCTATGGAGGAAAATCAAGTTAACGGTAAGTTACAGTACTAATTACTTTTCAGGTTCAGTGCTGGGCTCAAAGATACAGCACTGGGATCTCTCTTGGTAGCAGGTGAGTAATTTCGTTTTCGTTGATCGGACGATTTTTAGTGAATATTTCAAAGTTGCAAAACTCGACAGAAGAAATTCTGAGTGAAACCCAGCCAATGTTACCCTATGGAGAAAATCAAGTTATTGGTCTTTGGGTAAGTACTCGGCTGGCAGAGTTAAGGTTCTGGGGGTAGACTCAGGGGTCCCCCAGGGTCAGGTAAGTACAGTTGTTACACCCTCAGCGGCACAGGGGCAGCCGGGTGCAGAGTGAGTAGACCCAATGTTATCCTATGGAGGATAGGGGGCCTTCGGTTGGTGGCTGCTAGCAGGCAGGCCACACGGCTGTGGGAGCTGAGCTCCTGGTCACTTATACAGGGCAAGTGGGGAAGTAGAGTAGGATAGATGCTGCACTCCCAGTGGCACTCGGGCGGCTGGGTGCAGGGTGCTTTTGGGCCTTCGGGCACCCAATGTAATTCAGTGGGAAAGCTGGAAGTTGAACAAATGCTGCGGGCTCTGGGATGGAGATTCTTCAGGTGCGACCACCACTTCGAGAGGTAAGTTGGGATGTTAGAGGATAGGTAGACACCCAGGAGTTGGGCACAGGGGGGCGTGTAGCTCCGGGTGCAGAGATGTCTTTTGACGTCGGGAAATCTTACCCTCAGCTGGTCGCGGTTGGAGAGGTACCTTGTTGTGAGGCTGCAGGCGTTGTCAGGAGCGTCAAGGAGAGTCCTTGGACACTGGATTCGTGGTCACAATTGCCGGGGGGACGTCCTCGTGGTCTTTGTCCACTCAGACACAGGCTGGGCTCGGCGGGTGCAGGGTGTGCTGGATTTGCAGTTCCTGGCTGGCACTAGGAGTGTTGCTTGTTTGCGCAGAACCACTTCTCGTGGGAGTCCCAGTCTTTGGATGAGCAAGGCAGCCAGGTCCTCTGGGGTTTTCGAGGTTGTTGACCACAGGAGACGCTGGGATTTAGCAGGAGCAGGTTCAAGGATCGACAGGCCTGTAGGGCTGGGGCCAAGTCAGTTGGTGTCGTCCTCTTGTTGGCAGCTGCACGGGAGGACGACTTCTTCTTGTTCTTCTTTCCTGTTTCGGAATCGGGATCTGAGAAAGGAAGGTTCACGGTGCCCATAAATCCTAAATTTAGGGGCATTACAGGTAGGGCAAGGGAGGGGACCAATGGGTCCCTGTTCTGGGGTGAGTACACCCCATATCCTGCTCCTCTCCGGTGGGAGGGGGGCAGGGGCCTATCTCTGATTGGGTAGGGCTCCCCGTCCTCAAGATGGTGGGAGCCCGGAGTTATGCTTCACCTCGCCTCTCCCACCTGAGGGGTGGGGTTGGCAGAGGCTGGCACACCCCCTTTCCTCACTTAGCGTTTACCGCCTGTCTTCCCGCCAGAGTGGGAGTCAACCTGTGGGGGCCAGTTGCTGAGTACAGCAATTGGCCCGGGAAGCTCACAAAAGGCGGCATGCCTTTGAAGCTTCCCCTGCCCATCCTGGGGAGGAGGCTTGGCACCTCGTCCCAGGATGTGCATAGTTTCAAGCCCCCGAGAGCGGCAAGCCAGGGGTCCAGAAACATGAGTGCTGGTGGTGGCAGCCTCGGTAGCCACGCAGTCAGGACACTGGGAGTTGGTTACATTTCAAGGGGCATCTCTAAGATGCCCTCTGTAGTGCATTTTACATTAAATCCCACACTGGCATCGGTGTGGGTTTAATGTGCTGAGAAGTTTGATACCAAACTTCTCAGTCTTCAGTGTAGCCATTATGGTGCTGTGGAGTTCGTAATGCCAACCTCCCAGCACCATATACTCTTAATGGCATCACTGCACTTACAGTGCCCAGGAATGGCCCTGGGTACTGTAGGGGCACAGGGCTCATGCGCCTGTGCCCACTCCACTGGCATAGTGTACCCAGCTGGAGGGGTGACTGAGGTATGCAAGGGCTGCGTGTTTGTGGGCAGGGCCCTCAATGGAAGGATGCTGCAGGATAGGTTTGGGGCCAACACGTTTAATAATGGGTACAGTAAAAGCAGGATTGACTATATTTTCTGTAGTATGACATTCTGGCATACAATTGATGATATGGTGATAAAGGACCGCCTTGAAAGTGACTATAACCCCTTGTGTGTTACTCAAGGTTGGTGGAAGTCTGTGCAGCCACATGTGGGGGAGATTGAATCCCATGCCCCGGATGTTGTTCCCACCAACGACATGCCTCGGCTTAAATGGTCATATATATTTGAAAGTCCTGAGGCTCTAGGAAATATCATCAATGATGTAGACGGCACCACGCTAGAGATTGAGCAAATTCTGTCTTCTGGAGGGGATTTGGGGCGTGTAACACAGGCACATGATAGCTTCTTTATGAGCACGAGATCCCATTTCATTAAGCCCATTAGAACCAAGAAACTAGCTGACCCGAAACCTTCACGGTGGTATTAGAAAGAATGCAGGCTAGCTAGAATTTCCCTTGGTAGTGCAATCAGGGGCGTGGAAACGGATATTATCCGTACTGCCAGGTACGAATATAAAAAAAGCTATGCATAAAGCCAAGCGCTTATGGGATGAGCTCAGATGGCAGGACCTTAAAGAACCATTTTTCCGAATGTGGGGGTCAACCAGACATAGATCTTTTCGCCACACACACAAACGCAAAATGCTCAAACTTCGCCGCCAGGTTTCCACACCCGTTGTCCAAAGACAATGCAGTTGGGATGAACTGGTCAGGCAGATTTGTGTAAGCTTTTCCTCCACTCCCACTGATTCCCCTAGTAATAGGCAAGCTCAGACAACAGTCTCTCAAGATGATCCTGGTGGCTCCCACATGGGCACGCCAACCATGGTTCACAACACTACTGGAACTCAGTAGTTCCACACCAAAAACTACGCCTCTCCCCAACATTGCTAACGCAGAACCATAGAGAGATAAGGCACCCCGATTCAGGTCAACTGAATCTAGCGATCTGGCTCCTGAAGTCCTAGAGTTCGGTTATCTTAACCTCCCACCGAACTGTATGAACATCAATAAAGAAGCCATATGCCCTACTACTAGAGCTTGCTATGCAGCAAAATGGAAAAGATTTGTCATCTATTCCAATAACCATCATATTGATCCGCTGGGCGCGGCCATCCAGGACATCATTTGCTACTTGCTACACTTGCAAAGATGTAATCTAGCATATTCATCCATACGATTACATCTAGCAGCACTTGCTGCTTATTTACAAAACAGACCACACTTGTCACTATTTAGAGTACCTGCAATTAAAGCCTTTATGGAGGGCCTTAAAAGAATAATTCCTCCCAGACTGCCACCCTCTCCAGTGTGGAATCTAAACATTGTTCTTACCAGGCTCAAGGCTTCCCCATTTGAACCTCTACATAAATGTGAACTTCAGTTCCTCACATGGAAAGTAACTTTCCTTGTTGCAATTACCTCTCTCAGAAGGGTAAGTGAGATCCAGGCTTTAACCATACAACAACCAATCTTACAAATACATAGTAACAAAGTGGTTCTCAGAACAAATCCAAAATTCCTGCCCAAAGTCATCTCTGCTTTTCATCTTAACCAATCAGTTGAGTTACCGGTGTTTTTCCAAAATCCAGACTCTGTGGCAGAGAGAGCTCTTCACACACTAGACGTCAGAGCACTACTTTATTACATTGGCAGGACTAAACTCTATCGAAAAACAAAGCAACTATTTGTAGCCTTCTCCCAACCTTATAAAGGTAACCCCTGTGCAGCCGAGGTTGACGCTGCAGCGGGGTCAGCCTCTCTCGCTCGCCGCCATCAGCGAGCCGCTCCCCGAGCCACGCCCACTCTCTTGTGGCCACGCCCACTTTGGGGTTAAAAGCAGGAGCTGACTACTAGCTCGCCATTGGATCCTCCCCTGCCTTCCGCGGGAGCCCTCGTCTAAGCCCAGACGATTTTTTAAGACTTTTGTGCTTTACTTTGTGCCCTTACTATTTTAATTAAAAACTTACCTGACCCTCGCAGGGACCTCTCCCTGCCTCGTTTTCCCCCGTGCAGCCGAGGTTGATGCTGCAGCGGGATCAGCCTCTCTCGCTCGCCGCCATCAGCGAGCCGCTCCCCGAGCTACGCCCACTCTCTTGTGGCCACGCCCACTTTGGGGTTAAAAGCAGGAGCTGACTACTAGCTCGCCATTGGATCCTCCCCTGCCTTCCGCGGGAGCCCTCGTCTAAGCCCAGACGATTTTTTAAGACTTTTGTGCTTTACTTTGTGCCCTTACTATTTTAATTAAAAACTTACCTGACCCTCGCAGGGACCTCTCCCTGCCTCGTTTTCCCCCTTGCAGCCGAGGTTGACGCTGCAGCGGGGTCAGCCTCTCTCGCTCGCCGCCATCAGCGAGCCGCTCCCCGAGCCACGCCCACTCTCTTGTGGCCACACCCACTTTGGGGTTAAAAGCAGGAGCTGACTACTAGCTCGCCATTGGATCCTCCCCTGCCTTCCGCGGGAGCCCTCGTCTAAGCCCAGACGATTTTTTTAAGACTTTTGTGCTTTACTTTGTGCCCTTACTATTTTAATTAAAAACTTACCTGACCCTCGCAGGGACCTCTCCCTGCCTCGTTTTCCCCCGTGCAGCCGAGGTTGATGCTGCAGCGGGGTCAGCCTCTCTCGCTCGCCGCCATCAGCGAGCCGCTCCCCGAGCTACGCCCACTCTCTTGTGGCCACGCCCACTTTGGGGTTAAAAGCAGGAGCTGACTACTAGCTCGCCATTGGATCCTCCCCTGCCTTCCGCGGGAGCCCTCGTCTAAGCCCAGATGATTTTTTAAGACTTTTGTGCTTTACTTTGTGCCCTTACTATTTTAATTAAAAACTTACCTGACCCTCGCAGGGACCTCTCCCTGCCTCGTTTTCCCCCGTGCAGCCGAGGTTGACGCTGCAGCGGGGTCAGCCTCTCTCGCTCGCCGCCATCAGCGAGCCGCTCCCCGAGCCACGCCCACTCTCTTGTGGCCACGCCCTGAACGGCCCCATATATCATGTGCTTTCCCCGTTCGCGCAGCGGACGGGCGCAGGGCTCCGAGATGCTGCCCTTCCCATCACCTACTCCCCCGCTTCACTCAGAAACCTCCAGCGGCCCCCTTGTTCTCTTTCATCCACAATTTGGGATCGCCTGGCGTATCTCGGCTGACCTGTCTTCTCCCAGACTCACTCGGGCATTCGTGTCTGCCCCTGCCCTGCCCGAGACCTGTATTCGCATACTGTACCTCAACACACGGTCTCTTCCTCAACACCACGCTGATATCTTCCTTCTGTTAACGGCCGAGAATCCAGATATCCTGCTGCTTACTGAGACCTGGCTGTCTGATCTTCCCCTCCCTGACATCCTGGCTGCCCTACCCCCTAACTACTACATGCTGAACGCCAATCGGCCTAACGGCCGCCGTGGCGGTGGGGTGGCGGCAATCATACGTAAAGACTTACCTTTCATCACGTCTTCGTCATTATGTCTCCCTGACGTCGAGAATCTCGTGATCAGCCTGCCAACTGAAGCTGGCGCCCTGACCCTTATTGTCTTATACCGCCCCCCCACCCCTATGCCCCTGTTCCCCGCCGCTCTCTGTGAGCAGCTCTCTGTCTTAATGACTTCTTCAGCCCGTGTTGCCATGTTCGGAGATTTTAACTACTGGTTCAACCACGCTGATGCTGGCCCCCATGCTACTGAATTGTTCGAGGCGCTTCTCAGCCTTAATTTGACACAGCATGTCACCTCCCCTACTCACACCGGGGGTAACATCTTAGACCATATCTGGACACAGGGGGTGTCGTTCTCTTGCCCGACTATCTCCCCCTGCGTCTGGTCCGATCACTCATTGATCGAATCTTCTATCCTCGTAAAGGGCCTGGTTAGGCCCTCTCCTCGGCACGGAGGGGCCGCTCGAAAATGGAAGGCCCTTGATTCATCTGCCTTCCTTTCCTCTCTTGCTGAGACCCAGCCTCCAACTCTTGACACCCTAGATGTCAACACCATGGATGCCAACATCTCCCATTGGCTTACGACGGCCAGCGACCTATTCGCACCCCTGTCCTGCTTCCCTCGAACACGTCCCAATAACTCTCACAAATGGTACAATTCTGCCCTGAAACAAAAACATCTTGAGCTGCGCCAATTGGAGCGTAGATGGCGGCGTAATTACCTCAGCTCTGACAGGGAAGCGTATGTGTCTGCACGGAAAGCCTACAAAAAAGCCATCATCACAACCAAGTCTGCTTTCATCTCCGACAGAATTTTAACAGCTCCCAACAGATCCAAAGATATCTTTAAGGTCCTCGGCGAATTAACATCGGACGCCAGGACACTCCCGAACCCGCCTCCCTCTTCAGAGTCATGTAATGCTTTAAATTCCTTTTTCATCGATAAGATCATTACAATTAAAAATTCCATTCCCCATTCCCTCCCCCCAGCCACAGCAGTATCCTCCCCTGCCAACACCTTCACCCTGCCCCGGTTCCCTACACTCGACCCGGAATCTCTTGCCAAGCTGTCTATCCGCGTGAAATCTGGATCCCCCAAGGACTGTTGCCCTCCCTCTGTGCTCCGCGATATCTGTCACACCCTCCCACACTGCATTCTTCCTTTACTTAATTCCTCCCTCAACTCTGGAATAGTCCCCAGGTCATTTAAGGAGGCCGTACTGGTGCCCCTCTTAAAGAAACCTGGCGCTGATCCAGCGGTCCTCGCTAACTATCGTCCCATCTCCCTCTTGCCCTTCCTGTCTAAAATCTTGGAAGCTCATGTCACGACCTGCCTCTCGCAATTCATCGAGGAGTCCAACTTCCTGGCGACCAACCAGGCCGGCTTTAGACCAGCCCACTCTACCGAGGCTGTGATTCTCGCCGTGTTGGACAACCTCAGAAGCAACGCTGACAGAGGACTACCCCAGGCATTAGTCCTACTCGACTTATCGGCGGCATTCGACACGGTGGACCATAACATCTTAATCCATCTTGTAGAGTCCGCCGGAGTCTGCGGGGCTGCTCTGTCCTGGATTAAATCCTTCTTAGAGTAGAGGTCTCAGGCAGTTAGCCTGTGTGAGAAGTTGGCCTGATGTGCAGTGTTCACTATTCTAGTGATCACTATATATCAGTCCACACAACCCTTATTGATGATTGGTTGTAAGTCAACCTTATAGACCAGCTATCCTAGTAGCATGGATACGAGCAGTCTAAGGCTAAGACTCTAGAGGGCGTGTGAAGCCAGCTGTTTTACCATCACATTACCCCTTGAACACCCAGTGAAAGGACACCACACAAGTTGTTATGAAAATAAACAGTGTATGTTCGAGGCATATGGGCTGCAGATGGTACATTTATGAATAGATCGCCATCTGGTGTTGGGCTCGGATGAGTGCACTTTGTTTTTCTTCTGGAGAAGTCTTTGTCGTCATAGGTGACTCCTCCTCTCGGTGTTAGTGCGCATGGGCATCGGCTCCATCCTTAGATTTGTTTTTTTCCGCCATGCGAATTACTAGCAGGTAAGTAACGATTCTCAGAGGCTTTAGAAACGCTAGGCCTACAATACTGAACACTCAGGTTAGGAGCAGGAGGCCTAGGGACACCACGTGCAGAGTGGGAACTCTCACGCGTAAGGCGGGAAAAAGCCTATGGAAGCTAGTGTTCACAAAGTTAGTGTTCTCGGGCGAACCCGACTAGGTAGGTCAAAAACGAAAGTGGATCTGGACCCTTGGATAGTGAGGCTATGCTGGGGCACCGAAATGCCGAAGTTACTTAGCCCAGGGGCTGCAGCTGCATAGGTCTGAAAAGACGTCGGGATTCTTCGTTGACGAACCAGGAGCCTGAAGGAAAGGAGTTGCTGGCAGGCGACCAGTGAAGATTGTTCGAGTGATCCAAGCCTGGATCGAAGATGGATGACACCTGAAAGCAGAGGGGACCAAGTTCGTGACTACTAGCCAGTAGTCAGGTGGCACCAGGAGGGCACCGGATGGTAGTCACCTCGACTAGGTGAGTGGGCGACGCTGTGCTCTGCAGTCTCACGGACCAGGAGGCGTTGTCGGCGACCAGGATGGAGGTACGAGCTGTCCCACGATGGATGATGCTGTCGACGTCGCTGGACCCAGGATGGGGCAACAAGTCTTGGCAAATTCAAGCCCACGCGGTGGACCTAAAATGGCGTCTGGAGTGGACCAGGAGGGTCCGGGGTGCTCCTCTGCTGGAAGGGAGCAAGGGCCAGTCTGGAGCAACCAGACCAGCAGCAGTGATGTCGTCGGGCGTCGTTAAGAAGGCCACAAGCCAGCGGGCTAGTAGCCAAACAACGCGGTGAGCAGCAACAAGCAGAAGGGCCCCACGCAGATCGTGGAGATGCTGGGAGGCTGAACTTCGGTGCTGGGGCTGCTCAGGGTCGGGGCTTCTCGGACCCCAAAGCACTCACCAGAGGATCCCTCGGCGGTCGTGCTGGAAAGAAGTCGTGCAGTCTTGAAGATGGCCGGTCCCTCAAGGTCTCGTCGCACCCACGGTTCTCAGCTTGGCTGTAGAGGTGGGTAGAGGTCAGAGGTGCCAGGGAAGCCGGTTCTCGTCGAGCTGTGCAGTCGGATTCCGGAGGAAGGACTTGCAGCAGACCGCAGTGTTCTTAAGATGGTGCCTGCGGATGCAGGGTGACTACTCCTTAGTCACAAGGGAGAATCTTGAAGAAGAAATCTTGATGTCCTTTCGTAGAAAGTCGTGTCTTGATTCCAAAGATGATCTAATTTGGAAGGGGGCCTGCTCCTACCTTTATCTTGAAAAAGGGGCTGGCACGCGACTAAGTCCTGCCCTATGGGTGGGACCAGGAGGGGGGTGGTTACACCCCTCTCCTTTGGCGGGCTTTCTCCAGCCCAGGGTCTGGTGTGCCCCTGGAACTGGTTCAAGCCGGCCTATGCACAGTGAGCACCGGGGTGCCACTTGCAGTCACCTTCCTCTAAAGCCCTGCCTACCTAAAATACACAAAACCCTGTCTGGGACGGTGCTGGCACCGCCCCTGGCAGGAAACCCTTTGTCCTTGCCTCCTGCTCTGGGAGGACTCCCAGCAGCAGGAGGGCAGACTTGTGTCTCGGTGGCAGCATCCATTTTGTGGATGCTAAGGCTCTGTCTGACTTTAACCGGGGTTACAGGTTACATACATGTCGTGTCCCTCTAGAAGGGTGGAATGCTAACCCCGTCGCCAGAATTGGCGAGGGGTTAGTATTCCAATTCGTATGACACCTTACTCGACATGTTTTGATAAAGCGATACCAGAGTTGGCATATAACCGCGAGGATTATAATGCACTTAAGAGTATATGGTATGCGATATCATGGAAACGGCTAAGGGATGGATCCCGAAAGCCGCAGACAGGCTCAGCTCATGCCAGAGCACTATCTCACACGATTCCAAGCACTCTGCCTCCAGGATTGTTAAGGCCTGCCTGATAGGAGATCTGTGTGTCCATTTTAGGGTTAGATATAGGTATACTATATCTAAAGCAAAGGGTGATTACACCACCTTGCCCCAGCTGTCAAGCAGCCAGTTGTGTCAGATTTGGATGGCCAGCCAGGGGTGGCATAATACATGCTGCAGCCCCTGGTAGGCCCTGTGTACACCTATGCCCTGGGTACCTAAGGTACACTGTACAGGGACTGATAAGGTGACTCAGTATCCAATTAGATATGTACCTAAGGTACATGGAATCCATTTTACAGAGAGAGCAGTAGGCCTGGGGCCCTGAATAGCAGGGTCCCAGGTCAACTAAGTCAGAAAACCAGCAAAACACCAGGCAAAAAGTTGGGGGCAACCATAGTAAGGGATCTACCTTCCTACATAACCCCCCCCCCCCCCCCCAAACGAAAGGAGATAAGGCTATCCTTGCCAGGTAAGCCTATATTGCCTGAGTGGCCATATAAGGAAGTACCAGCACTGGCATGGTTACCCCCTATCTCATGGTCCACTAAGCAATCCCTCACCCTAAGGGCGTCTGAGGGTCTCCACCATAGGGAATCTTTACCTGTGGTGTGTTTTGGCAAAGTAAAAGGCTGGTGCTGAAATGGAGTACTGAAGTGAGGCTCCACTAATTTTGGGCTCAGCTTCCTCCAATCATTATCCACCATAGAGGCCTTTCTTTCCAAGACTGAGTTGTTTTGGGCTCTCAGTGTCAACCTCTGGCTACCTACAGCTGGAGGTTGGGTCCCTCTGTTTGGCTTACTGGAGGGACAGGTCAGGTCTGGGGCCCTCAGGTCCCAAGTTTGGCTGTGCCCAACAGTGTCCATCTGGGGGAGGTCCCTAACTAATTTTAAGGGGGATCCCTCAGGAGTGTGTTTTATTTTCACTTGGCTAGGTCTGCTAGCTTCAGTGCCCTTAATCTGCTGATTGGGGAATTCTTTTGGACAGGGGGCCCTTTGGGGTCCAACACTGGCCTCCCTGACCTCTACAGCCCTGGGCTGACTGAGGCAGGGTAGAGAGGGGCAGGTTACCTGCTCCAGACTGGGTCCCACCTTGGAAGGGTCCACTGACATCAGGGGTTCTGCCAGGCTAGGCCTGACTACCTCTGGGGCAGTTTCTTCACAAGGGGTCAGATCAGTTCCCTGAGGAGGCTGATCCTTTCCTAAAGTCTGGTGGGAGGGAGATTTCTCTTCCTCCTCAATGCTCTCTGTCTGAGTGGAGTGATCCATAGTTTCAGGCTTCACAACACTGTCATCTGTCTGAGTTTGAGCTGTGGCCATCACAACTCTCCCAACCTTTTCAGGAGGGGGCTCAGTTTGGGTGTGGGCTGTGACCATCACAGCCTTTACAACCTGTTCTGGGAAGGAAGTAGTCTGAGATTGGGCTGTGACTGGCACAGCCCTCCTGACCTGTTCAGGGAGGACATCTTGGACTGGGGCTGTGGCTACCACTGCTCCACTAACCTTACCATGGAAGTTTACCATTTTAGAATGGGTTTCTTGCTCTACTTCAGCCCAGGCTGAGAACTCTAAATCATTCCCCAGTAGGCAATCTACAGGCAAGTTTGGTGACACTGCCACTATCTTGTGGCCAGTGACACCTCCCCAGCTGAGATTGACCACTGCCATGGGATGATCTCTCTGTACTCCATCAATATTGGTCACCTGGTATGTGGCACCAGGTAAAAGTTGCCTTGAGGGGACTAGACTCTCAGTCACCATAGTGATGCTAGCCCCTGTATCTCTATAGGCCTCAACTTTTATACCATTGATGAGGGGCTCCTGTCTGTACTTGCCCAAAGTGTTGGGACAAGTTGTGAAGTTGGCAAACCCCATGCCAGTCTCACAGACAAGAGTATCTAAGTTTGGGGACCTGGTTAGGCCAGAGTCCCCAGGAACTCCCAAAGTAAATGCACCCAAATTCTTGGGGGCACTCCCACCACCTGGGGGATTACTACTAGTAGTAACAGGAGGTTTGGGAATGTTACTTGGGGGTATGTTTTCCTTATTGTTATTCTTTGGGCAACTGCTGTCAGTTTTCAAATGACCCACCTGTTTACAGGGATAACAATAAGGTTTCTTCTGGACATTGGAAGGATTCTGGGACCCACCCCCCTCAGAGGATTTTTGGGGCCCTGGTGTGGTTTGATCTGAAGATTTATTCCCACCCTTCTCTTGAGGCTTGGTTGATTCCTTTTTCTGGTCACCACCTTGGTTCTTAGGCCTAATCCTGGTTCTGACCCATTTGTCTGTCCTCTTACCCAATTCTTGTGGAGAGGTCAGATCAGAGTCTACCAGGTGCTGGTGTAATAACTGGTTCTGACAATTATTTAAGACTTGCTCTCTCATAATAAGATTATACAATCCTGTGAAGTCAGTAACCTTGCTACCCAGTAGCCAGCCTTCCAAAGCCTTAGTGGCACAATCAACAAAGTCAGACCAGTCCTGAGACTGAGTTTTCTGGGTGTCTCTGAACAGCAACCTGTACTGCTCAGTGGTTAAGCCAAACCCATCAACCAGTGCATTTTTCAGGACCTGGTAATTGTTAGCATCCTCAACTCTAGTAGTGAGGAGCTTATCTCTACCTTTGCCATCAAAGGAGAGCCACAGTATAGCTGCCCACTGACTCTGGGGAATGCACTGCACAGTGCAGGCCCTCTCCAAAGCAGCCATCCATTTCTGGATGTCATCCCCTTGCGTAAAGGGGGGCACTATCTTTGTCAGGTGTTTAGTATCTAAACCCTTCTCTCTATCTCTTGGGAGATTGCTGCCACCAGTGGGAGCTAACCCACTCATCTGCTGCTCTCTAGCAAAGGCAAGTTTTTCTTTGGCCAGGGCAAGTTCTTCCCTTTCAATCCTCAGAGCAGCCTGTCTCATTCTAGCTTCATGCTCTATTCTCTGGGGGGAAGTTAATCTCCTCTGGGGAGAGTTCCTTCTCCTCTGAGACGAGGCATTAGAGTGCAGAGATCTATTGGAGTCCCTAGAAAGAGATCTATCTCTCCTAACTCCAAGGTTAGGCCCACTTCGGGTTAGTACTGGGGGTCCCCCAGATCCTAGCCCAAGTAAGTCTAAGTTGGCTCTGGTTAGCCTTCTGACTACCTCAAGACCTTTGTCTACCTCATCCCCAGAGAGTTCCTCTTGATCCTCCTCCTCAACTGCATTGGCAGTGTTGGGGAGGTCTGGATCCCCAGAGGTACCCTCTAAGGCTGGCATATTCCCATCTAACTGAGAAATCTTTCTCGCATCATAAGTCTCTAAGAGACCTATTAGAAAGGGAATGGTGGGGTTAGACCCCTGTTTCAGTTTCCTGGAGGTACACACTTGTCTCATCTCCTGGAAACTGAGAGCTGCATATCTTGATTTGACCTGTGGAGGGTCAAGATCCACAAGGGGAGTCTCAGTAGATTCTCCTTGGGTAGACATGCTTTTTCTAGTGAGGTGTAAGTGGTGCACTTACCTACACTATGTTTGCCTACTGATCCCTTGCTAGAGTTGTAGTTTAGGGTGTGCTAGGCCCTAGGAGCTACAACAGCTGGTTCAGTAGAACTCAGAGTATTCTAAGCTAAGTTATATGTACCTTAGTACTTATCTGATCTTTCACAAGATATTCTTAGGATATGTGTGGTAAAACAACAGCAAGCTCAAATCCCAACCGCTGCCACCAATGTGAGAAGTTGGCCTGATGTGCAGTGTTCACTATTCTAGTGATCACTATATATCAGTCCACACAACCCTTATTGATGATTGGTTGTAAGTCAACCTTATAGACCAGCTATCCTAGTAGCATGGATACGAGCAGTCTAAGGCTCTAGAGGGCGTGTTAAGCCAGCTGTTTTACCATCACATTACCCCTTGAACACCCAGTGAAAGGACACCACACAAGTTATGAAAATAAACAGTGTATTTATTTATAACAAGACTACCCTGGCTCTTTATGAGACAGGGAGCTAAGCACACAACAAAACACTTATAAAAATACTTCAAGTCGCACAATTTACACAAATGCCCGAGGGGCACGAAAAACCATATACTACAAAAGTGGAATGCGAATTACTAGCAGGTAAGTAACGATTCTCAGAGGCTTTAGAAACGCTAGGCCTACAATACTGAACACTCAGGTTAGGAGCAGGAGGCCTAGGGACACCACGTGCAGAGTGGGAACTCTCACGCGTAAGGCGGGAAAAAGCCTATGGAAGCTAGTGTTCACAAAGTTAGTGTTCTCGGGCGAACCCGACTAGGTAGGTCAAAAACGAAAGTGGATCTGGACCCTTGGATAGTGAGGCTATGCTGGGGCACCGAAATGCCGAAGTTACCTAGCCCAGGGGCTGCAGCTGCATAGGTCTGAAAAGACGTCGGGATTCTTCGTTGACGAACCAGGAGCCTGAAGGAAAGGAGTTGCTGGCAGGCGACCAGTGAAGATTGTTCGAGTGATCCAAGCCTGGATCGAAGATGGATGACACCTAAAAGCAGAGGGGACCAAGTTCGTGACTACTAGCCAGTAGTCAAGTGGCACCCGGAGGGCACCGGATGGTAGTCACCTCGACTAGGTGAGTGGGCGACGCTGTGCTCTGCAGTCTCACGGACCAGGAGGCGTTGTCGGCGACCAGGATGGAGGTACGAGCTGTCCCACGATGGATGATGCTGTCGACGTCGCTGGACCCAGGATGGGGCAACAAGTCTTGGCAAATTCAAGCCCACGCGGTGGACCTAAAATGGCGTCTGGAGTGGACCAGGAGGGGGGTGGTTACACCCCTCTCCTTTGGCGGGCTTTCTCCAGCCCAGGGTCTGGTGTGCCCCTGGAACTGGTTCAAGCCGGCCTATGCACAGTGAGCACCGGGGTGCCACTTGCAGTCACCTTCCTCTAAAGCCCTGCCTACCTAGAATACACAAAACCCTGTCTGGGACGGTGCTGGCACCGCCCCTGGCAGGAAACCCTTTGTCCTTGCCTCCTGCTCTGGGAGGACTCCCAGCAGCAGGAGGGCAGACTTGTGTCTCGGTGGCAGCATCCATTTTGTGGATGCTAAGGCTCTGTCTGACTTTAACCGGGGTTACAGGTTACATACATGTCGTGTCCCTCTAGAAGGGTGGAATACTAACCCCGTCGCCAGAATTGGCGAGGGGTTAGTATTCCAATTCGTATTACACCTTACTCGACATGTTTTGATAAAGCGATACCAGAGTTGGCATATAACCGCGAGGATTATAATGCACTTAAGAGTATATGGTATGCGATATCATGGAAATGGCTAAGGGATGGATCCCGAAAGCCGCAGACAGGCTCAGCTCATGCCAGAGCACTATCTCACACGATCCCAAGCACTCTGCCTCCAGGATTGTTAAGGCCTGCCATAGGAGTGACTGATAGGAGATCTGTGTGTCCATTTTAGGGTTAGATATAGGTATACTATATCTAAAGCAAAGGGTGATTACACCACCTTGCCCCAGCTGTCAAGCAGCCAGTTGTGTCAGATTTGCATGGCCAGCCAGGGGTGGCATAATACATGCTGCAGCCCCTGGTAGGCCCTGTGTACACCTATGCCCTGGGTACCTAAGGTACACTGTACAGGGACTGATAAGGTGACTCAGTATCCAATTAGATATGTACCTAAGGTACATGGAATCCATTTTACAGAGAGAGCAGTAGGCCTGGGGCCCTGAATAGCAGGGTCCCAGGTCAACTAAGTCAGAAAACCAGCAAAACACCAGGCAAAAAGTTGGGGGCAACCATAGTCAGGGATCTACCTTCCTACAGCCTGGGTCCTTTTAGTGCCACTAGCGCCTCGTCATCTTGCGGGGTCCCTCAAGGATCTTCCCTTTCCCCCCTCCTTTTTAATTTGTATCTTCAACCCCTCCTTCACTCTTTAGGTAGGTGGGACGTCACCGTGTTTAATTACGCGGATGATTTGCAAATTATTTTCCCCCTCACCTCCCCTGACGCGGTCACCAACTTTCAGACGGCCATGACACACATCCAGCACTGGATGAATCAAAACCAACTAAATCTCAATCCGGGCAAGACTGAGCTTCTCCTTCCTGGGAGAATTGCCCCCTATTGGGGCCCTCAGTACTGGCCCATTGAGCTCGGTACACCTCCCTCTCCTGCTGGCTGTGGAAAGAGCCTTGGGGTCCTCATTGACTCTGGGCTCACCCTCAAGGCCCAGGTGAGCGCAGTAACATCGTCCTGCATGTTCCAGCTATACAGGATACGGAAAGTTGCCCACCTCCTGACTCCCGAAGCCTTGCTACAAGTCTTAATAGCCTTGGTGATGTCCCGGCTGGACTTTTCTAATTCAATATACCACGGCCTCCCCAAATCTCAGCTGTCCAGGCTACAGATCGTCCAGAACCAGGCTGCTAGGCTTGCTTTCAAAATCCCCAGATGGCAGTCGGCCCAACCCCTACTACGTCAACTCCACTGGCTACCAGTCAGTGAAAGAATAGCTTTTAAGGTCCACTGCCTGGTCTTCAAGGCTCTTACTGGTCCCTCTCCCGTCTTCCTTAAGTCCCTAATCACTCCTTACTGTCCCTCTCGTACCCTGAGGTCCACCCACCTCCAGCTCCTAGTCGTCCCCCGCTTCAAACTCACTAGATCTGGTGGTCGCTGCTTCTCCTGTCTGGCCCCTAAGCTGTGGAACTCCCTCCCACTCTCACTTAAGTACTCCTGCTCCCTTCTCTCTTTCAGGAAATCCCTAAAAACATTAGTCTTCTCCCACCTCCACTAAATTCCCTCTGTCCACTTTCAGGATCCGATCAGCGCCAGGAAACTTATGGTGACAGTGCGCTCAAGAAATGCCTCATAACATAACATAACATAACCCCATCTCCAAAGCTGGGATCGCCAGGTGGATAGTAAAATGCATTCAAATATGCTACCAAAAGGCTAAACGCACATTAACAATTCCCCCTAGAGCGCATTCAACACGCAAACTAGGGGCTTCCATGGCATTCTTAGGGAACATTCCCTTAATGACATATGTAAAGCAGCAACATGGTCTACACCACACACCTTC
Source organism: Lissotriton helveticus (assembly GCF_964261635.1). Classification (NCBI taxonomy): domain Eukaryota; kingdom Metazoa; phylum Chordata; class Amphibia; order Caudata; family Salamandridae; genus Lissotriton; species Lissotriton helveticus. Next base: position 1,464,356,582 of record NC_136057.1, read on the forward strand.
ACCAAACACTGTTGTTTTGACATGCAGGCTAATCAACAAGCTTCTGTAGGCAAGGCTGTTCTTAAAACACTCTTTCAAACCACTGCAACAGATACAGGTGACCACCGCCAGGGGAGACACTGCTGTACAGTTTATGCATAGTGTACAATCTGCAGCTCATATGCCTCAAACGGAAAATGCTACTTACCAGTATGCATCTGTTCTTGGCATGTAGAGCTGCAGAGTTGTACATGCCCACCCGCCTCCCCGGAACCTGTATCTGTTCCAGTATTATCTTAATTAGATACATTCACATGGACATCTCTTATTTCTTACTGACTCCATCATTTCCCATCATGGCGAAAAACAATCTAAGGATGGAGACTATGCCCATGCGCACTATCGTCAAAGGGAGGAGTCACCTATCTCGTGACTACAAAAGACTCTTCCAAGACGACAACAAAGTGCAAGCATCCGAGCCCAACACCAGATGGCGATCTATGCATAGTGTACAACTCTGCAGCTCTACATGCCAAGAACAGATGCATACTGGTAAGTAGCATTTTTCTTTTAGTCAGATTTTTAATAAGGCCATCAGCTTCAAAAAAGCAGTTCTAATGCAATTTCAAAATATTCATATAAATAGGCACCTAGAATGTAATTTAAGCAGTTTTTTTTTGGTGGTTTTTTTTGGGGTCTGAATTTTAAAATTGTCTTCAATTTCAATAGTATGCCTGCGTTTGTTATTATTGCATAGTTTCTCAATTTTCTTGTTTTCCTATCATGATGAATGACCAAAATCAGACACGTGTTAACAGAATCCTAATCATTAAACAAAACTAAACATTGCATGTTAAAATGTAATGCATTATATGATGAAAATGTGTGTTAATTTGTAGAGTGCAGTATGTGGCAGTTCCATGGTCTCTTGGAAATTTCTGTTCTTGTGGGCAGAAAATGTCTATAGTTCTGGGTTTACCCCATGGATAATCTCAGAATCCAGGAGACATTCCGCATCCCATGGCCCTTGGAAATGTAGGCACTTCGGTTTGTAATGTGTGTGTTTTCAATTTGGTGGTGTTTCATAAGCAAGTATAGATCCTCCAACCTAATGTGTGACCAAAAGTTCTGTTGCGGGTAAAAATCTTCAGGCTTATCTGCATAGGGGTTCCGTATCGAACAGTCATCCACCTAACCCAGGTCAGAGATGGTGATGGATCTTATGCCCTTCCAAATTACTTTAGTGGTTGTTAGTCAGACCCCCCAGGATATAGCGGCATGGAATAGCAAATTTAGCGGCACAAAAATGGAAATTTAGCGGCACAAATATGGAAATTTAGCGGCAATTTTGCGGCATTTTATGTGGCCATTTTTCCTACAACAAACACAGATATCTTAGTTTTTTTAGTTATTTAACAACATGAAGCTATGTATATTTGGTTTCTTTACAATGTAGACACTTTGGGGCAGATTTACAAGCCCCTTGCGCTGCTTTTACGCCGCAGTTGCGTCACTTTTGTGACGCAGCGGCGGCGCAAAAGATGCACCATGGTGCGGGGTATTTACTACGTGACGCATCTCCCAGATGCGTCACGTTGCAAAGCCCTGCGCCAGAAGAGGCGTACCATTGCAGGTCAGTTTGTGTCTTGCAATAGCCTTAGAGCTTGGTGCCACTGTACCTGCTGCACTAATGATGGCTATACCTATCGCCCCTTTTATTAGTAAGCACGTTAAATAGTACAGTGTATTTTGAACACAACCTGATATCCCACCGGATGCCCGTTCGACAGACCTAACCACTAGAGAAAGAGCAGTCAAAACCGCCAAGTGGTCACTTGTTACACAGTAGCGAACTGCATGTTGGTACTTGTAGTTTCGTTGCAAAATGTCAGCCTGCAAATCGTCTCCGATTTAAAAGCGGGGACTGGTTGAAGTTGACACCCATGACATGGGGCCACTTGACGCCCGTGTTAAATTTCTCGCCTCTAGGATTTTTCCCATGGCTCACTCCCAGGGGGAAATGGTCTGCAATAGGTGAGCTCAACCCTCAGACTTCATCCCTTGTCCAGCGCGCCTCTGCAGATACCCCGTCCCGTGTGCGCCTCAGCTCTCTCGGCTGAGTGGTTCTATCTGTTTATCTTGAGGGACAAACATCTCTGCACGGCGCTCCGTCTCCAAGCCAGCGAATAGGGTGACCAACTGGCATTGGTGCAAATTCAGGACGGTGAGTGTAAAAATTCAGGACAAAGGGTCAAAATTCAGGACACAAATTCAGGACAGGAGCTCAAAATTCAGGACAAAACTTCAGGACAATAGGTACGTTTTACAGACACATCAGAGGTCGCGCAATAGTATATAAGTAAGCCCAGCCATTTCCAAACATATTCAACCGTTTGCAAGCCTATCCATCATGTATCCTTCCATCTATCATTTCACTCATCCATCCCTTCATCCATCCCCTCATCCATCCTTTCACTCGTCTCCATTATCCATCCACCCTTTCACCCTATCCATCTGTACACTTATCCATCCACTCTTCATCCCATCCATCCATTCACTCATCCATTCAGCCATTTACCCTTTCACCAATCCAGCCATCCTTTCACTTACTAATCCTTCCACCCATCCACTATTTTAGTCATCCATCCATCCTCCCTTTCTCTCTCCATCGACCCTTTCACTTAGCCATCCTTCCTTCCATCCATCCTTTCACCCACCCATCATCCAACCATCCATCCATCCATCCATCCATCCTTCCCCTCATCATCCATCCATCCTTCCCCTCCTCATCCATCCATCCTTTCACCCACCCCCTCATCATCCATCCATTCCCTCATCATCCATCCATCCACCCTTCCCCTCATCATCCATCCTTTCACCCACCCCCTCATCAAACATCCATCCATCCATCCCCTCATCATCCATCCATCCATCCTTCCCCTCATCATCCATCCTTCCCCTCATCACCCATCCATCCTTTCACCCACCCATCCATCCTTCCCCTCTATCCATCCCCTCATCCATCCATCCTTCCTCTCATCCATCCTTCCCTTCATCCATCCATCCTTCCCCTCATCCATCCTTCCTTTCATCCATCATCCATCCTTCCCCTCATCCATCTTTCCCCTCATCCAGCTACCCTTCCACCCATACATCCAGCTATTTAAATTTTCTCTCCATCCTTCCCCTCATCATCCATCCATCCTTTCACCCCCCCCTCATCATCCATCCATTCCCTCATCATCCATCCATCCATCCACCCTTGCCCTCATCATCCATCCTTTCATCCACCCCCTCATCAAACATCCATCCATCCACTCATCATCCATCCATCCATCCTTCCCCTCATCATCCATCCTTCCCCTCATCATCCATCCATCCTTTCACCCATCCATCCATCCATCCCCTCTATCCATCCCCTCTATCCATCCCCTCATCCATCCATCCTTCCTCTCATCCATCCTTCCCCTCATCCATCCTTCCTTCCCCTCATCCATCCTTCCTTCCCCTCATCATCCATCCTTCCCCTCATCCATCTTTCCCCTCATCCATCATCCAGCTACCCTTCCACCCATACATCCAGCTATTTACATTTTCTCTCCATCCTTCCCCTCTCATCAATCCATCCATCCTCTCTCATTATCCATTTATTCAATATTTCATTCATCCATTCACCCCATATCCTGGAGTACTGAAAGGTGTCATTGCTTGTTTGCCTTCTATGGCCTGTAGTCCTTTTTTTAAATCGGAAAATTGATACTCTGCTAATTCTTTAATCTATAGAATAAAACCATGATTTCATAGTATGCTCATAGAGACCCCAGCGTTTTTGCACTAAACTTCAGCTTTAAGGAGAAGCTTGCTACGATCCAATGCTAAAAATCGTACATGGATGGAGCACTTAGTGCAACATCTTTAAAGCAAGGTCAGACATTTTGCTAATACAATTCACATTAGAGTAGAAGTGCAAGCACATAGACAGTTCCGGGTGTGCATGCTGCAGATAATCTCTCAGCAATGCAAGATTCGAGTTAAAAAAAAATATATTAACAGATTTAAGGTAGCGTGTCTTTTTTTTTCAATTTAAATTGTTCTCCGTTTCTTTCCCAAATTGACTTGCTGACTGTGTTTAAAAACAATTTGCCAGGTCAGTAAATGAGCCTTCTCACAGGCGTAAGACTCGAAGTTCCTATTCCTGTCACTGCAAACCCTTTCACATTACACTCGAAGGAGAACTGCTCTGTTCGATTCCTGCTCCATCCTCTGTGACAACAACCCATCCCCCCCTCCCCTCCTGTTGATGTGCAAGGTGAGGGCTCCCATTGTCATTCTTGTGGGCCAGGAAGAGGTGCGAACGAGCGCAGTCCCGGGCAGCTCTGAATGACAAAGAGCCTAGACCTTCACACTGCCAGCTGCAGCCGAGCTGCTTTAACCCTCTGACCCGTGTCTGTAGATCATCTACAGGTGTGGGGCACCCGGTGCATGTCTTTGGATAAAGCAGACCCCCCAGGATATAGCGAAAAATGCCGCGATTTCTACAAAAATGCCGATTTCGCGGGCATTTTTGTAAAAATCGCGGCATTTTTTTAAAAGTGCCGATTTTGCGGCAAATCGCGAAATCGCGATATCCTGGAGGGTCTGGTTAGTTAGTTTCTTCTTACTGCAGTGTGTCGGGCTCTTCAATTTCTTTTCTGTGGTGCCTGGTTTCCAAACTTGTTCCTAATGGACCCATGTCACCTTGGGTTCTTGTTTCTCTGTCTTCTAGAAGACTGGACAGATAAGGCCCTCTTTGTGTCATTTTCCTTTTTTCAAATATGTATTTGCACTTTAGGCTTCTGGCCTAGTGTTCCATTGCTGATAAATGTTATTGTGTTATCTGTTTCTGTTTCCCTGTTCTTTTTTTCCTTGTCCCCAAAGAGTCCTGGTCTTCCATGATCCATTTCCCAAGGGCTCCTTGCACCATAAGTGCCCTTGAAGCTCTCTGTTCCCGGGCTCCATGGTTCTGATGGATTCAGAAAGGCAGGCAGGACAAACAGTAGACATGTATTCACCTCTATAGGGGCCATTTAGCAGACACAAGATCATTTTGCTCTTTCTGATAAGTGAGTGATAGCTCTGCTTTGCTGTAACTTTTAACCCAATTAAGTGACTCTGTCAATTAAGCAAGCTTCAGGTGAATGTTAGCCTTGTTTCTACTGTCTGTAGCCAGGTGCCTATGCTGGTGTGCTCTCAGAATGGTGCACAGTTAGAGTGCAGGACAAGTAGACCTTGCTGTTCCCTTGAAAGAAGGGAGGAGTAGGGCTCAAAATTTAGCCCTGAGGGACTAGCACCTCTATAGAGGGTATAGGGGCTGCAAAGAGCGGGGACCTGACTGTTTGCTGGCGATAACTTTAGAAAGGCGGCAAACCAGTTGAGTACCGTACCCCCAAGACCGCACTCCTGAAGTCTCAACAGGAGTCGGTCATGGGGGAAAGGTATCGAAGGCTGCAGATAAGTCCAGTAATATCAGTATGGCCTTGCCACCCTTATCCAAAACGTTTCATTATCCAGTATTGGGGTATCTTTCATAGATTCACATGCCTGAATCATTCTCCGTCACCGAGGCGGGAGTTCCACGGTAAGTAAAATAGCAGTGCCAAAGGTAAATAACAGTAGTAGGCCCTAAGGAAAAAGGCCTGAGGCCCAAAACTTAGTAGCCTATTGTAGGAAGGTAGATCCCTGACTATGGTTGCCCCCAACTTTTTGCCTGGTGTTTTGCTGGTTTTCTGACTTAGTTGACCTGGGGCCCTGCTATTCAGGGCCCCAGGCCTACTGCTCTCTCTGTAAAATGGATTCCATGTACCTTGGGTACATATCTAAATTGGATACTGAGTCACCTTATCAGTCCCTGTACAGTGTACCTTAGGTACCCAGGGCATAGGTGTACCCAGGGCCTACCAGGGGCTGCAGCATGTATTATGCCACCCCTGGCTGGCCATCCAAATCTGACACAACTGGCTGCACGACAGCTGGGGCAAGGTGGTGTACTCACCCTTTGCTTTAGATATAGTATACCTATATCTAACCCTAAAATGGACACACAGATCTCCTATCAGTCACTCCTATGGAAGGCCTTAACAATCCTGAAGGCAGAGTGCTTGAAATCGTGTGAGATGGTGCTCTGGCATGAGCTGAGCCTGTCTGCGGCTTTCGGGACCTATCCCTTAGCCGTTTCCATGATATCGCATACCATATACTCTTAAGTGCATTATAATCCTCGCGGTTATATGCCAACTCTGGTATCGCTTTATCAAAACATGTCGAGTAAGGTGTCATACGAATTGGAATACTAACCCCTCGCCAATTCTGGCGACGGGGTTAGCATTCCACCCTTCTAGAGGGACACGACATGTATGTAACCCCTAACCCCGGTTAAAGTCAAACAGAGCCTCAGCTCCACAAAATGGATGCTGCCACCGAGACACAAGTCTGCCCTCCTGCTGCTGGGAGTCCTCCCAGAGCAGGCGATAAGGACAAAGGGTTTCCTGCCAGGGGCGGTGCCAGCACCGTCCCAGACAGGATTTTGTGTATCCTAGGTAGGCAGGGCTTCAGAGGAAGGTGACTGCAAGTGGCACCCCGGTGCTCACTATGCATAGGCCGGCTTGAACCAGTTCCAGGGACACTCCAGACCCTGAGCTGGGGAAAAGCCCGCCAAGGAAGTGGGTGTAACCACCCCCCTCCTGGTCCCACCCATAGGGCAGGACCTAGTCGCGTGCCAGCCCCCTTTTCTCAGATAAAGGTAGGAGCAGGCCCCCTTCCAAATTAGATCATCTTTGGAATCAAGACACGACTTTCTGCGAAAGGACTTCAAGATTTCCTTCTTCAAGATTTCCTTCTTCAAGATTCTCCCTTGTGACTAAGGAGTAGTCACCCTGCATCCGCAGGCACCATTGCAAGAACACTGCGGTCTGCTGTAAGTCCTTCCTCCGGAATCCGACTGCCCAGCTCGACAAGACCCGGCTTCCCTGGCACCTCCGACCTCTACTCACCTCTACAGCCAAGCTGAGAACCGTGAGTGCGACGAGACCTCAAGGGACCGACTATTGCCAAGACTGCACGACTTCTGCACAGCAAGCCCGCCGAGTAATTTCCTGGCGAGTGCTTTGGGGTCCGAGAAGCCCCGACCCTGAGCAGCTCCAGCACCGAAGAGCAGCCCCCCAGCATCTCCACGATCGGCGTGGGGCCCTTCTGCTTTTTGCTGCTCACCGCGTTGTTTGGCTACTAGCCCGCTGGCTTGTGGCCTTCTGAACAACGCCCGACGACATCACTGCTGCTGGTCTGGTTGCTCCAGACTGGCTCTTGCTCCCTTCCAGAAGAGGAGCACCCCGGACCCCCCTGGTCCACTCAAGACGCCATTTTGAGTCCACCGCGTGGGCTTGAATTAGCCAAGGCTTTGTTGCCCAATCCTGGGTTCTTCGACGCCGACAGCTTCATCCATCGTGGGACAGCTCGCCTCTCCATCCTGGTCGCCGACAACGCCTCCTGGTCCGTGAGATCTGCAGAGCCAGCGTCGCCCACTCACCTAGTCGAGGTGACTACCATCCGGTGCCCTCCTGGTGCCCACTGACTACTGGCTAGTAGTCACGAACTTGGTCCCCTCTGCTTTTAGGTGTCATCCATCTTCCAGATCCAGGCTTGGATCAACTCGAACTATCTTCACTGGTCGCCTGCCAGCATCTTTCTTCCAGGCTCCTGGTCCGGCAACGAGGATTCCCGACGTCTTTTGAGACATATGCAGCTGCAGCCCCTGGGCTAGGTAACTTCGGCATTTCGGTGCCCCAGCATAGCCTCACTATCCAAGGGTCAGGATCCACTGTCGTTTTCTCCCTACCAGGTCGGGTTCGCCCGTGAACACTAACTTTAACTTTACTAGCTTCCATAGACTTTGTCCCGCATCCCGCGTGAGAGTGCACACTCTGCACCCGAGTCCCCTAGGCCTCCTAGAAGTAATCTAACGATTCCATAGTCAAGTCCTAGCGATTCCAAAGCCTATTAGTACTGTACTTACCTGCTAGTAATTTCGCATTCCACTTTTAGAGTATATGGTTTTTCGTGCCCCTCGGGCATTTGTGTATACTGTGCTAACTTAAGTATTTTCGTAAGAGTTTTGTTGTGTGCCTAGCACCCTGTCCTCATAAAGAGTACAGGGTTGTTGTGATTCTAATAAATACACTGTTTATTTTCATAACACTTGTGTGGTGTCCTTTCACTGGGTGTTCAAGGGGTAATGTGATGGTAAAACAGCTGGCTTAACACGCCCTCTAGAGTCTTAGCCTTAGACTGCTCGTATCCATGCTACTAGGATAGCTGGTCTATAAGGTTGACTTACAACCAATCATCAATAAGGGTTGTTTGGACTGATATATAGTGATCACTAGAATAGTGAGCACTGCACATCAGGCCAACCTCTCACATTGGTGAGCAGCGGTTGGGATTTGAGCTTGCTGTTGTTTTACCACACATATCCTAAGAATATCTTGTGAAAGATCACATAAGTACTAAAGGTACATATAACTTAGCTTAGAATACTCTGAGTTCTACTGAACCAGCTGTTGTAGCTCCTAGGGCCTAGCACACCCTAAACTACAACTCTAGCAAGGGATCAGTAGGCAAACATATAGTGTAGGTAAGTGCACCACTTACACCTCACTAGAAAAAGCATGTCTACCCAAGGAGAATCTACTGAGACTCCCCTTGTGGATGTTGACCCTCCACAGGTCAAATCAAGATATGCAGCTCTCACTTTTCAGGAGATGAGACAAGTGTGTACCTCCAGGAAACTGAAACAGGGGTCTAACCCCACCATTCCCTTTTTAATAGGTCTCTTAGAGACTTATGATGCGAGAAAGCTTTCTCAGCTAGATGGGAATATGCCAGCCTTAGAGGGTACCTCTGGGGATCCAGACCTCCCCAACATTGTCACTGCAGTTGAGGAGGAGGATCAAGAGGAACTGTCTGGGGATGAGGTAGACAAAGGTCTTGAGGTAGTCAGAAGGCTAACCAGGGCCAACTTAGACTTACTTGGGCAAGGATCTGGGGGACCCCCAGTACTGACCCTAATGAGGCCTAACCTTGGAGTTAGGAGAGATAGATCTCCTTCTAGGGACTCCATTAGATCTCTGCACTCTAATGCCTCTTCTCAGGGGAGAAGGAACTCTCCCCAGAGGAGATTGACTTCCCCTCAGAGAAGAGAGCATGAAGCAAGGATGAGACAAGCTAGACTGAGGATTGAAAGGGAAGAACTTGCCCTGGCCAAAGAAAAGCTTGCATTTGCTAGAGAGCAGCAGATGAGTGGGTTAGCTCCCACTGGTGGCAGCAATCTCCCAAGAGAAAAAGAGAAGGGTTTAGATACTAAACACCTGACAAAGATAGTGCCCCCCTTTACGCAAGGGGATGATATCCAGAAATGGATGGCTGCTTTGGAGAGGGCCTGCACTGTGCAGTGCATTCCCCAGAGTCAGTGGGCAGCTATACTGTGGCTCTCCTTTGATGGCAAAGGTAGAGATAAGCTCCTCACTACTAGAGTTGAGGATGCTAACAATTACCAGGTCCTGAAAAATGCACTGGTTGATGGGTTTGGCTTAACCACTGAGCAGTACAGGTTGCTGTTCAGAGACACCCAGAAAACTCAGTCTCAGGACTGGTCTGACTTTGTTGATTGTGCCACTAAGGCTTTGGAAGGCTGGCTACTGGGTAGCAAGGTTACTGATTTCAAGGGATTGTATAATCTAATTATGAGAACACAAGTCTTAAATAATTGTCAGAACCCGTTATTACACCAGCACCTGGTAGACTCTGATCTGACCTCTCCACAAGAATTGGGTAAGAGGGCAGACAAATGGGTCAGAACCAGGATTAGGCCCAAGAACCAAGGAGGTGACCAGAAAAAGGAATCAACCAAGCCTCAAGAGAAGGGTGGGAATAAATCTACAGATCAAACCACATCAGGGCCCAAAAATCCTCTGAGGGGGGTGGGTCCCAGAATCCTTCCAATAACCAGAAGAAACCTTATTGTTATCCCTGTAAACAGGTGGGTCATTTAAAAACTGACAGCAGTTGCCCAAAGAATAACAATAAGGAAAACATACCCCCAAGTAACATTCCCAAACCTCCTGTTACTACTAGTAGTAATCCCCCAGGTGGTGGGAGTGCCCCCAAGAATTTGGGTGCATTTACTTTGGGAGTTCCTGGGGACTCTGGCCTAACCAGGTCCCCAAACTTAGATACTCTTGTCTGTGAGACTGGCATGGGGTTTGCCAACTTCACAACTTGTCCCAACACTTTGGGCAAGTACAGACAGGAGCCCCTCATCAATGGAATGAAAGTTGAGGCCTACAGAGACACAGGGGCTAGCATCACCATGGTGACTGAGAGACTAGTCCCCTCAAGGCAACTTGTACCTGGTGCCACATACCAGGTGGTAAACATTGATGGAGTGAAGAAAACTCATCCCATGGCAGTAGTAAATCTCAGCTGGGGAAGTGTCACTGGACCCAAGAGAGTGGCAGTGTCATCCAACTTGCCTGTAGATTGCCTACTGGGGAATGATTTAGAGACCTCAGCCTGGGCTGAGGTAGAGCAAGAAACCCATTCTAGAATGGTAAACATCCATGGTAAGGTTAGTGGGGCAGTGATAGCCACAGCCCCAGTCCAAGATGTCCTCCCTGAACAGGTCAGGAGGGTTGTGCCAGTCACAACCCAATCTCAGACAACTTCCTTCCCAGAACAGGTTGTCAAGGCTGTAATGGTAACAGCCCACACCCAAACTGAGCCCCCTCCTGAAAAGGTTGGGAGAGTTGTGATGGCCACAGCTCAAACTCAGACAGATGATAGTGTTGTGAAGCCTGAAACTATGGATCACTCCACTCAGACAGAGAGCATTGAGGAGGAAGAGAAGTCTCCCCCCCACCAGACTTTAGGAAAGGATCAGCCTCCTCAGGGAACTGATCTGACCCCTTGTGAAGAAACTGCCACAGAGGTAGTCAGGCCTAGCCTGGCAGAGCCCCTGATGTCAGTGGACCCTTCCAAGGTGGGACCCAGTCTGGAGCAGGTAACCTGCCCCTCTCTACCCTACCTCAGTCAGCCCAGGGCTGTAGAGGTCAGGGAGGCCAGTGTTGGACCCCAAAGGGCCCCCTGTCCAAAAGAATTCCCCAATCAGCAGATTAAGGGCACTGAAGCTAGTAATCCTAGCCAAGTGAAAATAAAACACACTCCTGAGGGATCCCCCTTAAAATTAGTTAGGGACCTCCCCCAGATGGACACTGCTGGGCACAGCCAAACTTGGGACCTGAGGGCCCCAGACCTGACCTGTCCCTCCAGTAAGCCAAACAGAGGGACCCAACCTCCAGCTGTAGGTAGCCAGAGGTTGACCCTGAGAGCCCAAAACAACTCAGTCTTGGAAAGAAAGGCCTCTTTTGTGGATGATGATTGGAGGAAGCTGAGCCCAAAATTAGTGGAGCCTCACTTCAGTACTCCATCTCAGCACCAGCCTTTCTCTTTGACAAAACACACCACAGGTAGAGATTCCCTATGGTGGAGACCCTCAGACACCCTTAGGGTGAGGGATTGCTTAGTGGACCATGAGATAGGGGGTAACCATGCCAGTGCTGGTACTTCCTTATATGGCCACTCAGGCAATATAGGCTTACCTGGCAAGGCTAGCCTTATCTCCTTTCGTTTGGGGGGGGGGGTTATGTAGGAAGGTAGATCCCTGACTATGGTTGCCCCCAACTTTTTGCCTGGTGTTTTGCTGGTTTTCTGACTTAGTTGACCTGGGGCCCTGCTATTCAGGGCCCCAGGCCTACTGCTCTCTCTGTAAAATGGATTCCATGTACCTTAGGTACATATCTAAATTGGATACTGAGTCACCTTATCAGTCCCTGTACAGTGTACCTTAGGTACCCAGGGCATAGGTGTACCCAGGGCCTACCAGGGGCTGCAGCATGTATTATGCCACCCCTGGCTGGCCATCCAAATCTGACACAACTGGCTGCACGACAGCTGGGGCAAGGTGGTGTACTCACCCTTTGCTTTAGATATAGTATACCTATATCTAACCCTAAAATGGACACACAGATCTCCTATCAGTCACTCCTATGGCAGGCCTTAACAATCCTGAAGGCAGAGTGCTTGGAATCGTGTGAGATGGTGCTCTGGCATGAGCTGAGCCTGTCTGCGGCTTTCGGGACCTATCCCTTAGCCGTTTCCAAGATATCGCATACCATATACTCTTAAGTGCATTATAATCCTCGCGGTTATATGCCAACTCTGGTATCGCTTTATCAAAACATGTCGAGTAAGGTGTCATACGAATTGGAATACTAACCCCTCGCCAATTCTGGAGACGGGGTTAGCATTCCACCCTTCTAGAGGGACACGACATGTATGTAACCCCTAACCCCGGTTAAAGTCAAACAGAGCCTCAGCTCCACAAAATGGATGCTGCCACCGAGACACAAGTCTGCCCTCCTGCTGCTGGGAGTCCTCCCAGAGCAGGAGATAAGGACAAAGGGTTTCCTGCCAGGGGCGGTGCCAGAACCGTCCCAGACAGGATTTTGTGTATCCCAGGTAGGCAGGGCTTCAGAGGAAGGTGACTGCAAGTGGCACCCCGGTGCTCACTATGCATAGGCCGGCTTGAACCAGTTCCAGGGACACTCCAGACCCTGAGCTGGGGAAAAGCCCGCCAAGGAAGTGGGTGTAACCACCCCCCTCCTGGTCCCACCCATAGGGCAGGACCTAGTCGCGTGCCAGCCCCCTTTTCTCAGATAAAGGTAGGAGCAGGCCCCCTTCCAAATTAGATCATCTTTGGAATCAAGACACGACTTTCTGCGAAAGGACTTCAAGATTTCCTTCTTCAAGATTCTCCCTTGTGACTAAGGAGTAGTCACCCTGCATCCGCAGGCACCATCGCAAGAACACTGCGGTCTGCTGTAAGTCCTTCCTCCGGAATCCGACTGCCCAGCTCGACAAGACCCGGCTTCCCTGGCACCTCCGACCTCTACTCACCTCTACAGCCAAGCTGAGAACCGTGAGTGCGACGAGACCTCAAGGGACCGACTATTGCCAAGACTGCACGACTTCTGCACAGCAAGCCCGCCGAGTAATTTCCTGGCAAGTGCTTTGGGGTCCGAGAAGCCCCGACCCTGAGCAGCTCCAGCACCGAAGAGCAGCCCCCCAGCATCTCCACGATCGGCGTGGGGCCCTTCTGCTTTTTGCTGCTCACCGCGTTGTTTGGCTACTAGCCCGCTGGCTTGTGGCCTTCTGAACGACGCCCGACGACATCACTGCTGCTGGTCTGGTTGCTCCAGACTGGCTCTTGCTCCCTTCCAGAAGAGGAGCACCCCGGACCCCCCTGGTCCACTCAAGACGCCATTTTGAGTCCACCGCGTGGGCTTGAATTAGCCAAGGCTTTGTTGCCCAATCCTGGGTTCTTCGACGCCGACAGCTTCATCCATCGTGGGACAGCTCGCCTCTCCATCCTGGTCGCCGACAACGCCTCCTGGTCCGTGAGATCTGCAGAGCCAGCGTCGCCCACTCACCTAGTCGAGGTGACTACCATCCGGTGCCCTCCTGGTGCCCACTGACTACTGGCTAGTAGTCACGAACTTGGTCCCCTCTGCTTTCAGGTGTCATCCATCTTCCAGATCCAGGCTTGGATCAACTCGAACTATCTTCACTGGTCGCCTGCCAGCATCTTTCTTCCAGGCTCCTGGTCCGGCAACGAGGATTCCCGACGTCTTTTGAGACATATGCAGCTGCAGCCCCTGGGCTAGGTAACTTCGGCATTTCGGTGCCCCAGCATAGCCTCACTATCCAAGGGTCAGGATCCACTGTCGTTTTCTCCCTACCAGGTCGGGTTCGCCCGTGAACACTAACTTTAACTTTACTAGCTTCCATAGACTTTGTCCCGCATCCCGCGTGAGAGTGCACACTCTGCACCCGAGTCCCCTAGGCCTCCTAGAAGTAATCTAACGATTCCATAGTCAAGTCCTAGCGATTCCAAAGCCTATTAGTACTGTACTTACCTGCTAGTAATTTCGCATTCCATTTTTAGAGTATATGGTTTTTCGTGCCCCTCGGGCATTTGTGTATACTGTGCTAACTTAAGTATTTTCGTAAGAGTTTTGTTGTGTGCCTAGCACCCTGTCCTCATAAAGAGTACAGGGTTGTTGTGATTCTAATAAATACACTGTTTATTTTCATAACACTTGTGTGGTGTCCTTTCACTGGGTGTTCAAGGGGTAATGTGATGGTAAAACAGCTGGCTTAACACGCCCTCTAGAGTCTTAGCCTTAGACTGCTCGTATCCATGCTACTAGGATAGCTGGTCTATAAGGTTGACTTACAACCAATCATCAATAAGGGTTGTTTGGACTGATATATAGTGATCACTAGAATAGTGAGCACTGCACATCAGGCCAACCTCTCACACCTATCTACATCATTATGCTAAAAAGACCAAAGTCTTTGTCCCAACCAATCAGCTAGCAGCACCCTCTAGAACACTCTCTGCAGAGCCAGTTCTCCTCAGATTTTCACCGCACGTCGTGTGGAAGGGAGTCTCCCTGAGTGCTACTCAGTTTTTCCTTCATGATGTCTGACAAGAAGGCCTTGTTCAAACCTTGCAGAACATGCGACAAAAAAGAGCGTCCATGTTGATGATCAATATAAGGCCTGTATCTATTGCCTCTATCCTAAGCATGAGGCTAAAGATTGTAAGATCTGCCGAACCTTCCCTTGAAAAACTCTGAGGGATAGGGAGCCTAGAGTCCTGTTGTGGCTCAAATCTTCTTCAACTGAAGATGATGATAGAGCTTCAACCTCCAACAAGAGAGCAAGATCTCAGGACAGTTCGTCAAGTGAGGGGAGAAAACATCTCAAATCTTCACATTCCACTTCTGGTCCTTCTCAATCCTCTGGGCCTATTCAGTCTACAGAAGCTTCAGCTCTCAAGGACTCTAAAAAGCAATTCATCAAAACCGTGAGTAAAAGCTGTTCTGTCTCTTCAGCTTTACCTATGTCAACTATCTCTGTCACATCTTCTGCTCCTTCGTCTACGACGACAATTTCTACTACTTCTATTACTTCTCCTAGCCTGTCGATGAGGATTTCCATAGTGTCTAAGAAAACCGTCCTCGACGAAAGCCTTATCGACGAAGCCGTCTAAACACTCGTCGACGAAGCTTCCGTCGTCGACGATTGCCCCGTCGACGATTGCCCCGTCGACGATGGTCCCGTCGACGATGGTCGAGTCCGTCGACGTCGACTCCGTCGAAGATGCTTCCGTCGACGTCTGCCTCGTCAACGATGATTCCGTGGACGACGACTAAAATGAAGAGTCCATCGACGGTGAATATATGTTATTTGCTCCCGCCAACGACCATACCATCTCACCTCCTGGACACATATGCCCAAGAGGAGGAGGAGGATGATGACGATGACGATGAAGGAGCTTTTGGAGTAGCTCGCCATCCTTCAGAACTGAACATTAAATGTCAGGAAGACGAGGAAAATGAAGACTACACGGAACACTACTACCAGGAGGACATTGTTGTTCCTCACCATACAGGATACCAGAGGCATTCTCGGATTTCAGAGTCCAGCCATCTGCCTCCTACCATTATTCAGGACTTGCAGGCCATGCTAGCTGATTATAGACAGCGCTTTCCACCGCAGCAAGTCATTCCGCCACCCCAGCCAGTGGTAGTTCCAGATCCTTTACCTCATCTGGAGGTTCCGGGTCCATTCTCTCCAGTTCAGAACCTCCTCATCAGCCCCAGCCGGTACAGCCTGCGTGAACTCCGGACACTTCTTCGGATGAAGAAGTTGAAGAAAGTGAGCTGCCAGAGAATCCTCACTTGGATCTGTGCGATTCATATATAATCCCCATGCCGTCTCCGCCAACTCTACCACCATCAGAGTCACCTCCAGAAGATATAGGTGGATTCCATAACCTCATGCAGCGAGCTGCTACTAGATTTCAGCTTCCATTGACTGTGGAACAAACTGATTGTTTCCTCCCCGATTTCAAAGAGGAGGCTATGAAAGTTACCAGGGCAACTCCTATAATAGATTACATATGGCCTGAAGGCATCAAAATTACGTAGAATCCTGCTTCTGTAGTAGGGGGATCTCTGTGTATAGTCATAATCTAGTGAATAGTCCCGCCCATGTGCGTGGACCCCGGAGCCATCGAAAATAATCACTTAAGCTGTCTTCATTGCAGTCCTGCATAGACACTTAAGAGAAAATTAAAGACAACAATGCAGCTTGTACCTACAAGGCTACACTGTCCAGTACTTCAACTAGAAATGCCAAGGATATAACACCAATAACGCATTTAACCCAATCTGTCAAGTTTCACCCTAGAGAAAATTTCCTCCCCTCACCAAATCCTTGGAATGATAGAGAGGAAGGGATGGACAGACAAGCCTCCATAGGCTGCCATTATGTGTCTGGAAACGGGATACCGTGCCCGTAAGGAACTCTCTAGAGATCCTCTGTATCCCAGCATGCACAGCCCACTCCTTTCACTTTCAGTTCTTTTTTCCGGCTCCTGCTAGCAGGACCCTGGAGCATTGAGCTCTCCCTTTTTGGGTGTTTTGTGTAATTTTGGCTCTTTTGAAGTGTTAGTGTGTTCACTCAGCGTATTTTTGCTGCTTCTTCACTTTGCTGGAGTTTTCTGGTGATTTTGGCCGCTCTTTTGTCAAATATGCCTGCCTTATTTGAGAAATGCTCAGAGTGTGCCAGGAAGAAGGCAAGATCTGATCCACACAGGGTGTGTCGCCTGTGTCTCTCTTCTTCTCATGTTCCTGCGACTTGTGAAATCTGCCTGCAGTTTTCCAGTAGGACCCTGAAGGACCGAGAGAAGATCAGGCTCCAAGGACTGGAGCAAAGAAAACAGCAAGGTCAAGGTGGGTCTGTGCAGGATGGGGCCTCTTCCTCTGCCCGTGCTGCGGCCTCTGGGGGGCTTCCCAGTAAGGAGAAGGCCAGAAAACGCCACCGGTCTCCGTCGGCGTCGATAGCCTCGACGTCGGTGTCGAGAGGAATGACCACGGTCTGCTCCCCGTCTCCCCAGGGCTCTGGGTCGAAGCGACTTCGACGTTCGACGTCGAGGGGACTGACGTCGAGACCTCCCACGAGGTCGACGTCGAGGACTGCTTCGTCGTCGAGCCATCATCGACGTCGAGAGGGTTCAAGGAGGGGCAGGCGCTCGCCGCCGAGGTGTCACTGTTGTTCACCATCGACGTCGACTCGACGTTCGACGTCGAGAAGGAGATAATCGACGTCGAGAAGGCGATCATCGACGTCGAGAAGGCGATCATCGACGTCGAGACGACGGTCATCGACGTCGAGACGACGGTCATCGACGTCGAAAAGGCGCTCAGCGTCGAGGAGGAAAGCATCGTCCTCCAGGAGGCGCAATCCAAAGCCGGGACTGTGTCCTCGGTTTCCACAAGTCCACGGTCGCGGCGGCGCTGTCGCTCAGCTACCAGGGGTACGGCCTCTAGGTCCTCCCCTTCAGGTCAGGCGAAGAAAAGAAAGAGAGGGGAAGAGGCTCCGGGCTCGGAGCACTCACAAGTCTATTCGCCCTCCAAGCCGAGGTCACCTACACCGCCTCCGTTACCCAAGGACCCTCCTCCGCGTAACCCGACACCTCCTCCGCCACCTGTTCCTCCTCATCGTCCTCCGCCTCCTACACCACCACCTCCGCCGAGGTCTGCCTCGTTACCACATCTCCCGACGCCGCCTACGGGGCCACCGCAACTTAGGCTCCCGTTTCGGCCTCCACAGCTCCCTCCGCTACGGCCTGTGGACCGTCCGAGGCCGCGGAGGTCGAGAACTCGCTCCAGACGGAGGGATAGATCCAGGAGTCGCCGTCGCTCGTCTGCGAGATCCAGACGGCGCCACAGGAGGAACCGGTCAAGGTCCCGCTACACAGATTCATCCAGTGCCAGGGACTATTCACCTACCCTGTCGGACTTCCCTCGGACGACGGTGTCTCCAGTAGACAACAGTCTCTTTCCAGGACGTGTTGCTGCGAGGGGCGACTAAGCTGGGCATCACACTCACTGGGCCCGAGCCATTGATTTCCGTCATTTTCAAAACTCTGCACAAGAAGCAGTTGTCTCACCCTTTGCTGCCCTTGGTGCCTGAGCAGGTGGAACCTGCCATGGAGTTGTTCCTCACTCCTGCGATTACGAGGTCGGCACCTTCAAGGCTGCAGAAGAAATATAAGGCTCCTGACTCGGACCCAGCGTTTCTTCGGTTGGATCCCACGCCCGACTCGGTAATTGTGACGGCAGCAAGAAAACAGCACGCCACCACCCCATCATCGACAGTGCCTCCTGACAAGGAGAGACGCTGGATGGATTCGGCAGGCAGGAAGGTTTGCGGGACGGCCTCCACATCGATGAAGGCCGCGAGTGCCTCAGCACTGTTGGGACGTTACGATCGGGCTCTGTGGGAGACCCTCCAACAGTTTTCGAAACACCTTCCCCTGGAAAAAAGGGAAGAATTCCAAGAGATCCTTGCTTGAAGGTGCAGCAGCTGGTTTCCAACCAGGTGATAAGTTTGGCTGCGGACTCCTCCCTCTTGGCAGCCCACGGGTACTGCCATGGGGTCAACCTGAGGCGCCACGCCTGGTTACGTCTTACATCCTCCCAACCCGAGGCACAGCAGAGAGTTCCTGCGCTTCCTCGTCGGCACCAATCACTATCAGTACACCGTACTACCGTTTGGACTGAAGTCTGCACCCAGGACTTTTTCAAAATACATGGCTGTGGTAGCAGCGCACCTGAGAAAGAACAAGGTGTTTGTCTACCCGTACCTGGACGATTGGTTGATCAAAACCTCCACCTTCCAGGAAGCGCAATTGTACTTCAACAGGACGGTCATCCTGCTGAACCGTCTGGGGTTGCACATAAATCTTTCCAAGTCTGTCCCGATTCCTGTGCAGTGCCTGCAGTACTTGGGAGCCTCCATCAATACGCTGTTGGCAAGCGTGTCTCCTTCGGAGGAGAGACGCTTATCCATCCTTTGGAAGGCTCAGGCTTTCATAACTGCTCCATCTACAACAGTGAGGACGGTGTCTTCTCTACTGGGATCGATGGCCTCTTGTATCTTCCTCACTCTGCACGCGCGCCTACACATGAGGCCGCTACAGGAATGTTTGGAGGACCAGTGGGATCAGAGGAAAGGGTGTTGGGACGACCGGATTCAGTTGTCTCTTAACGCCCAACAGTCCCTGAGATGGTGGTGCTCAGCAGAGAATCTCCTCAGAGGGGTTCCTTTCCACAAGGACATCCGTTATCATTACGGATGCGTCTCTCCTGGGCTGGGGAGCGCATTCAGACCATCTACAAATCCAGGGAACGTGGTCTCCAACAGAGTCCACGTATCACATCAATTTCCTGGAACTCAGAGCTGTTCACTTGGCACTGAAGGCCTTTCATCCGTCCTTCCAGACCAACTCTCTGCTTGTACAGACGGACAATACGACCACGATGTATTACCTCAACCAGCAGGGGGGTTCGAGATCGCGCACTCTGTCGCAGGAGGCACAGGCGATCTGGCATTGGCTTCTGGCCCGAGGACTGACGATAACGGCTACCCATCTGCCAGGTGTGCAGAATGTTCAGGCGGACGCACTGAGCAGACTGATTCAGGAAAACCACGAATGGGTCATAAACGACGAAGTACTAGGAGAAGTCTTCGCAAGGTGGGGGACTCCAGATGTAGATCTGTTCGCCACCGCCGAAAACAGCAAATGCCGAGACTTCGCCTCCAGGTACTACCAGCGGGGGACGCTGGGGAATGCGCTATGGATCAACTGATTGAACAGCTTTCTGTACGCTTTTCCACCCATTCCCCTGATTCCGACGGTGCTCATCAAGCTGTCCCAGTCCAGGGCGCGGACGATCCTGATTGCCCCGGAATGGCCCAGACAGTGGTGGTTCACGGACCTGCTTCACCGGTCTCTCCTTCCTCACATACGGCTGCCGTGCAGGCCGGACCTTCTCACGAAGTTCAGGGGACAGATGTTGCACCCCAACCTCTCGTCTTTGAGTTTGGCTGCATGGCTCCTGAGATAGTGCAATATGGCCATTTGAATCTACCTGAAGATTGCATGGACATACTGAAGGAATCTAAGCGACCTTCCACTCGGACTTCCTATGCTTACAAGTGGAAGAGGTTCTGTATCTGGTGCAAGTCCAAGAACTATGACCCGACGACGTGCAAGGAAGATGTCATCCTTCCTTACCTTCTACATTTGGCGCAGTCTGGCCTTAATGTCCATTCCATTAAGGTTCATCTTGCTGCATTGACTGCCTACAGGAAATGCCCTTCACAGACTTCCTTCTTCCAGATCCCTGTGATCAAAGATGTTCTGGAAGGCTTGAAGAAAGTATTCCCTCCTATCAGGCTTCCTTCGCCTTCATGGGAATTGAATGTGGTGCTGTCCAGGTTGATGAAGGAGCCTTTTGAACCTATTCATAAGGCTCGTTGCAGCACCTGTCCTGGAAGGCGGCGTTCCTTGTGGCCATTACATCGGCCCGCAGGGTGAGTGAAATTCAGGCGTTGTGTTGCCAAGAACCTTATACTGTATTTCATGCTGCTAAGGTTGTTATGCGTACTCACCCTAAATTTCTTCCCAAGGTTATTTCTGATTTTCATGTCAACCAGACCATAACTTTGCCTACGTTTTTTCAGAATCCTTCATCTCCAGCGGAAAGGTCTTTACATTCCCTGGATGTTAGGAGGGTGTTGAAATTTTATCTGGATAAAACCAAAGATATTCGTAGGTCAGACCAATTGTTTATCAATTATGGATCGGTCAGGACGGGTCTTGCGACCTCTAAGCAGTCTATCTCTAGTTGGATTGTGTCCTGCATACAGCTGTGTTACCAAAAAGCTAATAAGACCTTAGGGGGTAAACCTAAGGCTCATTCCACCAGGGGCAAAGCTGCCATGACAGCTTTGCTCCGTAATGTTCCAATTGAAGAAATCTGCAAGGCGGCCACTTGGAAGTCGGTCCATACCTTTGCTAAGCATTACTGTCTGGACACTGATGCCAGGGCAGACGCTCAGGTTGGGCAGGCTTCGCTGTGAAATCTGTTCGCACAATAGTGGTGTTATTTCTCTTTTCTCCACCGCCGCTTTGGTGTGGGGATGGGCTTGCCATTCTATTCACTAGATTATGACTAACACAGAGATCCCCAGTTCTGTAGTAGGGGTATCTCTGTTATAGTCATAAGCGCCCGCCCGCCTCCCCGGTGGAGAGAGATATTCATGTAAGGAATGCTACAGGTCTGGCATGTTACGCCTTCAAAAAGAACTGAAAGTAAAAGGGACCTGCTGTGCATTCTGGGATACTGGGAGAAGTTCTGGAAAGTTCTCTTAAAGGCACAGTATCCTATTTAAGCCACATAATGGCAGCCTATGGGGCTTGTCTGTCCATGCCTTCCTCTCTATCATTCCAGAGGCTTTTACTGGTAGAGGCAAGTTTCTCTATGGAAGAAACTGAGCAGGCTGTGCTATTTGTGTGTTTTTTTGGTGGAATTTCTAGTTGAAGTACTGGACAGTGTAGCCTGTGGATATAGGTTGCATTATTTGTCTTTAAATTCTCTCTTAAGTGTCTTTGCAGTTCTGCAATTTTTTGACAATTTAAGAGATTATTTTTGATTGCCGGGGTCCACGTACATGGGCGGGACTATTCACTAGATTATGACTATAACAGAGATACCCCTACTACAGAACTGGAGTTACAGGACAGAAACTACTCCTTATTGTCCAAGGAAGCTTATTCAATGTTCCTCAAGAACGCTACAGAGAAGGTCCCAGTTCTACAGAAACTGACAGGTTTCTACTCAGAAATCAGGGGAATGGCGACCAATTCTGGACCTTTGCAACCTCAACAGGTTCCTCAAAAAACAGGGTTTTCGTATGGTCACCCTGTCAGAGATTCTGAGCTGCCTGAACGAGGGAGATTTTATGGCTTCCTTAGACATGGAAGACGCATACTTCCATATCGCGATTCATCCGAAACATCGAAAGTATCTCCGATTCACTGTGGCTGGCGCCCATTATCAGTTCAAAGTGCTCCCGTTTGGGCTCAAATCGGCTCAAAGGATCTTCACAAAGTGCCTGGCCCCAGTAGCGGCAACGTTGCATTCTTGGGGAATCCAGGTCCATAGAAAGAATATATTCATCATATCAGGAAACTCCATTTCAAAGCTGAAGAACATTGAAGGTTGTTCTTTTTATGGCATGTGTGAGTGCTATTATACCTTTTATGAATGGTAAAGAGTTGAATTTATGCGCTTTTTTGAATTGCAAGTTTATTAAGAGTTTGTCGCTGTATGTTTAACACAGCAAGGTATATTGATGAACACTTTTAGAATATAGCAGACACCTTGTTTGGAATGGAGAAAGACAGATAAAAGCACTATGTATATTTTCAATTCTGATTGTCTCTTCTTACCATTGGTTTTACATTTAAGGAAATCTGTTTTGCCCTATGTAGGTGAAGTACTGGGGCTTGAGACCCGAGTGTCAAAACGTCACTTGAGTGCATCTTATTGTTTTTACCTTTTTTGTATCCACTCTGTAAATTTAAACATCTGAAAGAAACAGGTTAGTATTAGATTCCTTACCTTAGAATATCCCCAGGCGTCAGTCTGGATCCGGAAACTTTTGCGTAGCAGTACCCCTGCGCGTCGGTAGGCGTCGTCTGCAGGCGTCCCCTGCGGCTCCGCGTCGTCGGCGTCGTGCGCCGTGATGACGTCGCTGGAGTATATAGACGCCGCCTCCGCGCGCTGACGTCAGTTCTTCTTTTTTCCGCGCCAGTTAGCGCAGATCCGAAGAGCAGTACTCCGGTCTTTTGACCAAGTTTTTGTTAACTCTAACTCTTTCTTCAGGTGCCGGTAGGATGCCCGGTTTTAAGAGTTGCGACGGGTGCGACCGCCTGATGTCGGTCACCGACCACCATCGACTCTGCCTCCAGTGTCTGGGCGCGGACCACGACGTGGAGTCCTGCGTCGACTGCCGGGCCTTGACAAGTAAAGCTAGACGGGAGCGGTCCCGCAAGCTGCTCGAGCTCCGAGTGTCGGCCCCGCGTCGAGAGCGGTCCCGGTCCGGTCGGAGGTCGAGGGAGCGGTCGAGGGAGCGATCGCGGAGCCGCCATGAGCGCTCCGGGAGACTCCACCATTCCTCCGGTTCGTCAGGTAAGGGACACAAGAAGTCGGGCGTCGTCATCGTACCCCCGACGCCCGCGTGATGCGGCCGGGGGTTCGGGTGGCCGCGGCCCCGCGTGGGTCGCCGACGCCGTCTGCCCCATACCCGTCGGTCCCTGGGGAAGGCGCGTCGCGCGAGGAGATTGAGGAGTTCCTCATGGCTATGAGGGCGATGTCTCCTCCGGCGGGGCCTACGGCGCCTGCGGGCCCGTTGGTCCCGTCTGGGGGCCCGAGCGGTTCGGGTGCACCTGCTCCGACGCCGACGGGTGCTCCGGCCCCGGCGCCGCCGGCGGCTCCGGCGCCGCTGGGCCCTTCAGGGTCGTCGCCGGCTGGTCCACCGGCCTCTCCGGCGTCGATTCCATTGGGGCAACCCGTGGTGCCGCCTCCGCGCGGCGCCGTGACTCCGCCGTCGGTTCCGGCCGGCGTCGGGGCGCCGGCGCCGCGCGGCGCCACCCCCGTTCCCTCTCCGACTCCTGACGCGGAGTCGGACCGGCATCGTCCGACGCCGAGTCCGGCGCCGTTGGGGCCCATTGGCTCCGAGGAGCCGGTCTATATCGTCGACTCAAACTATGGCGATGAGGACGATTATGGAGAGGGTTGGGAGGGGTCTGAGGACCCTTTGTCACGAGCCTGCCAGTATGACGTGGACTGGGTAGGTGACTTAGGTGATGCCAGTTGTCTGGACGAGTCGCCCAACCCTGGGTTTGTCTCGCCTTCCCCTGTGGCGTCGGAGGCGGGGGCTGCCTATTCGGTGGTCCTGATGAGGGCTGCCAAGGCCTTGAGCTCCCCGTCGCTAAGGTGAAACCTAACATCCTCACCGAAGTATTTAAACCGCAGTCATGCCCGCAGGAGCCTCTGCTGCCGTTTAATGAGGCCCTGACGGATGTCCTTTTGGGCACCTGGTCCAGGCCTGCTTCCGGTGCACCGGTTGACCGAAACGTTGCCAGGCGTCACCGTCCGTGTTCGGACGACCCTGCCTTCCTCTCCACCCATCCCTCCCCGGAGAGTCTGGTGATCCAAGCCTCCACTTCCCAGTCCGCATTCCCGTCGGCCCCGCCCGATCGGGAATCGAAGCGATATGACCAATTTGGCAAGAAGGTCTTTTCGTCTTTGAGTGCTGGACTGCGGTCTTGCAATACCGCATGCCTCTTGGGCCGCTACACCCACTCTCTGTGGGATACGGTCGCGGAGTGTCTGCCGCAATGCCCGCAGGAGGTGCGGGACAAGCTCAACCAGGCCTTGGTTGAAGGCCGGGACGCGGCGAGGTATTCGATAAGGTGTGGTCTTGACACGACCGACTTGCTGGGACGGGCTATGTCCACGACGGTGGCGATTCGTCGCCATGCTTGGCTGAGATCCGCCAACTTCTCGCCGGATGTCCAGAATGCCCTCATGGACATGCCTTTCGATGGCAGTCGCCTGTTCGGTGACAAGGCGGACAACGCGCTTGAGCGCTTCAAGGACTCCAGGGTCACGGCCAAGTCCTTGGGTCTTTCGACCTAGCGCCAACAAACGGGTTCGTTTCGCCCCTTTCGTGGCCAAGGAAGGGGCGGTCCCACACGTGCTGCCAGCCACGCGCCGCAGAACGCTCCTCAGCGCGGTGGTGGCCGTGGATTCCGCCGGGGTGGCGGTAGAGGGCAGCGGCGAGGTCAGTCCACACCTCCCCCCGCAGCAGCCTCCAAATCTTCCTAGTCCGAGCTTTCGGGCCCATGTGACGCCAGTGGGTGGCAGGGTTCGCCATCACCACTCCCGCTGGCGCACGATTACGTCGGACAGGTGGGTGCTGCAGCTCGTCCGAAGGGGCTACTCCCTCCCCTTCGAGTCCACTCCTCCAGCCATGCCACCGCAGAACCACCGTGTGTCGGGGGACCACTTGACACTTCTGCAGGAGGAAGTTACGGCCCTCTTGGCCAAGGGGGCCATCGAGCGCGTTCCTGGGCCAGAAGTAGGGTGTGGTTGCTACTCCCACTACTTTCTGGTACCCAAGAAGGACAAAGGGGGCCTACGTCCTATCTTGGACCTACGGAACGTCAACGGCTTCCTCCGGAAGGAGAAGTTCAAGATGTTGACTTTGGCTCAGGTCTTGGCTGCTCTAGACCCACAAGACTGGATGGTAGCGTTGGACTTGCAGGATGCGTATTTTCACATCCCCGTCCTGCCGGCCCACCGGCGTTACCTGCGGTTCACGGTAGGCCACGAGCACTTTCAGTTTATCGTGCTCCCATTCGGCCTTACCAGCGCCCCACGGGTGTTCACGAAAGTGATGGCGGTGGTCGCAGCTCATCTGCGCCGGTTAGGGGTTTCAGTCTTCCCCTACCTCGACGACTGGTTGTTGAAGGCGGGCTCGCCCCAGACAGTCGTCCACCACCTTCAGATGACGGCAGACCTCCTGCACGAGCTGGGGTTTTCCATCAATGTGCCGAAATCACACCTGTGTCCCTCTCAAAAGCTCCTTTTCATCGGAGCGGTTCTCGACTCGGCGCAGTTTCGGGTTTATCCTCCGGAACGGCGGGCCCGGGATATTCAGGCTCTGATTCCCATCTTTCAGCCGTTGTCCCGGGTTTCGGTCAGGTTGACGCTGCGGCTTCTGGGGCTGATGGCCTCCTGCATCCTTCTGGTGCATCACGCCAGATGGCGGATGTGGGCTCTGCAGTGGGACCTGAAGTTTCAGTGGGCCCAGCATCAGGGCAACCTGTCCGACCATGTCCTGATCTCGGAGGGCACTGCGAGACAGTTGCAGTGGTGGCTTACGGACCGCGATTGGGTCAGAGGCAGATCCCTCTCCCTTCCCCAACCGGAGCACGTAGTTGTGACGGACGCGTCCCTCCAGGGCTGGGGAGGCCACTTGGGAGAGGCGGAGATCAGAGGCATCTGGTCTCCGGCGGAGTCCCGGCTCCATATCAACATGTTGGAGCTGCGGCCGATTCGCCTAGCACTGAAGGCATTCCTCCCCTTTGTCAACGGGAGTGTAGTGCAGGTGTTCACGGACAACACCACCGCCATGTGGTACTGCAACAAACAGGGCGGTGTGGGGTCGTGGACCCTTTGCCAGGAGGCTCTGCGCCTCTGGCAATGGCTGGAACGTCAGGGCGTGACTCTGACGGTTCAACACCTGGCAGGTTCTCTGAACGCCAGGGCGGACGAACTCAGCCGTCGGTGCTCGGTGGATCACGAATGGCGTCTGAACTCGGACGTGGCGAACGGCCTCTTTCAGCAATGGGGAGAGCCTTGGTTAGATCTATTCGCCACAGAAGAGAACGCGCAATGTCATCAGTTCTGCGCGTTGGAGTTTCCAAGACGGCACTCGCTCGGCGACGCCTTTCGGCGCGAGTGGAGCTGCGGTCTGTTGTACGCCTTTCCGCCTATACCACTTCTGCCCAGAGTGCTGAAGAAGATCAGGCTCGACCGGGCCCAAGTTATCCTTGTGGCTCCGGACTGGGCTCGAAGATACTGGTATCCCGAGCTACTCAGCATGTCAGTCGGTCCCTCGATCCGCCTGCCCCTTCAGGAGGACCTTCTGTCGCAGCAGCAGGGGACGGTCCTCCACCCGAACCTGTCCAGCCTCCACCTCCATGCGTGGAGATTGAGCGGCGACAGTTGAGGCCATTCGACTTGCCTCCTGAAGTCTGTGATGTGATTCTGGCAGCCAGGCGTCCCTCCACAAAGTCGGTATACGCCTGCAGGTGGAACAGATTTGTGGCATGGTGCACAGCAAAGGCTGTGGATCCCCTTTCTGCCCCTCTTTCCGAGGTTCTCCTCTTCCTTCTTTCTCTTGCCCAGCAGGGCTCTGCTCTGGGCACTATCAAGGGCTACCTTTCTGCCCTTTCCGCCTTCTTAAGGCTACCTGATCAGCCATCTTTATTCAAGTCCCCTATTGTACTGAGATTCTTGAAAGGCATCACGCACATGTATCCTCCTGTTCCGTTCGTGATGCCTCAGTGGGACTTGAACCTGGTTCTGACATTCTTGATGTGTGCTCCCTTTGAGCCGCTTCATTCCTGTCCTCTCCGTCTTCTCACTTTAAAGACGGCCTTCCTGGTTGTCATCACCTCTGCCAGGAGAGTGAGTGAGCTCCAGGCTCTTTCTGTTAAACCTCCTTTCTTGTCCGTCCATCCTGACAAGGTGGTTCTTAGGACTAGGCCTTCTTTCCTGCCCAAAGTAGTTTCTGCTTTTCACATCGGGCAGTCCATCACCTTACCCTCCTTCTTCCCGCCTCCGCATCCTTCAAAAGATGAAGAGCGGCTCCATCGTCTGGACCCAAAACGTGCGCTTTCATTTTATATGGATCGCACACGCCAGTTCCGGGTGGATGACCAACTGTTTGTTGGCTACGTGGGTGAGAAGAAGGGAAGGGCGGTACAGAAACGAACCATCTCTCGGTGGGTCGTCCTGTGCATCAAAGCATGCTACTCTTTGGCTCGGAAGGAGCCTCCGGTTGGGCTGAGGGCCCATTCCACTCGGGCCACGGCGGCTACTACTGCCCTGGGCCGGGGAGTCCCTTTGCAGGACATTTGCCAGGCGGCTACGTGGGCCTCGCTGCACACCTTTGCGAGGCACTACTGCCTGGACAGTCAAGTCCGGAGGGATGGCTTCTTTGGCCGTTCGGTCCTCCAGGACTTTCTGGTGTAGGTTTGTATTGGTTCGCAGACCCACCACCGGGGTTGGTATTGCTGGGGTATCTATTCTAAGGTAAGGAATCTAATACTAACCTGTTTCTTTCAGATGAACAAGTTACTTACCTTCGGTAACGATATATCTGTAAGAAACAGTAGTTAGTATTAGATTCCTTACCGCCCCACCCGTCCTCCCCGTTCTGCGAACTGATACCTAGGGTTAAGGACATCCCTTTCAGGGCCCTAGTTTCAAATGGCACCAGTGTTAGTTCTCACATGGCTCTGCGTGTTCTGGCGCGGAAAAGCTGTGTGCAAAGAACTGACGTCAGCGCGCGGAGGCGGCGTCTATATACTCCAGCGACGTCATCAAGGCGCACGACGCCGACGACGCGGAGCCGCAGGGGACGCCTGCAGACGACGCCTACCGACGCGCAGGGGTACTGCTACGCAAAAGTTTCCGGATCCAGACTGACGCCTGGGGATATTCTAAGGTAAGGAATCTAATACTAACTACTGTTTCTTACAGATATATCGTTACCGAAGGTAAGTAACTTGTTCATTATGCTTTACTTCCTCACTTTGAGTCTGAGTATTTAGGGTTCATGATGCATGTGAAGTTCAACTTCTCATTTGTGTCTGGATTCAGGCCTACAACGGTCACTGTGAAGCTCTGAAGACTCTCGCTGAGACTCTGGTGAACCTAGATGTGCGGGATCACAAGGGCCGCACCGCTCTGTACCTCGCCACGGAGAGAGGCTCCACAGAGTGTGTGGAGGTACTTACCAGCCATGGTGCATCTGCTCTAGTGAAGGAGAGGAAAAGGAAATGGACACCATTGCATGCTGCTGGTGAGTAGATTCACTACCATTCTACAAGTTGTAGAGAAATCTGGGTGTAACAGATTTTGCTATGATAACACAAGAGGGGGTGGAATGTTGGGTTAGCATAGCTTTATTAACTTTCAGGGGAAGAATGCAGATGGGTGTGAAGATGTTAGCTACCATGACACTAGTCAAAAGTGTAGTGCATGCCGCATCTTGGCCCAACACATTTCAC
The DNA here is from genome assembly GCF_964261635.1 of Lissotriton helveticus. Lineage (NCBI taxonomy): Eukaryota > Metazoa > Chordata > Amphibia > Caudata > Salamandridae > Lissotriton > Lissotriton helveticus. The sequence goes on from NC_136057.1 coordinate 1,464,385,503, forward strand.
GGCGATCAGACCCTGCCTCATTCTCCTATGGGCTCCGACCTCTTCTCTCGCAGCCGTGATTGAACCCGCATGTCTGCAAACCTATGACCAGACCATGGCTCCTTACCACGTTTTGGGGCTCAAAGGTGTTGACACCTACACCGGCACGCCAGCACTACCAGTGACTGGCTGGTACCAGGAAAATTGACCATGCATGTATATAGACCCTTGGAGAGAAAAGTAAGCTCACCACGTTGTAACTGCACTATTGCTCCCCTGATTACGGTTAAAGAAGGTTCTACGGCTGTCGAACCTGACAGAACCATTTCACTTGACAGCTCTAACCGACAGACCACCCACTTCACTGCACGGCCCTCCCATAGGCAGACTTCACACAATCAACCACAGTTATGCCTCTATACAAGTCTTAAAAGGGATGCTTCCACACATCTCCCTTTACAGTACCCTGCTCCATTGTACATATGGTTTTAAAGAACACCCCATTTTCTTTTTCTTTGTCTTCCTCTTTTTCTTTGTCTTCCTCTTTTCCATAGGTCTGCAACCGCCCATTACAGAGCTACTAGTGCCCCACGTCAGGCTACCATCTAAAACATTAGGAGCCTGCCATTAGTTGTGCACCACACTATCACGTAGGTCCTGAAGAAGTGCCACATGAGTCTTTATGAGCAACCAGGCACGAAACATGTCGACCCCACACACTGTGACTGCCTGTTAGGAACATTATATTCCCAGAGGGCGTCCATTCGTTTTTACTTAGGCTGGATCTACCAAAATCATTAAAATTCTTGTGAATAGGACTGATCCAGACTTATTTTATATTACACTTCACGTGCACCACACCTTCCCTACCCTCTTACCCACGCGCACCCTACGGCTTCTTCTAAAAAAAACTCTGGCAAAGAGCCCCGTTTACGGTGAGCCCGTCGGGCATTGCAGCGCCGGCCCGACGAGGAGCAAAACCCAATGATTAATCATGACACCTCTCGGGGTGTGTGAGGGCATCATGAAAAAAGACCTGTCTTTCCCCCTCCTACTCTAGGAACTGCATACTCCGCTACACTAGTTAAAGTGAACCATACTAAAAAAGGAGCTGATTGTGGAAAAACACTATACAATTTCAGAAACCCTGGGGCAGTCTGAATATATCTCTGCCAAGGACTGGCTTCTCCAGAATGCCAGTCATGCCCAGTTCCAGGTGTTCTATTTCTAAAATGTTTGTCAACTCACCGGACATCGTCCCATCTCATAAACAGAACCAGAAAAAAGGTGTGAAAGGTCAGAAAGTACCTCACTTAAGCGTCACCAAAGGAGCTGCTGGTTGGTGCTCATCAGTTTGCTCACAATATCATCATTGGTAACTTTCAAAACTGCAAAGAAAGAAAAAGATTGTGCCCAGGTTTTATAAGAGGTGAAAAAGGAACTAGAAAGAATAAATAAAATGCAGTGTTGATGCTTGTGTCATTCGTCAACCAATTGGACCGCGTGGTGTGAAAGAAGGAAGTTGTTTCTCCTAGCTAAAATGAGTTGTGACTCACTTGCAGTTATACATACTTTATTGGTCGCAGTGATCTCACTACGGTTAAAAGAACGGCATGTTTTAGACCATTTCAGTTAGAAAGGCCGACATGTTTCTTTGCCACTCGCTTCTGGCACTGTCATCAGGGCTTGGGGACTGGTCTCCACTTCACCGACACTTCAAGCACATTCTATGGTGGTTGGCAAACAGAAAAGAAAGATGGTGCCAAACATATAAACACATATTGTAATGGTGTTTACCGGCAATTTTGCCCAGACATCAATGCATGTTAATGTGCGTGGTTATGCTATAATTACCCAGAGGTTGCCAACAGAACTCGTACCAGCAACACACTCTTGGGGAAGCACCCACAAATTTTAGCCACGCATCCCCATCAGGAAATCGCAGCCGTCGACCGTCAGCCTGTGGATATATGCACATTGACATTCATCTTAATTAATATATAGTGTCAGTATCTCAAAGGTTCACCTATGTTCTCCCGATACTCAATGAGTGCCCTCCTCACATCCTTAAGTATATCCTGATGAGAGCTGTTCTACACCTTGACCTCCATGTAATAAAATCAACAAGTAAAAAATCTTTCCTAGCTTTACTGCGTGCCATTGCAGTCTCCTGGGAGCTACCAACTCTATTACCAAGGCACTACACTGTAATTACCAATACCTGCGGTCCCCCGGAGTAACTGGTAACCATTATCGGGCTGCCCGACCCCCACAACCGTGGTCCCCTACTCTTACCGCTCTAGTGGTCGTCTCCGCTGTAGAATCATCCAGGACGCTGAGAAAACTCGAGCGCTCCTTAAAGTACGAGTCCCGCGTCCTGGAAGGACAATGGGAGACCCGCCCCCTCACCTCGGTCAGCTGCCAAACGCGTGAGGCCGGGCGATTATGCAGTTCCTGCCTACACTCTGATTTCATCAGTCGCCATCTTGGAAAGGATGCTTTAAAATAAAACAATGTGTGGGGTGCGTAAATAATTATAGTACGATACCCTTTGAATGGTCGCCCTGTATACATCACCGTACATATATTTAGAAAATCGTAAGAGTCCCAATGCCTACACA